>NC_050078.2:55793282-56514548 GCF_009764565.3 Dermochelys coriacea | reverse complement strand
CTTGTGGCATGTAGTAGTTTAGATAGTTGTGTCCTTTTTCTTTTGTAGAGAAGCAACGTGTGTGTTGTAAATGGCTTGTCTAGTTTTTTTAAAGTCCAGCCACAAGGAAGTTTGTGTGGAAGGTTGTTTATTTATGAGAGTATCCAGTTTTGAGAGCTCATTCTTTATTTTTCCCTGTTTGCTGTAGAGGATGTTGATCAGGTGGTTCTGCAGTTTCTTTGAGAGTGTGTGGCACAAGCTGTCAGCATAGTCTGTGTGGTATGTAGATTGTAATGGATTTTTACCTTCAGTCCTTTTGGTATGATGTCCATCTGTTTGCATTTGGAAAGTAAGATGATGTCTGTCTGTATCTGTATGAGTTTTTTCATGAAGTTGATAGATTTCCACTCCATATGGCTAAATTCAGTGCCTTGCATAATGACAGGTTTCAGAGTAGCAGCCGTGTTAGTCTGTATTCGCATAAAGAAAAGGAGTACTTGTGGCAACTTGGAGACTAACAAATTTATTTGAGCATAAGCTTTTGTGAGCTACAGCTCACTTCATCGGATGAATTCAGTGGAAAATACAGTGGGGAGATGATTTATATACAGAGAGAACATGAAACAATGGGTGTTACCATACACACTGTAAAGAGAGTGATCACTTAAGATGAGCTATTACCAGCAGGAGGCGGGGAGGAAGAAAACCTTTTCTAGTGATAATCAAGGTGGGCCATTTCCAGCAGTTGACAAAAACGTCTAAGGAACAGTGGGGGGATGGGGAATAGTTTTATTTGTGTAATGACCCATCCACTCCCAGTCTCTCTTCAAGACTAAGTTAATTGTATCCAATTTGCAAATTAATTCCAATTCAGCAGTTTCTGGTTGGAGAGTGTTTTTGAGCTTGTTATGTAAAATAGTATTTGAGCTCTCTGCGGCTGGTGTTCTGCAGGGTGAATGACTTGCTGAAGGACTCAACATGATTCTTTTCAGTTTACCTCCAATCTCTCTCTACCCTTCAAAAGTCAGTTTCAGTATAGGAGCAGTTTAGCCTTAACCACGAAAAGCCCCCAAATCCTTGGTCTTCAAAAGTCAAGTTTAACAGCAACAAGATACAAAGCAATATCACGTTGTCATTAAGTCCCTATGTGCCCTATAAAGTCAGTGGAAACTGCCTGATGTCCCCAAATCTCAAAATGAGGGCAGAATCCACAGAGCAGTTATTCACCCTGTCAGGTACTGTAGTTTGGACAGACGCATGTCATTAAAAAATAGTTGCAGGAATGGTGGCCAAAGCATATGAATGTTTAGCATATCTGGCATGTAAATACCTTGCAATGCCAGCTACAAAAGTGCCAGGCAAACGTCTGTTCTCACTTTCAAGTGACATTGTAAATAAGAAGTGGGCAGCAATATTTCCCATAAATGTAAACAAACTAGTTTCTCTTATCAATTGGCTGAACAAGAAGTAGTACTGAGTAGACTTGTAGGTTCTAAAGGTTTACATTATTTTGTTTTTTTGAGTGCACTATGTAACAAAAAATAAGTCTACATTTGTAAGATGCACTTTCACAATAAAGAGATTGCACTACAGTTCTTGTATGAGTTGAATTGAAAAATGCTATTTATTTATTTATTTATTTATTTATCTATCACTTTTACAGTGCAAATATTTGTAATAAAAATAAAGTGAGAACTGTGCACTGCACTTTGTATTCTGTATTGTAATTGAAATCAATATATTTGAAAATGTAGAAAAATATCCAAAATATTTAATACATTTCAATTGGTATTCTATTGTTTAATAGTGCAATTAAAACTGCGATCACTATTAATATTTTGAGTTAATCGTGTGAGTTAACTGCAATTAATCGAGAGCCCTAGTAAAATAACATTGTGTTACAATGTATCAAGCATTTTTTCATATTCACAGGAAAACAAAGTTCCTTCCCCAAAGAGCTTACAGTTAAAAAATTAAGCTTTGCATGCACTAATAATTCACCTGAAGATATAATGATGAGTATATTTTTCACAACAGAAAAGTAAATAAATCATGCACATCTTGAGCTGTAGTTTTATATATATTATTTTGTTAATTTTAAAGAGATCTCACTGTAAATTTCCTCAATACTGGGTTAGAATACAGGCTGCCCTACCTGTCAGCTACAGATTGGCTATTTCTGACCAGAGCTCAGGTCGTTGGGAGTCAGGCAATGTGGGAGAGACTCCATTGCATTTGTATCTCTGGCTTGCAGATAGAGAACTTTTGGATTCCAGATGAGTAGTGCTTCAGATTTACACATAAATTGTCTCTGAGGATTAGTGTGATAGTGACAGCAAAGAATTACAGAGCAAGGGACAAAGTTAGAAGTTTATAAAATACCTTTGAATTTGACTGTTCAGAGCCTTTCCTTTGTGTGAAAAGTTTTGAGTTTGACAAATATTTTTCCTCTGTATGTAGATTTGTTTGATAGTGTGTGGAAAAGTTGTGGGAATAAATGAATCACTAATTGCTGCAAAGTTTTAGGTTAATCAAAACCCTGTGGAAAAGCAAATCAATTGAAGATTTTTTTCCCTCCTAACATATGAGGTCTGGATATAGGAAATCTATGATTCTAATGATCTCTGTGGGATCTATGCATAGATGTAATCTCCATTAGTATTAGATGGCACTCACTGGACTAAATTCAAGTCAGGAAACTGGCTGCCTCTCTATTAGCACAATGGAATTGCACCCTGTAGTAGATCTAGTCTGGGTAGCTGTAGAGAAAGCTCACAGGAAGCCTAGGTTAAGCAAAATACATTCTCCCTAGGGGATTCAGTGTATTTACAGGCTTTATATTTGTGCAGAGTAACACAAAGCAGTATAGTCTCTAGCCACATTCCCTACATGCAGTATGAAAGTCTACAGGCTCCAGTCACTCCCCCCCTGAGCATAAGTGCTTTTGGCTAACAAACCCCTATCTCCTCCTACAATAAGAACAGCCTGACTCAGGCTTGCCACTCACCCTTTTAAGGTTCTGAGCCTAATTAGCCTCAGCTGTGCCTGATTGCCTCAGCTGAGGGAGACACTCTGAGCTGGGGATGTGAAATCTCAGCTGGGATTTAATACTTATAGTTGAATGCCGCTCTCCAGCTCAGCATGTCTTCCTCCTAGGAGCAAAACTGGAGCTGAATGCAGCAAGCTTGTGGCACCCCCTGAGGCAGCATAGAACAACCTTTGTACCCAGTTACTCACACCTGTTTACACCAGTCTAAATTTGGTCCAAATACATTACAGCCTGAGGAAAGATTTGGGTGGAAAATCAGAGCTCACCTAAAACAATTACTGTATGTTTGTACCTATCTGACTTCTCTATGTCTGGTTTAAAACCAGGGATCATTATAGTATTATGAGGTTGCCACAAGGAAAAGGTTCACAAAAACATCTCACTTATGGATGTTCATTTGAATCAAACTTGGGAAGTTCCCCACATTTTCCCTGGCAAATTGTAAGTTGTTATAATAATATCAATACACCTAATGTATTGGAAGATTAGAGAGGGAAATAATCAAGGTCAGTTATTGATCAAGTTTGTGTTTTGTAATGAGGATTTGCAATCACTTGAGTAGCAATAATAGTTTGCAAAGGACTTGCCGGGTACATAATGCCAATGATTTCTAATATTTATTGCTGCCTAAGGGACAGATGTATTTATATTACTGGAATTTGCAGCATAATGATTCACAAGCAAGGCAGTCCACGGTCCCAAATCAATTCACATCCGTCCGGTTAAAATCAAGAGTATATTTGACTATATTTAAAAGTATATTCAAAAGACTATGCTACTTCCTACTTCTTAGTAAGAAAAGTGTGAGCTCTTTAACAGAAATTGGCTAAATTTCTGTTCTCTCCCCTCTATGTCCAAGGAAATCTTATTAATTCAGCAAGTTTAGGGGGAACTTCTAAACAATAAGTGGTACACATTATAACACTAAGTAATATAGAATTCTTACATCAAGCATTAATGGCCATATTGTGCTCCTAGTTAAAGTGGTATTAATTTGGAGTAATTTAATTGAAGTCAATGGGGTTATTTCAGATTTGCACCAGTGTAACTGAGAACAGAAGTTAGCTCTAATAACTGATGTTAGCCATAGCCATAACTGCACAAGTTCAGCCACAGTAATAAAGTAACTGGGAATCACCACTTCAAATCAGAGGCTAAAATGTGAGTGAGTAAAGCTGGAGCTTTAAGAATGGAGAACTAGAAAACAATAATACCTGCAATAATTTACTTTCATGAATACACTCAATTAGTCCCGTGGTTAATGTACCAGACTAAGACTCAGGATATGCTGGATCTTTTTCTATCTTGGCTAAAATGTTTTCTGTGACCTTTGGCAATTTGGTTGATATCTCAGTTTTCATTTATTTAAAATGGGGATTTTGTCATGTACCTATAGAACGTGTGAGACTCAATTAATTAATAAAAAAGAAAAGGAGTACTTGTGGCACCTTAGAGACTAACAAATTTATTTGAGCATAAGCTTTCATGAGCTACAGCTCACTTCATCGGATGCATGTAGCTCACGAAAGCTTATGCTCAAATAAATTTGTTAGTCTCTAAGGTGCCACAAGTACTCCTTTTCTTTTTTGCGAATACAGACTAACACGGCTGCTACTCTGAAATCAATTAATTAATGTAGTTCTTAAAAATACCCCAGTTGCCTCATGATCATTGTGAAGAGGGCTCGCTCTGTGGTACTGGAGACTGTGCCTTTAAGGACTGAGCTTCTCAGAGGGAGAATCTGGGCAGGGTACTGTGAAGCGCTTGTTGTTCTGCTCAGCCAATGGGAACCAGATATGGAATAAACAGGATCTCTTGCAAGCATCTTAAGCACTAAAGCCCAGGTCATCAAAGATATTTAGGTGCCTAACTCTCAGAAGGAAGTTTGTGCTAGCTCCAAGCACCCGTCTCCTTCCCCATATGAGGGCCCTTAGGCGAGGACTCTGTGCAGATGGAGCTCTGTGGGAGGTTGATGCTGGGGTGTATTGGTATGTTGCAGAAATTTTGACAAGACAGAATACAGCTGAGCTGCCAGAAAGGGCTCAGCCAATATCAGTGCCAGTCCTAGCAGAGTTGAGCTCTGTGGGGGTTAATGGAAAAGCAGCTCTCCCTACAGAATGACTTCTGGCTCTGCATGAAAGCCCCTTTGTGGCACCTGCCCAATATTCACATGTTTGGAAGCAATGCAGCTTCCAAAATCCTTGTCTTCCCACTCTTGTAGGTCCTCAAATGAAGAAGAATGAAAGAAAAAAGCAATCAGTCGTAGTGATATACCAATCGACTTAACAGTTAAATTGATCGTGCATGCATCAATAATGCTGATAAACAGGCCTTATTCACCATAAAGCAACTATGTTAAATTAATGATCCAGCTACTGCATGGCAGCACTACTGTATTTTGATTTGGCACTTTTGATGAATCAATTAAAAGTATTTATTTAATTGTAAATACTTTAATAGAGGCAAAGATCTAATTCTTAAGTGATTCATACAGTCATTCTTACTTAGAAAATAATATCGCCTTCATTTCTGAATCTATTCCTGGAAAGAAATTAATATGAATGTGACAAGCATCAGTATATTTTCTAGCAAAAGGAAAGAATAAAATGTGAAATACGAATAATTAATGTTAATAATAATGATAATTTGCTTACTCTTAAGGAATATTGTTTAAAATATATTAGTCTTGGTATCCTGGCTATTTTGAGTGTTTTTGTGGTTGACATAAAGACAAATTCATTAACTTAACCCCAATTATAGACAAATAATGGCAACCAAACCTTAACTTATCTACCTCCATTATTTATAGTATGTTTAATCGCCTCTTGTTGTTGGATCTAGACAGCAATGTTCTCCAGAGTTTATGCTTTGGCAAGCAGAGAATACACTGTAATACCAGTAAAAAAGCTAAAAGATATGAAAACTTTTAATTTAGCTGCAAAATACAGCCATTTACCAGAGAGTATGCAAGACCACAGATGACAATTTCTTCTAGGTCTCACAATTAAAGGACTGAATGAGCAGGACATCAGAATGCATAATTTCAGTTCTATGTTGCACACTTCTTTTGCATAACTGCTTTCATTGTCCTTCTCACAAAGCTTTGAAATGGATGGCAAACACAAACTCTGATGCTTATCACTGAGAGCTAGACTATGCCATTTTAGCACAGGGGAGGTGGGGAATTACAATATCTCTCAGGGAGCACTGGGAAGCATTCCCCTTTCCAGATCTCCCAAATGCATAGAAGTCATATGTTTGTGAATCCCTTTGGGGGGTGTAGCTCCCTATTCCCATGCAGATGGCTAGCTCTGCCAGCCAATATGTGTGGTGTTACAAGAGATGTCTGTATATAGTTAAACAGTTATTAGACAGATATCAGTGGATTGGGCTATAGAATCTATAGCATAGTTCCTAGGTTTTGTAGGACCAATGACATTTCTTGTTATTTGTGCATGCAAATGGATTCTTCTGTGCAGTTCTTGACATCATCTCTTAACATATGGGAAGAAAAAGTTTTGTCTCATTTTGGGAAACTGTATGCACCCAAGAGGAACAGAGAGAGGAGAGTCCCTTATGCTTTCCCTTACGCATGGATCACCACATAAGGGCTAGAAAAAGTCTGCCTATGAATAAGTCATGAGTCACAGAGACTTAAATTGAAAAAAAAATCTTCTGGTAATATGTATTATTATATCTTTCCTTTCTTGTGACTTTCATTTGGAGAAATTCATTTCCTTTACATATACAGTGCATCTGAGTTTTTAAATAGGTTAATTTTCAGAGCAATTTTCAGAGTATGGGGGGGGCAGGGAGAGAATAAAGACCTTTCAGAAAGTCTGGGGTTAAATCTCTCTTTGCAAATGTTCTGAGAGAACATGCCATCCAGTGAATTCCAAAGATAAATGTCTGCTCTTCAGAAGTATTTTTAGGATAAGGGTAAGTCAAACCTGGCAGGGATTTATGGTCACAGATGCTGGGGGGAGGAAGGGGAAGGGTTGAGCTCCAGATTAGACAGGAAAATTGCCCAAATCTTCTTTTCAAACTATCATAGAAATTAGAGATGGGAAAGAATTATTCCGTGATCCTAAAACATGATTGTTCTGGGTAGTACATTGTTAGAATTCTATCTAGGCTAGTTGTATAAGTCCCAGTCCCAGATGTGGCTTCCTATCTTCCTTGGAAGACTGCTCTACATCCTAAATCGCAGGCTGTATTTCAGGATAGTCAGCCTAAATTTTCTCTCTCTTAAGTACACTCCATTATTTTTAGTGAATATATGTATCCCACTAAATAAGTCCTCTCCCTCCATAGTTCCATCCAAATATTTATTGTTATTATAATCCTTTTACCTAACTATATATAGTTAGATATTTTCACTTTTTCCTCATAAATCGGTCACTCCAGCTCTTTTATCATTTTTATTGCTCTTCTTTGAACTTTCCCCAATTTGTCAATATCTATGTGGTAATTTCCCCGTCTCTGATTTCAGAAACATATTGGCCAAAAATAGGAGCAAGAAAATAATAGCAAAATTATCTCTTTGGAAAAATTTGGCCCTATGTTTAATCGCCCCCGTAGGAAACAAAAATAGCTGTAACTAAAGCCATTGTACTTTCTGTGCAGCTAAGACTGGCTAAAAAATGTAAGACTGTGGGATGCTGAGTGAATAGCTACTATGTTATTGGGAACTGGATAATAATGTTATGATAAAATTATTAAAAAACAAAAAGCACTCAGACACTGCTGCCTGTATGTCATTTGATTAATCTTTCCACATCATAAAGACACTGCTTCAGCTATCCATCCCTGATTTTTAATGGGAACTTAAGCATGTGCTTAAAGTTAAAGCACAAGCTGTGATACAGGGACCTCTGTCAACTGGTTACAGGGATCCTCTGGGTCTGGTATCTACCTACCAGTCCACCAAAAACTGTCATGTAACTTTGTGTCACACTGGGCATAGAATCATAGAATATCAGGGTTGGAAGGGACCTTACGAGGTCATCTAGTCCAACCCCCTTCTCAAAGCAGGACCAATCCTCAACTAAATCATCCCAGCAAGGGCTTTGTCAAACCTGACCTTAAAAACTTCTAAGGAAGGAGATTCCACCACCTCCCTAGGTAATGCATTCCAATGTTTCACCACCTTCCTAGTGAAAAAGTTTTTCCTAATATCCAACCTAAACCTCCCCCACTTGAAACTTGGGACCATTACTCCTTGTTCTGTCATCTGCTACCACTGAGAACAGTCTAGATCCATCCTTTTTGGAACCCCCTTTCAAGTAGTTGAAAGCAGCTATCAAATCCCCCCTCATTCTTCTCTTCCGCAGACTAAATAATCCCAGTTCCCTCAGCCTCTCCTCATAAATCATGTGCTCCAGCCCCCTAATATTTTTATTGCCCTCTGTTGGAATCCTTCCAATTTTTCCACATCCTTCTTGTAGCATGGGGCCCAAAACTGGACACAGTACTCCAGATGAGGCCTCACCAATGCTGAATAGAGGGGAATGATCACGTCCCTCCATCTGCTGGCAATGCTCCTACTTATACAGCCCAAAATGCCGTGAGCCTTCTTGGCAACAAGGGCACACTGTTGACCCATATTCAACTTCTCTTCCATTGGAACCCCTAGGTCCTTTTCTGCAGAACTGCTGCCTAGCCACTCAGTCCTTAGTCTGTAGCAGAGCTTGGGATTCTTCCTTCCTAAGTGCAGGACTCTACACTTGTCCTTGTTGAACCCCATCATAATCATTGTGAGATGTATGTATGGTAAGTATATGAGGAGTTATGTATATATAGTAAAAATTCTATTCTCTAGGTCTGAGAGTTAAGGCAGGTCACCAAAAGGTTATCCACATACTCCTGCCCGGCAGAGGGGAAAAGATGCTTCTCTCTCTCTCTCTCTCTCTGGCTGGTCATGTGCAAATTGAGTATTATATGGTTCACAATGGATGCACATTTACAATCAATAAATTGGGTATGCTGCAGGAAAAACAAACAAAAATATCAGGGGTGTCCTGTTTATGAGTAAAGACAATCAATGTCTGAAACTATATTTGGGGTACAGAGGGACTCCCAGAATCCATTCTCGAGGGAAATAAAATGTTAGTGGGTTTGCTTCATGAAAACCAGGCTGGACAGAAAATGCTGGGAAGAACTTTGAATGAGATAAATTTCTTCAAACAAGAGGGTAACTTTTTAGTTATGTTTAGGCTGTAGAAAGCTTTCTTCTCCACTGTCAATGAAATAGGCCCTAATCAACACTTGGAGCCTTAAGGCTCACAAAGCTACTATTCTGGGAGATTAGTGTTGGACATTACTGAGTTAGAAGAGGAGTGTACTGTTAGGGACATTCACACAGTAAAACAGCTATACATTTGGGAAATGTTCAGAAATACTTAAAGACTTAAGGAACACAAGTGCTAATGACATTCAATGGGGCTTGTGCTCCTAAATCCTTGAGGCACTTTTAAATATTTGCCCCATAAAACACAACCTAAACTAAAACAAGTTTTAAAATTACATACTATGTAGAAGTAGAACAAATGGTACAAAGCAAACCTTATATTTATTCTATTAGACTTCAAAAATTGTGATATAACATTGGCAAAATTTCCTACAGAAGAGCTTTATGCTAGTCATAAACCTTTGACTCAGGCAGTATGTGGAGGAACAATTATGGACTATTCATAAGTATTACTTGACATTTTTAGAGCTGGATGTCAGAGGGGTTTGTCTTCTTCTCCCATTTAATTATGACTTTTTCAAGTAGGGTGATGCTACTACATGGGTGTCACTGTACTTACCGTAGTAAGGAGAGAGAAATTAAACTTTGTGTGTAGGATTGTGTGAGAGACAGATGGAGAGGGAGAGAGAAATTTGCACAGTCTTCTAGTTTGAACTGTTATCTGTTTTTACAACAATCACCTTTATTCAATGTTTAACTTTAATAACAAGATATTAAGGTATTTGCAACCCACATGCATCAAATCGCATGGATTATACAAGAGAGCATTCTTCTCTAAAGAGGAAAAAAAAGAATGAACCCAGAAGATAGTGTTTTTATTAAATATCTAAAATAGGATATCTGTGAAGCAATGTAAATCAAGCTAACTGGTGGCTATAGCTCAAAGCCCAGTTGTAAGCTTAATATTTCTTTTAAATTTTTTTATACTGCAACGGGTAGTTGTCATGGCTGCAGTTAAGCATTCCCTCATGAGCTGAGAGGAGATCCCGCTGCTGAATCCCCAGGGGTTTTAAATAACTGAAGTATGAACAGAGTCCAGGCACTGCCCCTGCATTAGGGTCGCCAGACTCTCTGCCAGGGTGCAGATCCTCTGTCTAGCATCCCCTCCTGAGAATTGTGACCTGGCAGCCCACTGCCCAGACTCTAAAAGAAAAGCAGTACTTGTGGCACCTTAGAGACTAACAAATTTATTAGAGCATAAGCTTTCGTGAGCTACAGCTCACTTCATCGGATGCATTTGGTGGAAAAAAAAAATCGGATGCATTTGGTGGGGGTTTTTTTTCCACCAAATGCATCCCATGAAGTGAGCTGTAGCTCACGAAAGCTTATGCTCTAATAAATTTGTTAGTCTCTAAGGTGCCACAAGTACTGCTTTTCTTTTTGCGAATACAGACTAACACGGCTGCTACTCTGAAACCTGCCCAGACTCTGTAACCAGTGCTGAGTCATCAAACTCACACATAGTTTGCCCAACACATGGGAGGTCTGGGCCTACAGTTTGCCTCGTCCAGGGGCACATGATGAACATGTAACACACAAACAGACTTTGTGCAAGAGTTTAAAAACCATTGTTTCATTTCTTAATCTCATGAGAAATACACAGATCTATTCAAAATAATAAACCATACACATGTCTCTGCCTCAGTTTCCCCATTACTCCATGGTAGTTTTGGGCTGGGGTTAGATTCATCTAGGGCATCCAGGGAACCTCTGCTGCAATGCATGGCTTGTATCCTGAAACATTGAGCCTTCTCCCCTATTTGTCTGAACTTGGATGGTCCATCCTCCTCCTCTTTGCTGCCTAAGTGTCCTATGTGGTTTTCTCAGTCTACTCCATGTCCTTTTTAGTGGTTGCATTACCACCTTGCTGTCATTGTTTTGCTGCTGGTAAGTCTCCATTCTCCAAACCCATGTTTAGGGAAGCTGAGGAGAATTGGTTTCCCCACTCAGGCAACCACTTTAGTATATTTATTGTCCGGTCATTAAATCCTAATGGCGCACTGTGATGGGTTGGATCACAGAACCTCACTTTGGAATTGCTAACTGATGTGCTGAGACTACTTCTAACCCATTTTCCCTGGCAGCTTGGGACTCCAGAACCCTGCCTGGTTGTGCCAGACATGCTTGCCTGCTGCAAACACAGACCCAGGTTTCGCAAAAAGAAAAGGAGTACTTGTGGCACCTTAGAGACTAACAAATTTATTAGAGCATAAGCTTTCGTGAGCTACAGCTCACTTCATCTGATGCATTTGGTGGAAAAAATGCATTTCCACCAAATGCATCCGATGAAGTGAGCTGTAGCTCATGAAAGCTTATGCTCTAATAAATGTGTTAGTCTCTAAGGTGCCACAAGTACTCCTTTTCTTTTTGCGAATACAGACTAACACGGCTGCTACTCTGAGACCCAGGTTTGAACCCAAAAGCGGCAGACTTAATTGAAAATGGCTTAAGAAGTGTTCTTATCTCCAAAACTCAGATGCACAATTCCCAATGGGGTCCAAACCCCAAATAAATCCGTTTTACACTGTATAAAGAGTATACAGGGTAAACTCATAAATTGTTCACCCTCTATAACATTGATAGAGAGATATGCACAGCTGTTTGCCCCCCCCCCCATCCAGATATTAATTCATATTCTGGGTTAATTAATAAGTAAAAAGTGATTTTGTTAAATATAAAAAGTAGGATTTAAGTGTTTCCAAGTAGTAACAAACAGAATAAAGTAAATTACTAAACAAAATAAAATAAAACATGCAAGTCTAAGCCTAATACAGTAAGAAAGTGATTACAGATTAAATCTCACCCTAAGAAATGGTCCAGTAAGCTTCTTTTACAGACTAGTCTCCTTCTAGCCTGGGTCCAGCAATCACTCCCACCCTGTGGCTACTGTCCTTTGTTCCAGTCTCTTTCAGGTAACCTTTGGGGTTGGAGAGGCTATCTCTTGAGCTAGCTGAAGACAAAATGGAGGGGACTTCCAGGGGTTTAAATAGACTTTTTCTTGTGGGTGGACACCCCTCCCTCCCGTTGTGTAGAATCCCAGCTACAAGCTGGAGTTTTGGAGTCACAAGCGCAAGTCACATGTCCATGCATGACTCAGAACTTACAGGTAGCAGCCATGGTTCACATGCTACCTTGAACGTCCTCAAGTAGACTTCTTATGTGGATTGGAGTCTTCCAAGATCCATTGTTCATTAAGTGTTTCTTGATTGGGCACTTAATTTTCACATTCCTTTCTCAAGAAGCTGACCAAATGCTTTACTAAGGCAACTTAAAATCAAGCAAGTACACAGCCAATATTCATAACTTTGAATACAAAAGGATACATGCATGCAAATAGGATGATATATTCAGTAGATCATAACCTTTACACAAATATGTTACATGGCATATGTAGCATAAAACATATTCCAGTTATGTCATATACACATTCATAAGCATATTTCCATAAAGCATTATGGGGTGCAACGTCACACCCACCATTACCCCATATCTGACAGGGAAAGCGCTGTCAGCCCATGGTAGATTCCACATATACATGCAAGCAGTCAGTGATACAACAATTTTCATAGTAAGAGCTTCATATTATCAACCAGAATTTATAAGTTGTACATGCAGATTTCCCAGACTGTCACAGTAGCATCTGAACAAAACTAATTTTTCCTACATTTGATATGGAGACTTATACAGTTTTCTGTGATTTTGCTTAGATGAACCAACAAAGGAAACAGTACAAAGAAAACAAGAAGTTTCCTTCATTCTGAAAACCACAAATGGATACTCAAAAGGGCTCGGCATTGGCCTAATTCTGGTCTCAGTGAAGTCATTGGGAGTTTTACCATTAGATAGGCTCTCAGATACAATAATAATGGGTATCATAGGAGTATTTAAGACAGACAGACAGACTTTGTGGACAGCAAAGTTAAGAAAATGTGGAACACTTTTGAAAATCCTAAACTACAGTCTTACAATACAAAGTGACTTAAAGTATAACTAAAGATTAGAAAACCAGACTGGATAAAATAAATGTAACTCCCTCTCTTGGCCACCTCAAACGGCATCCAAACAGGCATCATTTTGAATATGCTTGGTTAATTCTTTCATCATATTTTTAAAAGCATATACGTTTTCACATGTCTCAGACAATCTTGGGAGCAGAAATACCAAAATATTACAAAAGCTGTTTTTCCTTGTTTATGAAAATATCAGAACCAGGATGTAACAGAAATCTTTGGCCCACTCAGTTTTGCAAACCCAAGAAAATCAGATAGGTCGGCTTTGTTTTGACATATTAATTGTTTTGGGTGCTACCCAAATGGAACCAAAATACCAAATCCCTTCTGAAGTCCAGCCATACATTGATTGTAAGTCAGGGACCTTCTCTAGAAGTAATCTTTTTTGGGCTTTCAAAGCTCAGCATGGTTTGACTTAATGAAAACAAAACAAAACACCATCTATGCCGATGTATAAATAATAGAACTGATTGAAAAATGTAATGGAAACATCAGAGGTTGATGCCATTTCTGCCCCACCCCCGCGCTGCACATTGTCCCATCAGAAATAAGGCTAGTTGAAAATTCACTCCAAAAACTAGAATTACCCATTCACAACATTTTTGTTGCAGCTCTAATAATTATTAATATGATATAATAAATAAATAGTAAATCCCTCTATTGATCAGTTCACATAGCTGGTACTGAGCACTAGGATATTTGTGTGCAAGAGGGACTATAACCGAGGATAAATCAAAACTGTCTAGAACACAAAGCGAAGGGCTAAAATAAATTAGAAAAAACACCTATAGAGGCCTGATGCATTATCTAAAATGTATTCAACAGACTTAGCCTGACAAGGCCAAAGACTGGAAGTAGTATAAAGGTAATTTTTGTAGGTAAAAGAGATTTGTTTTACACCAACGGAAGCTGCTCTCACTTGAAATATCTTTTGCTGTGAATTGACATCATACGGATGCTACCGCAGCTGCAGAATTGTGCGCTCTCTCTCTCCCTCTCTCTCAGTACACCCACAAACTGTTTCCATGGCTACAGAGGCCATGAAAAACTTGGCAGCCTGCTGGAACCCCACAGCCATAAGACCTCCTATATATTCTGAAGGCATAACATCATCTCTGAGGTGGTTGTATAATTCTTAGGTGGTTACTGGGTTGGTTCCACTATGCTGGGGGGTGCTGGAGGTGAGAGATGGGTACAGAAGGCTTGCACCATGGACAAATCCACAGAGGCTCCCTGTGCACAACCATATGTGTGTGTGTATTTGAGTGGGTAGGAGGTAGGAATAAGGGAGAGAGTGGGAGAGGGCTGACAGATCCACCATCCAACCCTCTGGGGAAGGGGATATGGGAACTGTGGATGCTATTGCAGTCTAAAGGCTGAAGGGTAGCATTCTGTCCCTCATGACCTTGCAGGATCTCCTTACAGGTGATATAACATTAGGCCTGCATTACATAATAAAAACAAAACAAAACTGGACCATACACAAACTGACTGAATTTGGCACGTAGGCCTGTTGATACAAACAAGTCAACCCAATGAAATTGTTTCTTCAGCCTCATTTGACCAAATAATTGCACCAATTATTTTAACTCCATTTCTGCTAGTCTTTAGTTTTAAATGCATTATTAATTAGCCAATTTGATTGTAACTTTGTTCACATATTTAATTCTCATGAAGATGGGAAATTGAAAGCATTTGCGTTTGTTTTTATTAACGTTAAAATAATTCTACTTCAAAATTGTTAGCAAAGCAAGCAAGCACACTTAACTGGTAGCCAGGGTATCATGATTAGAATACCTGCTTATTTTTTATAACTTATTTTCTATTAAATGAATTTGCTTTCACTGTATCCTGGCTCCTTGTTTGCTCACTTCCTTCCAGTATTCTTGTGAATGAATTTGCAGGAAGATTAATCAAGACAGCAATTTGTAAGAAAATTTTGTAGAATATTCACAGAATTCAAAACCTGGAAATCTAATTCTAATTCCAATCAAGGAATAGAAACATACTGTGCGTGACCTATGCAAATAAGAAAACACCTTCAATTTCAAATTGCTAATACTGAACACGCAAAGCAATACGTGTCATGAACAGTTAGTTTGCAATCTACAGACTGAAACAACCACCAAATACATTTGATAATGGACACATTTCTAGAAATCATGTTCTGTTTGTAGGCAATTAGCAAAGAGAAAAATGGGCTATGTGCAACAAAATTCACTGCAAATAGTTCACTTCTTAGCTCACGCCTGTGGTCTCATGCCAAGATTTTGTGTGTAATGTTAATCAGTGTAGTTAACTATAGAGCAGCAACTGTGGTGCTCCTGCAGGTGCACTCCAGCCTCTGTGCAGAGCTCAACTGTCTTCTGCTTGGCCGCAACAAATTTCAGCAGTGGGGTCTAAGAATGTTCAAACAATTAAATTGTTTTGTTGTGTTAGTATTGAAATACTTTATTTAGAATATCTTAGAGGAGATGTTCCCAAATTTTGGTCTGTGGAGAACTGGCAGTATAAGGAAATTTGGCTAATGTCATTTCCAGCAGTAAATTGCTTTTAAAGATGGCTAAACATACATTAAATGCTGCCATAATCTCACTGTGTCCATGTAAATAATTACTGTAGCCGGGACAGGTATATTATACAGTCACGAATGGGAACAGAGGTGGTCTTCAGAATTGTAAATGGGAGAGGAAGTGGGTAGTTCAGGAGAAAAATCTCTGTACTGAAATTCAGTTTAAACTGCAAAAGTGTGAGAACCCCTGAATTAATGTGATAATGTGATCACAGAAAGTTCTGTTGTTACTCTTGGAGAAGTGGATTGTTATTTATAGCAGGTGCCGGGTAGCAATTTCTGTAATTAAGGTTGAAAAGTAGTTAGCATTGTAAGTCCCTGTTTTCAGTCACTAATACATTTCTGAAACATTTCCCTTTCATGCTGACATTTCCATTCTGGGTCTATGCCAAAGCTGATTTTTGTAAAGCGTGAACAAAAATAATTCATCCATATTTTGAGTGAGAGGAGAATGGAATCAGATACTTTTTCCTATTATAAAATAGTCTTGTGACCATTTTTGAACAGTTCTGCAACCAAAATGGCTGTGGTTTAAAACTTACAATTTAACATAGAAGTAGTCCTTACCCAGCTGTAGTGCATGACTTTATTCTGGAGGAAGTTGGTTTTGATTTGACCTATAATACATAATGAATAGCATATCTTCAACATATCCAGTATATTTTTTGCTTGACTTATTAAGTATGCACCTAAGGAGTGATGCACCATGCATACATTCATAGCTGAGTACACACATCATGCTTTAGTCCTCAGAATGACACCCAACTTGCCATGATACATTTAGCAAATATTGTGGGCGACTTGGGAATGTATCTGATAAAAGAGATTTTTCTTGCTGCTGCATTCCCCACCAAAATGGCTTAGAATAGTGAGCTAATGCTAGAAATTTCTAAGTCCCATTCCCAGATTTTTCCTTTACTGGCCTTAATGGCTGTTTCCACATCTTCAGTCTTATTTACTGAAGCCTTACTTCAGAATTTTTGAAGTAAGAAGGAAAAGCAAGAACATTTTCCACATCAGGAAAATGCATAATGTTTCCATTCATCTTTAAATGCAATCAAAAGTCAGGATGGAAAAAAGAAAAAGCCAGATTTTAAGTGCAATTGCTATGTTATTAAATATTTAAGGAGCGTAGGATATGTGGTCTTAACAAATACATTTATAACTGTAGGCATGTCAATATTTTTAAAGGTCAAGTATGGTTCTTCACAGTCTTTTTAATTACAGTCTTCATTCGAGAGGGATCATGACTTTTGGTGATTTCATTTAATAACCTTAAAATTGAAGTTCAGCTCTTTGTGGAATACTCAAGGACAACTTCTCCAAGACATATTTTACTATAAGATTTCAGCTGATCAGAGATTTAATTTAAGCCACTATTAAGGACGAAATACATTGTTTCATATGCAAATAATTTCTATTTTTTTTACAACACTTTTTATTTTTAAACTATTTTAACATAGGCCCATGTCTTCTCTTTTCCTTTTGGAAGCCCACTGAAGGGAACATCTCTAGCCTTTGCTCCCTCAGTATTTTGTGCTGTCTTTCCCTTCTGGAGACAAGATAACTGTTAATGCAGAACAGGCAGGGGCACAGGAACCAGTTCTGTTGGAAGACTGAAATCTGAAAGAACGAAAGAGGCATTTTCTTGGGATGTTGGGTCACCCATTCCTTTGGAAGTGACCCTTGTAACACCATCAGTATGGTAATTTTCCTTGCTGTGCTGCCATTGGCAGGCCTCCATGCCACCTAGGCAGGTCTGCTCTGTTTTTTAAATTGGCCTACATTAAATGTAAACTGAGTACCTTTTAGATCACACCAGCAGGATCACATGGGGCAGTTAGAGCATAGTGCTTTACTGAACTTTACAAATCACAACACTCTAGTATGCTTTGCCACACCATGTAGAGAGGCTCTAAGTTTCATTTTCAAAAGCGACTTAGGAGTGTCATTTTCAAAAATACTTAGGCAAGTAAAGATGCAAATGGGTGCTTAGTGGGATTTTAAAAAACATGCAAGCAGGTTAGATGCCTAGCTACAATTGAAATCTAAGGGAGTTTGGCACTTAACCTGCTTAGGCATTTTTTGAAAATCCCACTAGGCATCCCACTGTGTCTTTGGGCACCTGAATACCTTAGAACATCTGCCCTTTATGTCACTTTGGGACTTTTGAAAACTTTACCTGACTGCTCCATTTTTTATAAATAAGAACGATGCCAACAATTCATGAATTTTAACCTCCCCTTGAATATCATCTTGTGCTACTTTCTACATTTATAATATATAAAACAAAGCAATAAAAATCATACAAATCATTCAGCAATGTAACCTGTTAAGTTTTGAAGTTTACATAATCCATACAGGGCTCATTAGTTTATGAGAACAATAAGACAGTAAGATCATCAAGTGAAGTCCCATGCTATACCATTTTCTCCCTTTCCTGACTCAGGATTATCCATGTTGCTTACAGAGCTTTGAGAGGTTTCAGAGTAGCATCCGTGTTAGTCTGTATTCGCAAAAAGAAAAGGAGTACTTGTGGCACCTTAGAGACTAACAAATTTATTTTTGAGCTTTGAGAGTTTCCCTCTGCTTTAACTCCTCAAGTATTCTGTAATGATCTGACCATGCTTGCCTCTGGATCATTTTAAGTCAAAGAAAACTGGATTGGATTCCCTTCTGAGTCCATATAATCTGAATTGGCCAGATCATAGAATCATAAAATATCAGGGTTCGAAGGGACCTCTGGAGGTCATGTAGTCCAACCCCCTGCTAAAAGCAGGACCAATCCCCAACTAAATCATCCCAGCAAGGGCTTTGTCAAGCCTGACTTAAAAAACTTCTAAAGAAGGAGATTCCACCACCTCCCTAGGTAACGCATTCCAGTGTTTCACCACCCTCCTAGTGAAAAAGTTTTTCCTAATATCCAACCTAAACCTCCCCCACTGCAACTTGAGACCATTACTCCTCGTTCTGTCATCTGCTACCACTGAGAACAGTCTAGATCCATCCTCTTTGGAACCCCCTTTCAGGTAATTGAAAGCAGCTATCAAATCCCCCCTCATTCTTGTCTTCCGCAGACTGAACAATCCCAGTTCCCTCAGCCTTTCCTCATAAGTCATGTTTTCCAGTCCCCTAATCATTTTTGTTGCCCTCCACTGGATGTTTTCCAATTTTTCCACATCCCTCTTGTAGTATGGGGCCCCAAACTGGACACAGTACTCCAGATGAGGCCTCACCAATGTCGAATAGAGGGGAATGATCACATCCCTCAATCTGCTGGCAATGCCCCTACTTATACATCCCAAAATGCCATTGGCCTTCTTGGCAACAACGGCACACTTGTAACTCATCTCCAGCTTCTCGTCCACTATAACCCCTAGGTCCTTTTCTGCAGTACTGCTGCCTAGCCATTCGGTCCCTAGTCTGTAGCGGTGCATGGGATTCTTCCATCCTAAGTGCAGGACTCTACATTTGTCCTTGTTGAATCTCATCAGATTTCTTTTGGCCCAATCCTCTAATTTGTCTAGGGCCCTCTGTATCCTATCCCTCCCCTCCAGCATATCTACCTCTCCTCCCAGTTTAGTGTCATCTGCAAACTTGCTGATGGTGCAATCCACAGCATCCTCCAGATCATTAATGAAGATATTGAACAAAACCGGCCCGAGGACCGACCCTTGGGGCACTCCACTTGATACTGGCTGCCAACTAGACATGGAGCCACTGATCACTACCCGTTGAGCCCGACAATCTAGCCAGCTTTCTATTCACCTTATAGTCCATTCATCTCGCCTATACTTCTTTAACTTACTGGAAAGAATACTGTGGGATACTGTGTCAAAAGCTTTGCTAAAGTCAAGGAACAACACTTCCACTGCTTTCCCTTCATCCACAGAGCCAGTTATCTCATCATAGAAGGCAATTAGATTAGTCAGGCATGACTTGTCCTTGGTGAATTCATGCTGACTGTTCTTGATCACTTTCCTCTCCTCTAAGTGCTTCAGAATTGATTCCTTCAGGACCTGCTCCATGATTTTTCCAGGGACTGAGGTGAGGCTGACTGACCTGTAATTTCTAACTTTTAAAGTTAGAATCCAGAGCTTTAGTAACCTAGTATTTTGCACATACTATACAGCATATCTCTAATGATAGGAAATATGAATCTGTGGAATTAAATGACAATGCAAGGAAAGACTACATGTAGCTGTTTCCGATTGATTTTAACCAGAGGTGAAGCCAAAGACTAAACTCATCTCCAGTGAGCTTAGGACCAGGTACATAAGGCTCACATTTGAGGTATCTAATTACTGTGGTTAGACGGCATATTATGACAGTTTCTTTATGCATAAAATCTCTCTGACAGAGAAAGTGGAGAAAGAGAGAGTGCCAGTTTTAAATTATTCCCTTTCAAGGTCCTTTTATTGTTATTGATCAGTGTGACACTATTATAATAATCTTTTTACACAATATGCCTTATGAGGTATCATTTGAAAACTAAAAACTCAGTGTTTATTAATATTCTTGTGTGATGTATTCACATGGTGGTATTAACGGTTAAGTATATATGCTAGAATTATGACTAACATATATTTAAATCAAGCATGTCAGGGAGCTGGTAAACAGGTCTGCCTTACACAAAGGAATGTGTATTTGATTCTCTGACGAGCCAGATCTTTAGACAGTGAAGGTCCATTTTTACATATTAGGTAAACAAATGAACTGAGCTAATAAATGGGGGAAGAAAGAGCATGCAGTTTCCTTCATCACCAGACTCCATCTCACCATCCACACTGCTTGAATAAACTTTACTTTTAGGGGTAGCCCTCAGAAGAACTCAGAGGTCTATTGATCTATAAAGACAGGGGCTAAAACTCAAGTGATAAGCAATTGCATCAACTGATTGCATACGATATTACTGTATCATAGAAGTGTATAAAGTAATTTCTTTTATGAAAGCTAATGACACACTGATGATTAATATAATTGTGAAATGTATGTATTAACACTTTTTAACCTGTGTCTTGTCATTAATAAATTTGTTTTGTTTTTACTATGAATGAAGTCAGTGCTGTGTTTAAATGGAAAGGTGAGTTAATAAGCTGTGATGTCTTTATAGGAACAAACAATTGTTATTATTTCTCTGAACTGTCCAGGACAGGGATGAACATTGCAGAGAACATGGTTTTGGAAAAATTTGGAACTTGGAGTGTGTTGGGGTCACTCCAGAAGTAGTAGCCCAGGCTGGTTGAAGTCAGAATGGGGCTGTGGCACTGTAGACAGGTTGCTGGGTCAGAGCTGCAGAACAAGAGCTGTCTAGTACACAGACACACAGGGTGTGACCTGCATGCTTGTATGCTGGTTGTGAGTGTTCCAGGTTGTAAGTTACAGCAACAAAGCACTGTGAGGCACCCAGGGTTTCAGGGCAAGAGGTGACCCAACCCTTCACTGGTTGGGTTTCCCCAAACACCCCAACACAATAAGTTATGTTCATTATAGTCCAAGTGTCTTTTCAGTGTCCAAATACCCAAGAGGGCACATGAGCAAATGGTAAAGCATACAAGAGGGAATTTTTATGGGTTATATACAAACATATGTTTTTTTATTATACAAACAAGAGGGTAGATTCTAATACTATTATTCAATTTGGATGTACTTTATTCCATTAGCCATCCTACTGAAGTCAGTGGGACTCTAAGCAGAATCAGGTGCTACTTAGATGAGGCAAATTAGCACAAGCTGGGCCTATATTTGTAATTATATTGGTATCTTTTCAGTTTAGTCTCTGATATTCAAACCAAATGGAAGGTGTGTACCATATTGTGTATATTTCTAAATGTTGTAGCTATTTTGTGATGGGGACATTATAATTCTTGGATCCACTATTTAATTCCGATGTGATTATTCTGTCCAAGTGGCCTTTTGTATTTTTTCTTGATGAGGTATGAGGTGCCCAGTTGAACTCAAAGTCTTTCAGTGTATTTTCTTTAATGTCTGTGCTGCTTTCTTCTTTGGAATTAAAACATGTATGTTCATCATCCATTTTTAAGCAGGAAAAGGTTTCTACTAGAAAGTAAAATAGCATTTAGCTAAGCACAAGGCCACCTGTAAATATACTTTTTGTATTTATTTAACCATTATTCCTTCAGTTAGGTGTACAAGACAAAAGGTTAGATTCAGATCTTAACTATTGTCTTATCAGGGCCCCCATCACTGTGCTATCTGAGAAGAGGTTGGTATTCACCTTGACAAAAGTCAGGTTCTAGGCCTCACAGCTCTGGCTGAGCTAAGCCTGTCTGTATACAACCAATCCGATATAGACACACTGTATCTTTTACAAAGCATGTCGATGCCACCTGTCAGAAAAACAAAATTTAACATTCTAATAATAGCCTATTATAAAACTGTACTTTAATAGGCAGCAAAGTTGCCCATATGCAGTTCCATGTTCACTGGAGGCTATTTCTTGACAGGTATAGTCTGATGGCTTCCAGTTGTTCAAAAGCATATCTCTTGCCATCATTGTACATGGCTTATTAGGTTTTATAAAGATGATTTGCAAGTGATTTGTGAGGGAGATATATTTTATAGCTTGCACTTCAAGTGTAGCAAAAAAAATCATTTATCTCACAGACAGTGTTTTCTAAAAGTCAAGAACTAAAAATATAACTAGAAGTTGCTTTGGCAAATCTAATGCTACAGATTCTACTACAGTACATATCAGAATGCATTCAAATAATGATAGCAGTCTGACACAGACCCAAAAAATCAAGGACTTTCAGAGCTGAGGATGAAAGGCCATTTTTAACTCATCCAGCTCAGACACTGGTACTCATATGGAAAATGAAATGACAAGTTATCCTGAGAACCTAAACAGAGAATCACTTAGATACATGGTGATGGGTGAAGGATGATACAGCACCTTAATTGTGTGGGTTTTTTGCTTATATAAATATATCAGATTTCTAGCAGCATTTTAACAAATTTTCTATTACTTGGTAACTAAAAAAAGGCTACACTGACTTTTAATAATTGAAGAAATAAAAATGTGCATGGTAAAAGCAACTGGTCTGGGTACAGCTTAATTCAGTCAGTGGAGTTTAACTAACTGATTGACATCTGCTGAGGATCTGTTCCAGTTGTATATAGGCTGACAAATGCATAAGTCTGCTAAATTTCAGCTTGATGTGATTTGAAATGTCTCAGATATTACACTTTAGCAAAAATGGCTCAACAGTAGCAATTCTTTCAGATACATAGTGCTTCTAGAGTACTGTTTTCAAATAGAAATGATTCTATAATTACTATTTGCAGTGTTGTTGTAGCTAGGAGATGAGGAAGGCAAGGTAGGTTAGGTAATATCTTCTGTTGGACCAACTTCTCTTGGTGTAAGGGATAAGCTTTCAATCTTTAGAGAGTTCTTCCTCAGGTAACCAGAATATCCAAGCTAAATACAAGGTGGGACAAGTTGTTAAGCATAAGGGGTTCACACAAGCTGTAGAAAACCACTTAGAATGAAGTGGGCAATTAAGGGTTAAGCAGGGTGTGTTACAAAATGTGGTAATGAGCAATAAAACCAGTGTCTCTCTTAAGTCCATGGTTTTAGTGTCCAGCAGAGTCATGAATTTAAGTTCCCAGGCTTGTCTTTTGAAGATATTGTGCAGGTTTCCTTTGATTACAAGGACTGAGAGGAATATCCCATCTAATATTTAGCTTCGACACTCCAGTTACCTTCTCCATATTGGAGGAAGAACTCTGTGAAGCTTGAAAGCTTGTCTCTTCCAATAGCAAAAGTTGGTCCAATCAAAGATATTACCTTACCTACCCTTTCTTTCTGTTTAATTACTCCATTTAAATACAAGAGCAATTCAGACTTTATAATGGTCTGCATGCCAGTGACTTTCTTTAAAATACTGTAGATTCTCCTTCCAAAAACAATTGTGGAGGCTATGAAACCTTTTGTAATTTTAACAGTAACAGCAGGAATACGTATTTGATACTCAGCACAGGCACTCTTACTCTTTGATGAACTAAGAAGTTCTATCTGTCACAGTGCCGTGAGGGATAAGGTGAAGGTCTAATAAATACAGCAGATGAATTGAAAGATATGAGTATTAAACATCAAGGACAAATCTAAGCATTTACATTTTTCTCTAATGCATTTTTTATGTTTGTAACCTACTGCATTGTATTTTATTTACTCTATGAACTAAGAACTTCTGCATGTCAGAACAAATGTGAGGGGCAAGATGAAAGACTAATAAATAAAGCTGATGAACTGAAAGATAGGAGTATTAAATATCAAGGACAAAACCAAGCATTTACATTTTTCACTAAAGCCTTTTTATATTCATAACTCAACGTATCATCTACTTTCTTTGCCTAACTTTTTGTGGACTACACATTTGGGTTCTCTACTACCTGACTGGTCAGTTGTCCATGAATGCTTAAATATTACCACAGCAGTAAGAAAAGAAAAGTACTAAATATTTCTGAAAATAGACAGGAATTTTAAAAGCAAGACTTCCTCTGGACTCTCCAGAACAGAGATTTTCTGATGTAAATAACAATGGATATGAGCTTTTGGGTCTGGATATAAAACTTTTCAGAGTTTAGAGATTTCAGATTTGAAAATCCAACTTTGACCTTCAGTCTACAGTCTAGAACTAATATAGTAAATAAATGTATTTAAAAGAGAACCAAAAGAGGGGCTAATGAAATGTGCACCTAATATTAAGCACATTGCATAGTGTTTCATTAAGACCTTCACTGTCATACTTGCATGCCTCTCTCTCTCTTTTTTTGCCACTGTATTAATAATAAATAAACAAAGAAGTAATAAAATGTCAAGAAGAAATAAAATAATAATGTGACATGGCATGAGAAATGCTAAGTACATGAAATGTACCCATTTAATAAATGACAATATTATTATTAATAATAATTAATAAGTAGTGTATTCTAATTATAAACACTGTGTGACTTAAAATGGGGAAAATATAGAGTCTGTTTATGTCTCATTCATGTCTATGGGAGCAAGAGAAGATGAAGCCTATTGAATATCATCATGGGCTGTGGGATTGAACCTGGAACCTCCGGTGCTAAAATAATAGACTTTTGGACTGAAAGAGTAGTCCTGTAAGTGGTAGTTATACAGCAGATTTATTTCTGTGGCCCGGCCCCTAGAGTGTATGCTTGGGGAGGAGACACCAAACACAATGAATGATGGTTTACACAAAATAATGGGCTGAACAGTAATACCCTTGATTAGATTCAGTGGGGCCTTACACTAGGAATAGTCCCACTGAAGTCAATGGGACCACTTGTGGAGGAAGGTACTATACAGTATAGAGTATGGCAATCTGTCCCAAAATGATTAATTTGAATTTTAAATAGTTTGCGTAATGCCCTCTATCTGCAAATTGATTTTGTATTTTCCTGACCAAGAAACTTTGCTGGTAAATATACTCAATTTCCTCTGGGTCGGTGCTGCACAAATGCAGTGTAAACTATAAAGGACCACAGCTTACAAATTATTGCTGGTGAAGAAACTTTTTTGGGAAATTTGTCAGACTTCTAAAGTAAAAGATACTGTAGCGGAATAAAAATAGATAAATAATAAATTGCAACTTCGTCTAGAGCTGTGGACTGTGCTAGTCTTTCCTGTTTTGAAAGATTTTATGGTGAAAATGTTTTATTTTTTATGTTTTGAAATATACAGCAACATAAAAATGTAATGGTTGGCTTAACCTATAAAGAGTTTTCTAATCAGTTAGTTCCTGACAGAAGGTGGAATTTGTATCCAGTGGAAGATTTACTTATTTATTTTTTCCTTTGCTTTTAATTTTCGAAGTCCAGGATGCCTTGAAGTTGCTTGACATAATGGGATAAATTTTCAAAGCTCCTTGCAAGAGAGATGCCAGTGCAAAAAAACCATCAAGCAAACACTGAGTTATGTGTGTGCATCTCCTGTGCTGTGTTTTGATAATTCATCCCATATATCTGAAAGATGATAGGATTTGCAAATAGAGTGAAATTATGGATTGGTCTGGTTACTTTCCTTATTTTGTGTTACATGGAAATTAATAAAGTCAACAAGCGTTACATTTACTGTGCATTGAATTACTTGGTTGTTTGGTAATTATTAGTGTGGTTACAACCTGACATAAACAACTGTGTAACTCAAATGTGCAATTATGTTTGGTATATGCTGAGCTGACTCTTATTGCACATATTTTGCTGATTTTGCAAGCAATTAATAAATACTGTTACAATGTGGCTTGTACAAAGAGCCTATAAATAACATATCAGAGTCCATTTTATGTTCAGCCTACACTTGTGCATGCACTGAGCACAATGTTACAGCTCATTAGTAAAGCCAAACAGAGATAATTTAACTAAATCACTATGAAAAGTAATTTAAAAGGAAGGTAAAGGCAATTTTGCTAAATCCTGGATTTTCATCCTGATATTGTTTTCCTTGTGGCATATTTGTCAATAATGTCAGAGCTGCAGTATTGATAAAATGTTAATTTTTGGCTTACTGGAGATTTTTAAGAGGTGTAGAATTTTGGCATATTACCCCTATTTCATCCTATTTCATCATTGCAACCTGATGACATAAACAATGTGCTCTTGCATGGAGACACTACTTTAGTCTTTCTTGGTTAGTTGTTCTCTTGCTACTAAATAAAGCAAATTGTAGCAGAGAAAAACTCATATTTATTGAAAAGGTTATTGTGAAAAATCAGCAATGTTTTTTTCAAAAATAAATAAAGGCTAAGATTTACAATCTGTTCAAATAATTCGTATCCCTGAAATCAAGAGTACTGTGGTGTTTTGTAATGAAGACAATCAAGTTCTTGTCATATAAGGAATGAATACTAATACTTCCACTGTTCGTACAAAACTGTGAGCATTAAAAATATCTCACCTTGCTTAGTTATCTTAGAGGTCCTAGCAAAAAGTTGGCTATTGTTTGGTTGGGTATGCACATTAAATAACTACATATATTACAGCAGGATGAAAGCCTGATTCTCCTCTTCTGTGCATCTTGTATGAACATTTACACTCATGTAAAGCTCAACCATCCTGATTTTGTGCCATTTTTTACATCTACTTTGCACTCTGCACATGTGGAAATGACTATATATAATGTACAATGTAGTAGAGAATCTGGCCTTTTAAGGATATCTATCATTCATTCAGGGAGCTGGACCTACAGTGTTATTCTCAATAGCATGAAAACAGTCAGAGAACAAAGATAACAGCACAGAAACAGAGCAGTATTTTGTTTGTACACTATGGACATTATCTTCCTAAAAACTTTAGAAACTCTGGGTATCAACTGACCTTGAAAAAAATCTTCCACAAGTGCAACAGCAAAGTGAACTTTTCTGCTTCATGCCAAGCTGATGACTTAAGTGTTGTGCTTTGCCCATTTTGCTGCTAGTTCAGGTGTTACTGCAGCTTTTGGTATCACTATGCATATTATTGTTTCTTCAGTCTTTTTGGCACTCTAAATTATTTCCTCAGGAACTTGTGAAGATTGATTTATGGGAGTACTTGACTTTTGCAGAGAAATAGAGGAGGAGGAGGAAGATGAAAGAGAGAAGGAAGGAATATTATGTGGTTCAGATAATATTGTTTATGAAAATGTTTAGTATTCTGCCTACCCAATCCTAGAAAATTATCATTATTAATATTACTATATGTATTATCATAGCACCTAGGAGCCCCAGTGATGGACACCATTGTGTTATTTGTATAATCTAAATCTTAACTTACGATGTTGGTCTGGCTCGATTACTTGGTACAATAAACCCAAAACAAAACTATGTGTTGAACAGTTCCTGTAATTGCTGCAACTTCATAACTGAGGAGATTTAACAGAGCAAGCCAGCAGTTTCTACTGAGCCACAAATCAGTAATTAAGGCACTTTGCTAAAATTAATCCAATGGGGAGTGCTGCATGAACCCCAGGAACCAGTTTCTCCAGATATGAAAATACAATATTCAACCTGACACACTGTAGTTTTTGGTAAGAAATATTACTTTTCCACTAGTGAACTATTACCCAAGAAACAAATGGAAAGGTTGGCAGAAAACGAGTTAAGATGAAGGGCCTCTACTTCCTTTTGTGCTGGTGGAGATAGGTCAGACCACACTAATTAGACAACCTATTGATCCCAAAGACTTGCTGTGGAACAAGTGAGTATATAATTGAGAGCCACATTTGTGAGTCATCTGTGTACGGAGAATAACTAATGCCATCTATTGGATGAGGTAATTTACATGAATCGTGCATGGGGGAGAGGAGGAGTGCGCAAAAAATGGATCCTTATTGGGTATCCATAGAAGGGGAGAAAGGAGATAAGGAGAATCCACTGAAAGAGATTTGGATGGAACAAGCAGAGAGTTAGGAGGAGTACAAAATCCAAGGGTGCACAAGGTTTTCAAGAAGGGGGGAATGGTCAATCACATCAAAAGCAGCTGGGGATTTGAGGTGTTTGAGGATAGAGAAGAGGTGCTGAGATTTGGCCATGAAGAGGTCATTAGGGAACTTGGTGAGAGCAATTTCAGCATTATGGAGAGGGCAGCTACTAGACTGAATGCAGGCCAGAGTTGGAACTTGTAGAGATTCAACATAATAATGAATTATTAGAACATCCAGACTCACTTTTCCTTCTCCTTCTCCTCTGCTGCTTTCACCAACTCTTGGTTTAATAAACCCAAAGCAAAACTATGCCCTGAACAGTTCCTGTAATTGCTGCAACTGTAATCTGTCTCATTTCAGATCTCCACTGACAATGTCTTTTCTCTTTTGCCTACCCTTCTTAACCCTATGAAATGTCATGGGCTACAGCTAATATGAAAAATGCTATGCAATCTAATCTTATATTAAACATTGTTATAAAATACTTACCCTCTCAAGTCTGTGGTAGCTCCTGTTCGTTTGTGAAATGCTATGTACACTCAGTTAATTACCATAAGCCGGGTTTTGGATGATTAGTGTAGAGGAAGAAAGGCTTACTTCACAACATTGAGGTGTGGAAGAAGCAAACTTCTCTTGTGTAAAAGATTTCAATTGACTCATGACGTTTCATAATTATAGTTTTCTTGTTTGTAAAATGCTTAGAAGAGCAAAAACACATTCAATTTTTCTTCTTTTTCATCCTGCCTTGGCACCTTTTATTCTCTCAAAACAATGGTGTGATGTTTCTTGTATCACAGCCAGAGACAGGGATGAAATGAGTTCAGATAGAACTGTTCCTCAAACAAAGGGACACCATGTTCAATGCTTCAAAGCATTTCTACTCAGATTACTGTTCATGTACCAGACAATACTTTCCTTGCTCATGGGTAACATGCTCATGTGAGCGCTCTTTTCACAGCCTGGCATCAAATCTTTGACCATTACTCTAGAGCTCACTAGCGTCTTCAGCTATTTTTTTCTTCACCTGACATCTCTGTCTCTGGCCACATTGAGGAATTAGTCCCCTCCCTAATTCATTTGCCTCTTTGATGATAATCTGCTGGGTCTTCAGTGAGATGCCAGTAATGGGAGACTTCACAGACAGTTTGGGAACTGAGACCATCTTTGAACAATAGCCCCTACCTCATACTCTTTGGTTCCCAACTCAGAAACACAATAGTATGTCCTAATGGGTTAAGTTCCCTACTAACACCCTATACTGTCCTGTACTATTTACATGACTATAGAAATGAAGGATGGAAAGTCTTGTAGTTAAGTCACTGTAGTGTGATTCAGAAAAGCTTGGTTTAGTTCTCATAGAAGTGATCAGAAAATGTGGAAAATTTCAATGAAAATGAAAAAAATAATTTTGGTTTCAATTGTCTATGGATTTTTTTTTACTTTTCTGCAAAAATTTGAAAACCAAACATTTTTGGCTGAAAATTTGCATTTTAAAATGGAAAATTTCCATTACGACATCCCATTGCCTTGCCCCTTGGGATCTGTATTCCAGCCAAGAAGCCTAGACCAAATCACATCTCTCACAATGCACAATAGTTTCTCTTCTTGACAAGCCACCTCAGTACCCTGTGGGAGTGCCTGGGCCAGGTGTACCGAAGAATAAATAGAGAGGTAGACATGCTTCCTTTGAGGGAGGACTTTTTTAGCTGGGTATTAACGCTTGCATTCTCTGACTGGGAAGGTTCTTAAACCATATATTTCAATAGCTCTAATATTTTCACTCTACCCTTATTGGCTGTCTCTCCCATTGCCTTAGCCAGTATTACCTGAGCCTGCCAATAACAAATGTGAGGTGGGAACTCTCCAAAGAACCCTGAAGCTCTCAGCCATTGAAACAAAGATGTCCCCTTCATGCTTTACGTTATCTTGCTGTTAGTTCTTTGTTAGTAAAGCCAAACTCCAGATAGAAGGTGAGTGCTAACTCTACGTTATATACATTTCTTATGAAGCATGTTGAGAAAGTCACTGCTTACACTAGTTCATTGTTCAAATAGCCATGAGCTGTTCACAAAACCTTTTTCTAGTCTCTAAAGTTTAATGAACTTTCGCTAGTCTCTAGTACAACAGATTCAAAAATAAATAAATATTAATAAATAAAAACAAATTGTACCAGAAGTACCTTATGTATTATTAGTATTTATTTGTTCATTTAAAAAGTTTCAGTCATCCAAGCACAGAAGAGAAAACACGTGTTACTTAGGTGATCAGTCACAAAACATAAATAATGGGAGAGGTCACGGGAAATAAACAAAAATTCACAGAAGCCCATGACCTGTCCCTGATTTTTACTAAAAATAACTGACAAAATGGAGAGGGAGGTCCAGCACCTCCGCTGCTGCAGCTGTAGGGCCCCCAGGTGCCCACAGCAGCTTGGAGATCTGGGCTCTCCCTCACCACTCAGGGCCCCCATTGGCTGATAGCTCCAGTACTGCGGCCCTGAGGCTGAAGTGGAAAATGTCATGGAAGTTTCTGGAAGTCACGGATTCTGTGACTTCTGTGATCTCCATGACATAATCTTTAGCCTGTAATCTGGACAAGTTGAAACTGGTTTGCATAAACTGTTCAGCAAATATTTATGTGTCATGTATTTGTAGAAATCAGAATTGGTTTGTGATTTGCAAACAGAAAATAAGAGTTAAATTCACCACAAATATTATTTGTAATGAAAAATTCAAGCAACTCACAGTGATGGCAGGACCCAACTATCCAATGAACAAGTAACACCTCATCAAAGAAGAGGGCCTGATTCTGTCTTACATCTTATGTCAGAATGGTAGGATTTTACACTCACTTTTCAGAGGTGTAAATTACTATTCAAGGTTAAAGACAGTGGAAAGCCAGGACCCAAACATGAAGAAATCTAAAGGCAATGATGTGGCAAGTGCAAAATTCAGGAAATAAGATTTTAAAGAGAGAAGGGAGTTGGGGGATATTGTCAGATAAAAACAGTCAGGACTGAATGTATACAATTGGTGATCTGATCGATCTGTTTGTGGATTGTCAGGTTTCATTACATTTTTGAAAATAGGTAAAATAGTGGTAAGTATAACCACCTCCTCCCCCTGCTGAGCATACTCAGAGTACAATGATTCTTCAAGGTGCTAAGCACCTTCAGCTCCCATTAATTTCTGTGGGAACTGAGTACACACAGCACATTACAGGACTGTCCATTGAAGTCAGAAGTGTTTCCTTTGACTTCAGTGGGTTTTGGATCAGGCCCAGAAGTATAATAGCAATGAATTTACATCCTGCAGAGTATGCATGATTCAACTCTCAGGCACTGAGAAATCATACTAAAAAGAAGAGACAGTTTCTTTCTCAACAGGTAAACCAAATCCCCAAAGTAAAAATTCTTTCCCAAGGAAACAAAAGGTTAATTTCAAGTGCTCAAGGTCTCCCATGAATCAAATGAAGTAATCCCATGTCTGAGTTTTAAAAGCATCCTTAAATTAGCCTGGTGCATTGCGTGGATCAAAGAGAGGGTTATCAAAGATTAATAAAGAGAGAGAGAGGAGAGAGATTCTGTTAGAAACTCCCTCATCACTGCAAGTGAATTGAAGAGTGCAAGCCACTTATAATGGACATGGTTAGCATACCACTCAGTCTTCTGACATAGAAATCAGGGCAACACTGCTACCAATCATAAGGAAGGGACAAAAATCAGAGATCTTTTTAGAAAATGGATAATAAAGGCTTTGAAAAAATACATGCAAGTGATTTTAGGAAAGAATAATGTAATTGAATAGAAAAAAAAAACAGGTATTTTTTCCAGATCTAACTGTGGTTATTTTTCAGAGCCAGCCATCTCTGAAGTGCAAGCTACATGAGGAAAGGAAATTTCAGTGAACAATCAGATAGTCTTAAGAAAAGCTGCTGGTTAGATGAACAAAAAATGATTCCCCAAAGAAAGCATTATACAAATGATGAACCTCTTGCGGCTGAATGAGCAGTCAGGAGCATCTGTTGCCAATACTTTTTACATGTGCAAATTCCTAGTATCTGATTATGTTCAAATATAGGGCTGCCCCATTTATCCAAGGGGCTTAGATGTTATTTAAAACTTTTGATTGCATGGAGAACAATGGATAGTGTATATTGAGGTTGCGGGTGTGACGGCACTTTAACAAACTGGGAGATTCTTTTAATCAGAGATTACTATGGGTCTGATCCAAAGCCCAGAGACGTCAGAGACTCCCACTGACTTCAGTTTAGATCAGGATCTAGAACAGTCTTATGTTTTCCCTTTGGTTATTGTGATGTCTTGTAGACAGCCAGGACCAATTTTCAAAAGTGGACTCTAGTACCCTAACCTTGCAAACAACTGAATGTATATAACTTGATCCATCTGTGTATCCCCGTCAAGTCCCCTTGGGCAGGGGCTGTCTTTTACTCTGTATTTGTAAAGTGCCCATCACGGTGGGGCCCTGATAATGATTGAGGCCTCTTGGTGCTACTGTAAACAAATAACAACACTAATAATGATATTATTGATTGTAATACAGCATTGTTAATGTTCCTGCTATCCAATGGGTAAATTAATACTGAACTTACCTACAAATACCCTGAACTTTTGGTAGCTGCTATTACACAGAGCACCACCTCAGATGTATCATCCTGCATATTGCTAGATGGCATTTAAAAGTGGATGGAAGGATGGCGTTAGTTGGCAAACTTGAAGACTAAACAGGAATAAAAAATGGTCCCAAAATACCATTGAAATGAATCAGAAAAGCAAGAGATGTTAATTCATGGTTGAGTCATGGATAACCACTTATCATTAAAAAATGTGTGTGGGGGGGAAAGCTGTTGATGTTTTAGACAGAACAAACAGATCAAACTTGCACATTACACTGTTTATGAAAGTGCTGACCTGCCAAGATTCCAGCTGCATCAGTGTCATAGACAGATTGGGGGTGTGTTAGTAGCACTTAGCATTCAGCTGCTATACATATCACCCATGCCAAGATGAAGCAGCCATCCACTGACCATTGCATTCTTTGTATCTCACACCACTACATATAGAAACAAAACTGTTTCATGAGACTGGGAATGAGTGGCAGCGGGGATTTGTATTTTTACAAATCTCTGTATTTTTAATCAGTTATATTTTCAATTCAACCATCATATTTTTCCACTGAGACTTGACTTTAACATCAGTGAATATATGCTTTAAAAAGTGCATCATTTTTATTAACAACCAAATGCAGGCCCTGATCCTGCAATGAGCACCTTGCAGCAGGACCCATTGCTCCAGAGGGCTAATTGTTTTCTGCTGGCATATACCAGCAACAAATTATTACCTTCCTACCCCTTCTCTTCCACTGTGCTGACTCAAGTTAGCTTTTTTGGTTGGCACCCTGGGGCAGACCCCCAGGTTCCATGCATCTTCCCACCCCCCCTCCCGATCTGGGAAAGTAGGTACAGGAGTGTATGGGGGATGATCTAACTTCCCCTTATGTCCCTGCACATGTGCATAGTTCAGGTGACAATCTAGTTCTTAGTTTTTAATCAGTCATGTGATTTGTTTCCTTGAGTCTGATAGGGGTGGGCAGAGATTGAAATGGACTTTTCCAAGTCACAGAAACTCTTGCCCAATGGCTGGGTTTCATTATCTTTGTATCCTGCACTTTAAGCACAAATGAAAAGTAAACCAGGAGCCTTGTTGTCCACAAACAGTAGTTCTATTGTCCACCACTAATTAGGCTCATAATATAAAAGAAGGCTCTCCCCGTGCCCAAATAACAAGGGCCGGATCCCATTATACTCAATTGAAAGGCTCCCATTGACTTTGGCAAGCATTGGCATGAACTCTAAAATCAGTGCTAATTTCACCTCAGACTGAAGTTTCTCTGTGGGTATTTTACACTTCTCCTCGATTCCTATAAAGCATTGCCCAGAAATTGCTGGAATTTTTGCAATTTACAGTACAATAATAGTGTCTACTGAGATTGAGATCATCATGGTAAATAGTCCCCTGATTAGTGAACATACACAGGTTGTTTTCCACTTAATCTGTTGGTGGAGCATCATGTTTGATTATCTAATGTGATGGAGGAAACCATTACAAATCATAATTTGAATAAGGGTCTCAGTAGTGCAATTAGAAAATCTTACCAGTAGCTGGGAAAAATATAGATAGAATGGAATACAATGGAAGTAACTGTACATTAAATGAAAAAAAATATATGCTTTGCTGTGTCATTGCACCTGTTCACAGCATTAATATTGATTTCTAATTGCAAATGACAAATCTAACCAATGACACCTAATTATTATGATTGTGTTGGATTAGATTAAAATATAAAAATACTCTATCCTCAGCATAGTTTTTATGAAAGCTTTGAACACTGCAATATTTGAATATTCCTATTCATGAATCAGACAATCATCTCATGTTCCCTTGGCTCATATATAGGAAATATGTAGCATGTTGTTGGAAATCCATTTTAGTTAAGAGGGCAATTGATAACTGAACTATAAAACTGAATCAACTATTCTTTCCAAAGACGCCAGAGTTTAGAAGTTCCATTTCCACACTTGTTGCCATTCTTACTCTAGATAGCAAGGGGCCATGGGGACTTGACCCCATGTGTTTTAAATTTGCAGCCATATCACCCTGTGTTGTGATCCAGTAAAATAAAAGAGGTTGTAGCAGTAAGTGGTGCTGGTGTTTCCCTCTGAGTCTATACTGAACCAGAGCCCTAGCATGGTGTTAGAGGCCATTATGCAGTGTGATGTGCTGCATTTTGGATGAGATTAAATACCAAAATGACTAGAGCTAGGGGAGAAAATTATTTGTCAATACATCAACATTTCCACTTATTTTCAACTGATTTTTGATTTTGTCTTGCTCATAACCCTTTATTGCTTTTCCTCAGCAGGTGTGCAATTCTTTTTCATTTGTGTAAATGTTGGGGAATGCCCATCATTCATGTGTATACCAATATTCACGTGGAAAATGAGGATTTGCTATTCATGCTGGAAATGCTTCGCCACCCACGTATAAAATTACAGTCATCCAGACAGGAACCAGAAACTATACCATGTGACCAGTTAAACAAAACAATCAATTAATAGTTAAAACAAATAGGTTCCGAACAAGCTGTAGGCTGCAATATTTATGAAGTGTTCATTGAACACTTATGAATAATGAATACATTAATAAACATCAGTAGTTCTTTGTGGGTAATTCTCAAACAGAAAAAAGGGTGAAATTTCTTAGCTACACTGTTCACTATTAATAGCTCATTCAACTCTTGCCCCAACACTTTGATCATTAAAAATTCCATGCAACATTTTGCAAGTTTAAGAGTGTTAATCCTAGTGTCCTTGCCAGATTCCAGCATGGAAAACTGGGTAAAATTTTCAAAAGTATCTAAGTCACTAAGAAGCCTAAATCTCACTGGGATTCAGTGGGACTTAGGTTACTAATACGCTTACACCTTTTAAAATTTTTAGTCATAGATTCTTAAATGCTTGTCACTTTTGAAACCAGGACATATGCTTCTAAATCACTTACATGCTTTTGAAAATTGTACTCCAACTGATCAATGTATCTAGTTTACATATCAACTGGTTACTTTTCTAAAGAGTTTGGGGATGATTTGTGGAGGGTATATATATATTTTTCCAAGCAGAAGTGGTAACTGAATCCAAACTGAACATGTCCAATCCAGCATAAAGAAAATGTGCATTGATTTGACAAGATCAGGTAGTTTCAATTTGTATGAATATGCACATCACCGCATCTCCCAGTGTAGATTAGAACTAAGCACTGGTAGTGCTTTGCCAGTAAGACATCTCTGGCCTGATTATAATTGTCACAGGCTGTATATGCAAAGTTAGGGTTGTGTGTCTTCCTGTGTGTGTACACCTTGTGAAAAGCCCAACCTCTCATCAGTGTCCTGTTTAAGGAGCAAAGAATTTCACCTTTAAAGATTAATAATTAGAAAAAGGTTAAAAAGTTCAGAAACACGTTTTCACCTCTAAACTGGAAGATTGGTGATTCAGTAACATAGATTAGGGGCCAGAACCTGCCCTACTGGACAGCCTCTTAGCATTCCCATTTTCTACCTTCTCATAGCTCCTCTTTAGCATATGGGGAATGATCTCACAGCTACTCTGTGCTTGGAATGCTTAATGGTTTAAATAGGAGTTCTGTGCATGCCTAGCTGCAGAATTGTGCACAAAGTTGTTTAGCAATAGATACTCCCCTATATAAATGTTCATAAAACTCATATCAACTATATCTAAACATATAACAGATACACTAATATTGTTGGGGATGAATGCATTATTGATAAAGAAACATCTTGATACCTCTAATAAATACATATTATATATACACTTATGCAGTGTGGATCTCTATCTTGCTGGTTACACATTTGATGCAAAATGGGAGGTGTCTAGAGTGACAAATATACTTTTGTTTTACGGCCAAGACTAGAGGGCTGTGTTGTTCCCCCACCTGTTGTCTGAATGCTGTCATAATTATTTCATGAGTACATACAGTATAGTCAGAGCTAGTTACTGGAAACCAGTTTGTAAACTTCATTTTTGTTTGGACTAAACACATTTTGGATTAACCAGACAATAATATATTCATACTCTATAATAAAACCAATTACCATTAAGACTTTTCAGATTTCCAGACATCTGGAGAAACCAAACATGGATTAAAATGTCATTTATATTCAGAAAAGTGAATCTAAAATAACCTTGTGGGTGTTATTTACTCTCAATGATTTTCACATTGAATTTACTAAATTCACAAGTTTAATGTTGATTTTTCTAATTGTCATCCCAGTAAAAGCCCATCCCCAAACCAAGCTCTTACATCACTGCCAGCAAAATCTGGCTTTGTTCCAAGTTGGAAGGAAACCAACATTTAGAAATTCTCCGCAAAGGAAATTTAAAAAAAAATCAGATTGATTGAAATGTTTCAGTTTGAGTAAATCGTTTCATTTTGATTTTGACTTTTTAGTTTATATTATAATATGTTCCATAGCACAAAATAAAAACATTGCAATGAAAAGTCATTGCAAAATGAAAAATTTTAACATTTCATACCAAAAATGTTGAAACAGGATGTTTTGACATTATTGAACTCCCCCCAAATGAAATTCCAGAAAAATTGACATGATTTTGTGAGCACCTCAGTTTTGACAGAATTGCATTCTCTGATGAAAAATGGTTCCCTTGAAGTTTTTCTAACCAGCTCTAGTAGTAAATACTGGGCTTCATTGGTATATGATCAGATTTTGCATCCTCACTCACAGTGAGTAGCATCTTACTCCATGAAGACACTTATCTGACCCATAATAAGCAGCTATAACTTGAAGGTACTGTGACAGTTCTTGGGTCCCCAGGACTGTGAGTCACCTTGCTACCCACTGCCTCTAGCAGGGGGAATCTTGCCTGTGGTGGCTGATTGTCAGCTCCCTGACACCGCCAGACTTTCAGCCACTCAAGAACTATCCTCTGGGCTACGCCAGCCCTGTGTTTGCCTTGCAGGTTAAAAATAGGTGCACCCCAGCCCCTGAGCTCCTTTGAAGCATTTCCCTGTGATATCTAGCCCCTGACAATGGATACTTACAGAAAATCTAGATCTTCTGCTCCTTTGGGAGCAATGTACCCGCCTTTACCAGTTTTAAAACTGGTACTCCTAGAAAACATAGAACATTTGTTAGGACTTATACTAAAACACATGAAAGTTTATTTAAGCAAGAATAGAGATTCCACTAGAAACAAGAGAGAGTGATAGAAACAAATAGTTGCAACACAAAACAAAATCATAAAATGCAAAGTAGGGCCCACGTTTATTAATATTTACCTATCCTATTTAATAAGGTAGGTGTCTCCCTGTCCCTATTCCCCCAAGTTCAGTCTGCTACAGGGCTAACTGGCTTCCCGGGACTAGAATTCAATCTTTCATGAAACCCCTCCACTCAACAAGAAATTTCCTCAGTGAATGGGTGCAGAGTGTCTTGTTCCACCCTGTGATATACTGAATCAGTCTTTTGTGGGGGTTTTTTTCCACAGACAAGGCAATCCTGTGTCTGTTATAATGTTCCTTTTATACTTTCAAGTGTTTTTGATTGTTAAAAGTTGTCTCTGATGGTTTTCTGTTGACTGTTCTGTGATGGGACAATGATAGATAATTGAACTTTGCATTACATCACTGGCTAACCAGGGAGGGGTGACACCTTCCTCCTACTTGAATAGACCATCAGTGAGACACTAACTTTTACTCCAAGAGCATCAGGCATAATTTTCAATATAGTTACATTTTAAAAATATTATCCATATAAGCAGCTCAGAATCATTATGAGGACTGATAAATTTCAAGCTTTCAATAGTGATCACACATGCTACCCTTTGTGGATAAATGTCATGGAAGTGCTGTATTAGGGATATTGTCTTTGTCATGTCTTAGGCAGAAGTTGCTTTTAAAGAACAGTGAACCCTTTTCCAGTTGGCACCAATGTGTCACAGATACACAGAGCCAGAATACATATACACCTCTCTATTGATGTTGAGTAGTACCCTATGCTGTGGCTAGCTCCACTGAATTCAATGGTGGTACTTGTGGAATAAGCTGCCAACCAATCTCTTAAAGGTATTAGACTATAGCTTACTGTAGGCACATATTTTGCGTAAAAAGATGAAATTTTAAATCAGTTACTTTAGCAAATAGCCATTTTTTAGCTTCATCCCAAACTTTTGGAGTCCTGGAACATGTCCCTGATAAACAACCAAACATTTGGTGCTTACTCAGGTTCAGTATTTAAAGTTCACTGAAAACCATTACTAATTCTTGTATCCTCTGCAACAACCAGGAAATATACATTTTTACTCCAATTTAGCACTAACTATAATAAATTTAGCAATTTATCTTGTGATTTAGTTCATAGATTTGACACTACTTCAGAAATTTTCCCTGTAGTCTTGGAAATGCCAAAGAACCTGTTTTGTAAATGTTCTAGGAGGCGCCATTCATCCTGAGTTACACTGTAGCTAAACTGTTGTGTCTTGCTACAGTAACCATAAATCCAGAAAGGGCTCTTTTGTTCTTGTTTGTGCATAATGCAGAAATAATTTGTTACATGTTAAGTTATAGTAAATTGCTGTGCCAGCTTTGCTACATGATAAATTCTCTGATTACATGAACAGGTAGGTTTAGAGCAGTTTGCAATATTAATGTTGTTTATTGTTTGTGCAGAGATTGTTATGTATGATTGTTTTATAATGATTATCACAGATAGTTTAAGGCCACCTACTGAAGATTTTTGTTTTTTAATTCAGGGTTAGCAACAAAGAAAAGCCAAGTTTTGATGTATTTTATGTTGCCACAAGACAATCTGTTTAAAGTCTTTTATGATTTGGTTGACACCTTTTTATAACTGACTCATTAGAGAAATTAGTGTTTTATGTTTTATTTTATTTCCAAATACCCAGTTTCACTTGTATTTGTATCCTCTTCCAGGAAGGGCAACTTTGGACAGAGATGCTCCAGAGGCATTGCTGGTTAGTAAAATGTGATACATGTAGAAGAGAAAACCTACATCATCTTCTGGCCCTGCCAAGAATCTTCAGGTCTGTATTATTTTTCCTGAAGAACTCTCTCCACAGCAGGAACCTTCCTTTAAGAAGATTCTTGGGCAGCCATGGTTAGGGGGTTTCCAAATAGTTCAATTGGAAATCTAGGTCAGTATTTTAGTCTTAAGTTAGCTGTCCAAGGCCATCACTAGTCAAAATGCCTTCTTGTGAAAATTCTACCTGGATTATGTTTGTGTTTCAAAAGACAAAACCTTTCAATTGACTCAGAATCAGGCAGAACGTTTTGGCTACTAATGACTGTGAAATAAGAACTTGTGTTCTCCTTCCAGTTCCAGATGGTGAACTAGTTGTCCACATTATATATGGTTTTAATTTGCACCGTGTTGGAAGCCACAAGTGAGAAGTCAAAGACAGAGCGTCAGTTGAGTAGGGCCATGCAAGAAGGGGAGGAATAGAGCATAGAGAGCAGCAGAATCAGATGCTGAACAGAATCCCATGTCCATACCAATCCAGGGCCTCCTATCCTGTTGATATTGCTCCACATCCTGGACTCAACCCCTGTTCCTGGGTTGGATCAGGATTAGGGAATTACAAAAAATATGGCTACTGAACATCTCATTAGTATCCATGAAATCATCCTTAAGGATGTGTTACTTGGTTGTGCCCTTGTCCTGTGCTTGGCCATGCCCAGTTTCCCTTTGCAACAGTACAGCAGCATGCATGCAGGTTCTAGACAATGTGGCTGCTGATGGAATTACACTCTGTGGGAACCTTACCTCATAGTTGGGAGGGCATAAAGAGCATACACCACACTATATTCTCTGCTGCTCCACAGACTACTGCATCCAGCCCTTACTGATCTAGCCCTCATGGAAAAGCTCTGTAAAATGTAGTAGGATCAGACTAATAGGGCTATATAGACATTTAACAGCTTAAATAATTTCATAATTTTAATTTAAACGTAACTCTAAAAACCTATGCATAATAGAGAACCGTATCTTTCATATACATTTTTGAGCCACATTTTAGAATTGTATGGAAGGGCCAGTATTCTAAATCACCCACATAATAAATTCTATATGACTAGTCCATAGGGGACAGGTGGTCCTTACAGTTCAGGCTGCGGAACATAGGTGAGGCAGCTTGCCATGTTGTATCTGTTCTATTGGTTGAGGGCTCTGGGACTTGCAATCAAAAACCTTTTTGATGAGTTGTAAATTCAGTCCTTCATAAACGAATTAATGAAACTTCAGGAATTATGAGGAATGTTTCTGAATGATTTATAAATGTTCATCATGGTTTGTCATTCTGTTCATTGAGGGGAGTCACATGTTTTATGAAGCCTGCTTTGGCTTTTGCAGGTTCATTACCCACTGTTTGTGAACAATAAATGTCCCATTTCATGTTGGAAAAATTGCTCAATAAAAATAAAAGAAAATGCCATAAGAAACATTCATAAACAACATCTAACTGTGTTAAGTTGCCTGGCTGCTTTTGAGAAAAAAGAGAAACTGCCATGCTGGAATACCAAATAGTTCATTCAGACAAAAACTTGGGGAAAGTAATAGTATAAAACAGAATCATAGCAACTTCTCCATATATATTGGGTTAGCTGTATAATATTAAGGGCTGGAAAATTTTGTATCTGACCTTAGCCAATTTATGGCTTGATCCTTAGTCCCTGGTAATGCACTATTAAAATCATTGGAGCTTTCCTATGAATCTACTATTAAGCATATAGAACTTGACTTCAGAGGGACTACTCATGCCCGTAAAGTTAAGCACATGATTAAGTACTGTGCAGGACTGGGGCCAGAGTGCTCAGCACCTTGCTGGATTGAACCCTTCAACCCGGAATCATGAAGACTGCTGCGCAAGCTTCCCCCATGGCTCTTTCAAGGTGCCTAGAACACGATTTCATTGAATTGTTGATTTCACTGGAGCTTCTTGAGAGCAGAAGGGCTACTCAATATAAGGAAGGGTATCTGAGAGTTTGCTCATTACTGATTTTTGCAAGTACAAAAGCCTTTGTTCATTGCATTTATTTACCTAAATTTATTTTTCTACATATTTTAGAAAGTTATTTTCCATTTAAGGTCTATTCTGTTTCTTGCCTTCTGTCAAGTCCACTAATACATCTTAATGATATGGTCACTGCTACCTGGGTTTGCAGCTCTCTCGTCAAAATGCTCCATGCTGTGCAGGATGGTGTTTAAATATACTAGAATATTGGTTTTCAACTTGTGGTTTGCAGACTATGTCTTAGACTACTTCTAAGATTTACAAAGGGGTCCACACCTTCATTCAAAATATTTTAGGGGTTCACAAATGAAAAAAGGTTGGAAACCACTGTACTAGAACTTCACCAACAGGATTAGCAAGCTCAGCCTGCTTGGTACTTCCTTTTTACCATTCTGTTTTCTTTGTGCTGCACCTTTAAATATAAAAGTGTCTCCGTGATTGCTATAAGGGCAACTATGAAGCAGCTACCATTTTGAATGTCTGTTCATATAGAGAATGTGACACAGGAAGAAGTTGCCATGTTCTCTCTCCCCCTCACAGGCTGCTTATATATATAGGCTGCCTATATCCCCTATATTTGTTGCTTTCTGTAATCTCAGGTAAATGTTATCTGGACTCAGTGACACAGCTTTTGTTTTTTGTGACTGGCAAAGCATAACCAAGGTCACCCTTGATTTAAAAGCACAGAGGCCAGCAACTCAGCTAATAATGGAGACTGTAAACAGAGGTGTAGTAGGCTGTATTGTGCTGTTTTAAGCTTTGTGGGTAGATTTCACTTACTGAGATTTCTCATGCAGAAGGAATATTGAACCCCTATTATTCTTTGACAAACTACAACAAAATGCTTAATTCATAAATACTAAAGTTTTCTGTTTTGTTTATTTATTTTTAAACCAAGGGATGGGGGCTGAGTATTCTTAGATCCTTTTAAATGCTGGTGGGTGAAATCCTCACCCCTCTGAAGTCCGGGGAGTTTTTTAATTGATTTTCACTGGGGCCAGGGTTTCACTTTCTTTCATTATTTTCTCCCTCATTTTAACTATGATCACCAATCAATCTGTTCCATGTGTGATCCCAAATGGCATTTTGGCCCAGATCCTCAAAGCTACCAAACTCCTAATGATTTCAGTGGGCATCTAAATACCTTTGAGGATCTGAGCGTTGTAGTCTAGAGTGACTGAGGCCAGTCAACTAGTTTGTACTGTTGTTTATAGGCTGATGAGTCAAAAGGATGCCCAGATTCCCAGCTGGTGTAAATCAGTATAGTTTCATTGAAGCTAGTGGAGCTATGCTGATTTGCCCAGTTGAGAATCTGGCCCAGTATCACAAGTTCAATGCCATGTTTTTTGTCCATTCTGAGTGAGAGAAAAACATGAAGCAAAGCTACAAACAGATTTTAAAAAATCACATTCAAATCATATGGGTCTGCTACAGCTGCATTTTTCTTTTATATGCTGATGTACTGAATAAAGACAAACCAGCATTGTTCAAGCCATGAATTTTTGTATATAGCTGTTGAGGGAGGAGAAGAGATGAGGAAGCTCAGTCTATAGCTGGCAGCTGCTTCTGACAGAGAAGCAAGAAAATGCATGATGCTACCTTTTGGGGAGACAGTTTCCAGATACAATGACATGTTCCATTGTAAGCACAGACTGCTCATTTACATTTTTTTCTCCTTTTCACATACGCCTTTGCAAGCTTCGCCTATTGCAGATGGGTCCATAGAGTTGGTGATGAGTCAAATCCATCACTTCCAGTGCACAGCAGTGACCCTAACAGAAAAGTAAGTGTATTAGTGCATTAGTGATACTTGCTGCCACAAGGGGGCAATTTGACCTCAGACATTCTGCTTTCCCCATTTTCCCATCCAGGAAGCCTCATCAGTGTCAGCCTTGAAATGTTGGCAGGCAAAAACAAATCTTGAAACTGCAACCTCAGATGCCTGCCTGACATAGTCATGAGCCTTTGAATATGCTTATATATTAGGCAGGCTTGACGCGACTGATAGACAGGGAAGACATGTAGTAAGTGAAGGGTGAGGGTGGAAGAGAAAGAACCTGTCTGACAGAAAAATGGAAGGGGCTGGTGGTGATGGGGGCTTCCTGGCAAACAGCAAGGTTCCTATAGAAGCTACACTTTACTTTGATTCTTGCTCTTTTAGCTGTAACTCTCTTGGGAAGCCCTCGGGGGATTATTATGATGACTGTGTTTTTCTATGATTCATGCTAACGCTAGATGATCTAACACTTTCTCTCTTAAACTGTTTCTGAATGATAGCAAAGCCTCGGTTTTGGGGTTTAAAAGAATAAACCGCTTTAAGATTTAAACCTGTTTTATTATGTGCCTCAAGATGCTTAATAATACATGCAGCGTATTAGGCTCATATCTGTATTTGCTTGGCATTTACTAACAGGAGGCGCGGCTAGTTTATTATGTTTTGAGGATCTTGCTTCCCAAGGCCCTTGTTTGTCATATTGAAGGCTTGAAAAGTAAACTTATGCTCTCACACTCTATTATCAGTCTCATTGCAGGCTCAAAATCCCTCATTTCCTAGTGAGGGGCCACATCCTGTAAAACTCTTATCAGAGGTCTAACCTGGCAGAGGTTTCATCCGCACACAGTCATATACATCTACACAAAGGGACAGGAAGGGGAAAAGCAGTGTGGGAGCTTACACTCTGGGACCACTGAGAGGTCAAACTGGTACACATATACCTTGTTCTTTGGAGGTGTAACTCACTGCAGTAAAGAAAGCTCTTGTATCATCGCTGATGCTTTTCTTGGTTAGCTGTGCTTTAAGTTCCCAGCAAAGTGTGTCGAAGCTGTGATCATTCATAGCGACAATAAGGGCCATTTCCGGTTCTTATTTATGCTAAAGGTAACTGGTTATTAGCTGTTGTAAAATTTTCATAACAGGGCAAGTTTGTATATGGCTCTTTGGTGAAAGCTCTTTGGCCAAAGCTGTGCTACTTTTTTTTATCTGGTGAGGTTACTTCTTCCTCTCTACTGGCTGAGCCACTACCTATGCATTGGGGGCAATGGAATCAAAGATCTGAGCACCCCCCACTCTGGCCTGCCCCCTCTCTGTACACATACACAGGAGGAAGATTAATAGCCTTGTGGATGATGAGCGGTAACACGGATAGCCTATGCAGGGATGTAGGGGCCCCTTATGTCCCTGTTCAGCTGTGGCCGTGGGTTACAATCTGTCCCTAAGTGCACTCATTCATTGCAAACTTAAATGTCCCAGTACAAGCTTGGGATATGGAGCATCTCTAAACATGGGAATGAACATTAAGATAAAATCCCATATATGTGAATGACAAAAGTATATTATCTGTTGGGCCCATCATGCAATCTTTATACAATTGTCTTTAATGAGTCTTTTACAAGTATAAGGATAGAATTTGGAATTGGTTCTATTTTATAAAATTACAGTGCTCCTATACAAAATGTACAATAGAAGGGAAACAATAATTATGAGCAAGAGACTTATGAGCAGCTGGCAGTAACTTGAATTGGTTTTAGTTCTTGTTGAGCTGAAGCTTGAATAAAAAGTTTTTGGAAATGCCAGTTGTCTTGAATAAGGCACCATTCCTGGAAGTTGTTCCAGGTAAGCGGACCTGTGTGCTCATATGAATTCCTAGTGAAATGTATGCATGAAGGGATCTGTTCATCTGAAAGAACTTGCAGGATCAGGCCTCAGCTGTAAAACATTGGCTTGATCCCATTTTTTTTGCCATTGCATGATTGGGCTCATTATCTTTCTCAGTTTTACCTTTGGCATAACTGCTGCTGACTGAATTATTTTTTGAACAAATATTATTTAAAGAGCATCGTTTTCAATAAGTTCCACTAAATGCTGATGTCCACTAAACACAAACCACAGTACTGTACTGCAGTTACCTACACAGAAAAGCTTTGTGTTTTAACAGATTGGAGTTTCTTCACATTTTAAGAATGAAATCCTTGCCCTATTGAAGTCAATGGGATTTCATTCTAAATATGTGTTCAATGTGCAGAGTATGGGAAGGTTGAACAGGGCAGAAAGACCTTAAGATTTTTGGGTGGGGAGCAGTTCTTTAAAACTTGCAGACAGGTGCAACATGACAGTTCAGAAATTGGGTGTGTGTGTGTCTGAATAGTGTTCTTGAACTTTTAAAATAAATGCTGAGACTTGCATGACTTTTATAGACTCTCCAGCTTGCATCTATTCTCACACTGTCAGGATGTGCAGCAGAAATCTCCATCAATGTCAGCTACAATGTTCCTTTTTTTATGCCTCAGTGCTCCAGTCTATAAGAATGGGCCTTTTGCATCTTACCCAAAGTCAAAGCAAAATGCAATTGTCATGGAACTCTGGAAATGAAATGGAATGAAAAAAGCATTTCCTGGAATATCTTTCTTTAGACTCGAGTGTTAGAGTGTTGAAAATGTTGATTTTCCAGGCAAAGGGTTTTATATAAATTGTACAAGCTGTTTCTTTAAACAATGAATAAGACATTTGCACTTAGTACTTCTTACTAACACCCATCAACTCAGATAAGATAAATCTTAATTAATATCATATTATATGTCTATATCACCTTTCACTCCAAAGAAGCTTAGATTCATGCTAACACACATATAACCACTTTAACCACCACAGAAATGCATCTACATCTGCAGGTGAATGTGATAGCTGTTTAGTATATAACACTAAAGAACACTATGGTATAGGAAATGAGGAATACCCTGTCAAAGTAAAACTAAATGAGAATTAAGGTAGAATGTAATTACTCAAACTGAAATTTGGGTAATACATAGGAATTAACACCCCTAACTCTTATGAAAACTGCTATGAGATCTTTAATAATGACAATTGGTCAGAGTCTCTGTTTCATATCCAATGACGACATGTATACCCTTCTCATGAAAACAGAAACTCTCTGATTACTGACAGTTTGACAGATATCCTTGTACTTCTGACCAAGTAGCAAGGCTGGTGTTTTACAGAACTGGTCAAATTTATGAAATCTACCTAAAAGTCAGTTGAGTATTTTAGTGGTACACAGGTTTCAGATGTCAGGTGTTAGTCTGTATTCGCAAAAAGAAAAGGAGTACTTGTGGCACCTTAGAGACTAACAAATTTATTAGAGCATAAGCTTTCGTGAGCTACAGCTCACTTCATCGGATGCATTTGGTGGAAAAAACAGAGGAGAGATTTATATACACACACACAGAGAACATGAAACAATGGGTTTATCATACACACTGTAAGGAGAGTGATCACTTAAGATAAGCCATCACCCACAGCAGGGGGGGGAAAGGAGGAAAACCTTCCATGGTGACAAGCAGGTAGGCTAATTCCAGCAGTTAACAAGAATATCAGAGGAACAGTGGGGGGTGGGGTGGGGGGGAGAAATACCATGGGGAAATAGTTTTACCTTGTGTAATGACTCATCCATTCCCAGTCTCTATTCAAGCCTAAGTTAATTGTATCCAGTTTGCAAATTAATTCCAATTCAGCAGTCTCTCGTTGGAGTCTGTTTTTGAAGCTTTTTTGTTGAAGTATAGCCACTCTTAGGTCTGTGATCGAGTGACCAGAGAGATTGAAGTGTTCTCCAACTGGTTTTTGAATGTTATAATTCTTGACGTCTGATTTGTGTCCATTCATTCTTTTACGTAGAGACTGTCCAGTTTGGCCAATGTACATGGCAGAGGGGCATTGCTGGCACATGATGGCATATATCACATTGGTAGATGCGCAGGTGAACGAGCCTCTGATAGTGTGGCTGATGTGATTAGGCCCTATGATGGTATCCCCTGAATAGATATGTGGACAGAGTTGGCAACGGGCTTTGTTGCAAGGATAGGTTCCTGGGTTAGTGGTTCTGTTGTGTGGTGTGTGGTTGCTGGTGAGTATTTGCTTCAGATTGGGGGGCTGTCTGTAAGCAAGGACTGGTCTGTCTCCCAAGATCTGAGAGAGCGATGGCTCGTCCTTCAGGATAGGTTGTAGATCCTTGATGATGCGTTGGAGAGGTTTTAGTTGGGGGCTGAAGGTGATGGCTAGTGGCGTTCTGTTGTTTTCTTTGTTGGGCCTGTCCTGTAGTAGGTGACTTCTGGGTACTCTTCTGGCTCTGTCAATCTGTTTCTTCACTTCAGCAGGTGGGTATTGTAGTTGTAGGAATGCATGATAGAGATCTTGTAGGTGTTTGTCTCTGTCTGAGGGGTTGGAGCAAATGCGGTTATATCGTAGCGCTTGGCTGTAGACAATGGATCGAGTGGTATGATCTGGATGAAAGCTAGAGGCATGTAGGTAGGAATAGCAGAGCCAGAAGAGTACCCAGAAGTCACCTACTACAGGACAGGCCCAACAAAGAAAACAACAGAACGCCACTAGCCATCACCTTCAGCCCCCAACTAAAACCTCTCCAACGCATCATCAAGGATCTACAACCTAGCCTGAAGGACGAGCCATCGCTCTCTCAGATCTTGGGAGACAGACCAGTCCTTGCTTACAGACAGCCCCCCAATCTGAAGCAAATACTCACCAGCAACCACACACCACACAACAGAACCACTAACCCAGGAACCTATCCTTGCAACAAAGCCCGTTGCCAACTCTGTCCACATATCTATTCAGGGGATACCATCATAGGGCCTAATCACATCAGCCACACTATCAGAGGCTCGTTCACCTGCGCATCTACCAATGTGATATATGCCATCATGTGCCAGCAATGCCCCTCTGCCATGTACATTGGCCAAACTGGACAGTCTCTACGTAAAAGAATGAATGGACACAAATCAGACGTCAAGAATTATAACATTCAAAAACCAGTTGGAGAACACTTCAATCTCTCTGGTCACTCGATCACAGACCTAAGAGTGGCTATACTTCAACAAAAAAGCTTCAAAAACAGACTCCAACGAGAGACTGCTGAATTGGAATTAATTTGCAAACTGGATACAATTAACTTAGGCTTGAATAGAGACTGGGAATGGATGAGTCATTACACAAGGTAAAACTATTTCCCCATGGTATTTCTCCCCCCCACTCCACCCCCCACTGTTCCTCTGATATTCTTGTTAACTGCTGGAATTAGCCTACCTGCTTGTCACCATGGAAGGTTTTCCTCCTTTCCCCCCCCTGCTGTGGGTGATGGCTTATCTTAAGTGATCACTCTCCTTACAGTGTGTATGATAAACCCATTGTTTCATGTTCTCTGTGTGTGTGTATATAAATCTCTCCTCTGTTTTTTCCACCAAATGCATCCGATGAAGTGAGCTGTAGCTCACGAAAGCTTATGCTCTAATAAATTTGTTAGTCTCTAAGGTGCCACAAGTACTCCTTTTCTTTTAGTGGTACACAGTTTCTGCATTTTTCTGGCTATACTGAAAGAAGGACAAGAGATGCCTGACATGGGTTTCATCAGGCTGCAACTTTATTATTAGATATCTGGGACTACCCGGCAGATAAAAGTATACAGTGCAGTCAACTCCATGATCATTCAGATAACTACCTGGGGCTTCCACCAGCCCCCTTCATTTTCCATCCAGGTCTCCCAGCCAACCCAGGGCTTGGACCTTACCATCCACCCCCACCCTCGTAGGAGGGTTAAGGTGGGCTATAAGAAACGGGGGTTGGCCCCTTGCTGTACCAATCACAGAAGCCCTGCACTCCTCCCACCCATTCCATTCCTTTAACCAGCGCCTCCTTTTAAGTCCTTTACCATGCCATTTATCTGGTCACTGGATGCCTTCCCTATGGAGTACCTGAAGTGGACATGTGCCCCACATTTACAAAATGTGTTGTGACAGTCTACCACCTTTTCTCCTCACCAGAAAAAATCCATCCTGACACCTGCTGTGGGGAAGGTGAAAAAACCTCACTCCACTGAAGCCAATATAAGTGTGTGGGAAAAATTCCTTCCCAGCCCCTCTAAAAAGGAGTGACTAGCACAATGACCATAGCAGGTACTAACCCAACCACCTCAAGGGGAGGGAGGGAGGGTAGGTGCTGCCTTGCTTGCTGCATGGAGATAGGATTTCCAATGCCAGGGGCTTGCACCTTTAAAGCCTTCCACCCTCACATTCCCAGGGGGTGAGTCAGTGCCACAAAGCTCACCACCACTCGCACTGCTGCCTTCCTTCAGCAAGTCCCAGCGCTTCAGGTGTGGTACGGTCAATCTCTAATCAGCAGTGGCACATATAGAACTATCCATGCCTAAAGGACACGTGATAGATTTTCAGCTTGCTAGATGACTAGATTTTTTGTTGGATTGTTCAATTTTGGAAAGAGAGAGAAATTAATTGAAGTTAATTGACACTGACTTTAAAAATAATCCTTTTTCATAATACGATCCATGAATGAGCTAGAGCTGCTACTTATACTTTATACCCTGTCTTCATTACATTCTCTACCTATCCCACTGCTCCCAATGAATAAATTATTTTGAATAAATTATTTTGGAAAGACTTTGACAGGCACAAATAGGTCTCTGCAATGGAAAAATCTTCATTTCTTGTTAGCTCTAAGTTTTGGAGGCTCCTCAGAACCAAACATATGCACTTTTTGAGGTTCCCCTTTTACTAATAATTACTAGATATAGATCTCTTTATAGAAATAGTAGTTCATGTAATTCCTGAAAATTTTCAGCTGAGCTCTCTCATTTTGGGAAGAAGAGATGGAAGAATTGGTTGCTGAATAATCTAAACTTCCATAGTTATAGGTCTGACATCTAGTCTTATTCTCCATCTAAGAACTAATTAAACAAAGAATGCTGGGCATTTCTCACTGTTTATGGGAAATACACAGATAGAAGCTAATGGTAATGATTTCTTTACAGAACATTGAGACAACAAAGTGCTGCAAGGTTTCATTACATAGGATGAAGAAAGCACATCTGTAGATTTTACTGGGCATATGCCTTAAAATCTTAAAACTCCAGTTTATTTCTTTCCTGGGTGCTAGAATTGTTACTGAGGAGTTGAGTATTAAAGATGGTATTCCTCAGGAGATGAGTCATGCAATTAAAAGCATCCCAGCCACATATGTGCAAATACTGGGAAGCAGTGGAATTAAACCCATATTCATTGATTGTGCTTTTGGTGGGCAGAACCTGTTCAGCCTTTTTAAGGAGTCTTTTTAAGAAAATGATTGTGAAAATGTCTGACTTCCTGTAAATGCCTGTAACTTGTCAAGCGATCCCCCACTACTTTTCTATGGACAGCACTTCACCCATTTCAGTACAAGATCTGATGGAAAATTTGGTCTTCCACCATTGTTGGCTTCAGTTGCAGGCTGACATTCTTTCTTTGCTAGACCACACTGAAGCCCCGATTCAGCAGGATACCTGAGCACTTCCCTGCTTGACTTTGAGAGCTGAAGTCAATGGTACTACTCATTTTCATTCGTATGAAGTCAAACATGTGTTTAAGTACCTTGTTGAATCAAAGCCTGGATGAGGATGACCTAAGAGCAGATTCTCATGCCAGTTATTCAATGAAAGCATAAAACCCAGCTTATTTTGAAGGAAATGGGGCATTCAGTCCAGAAAAGCCGGAGTGGTGCTGTGATGGGACCAATAAAAAAGACTTTAAATTGTTTTTTTTCCCAATAAAAATTCAGATTGCAAAGGATAACAGAGTGGAAGAATGATTTATTAAAAAAAAACCAAAGAGGTTATAGGCAAACTATGAATGGAGATTTAACAACAGATCTGGATAATCTGGTCACAGGTCTGTGTGTTTGCGTCAGGGAAGCCTGGCTGTTTGAAAATAGCCAGAGCCTCGCGAACCAGCTGAGCGGCAGCGAACCAGCGGAGCAGCGGGGACAGCAGAGCAGCTCACAGCAGGAGTTTGCCTGGGACTGGTAAGTATCCGAGTGTGTGTGTTTGCTTGCTGAGGAAGTATCCGAGCGTGTGTTTGCTGGGAGGGCAGGGAGAGAGCCTGAGTGAGTGTCTGATTGGCTGCTAGCCTGCAGGGGGCGGGCATTAGGGTGTCTGTGTGTTTGCGTCAGGGAAGCCTGGCTGTTTAAAAATAGCCAGAGCCCCGCGAACCAGCTGAGCAGCGGGGACAGCAGAGCAGCTCACAGCAGGAGTTTGCCTGGGAGTTCGCCTGGAGTGAGCCCAGTGAGGCTTACATCTTGCCAACGTCTCTGAGGAAGCTCATAGTAGGTAGGTGATATGGAAGGGGGGGGTTCAGCTATTGTGACCTGCACTGGATGTGCCATGTTTGTCTTTCTTCCACAGGACAGAAGCGACTTTGTCTGTACAAAGTGCAAGCTGGTCTCCATATTGGAAGAGAAGATTGAAGGTCTGGAGCAACAGGTAACGACCCTGCGTTGTATACGAGAGACTGAGGATTTTCTGGACCAAACTCAGGACAGGCTTCTAGGGGCACAAAGCTCTAAAGATATAGAGCAGGTTGCACAGAGGAGCCAAGAGGCCAGTGAAGAAGCTTGGCAACATGTGACCTCCAGAAGAGGTAAGCGGAATGTCCGGGTTCCAGTAACACAGACACAGGTAACTAACCGCTTTCATGTTCTCTCCACAGGTACCATTGCGGAGAGTGGACCAGATGATATGTCTGGGGGGAGAAAGCAGAAGGAGACCCCGCTGGTTGGGAGGCATGAGATGCGATGTCCTGAGGTTGGGGGTTCCACGACCACCACTCCCAAGAGGAGAAGGCGGGTGGTGGTGGTCGGGGACTCTCTCCTCCGGGGGACTGAGTCATCTATCTGCCGCCCTGACCGGGAAAACCGAGAAGTCTGCTGCTTGCCAGGGGCTAAGATTCGTGATGTGACGGAGAGACTGCCGAGACTCATCAAGCCCTCGGATCGCTACCCCTTCCTGCTTCTCCACGTGGGCACCAATGATACTGCCAAGAATGACCTTGAGCGGATCACTGCGGACTACGTGGCTCTGGGAAGAAGGATAAAGGAGTTGGAGGCGCAAGTGGTGTTCTCGTCCATCCTCCCCGTGGAAGGAAAAGGCCTGGGTAGGGACCGTCGAATCGTGGAGGTCAACGAATGGCTACGCAGGTGGTGTCGGAGAGAAGGCTTTGGATTCTTTGACCATGGGATGGTGTTCCATGAAGGAGGAGTGCTGGGCAGAGACGGGCTCCATCTTACGAAGAGAGGGAAGAACATCTTTGCCAGCAGGCTGGCTAACCTAGTGAGGAGGGCTTTAAACTAGGTTCACCGGGGGAAGGAGACCAAAGCCCTGAGGTAAGTGGGAAAGCGGGATACCGGGAGGAAGCACAGGCAGGAATGTCTGAGAGGGGAGGGCTCCTGCCTCATACTGGGAATGAGGGGCGATCAACAGGTTATCTCAAGTGCTTATATACAAATGCACAAAGCCTTGGAAACAAGCAGGGAGAACTGGAGGTCCTGGTGATGTCAAGGAATTATGACGTGATTGGAATAACAGAGACTTGGTGGGATAACTCACATGACTGGAGTACAGTCATGGATGGTTATAAACTGTTCAGGAAGGACAGGCATGGCAGAAAAGGTGGGGGAGTAGCACTGTATGTAAGGGAGCAGTATGACTGCTCAGAGCTCCGGTACGAAACTGTGGAAAAACCTGAGTGTCTCTGGATTAAGTTTAGAAGTGTGTGCAACAAGAGTGATGTCATGGTGGGAGTCTGCTATAGACCACCGGACCAGGGGGATGAGGTGGATGAGGCTTTCTTCCGGCAACTCACGGAAGCTACTAGATCGCATGCCCTGATTCTCATGGGTGACTTTAATTTTCCTGATATCTGCTGGGAGAGCAATACAGCGGTGCATAGACAATCCAGGAAGTTTTTGGAAAGCGTAGGGGACAATTTCCTGGTGCAAGTGCTAGGGGAGCCAACTAGGGGGAGCGCTTTTCTCGACCTGCTGCTCACAAACCGGGTAGAATTAGTGGGGGAAGCAAAAGTGGATGGGAATCTGGGAGGCAGTGACCATGAGTTGGTTGAGTTCAGGATCCTGACGCAGGGAAGAAAGGTAAGCAGCAGGATACGGACCCTGGACTTCAGGAAAGCAGACTTTGACTCCCTCAGGGAACAGATGGCCAGGATCCCCTGGGGGACTAACATGAAAGGGAAGGGAGTCCAGGAGAGCTGGCTGTATTTCAAGGAATCCCTGTTGAGGTTACAGGGACAAACCATCCCGATGAGTCGAAAGAATAGTAAATATGGCAGGCGACCAGCTTGGCTTAATGGTGAAATCCTAGCGGATCTTAAACATAAAAAAGAAGCTTACAAGAAGTGGAAGGTTGGACATATGACCAGGGAAGAGTATAAAAATATTGCTCGGGCATGTAGGAAAGATATCAGGAGGGCCAAATCGCACCTGGAGCTGCAGCTAGCAAGAGATGTCAAGAGTAACAAGAAGGGTTTCTTCAGGTATGTTGGCAACAAGAAGAAAGCCAGGGAAAGTGTGGGCCCCTTACTGAATGAGGGAGGCAAGCTAGTGACAGAGGATGTGGAAAAAGCTAATGTACTCAATGCTTTTTTTGCCTCTGTTTTCACTAACAAGGTCAGCTCCCAGACTGCTGTGCTGGGCAACACAAAATGGGGAAGAGATGGCCAGCCCTCTGTAGAGATAGAGGTGGTTAGGGACTATTTAGAAAAGCTGGACGTGCACAAGTCCATGGGGCCGGACGAATTGCATCCGAGAGTGCTGAAGGAATTGGCGGCTGTGATTGCAGAGCCCTTGGCCATTATCTTTGAAAACTCGTGGCGAACGGGGGAAGTCCCGGATGACTGGAAAAAGGCTAATGTAGTGCCCATCTTTAAAAAAGGGAAGAAGGAGGATCCTGGGAACTACAGGCCGGTCAGCCTCACCTCAGTCCCTGGAAAAATCATGGAGCAGGTCCTCAAAGAATCAATCCTGAAGCACTTAGAGGAGAGGAAAGTGATCAGGAACAGTCAGCATGGATTCACCAAGGGAAGGTCATGCCTGACTAATCTAATCGCCTTTTATGATGAGATTACTGGTTCTGTGGATGAAGGGAAAGCAGTGGATGTATTGTTTCTTGACTTTAGCAAAGCTTTTGACACGGTCTCCCACAGCATTCTTGTCAGCAAGTTAAGGAAGTATGGGCTGGATGAATGCACTATAAGGTGGGTAGAAAGCTGGCTAGATTGTCGGGCTCAACGGGTAGTGATCAATGGCTCCATGTCTAGTTGGCAGCCGGTGTCAAGTGGAGTGCCCCAGGGGTCGGTCCTGGGGCCCGTTTTGTTCAATATCTTCATAAATGATCTGGAGGATGGTGTGGATTGCACTCTCAGCAAATTTGCGGATGATACTAAACTGGGAGGAGTGGTAGATACGCTGGAGGGGAGGGATAGGATACAGAAGGACCTAGACAAATTGGAGGATTGGGCCAAAAGAAATCTAATGAGGTTCAATAAGGATAAGTGCAGGGTCCTGCACTTAGGATGGAAGAATCCAATGCACCGCTACAGACTAGGGACCGAATGGCTCGGCAGCAGTTCTGCAGAAAAGGACCTAGGGGTGACAGTGGACGAGAAGCTGGATATGAGTCAGCAGTGTGCCCTTGTTGCCAAGAAGGCCAATGGCATTTTGGGATGTATAAGTAGGGGCATAGCGAGCAGATCGAGGGACGTGATCGTTCCCCTCTATTCGACACTGGTGAGGCCTCATCTGGAGTACTGTGTCCAGTTTTGGGCCCCACACTACAGGAAGGATGTGGATAAATTGGAAAGAGTACAACGAAGGGCAACAAAAATGATTAGGGGTCTAGAGCACATGACTTATGAGGAGAGGCTGAGGGAGCTGGGATTGTTTAGTCTGCAGAAGAGAAGAATGAGGGGGGATTTGATAGCTGCTTTCAACTACCTGAAAGGGGGTTTCAAAGAGGATGGCTCTAGACTGTTCTCAATGGTAGCAGATGACAGAACGAGGAGTAATGGTCTCAAGTTGCAATGGGGGAGGTTTAGATTGGATATTAGGAAAAACTTTTTCACTAAGAGGGTGGTGAAACACTGGAATGCGTTACCTAGGGAGGTGGTAGAATCTCCTTCCTTAGAGGTTTTTAAGGTCAGGCTTGACAAAGCCCTGGCTGGGATGATTTAACTGGGACTTGGTCCTGCTTTGAGCAGGGGGTTGGACTAGATGACCTTCTGGGGTCCCTTCCAACCCTGATATTCTATGATTCTATGATTCTATGAGAACATCACATTTTCCTTGAATGAATTCACTAAATCATTTCTACAAATAAATCCTGTTTAGTAGGTCATTTGAAAGCAGTACACTGTGAGCATTCAAAATTCAAGCTGTTTTGACTAAAAATATAGGTCACACAGTATATTTCTGTTCCCTGACTGGGTGACCACAGTTCTTAAAATCTGGTGAAAATACTCATGATTATAAATAGTGAATTCAATTAATATTTGCTGTTTCCACCTATAAAATTGCTCACTGGAATATTTTTGGGAGCAAATCCAATAGTCAGGCTTACTGTGAGGAGAGTGGAAAGGAGTTCATTAAAATAATGAGAAAGACTATTCATGGAATGCTGTGACAGTATTCACTCAGCTGGAGTCATCCATAAAAAAGCTGATAGAAATCAGAAGCAATAGGAGAGGAATTAAGGAAGTTGGAAGAAAGATAAAATAAAAGAGACAGAGACAGATGAAGAAAAGGAAGGAAAAGAAAGGGGGGTTATGGGCTTTCTTCCTTCCTGTAGCTTCCTTCACTAAGTCTTCACTTTCTCCCTTTACTCTTCCCCCCTTTTCTGCTTTTTGCCACATGTATAACAGGCAATGGTTGGCTAGCGTCCTCTACAATTCAAAACATCATGGTAGGAACATAGTGCAGTGAACAAGAAAGAAGGATGGATCAATACACTGGGTAAAGACTGGTCTGCTACAGGGGATAAAGAAGAATAACAGTATTTTAAAGTAATATGAATCATAAGAGTTTATACAGTGACAGATACTGCAAATGCATGCAATGTTGTTGGAGACCATATTATATTGAGATTATGCATCACTGTTGGCCAAGGATTATATGCAACTTCAGGTAGGAAGGTTATCACAGTTCCTCTAGGAAATAAAAACATTGGGAAGTGATGAAAGCAAATCACTTGGGTTGTGAACACCTCCAGGGAGATACCACCCCCTACATGAAATTAGGTTTTTCAGAGACCAACAGGCAAAGAAAGGGCTTTTGATATAAAAAGACTGCATTTAAACTGATTTGTGGCCTTGTCTCCGATCCAGAAAATGGACAGGACTATCTGTTCAGAGGGGGCCCCCAACCCTTGCAGAAGTGGAAAAGGCTGTAGCCTACTAGGACCCCATAAGACTAATAGGTAACCTCTGGTACATATAGAAACTATTCTTGTTTGGCATGCTTTTCCTGTCATTCTTTTACCTTAAAAATAGACATGCTCACTTAGAAGAGCCACGTGGTAACTTGTAACTGCTGGCAGGCAATACTCTGTTTGAGGCCCTCAGACTGAAAGCAATACATAGGCGCTGGCCATTAGGCAGAGTGGTTTGCTGGGGATATGACAGTGTAAAGCAGGAGCTGTGTAGCCTTAGAACCCCAGTCAGGAGGGAGAGAGACACGGGTCTCTGCCCAAGAAAGGTGACAGCTGGGAGCTTGGAACCCTTAAGTGTGACCTCAAGGAAGACAAAAAGGTGGGGTCAAAGGTACAGTTAACCCTGAAACTATGACATATACAATAGATGAAATCTGTACTTACAATCACCTCCTGTCTTAATCAACCACTTTAGGTTATCTCAGAGGATTTCCTTTCCTTTAGAGGACCGCCTTCAGCAGGAAAGCAATTTTTGCTGATCCCAGGAAAGCGATTTTGCATGATGCTCCTCTAGTAAACATTACATTAAAATAGGAGTTTGTATTATGACTTAATGTGACTGAAGCAATTAAATTCTGAGTCCAAATTTCCACTCTGTCTCATCTTCTACACCATCAGCATAACAAGGCACTATAGAGAAAGCAGTGGATAATTCTTTTAGGAGTCTGATTTAAACCAACATACCAGACTTTAGCTTTTCAGAAGAAGATAACACTATTTACCTAAGATCAGCTACACAGATCTATTGGCTGATGTGACCAGAATCATTGCAGCCTTTTTGGTAGGTAAAATACTATTACTTTCCATGTTGATACACTTGTCAAGGTATTATGCAATATATACACTACTCATTCAGAATACGGGGTTAAGTGGAACCAATATAATCCTTCCATTCATGCCAGCCCTCTGTCAGGGAATATGTAAATGAGAACATCATGCAGTGATATGCATTTGTGGTGGTTTCATTATAAGAATGCTTGAATGTGGATGGCCATATTCCAATTGCAGTTATACATGTGAAACTTCACTGAGCTCATGAATCATAGTCTATCCTTCCATTCACAATAGCTTTGGGTCATATCAACATTCATGCACTTTCAACTACAATCTTTTAAAAGTTTGGGCATCAGGATGCAAATTGAAGAACATAAGGCAATGGTTTTTGGAGCAGAGACTTTCTTTCTGTTATATACAATGCCTAGCACAATGGGGCCCTAGCCTCTAGGAACTCCTGTAATACAGATAATAACGACTATAATAAATAAATTATTTAAACATTGAGTTCTTGAACTATTATTGTGCCTTGGTACCACAGGGATTCTCAGAATTTTATGACCCTATGCATTATATTACCTGGACTCAAAAGGTCACTTTAAAATTAAAAAAAAAGGAGCATTAGCCTTTATTTTCTTAATTTTTTAGAAAAAAAAAACAGAAATCATAAAAGATAATGAGTAGCAAACAGAATTAGAGAACTTCATCTCATAAAATTGATGCCCTGCTGCTTGGTAATGAATATTTTGCCAAGTGTTTATTTTGAATTAAAGCATCTCAGGCTTCAAATTAAATCTCAGATAGACTCTGGCATTTGAGAGATGAAATATGTGAGTTTGTCTAGAGGGAAACTGTCCATTTAATTCAATTCCTGCGTCACTAGCAGTGACCTATCTAGGTGAAGGAAAACTCCTTGGCAGATAGCCATGCTACAGAACTACCCTTTGTTGCATTTGGAAAACAGAAAGCTGTTGATCTTAGGAAATGGTTTCAGTCTGCTGTTCAAAAATGATAAGAACCAGCAGTATGGTTCAGAGCTTTCCTTTACTAGTATTATCTCCTGAACATCAGAATGGGCTGTGGAAAAGTGAAGATCAGATGTATTCCAAATAATCTACCTTTTTGCAAGAGTTCTGTCCTGTGACTTATGAAATAATGGGAAACAAATCTACTATATGCATCCCACAGTTGCCAATGTGTTCTCCCTAAGAACATCTTTAACAATGGCACAATGAGTAATATGTGACAAGGAAAATGACAGTGAACACACTGCAAACAGTGAATCAAACAATAGTTATGGAATCTGATGGTTGATGGTGGAAGGAGTTATGCATCTTGAATAGCTAGGGCCCATAATCTGTACTGAATATAGTGTTAAAGGCATAATAATATTATCTGATGAAAAGTGGCAAAATTCGATGGATACTTTATACATGGAACAATATTTGACAAGCGCTATTTGTGAACAATTATTGAGCAATTGATCCTGTCAAAAATTAAGCTTTTCTGCTCCTGAACATTCCTTTTAATGTAAAATAGTATTTCAGTATACAACGAAGGGCACAAATACATGAAAAAATGTATTGAATCAAAAATGATGGCAACAGATGAACAAAGCTTCTAACATACTCTATTAGTCAGTGGCAAGTGGATGCATTAGTAAAAACACCTATAACAACATGACACTACTGGATATTCTTTATCTTCTCCCAAATGTCACAGCAGAGTCTGGATCAGAATAAACAGTTGTGCATTGTAGAAAAAATACTAAAGTTATTAAATACATGTGTTGCATGGGAGACTAATGACCCCTGAGGGGCTTAATCCTTTACAGCATAATTTGGCTATTCTCTTGTAAGCAATGTCCCCCTCCATAAAAGCTCCTGTAAAAAGCTAAGCATTGCAACATACCTTGTGGATCTCCAGACTCGTTCATTATGGCACTGTCTCCCTGACAGGGACTTTATTGTTACAAACCTAGAGGTTGTTTGATGGCAAGGAAATAAAAGGTGAATGGAAGAATAAGTTGCTAATAGAGGCATAAACAGCATTAGGCTGGAGTCAGTGTAGCTAAAACAAGCAGAAACACCCTGGTACTAGAGACAATGGATAAAAACAAAATAAATCTGCAATGTTGAGATCAGTTTATACATGGACAGAGCAAGCAGTACAGGTACTGGTTCCTGAAAAGTAACCAAGCCAGTCATGAAGACCATGATGCAATGTATAGTTAGGAAAGCAGGTGTTAGTAAAGCTGAATATCGGGAACAGTTATGCTGTGTAACTTTGGGTTTGTGACGTACCCTTCAGTTAAATTCTTTTGCAGGTAAGAGCATAGTTTTCAGCTAGCAGTTTTCTCCTTTGACTTGTTTTATCAGAGCGGGTCTGTTAATTAGATCCAGGGTTTGGCTTCCTTTACTGTGAAATATAATTCTGCTATCAGTGAAACCACATTCAGCCCTAGGTGATTTCTGTTTTGGCTTTAATCCTTTTTTTTTAATCCCATGAAATAAAGAGTATTTCCTTACCAAGGTAAGATGGATAGCCTGTTGGTCTAAATAGAGTTCTTTTACTTTGAGATTTCTGATACGCTAAATCTCTGTGGAAGTTTGATAAAAGGTAACTTTGAGGCTTTTAATTAATTATGTACAAAAAGTTGACAGAACTCTACTGGGAGGTATTCTTAATAATCCATGCATGTAATATAATGGGAACATTGTTTATAAATATAAATGAACTGAAAGGTTTGTAACCCTGGAACAAAAGAAAATGAAAAATCAAAGCATGGATGGCAACCCCAAGATTAAATGACTGCTCAAGAGACACCATTTTATCTTTGTTTTCCAATAAATTCCTGAATGCTGGGGGGGAACCCCTTAAAACAGCCCCTTAAACCTCTTACTGGAAATGAGGCATGGAAACGTTGCTTTAAATATCTCCCACAAATGAAAAGATGCACTCTTACATTACAGAATATCTGAGCACTCACTTCAGACAGAGAGAGAGAGAGAGAGAGAGAGAGAGAGAGAGAGAGAGAGAGAGAGGTGTTAATAAATCAGATGCAAAGCAGCAACAAATGGAAATGAAAAGTCATGGATAAGTGAAAGAAAAAAGGATTGAGAAAATGAAAAAAAATCATAAAAAGGAAGGCTTAGTAAAAAGGGATCAGAATATTAACAAAGCAAAACTTTTGTAAAAGAAACAGAGGAAGGGCCAATACACTGATCTAAATCATTCTCTCATCGTAGCATTTGGTTGGGTTAGGAATCCTAACACCATATATCAGTATGGGATTTAAAGTAATTTCATCATCAGAAGTTTGCCTAGCTTTCAGATTTCTCTTGCTAAGCAGCAGGAAATATTTGCCTTCTGGGCAATGCACATCAGAACTGTGGGCTCAGGTAATTCATAGCTACTAGTTTGGGGCAATGAGTCTTTCCCATTATAATCTGTGTCCATCATTAATGGGAACCTCAGCAATTTAAAAAGTCACGCTTCTGTCTGAAGACTGCATTCCCATTATAATTACAAGTGACACCTCATATTTCTATAATTCAAAGGAATTACAAAGGAATATTTTTAGCTTACTTTGTGTATTTGATAGCCCTTTGTGTATAGTCAGTTTAATTGTTCCCTTGAAGACTCAGGGCTTGATTGTGTCACAAGGACACAGCCAAGAGTAGGGGGAGACAGATTGCTGTACTTCTCCAGGAATCATCCAAGGAAGGCATTGTGTCTCAAACAGCTACCCCTTGCTGCAGAGGAGCAATAATTGACTGTTGGCTTATACCAGCAGCAAGCATTAAACTCTCCTGGGCTAGCCTAGGTAGCCAGTGAGATGGGAGGGCAGAGCCAAGGTTCACCCATTCCAGAGTATAATCTAGTCCTTCACTAGTTTCCCTGCTGCTTTACACATCAAGAGGAGTAAAGAAAACACTTATAATATTTAAAGTTTTTTTTAAAAGGGTCCGTTAGAAAAACAAATCAAGATGACACTCTCCCTCTTTAAACCTTTCTTTGCTTTTTAGTGGCACTATGTAAACCTTACTAACTCTGTGGCACCTTTTACATGCTGATATTCTCAGTACGTCTGGAGAATGTGTCTGATATCTAGGTTTTGGATGTAGAGAACAGGCAAAAAGTGAAAATTCTACTTCTTTCTCCATTGACACTACATTCTCTTGTGCAGTATATCCTATGTGATTGTCTCTCTGGAAAAGATTCCAAAAGCATCAGAAGCAGTGTTGCAATATGTACAAATTATAACAAAAGGAGAAATTGTTGGTGCCACCTACCAGAGGAAACACAGAAATGGAAAAATTCTTGCTACTTTGCATAATACCAAAATAAAGGGAGAGAAATAACCCCTGGCTAATGCTTTACTGTATGTTTTGGTTATTTCAGACTGAGATGCTTGCATAGTAAACATATGATTTTAGGTTTATGGTTTTTTATGGTATGTTTGGGATAAATGAGTTTACTTTCAAATTAGTCATGAAAAGCTGAAACTGACAAGCACTGAGTTAATCTCCATCATGAAGCAATTCCTTCTGCTGTCTTGCCTGTTGTTCCTAAGAGATTTTAGCGTTTTAATGGAGTGGACATTAGGCTTAAAATTCTAGGGATACTGAAAAGCATCTAGGGAAGTTGGGAGCTGGGCCTTTCTCCTTTTGTTTACTAGTTGACTGGTTATTTTTATTTGAATTAGTTTTTATTTAATACAAACATTTAAAGAAAAGAGTCTTGCCTGAGTGCTACTTTGGAATCCTGGGAAGGAATCACAGGGGCTGTTTCATTACAATATTTTTAACCATCACATAGTAGAACTGTGAGGCAAATTTGCACTTCAAACTGTAGCTGAAATCAACACCACCCACAGATAGAGATAATAAAACATCAAAAGAATTATGAAACACACTGGCACATGTATACATATTTTAAAACTGACTGAATGAAAAATGAAGAAATCAGAGACACACATCTCAAGTTCTTTTCTAGCTGTTTGCTTATAAGGTGATTGCTCCTGATTCAAAGTGCAGAATTTTTGTAATAGTCTCCCCAGATTCAACTGATGTAACATGGTAAAAATGGACATTTTTTTATACACTTCAAAAAGTTCGGATTATGGAAGTTCCTTTTTCACAGGAGTCCAGGATTTTACAAGATCCAAATACCTTCCAACGTCATTAACTGTACTTGTCCTGATGTTTGCAGTCAGAGTTCTGTGGAATGCACCGAGATAATAGAGTGATGGTTTCAGGAATACAAAAGCCAAAGATCAGTTCCATGTAACTCACAATCCTGTCAGTCTTGAATCAGTAGAACCACTAGAGACATCTGTGACTCTGGGAGCCCCTCAGAGCCAACTGGCAAAGGGCCCACCATTCTGTAAGTCATATTGGGCTTCACATGCTCATTGCCCCAACACACTGCTGTCTTAATAGGTATCTCACAAGTGTTTGTTAGATATCATATGTAAACTGGTGACACACTGGTCCTGAAAATCTTTGTGTGAGGTATGTGTAGGGTGTGTACAAAGAGTGATAGATGTATGATGGAAAAATGTTCTTAAAATGTGTTTGAGAGGCTTTTAAATCCAGCTTTTCTCCGACAAAAAAATGTGTACTTACCTGTCTGACCAGCTTGGTTACCCGCAAAGGACAATGAAAGTACCTTTCCATGTAAGATAAATAAAGCAACCAAGCAGGGGGAAAGACCATTTAACAATCACCCTGGGGGACAGCATCTGCAACCCAGGAACCCTTCCTGGCTCCTGACTTTGGGTAATATAAAAGAAACCAAAAGACCATCAGGCTATTGAAGTGGGTCAGGACCTTTGGAGGCAATGTACCCAGCGGGCACAACAGAGAAGCTGACTGCAAGGGACTGCAACCGGCCTCCCTGGTTCTTGTGCAGAACGCCTTGTGCCCTCCATTGTGCCCTAAGAAGTACCATCCCAATTGAAGGAGTAATATCAGAGTACTCTTTCTGACCTAAGGTGGCTATGAAGCACATTGCAGAAAACAGTAGCTTATGGCCTGTGTGTGTCTCTCTTATAACAAAAACAATGATGAGTACTTGTGGCACCTTAGAGAAAAAGCCCACGGAAGTTTATGCCCAGATAAATTTGTTAGTTTCTAAGGTGCCAAAAGTAATCCTCGTTGTTTTTGCTGATACAGACTAACATGGTTACCACTCTGAAACCTGTCTCTTATAACAGTCCATTTGACTGTGGTGAGCAGGAGCATACAAAATCAGAGTGAATTTGGGAATATTGGCAAAATCCCATGTAGTGAGCTGTTCCTCAGCTTCTGGGCTCTCATTTTGAGGTAGATCTATGTGATGGCATGTGAAGCTGAAAATAACAGCTTTCAGCTGATGACGTTTTCTTTGGTTTAAGAACAAAGGTGCTGAACATCTGTAGCTGGACCATATTCCTTGCTATTTTTATATCAAGGGCAGCTTCTCCCTGTGGCAAATGATAAAAACTTAATCTCTTTCCTATGACTCTCTCCAAGGTGTTTATTGTTTCTCTCACACATCTTTGTTACATATGTTCCTATATGTAAGGAATGAAGAGATCCAGCTCCATTAGTCCTTTTAGCCTAGGCAATTCACTTGAAAATTCCCACAAAAGAAGGGCATATGCCTTCTTCTTACTCTGATTGCATTGCTTCCCTTCCCTGCTTGGTTCGCTTCTCCATTGTGTGCGCATAGAATTTGTACACGGTGACCTTCAATGAAAATAAGCTTTTGACAAAATGATGAAATAAGCTGTTGCAAACTTACACACGATGAGTTGACCCTGACACTTCTGTTATACGTGTATGTTTATTGAGTACCTGCCTAGTTTTTAATGCCTTCTCTACTGTAAATTTTTTTGAATGCTGATTTGCATTTCATTGTCTGTCAAGTCAGATGATCTGAGCTCTGATTCTCTCACTCCAGCAGCTCAAGTGACATCCATAGTTTGTAGCAGGTTTTATTCTGTCTCACTAAAAAGACCAGTTCTCACACTTATTTTCTAACTACGCCACCAATGATTATATCTTGAACTAAAAATCGAGGGCTCAAAATCACAAGAAATTCAGATGGGTAGAAGCTGCAAACTATGGATCTGGATTTAGATTTTAAATACCACAAAGTTCAGGATATCTTGGATCAGCCTCTTATGAAGATAAAGGTCATTAGCAAAATGTGGCTTCAGATCCACTTTCTGATTTGTAATATCCAGAAAGTTCAGAGTTGGACTTTGACTTTGGCCCATCTCTTCCAAGAAAACACTTTATCGCTGAGCTGTTTCAAGCATCAATTGACCGAATACAATTTTTTCAAGTTTCTGATCAAACAAATGGTTTTAGAGATCAAATTTATCACTGGGATTGATGATGATTTTGCTAATGCTTTGTCAGATTGTAACATAGTTCCTTCCTGGTCCCACAGGAAAAAAATAATGAAGAATTGTAATTGCATTTCCTGTAATGTACAGCAGTGGCTAGACTCTAACAGCACTAAATGTAATAGAAAAGGGGAAAATATTAAAATGAGTTAACTCTATGGTTAAGTGCTGAATGCTCCAAGAGCAGCAGGTAAGGTCAGGCAGCATATACTGCACATAAGGATTTGCTTACACTGTCCCTATGTTGATGTGCTGCACAGTAGAAAAGGTGGCTTGTGCTAGTATGGTTTACCCTGACTTGAAACTGGACAATGCTGCATCAGTACACATTACTTTTTACACCACTACTGTGTGTCTATCCTTTGAGTTTGCACCAAGGTAGCTACATCAGTGTACAGCAAGAGTGAAAGCAGTGGCAAAAGTGGTAATGATTTAGCAGGGTCTGGATTGTACCTCACCTCCGGTGTGATGCCCCAGAAAGGATTATTCTATGATGTTATTGATAGAATGAGTCAGACTTTATATTCACAGAAATGTATGTATTGAATACTTTCATTCACTGATATTGGGGAAATTAGTGCATAAATAGGTTTAACTTAGTGAAACACCCTTAAATATTTGTAAGCAGAACTTCCAATTTTCTGAAACAATTCTACCATATCTAATGGGTCCTGGATCTTTTTTATGAGCTCTAATACCAGTTTTTCTTGGTGTATAGTCATCTCTCTTCAGATGCAGAAACAGATGAAAATGTGCTCATTAAACAACTACATGTGTGGACTTTGGGGGTCACTGTATGGCATGGAAGAGCAGATCCCTTGAGCTCCAGAACCATCCTCTAATATCGCCTCCATCCAGGGTCCCCTGACAACTCCACCAATAAAGAAACAGGTACCCAAAAATCTCTGGAATGTCAACAGGCAAAGATTTGTCTACGGGGAACTGTGCAAATATCTGTAACACAAGAATGGAGACCCCCACAACCCCTGTACCACATGGCTGATGCTAAGGCACTGTGTCTGTGATCGTCCTGCTGGAGAAAGTTGCTGCAGATATAGTAGAGAACAAGGCCACAGTGGCCACCATACAACTGGCTGTTACTCTGATTAACTCCTCTCTGAAAGCACAGACAGGATGGATGAATGAAGCAATAGAGAGAATATCATTGGTAAAGTCAGGTACAAGAGGTCTCTGCCCAAGTGCAGAGAAGTCTCACAGACTTATCTTATCTTAAATCTAATGTGGGAGACCTTGAGGGAAGGTCTTGCCACAATAATTTGAGAATTATAAGAGTACCTAAAGGAGCAGAGAAAGGCAAGCTCGTACAATTTGTTCCCTGGCTCCTTTCTGAAGTGCTCAGCCTGCTGGATGATTTTTAATTTGATATAGAGAGCAACCATAGATCCTTAGCTCCTAAGCCAGTATCAAATGCCAAATCTCATGAATTTATGGTCAAATTTCTCAGATTTACTATAAAAGAAAAAAAATAATGCAGCTAGCTTGTGGAAACAAAGAACTGTTTTGGGAGATGCCACAAAATAAGATCATGATCTTTCAAGATTTTGCAAATATGTGATTGAACAGAGACCAGTCTTTAGAAGAGCAAAGGAACTTGCCAAGCAGCCAGGCCTCAAATATTTTATAAAGTTTTCAACTCAGTTTTATGCCAAGGTTGGTGAGGAAGTGCATCCAGTCCATAAGCTACAAGAAGCAGAACATTCTTTAAATAGACTGCAATGAATTGAGTACCTGTTCTGTTTTATAGAAAGTTTATTTTGCAGTTGTTAGATCTATCCTACCCACTCTTAGGAGCTTATCCAAAGTTATTGTGACTAACTTTCTTATCTGAGTTCAGTCTTCGGCTCTAAGCTTTTGCTTTTTTAACTTTTGGGGTTTGTCCATCAATTCTCATCAAATGGCTGAATGTGAAGAGCCCCTGCAGGGGAGTTAAGGAAACAGTTCATTTCAAATTGATCTACTGGGTGTGAACGGACTGTGGAAAGGATTTATTTAAGTTGTGTATTAGCAATATTGAGTGCCTTTGCTCCAGTATTTGTTCTGGGGAATTAATGAAACGTTTTGACAGCATTCCTAACTGGACAGATCAATATTCACCTGTGCTTGTAATCAATCAAACAAGCCTACATCAGCTTGGCATTGAAGTACACCAAACAGATCACCAGGAGGCAGTGCAGCTGTTGCTCTGTAGAAGTGTGAAGGCTTCAACCAGCATCTACTGTACTACATTTTAAAGGTAGCAGACATTGCTGTGTCACCAGGCCTTACTTCTGGGGGTCCTCAAAGCCTGGCAGCTTGACATCCCCTGTGCTGCAAGTGTGAGAGACGGCTCTCTGCCCTGCAAGACAGCATGGAAAGCTCCACAGGAGCTGAGCAATGTAGTTGCCCTTCCTATGGACCAATGCAGCGGAGAAGACCAATGAAAGTTTGCTGAGCTACATGGATAGTGATTTCTGCACTCCCTATCACCTCCTACTTCCTCTTCTGACCCTACCACTGCCCCTGCTCCGGCTTGTCCTGTTCCCCACATTCCCTGCCTTCCTCTCCCTCCATTCACTCCCACCACCCCACATCGCTCTACCCTTATTGCCCCCCTTGCCTTTACTTCTCTTTCCCCCCATAACTTCTTCAGCTACTTCCCGCATCCTAACACCTTCTATAAGCTTAGCTTCCCCCTCTGGAACATACAAATTGTTGACAGTGTTAAGTGTTTGCTAATTGTTGTCTTTTCATTGGGATCTCCTATGCTTGATAATAAGTTAACATATAACAACTTATGTGTTTTTATATCTTTCCTTTAACTTGTCTTTTTTTTTTTGTGCTCTCTCCTTTCCCCTCTCTGGAGCCCGCTGCTCCCTACTCTTGGAAATCTGGCAAGCGGCAAGCATCTGGCAAGGCAATTCAAAATCTGTGGAATAAGTGCTTGAGACATTTCATCCATAGACTCCCCTCCTCATGGGTGTCTGTGTGGGGAGTAGGATGGTCTATAACAGAACAATTGACACAAACATTCCATCACCTTTGTTTGTAAGATTACACATAGAAAAATACTTCTTAACACAGCCAAATGGTTCTGAATCTTAATTTTATTTCTTGGAATGTAAAGGGACTCAACAATCCAATGAAAAAGAAAAAGTGTACTCATTATTAAAGAAGGCAAGTGCAGACATAGTGCTTTTGCAGGACACTCATTTGACTGCATATGAGGCTGCTAAATTAGAATGTGACTGGGTAGGAAAAGCAGTGTTTTGCTGCTTCTCATTCAAATCTACAGGAGTAGCATACTTTTCCATAAAGCACTAGCAGTAACAGTCTCTGAGTCAATTTCAGATGATCAGGGCAAATTTTTAAGCCATAAAGTCACTGTAAATGGATCTGAATTAATCATTGCTAATATGTATGAACCTTACTTGGATGATCCTGAAACCTTTCATAGGATTTTACAAAATTATATGGAGACCCCTATATCCCTACTGTGATTGCTGGGGATTTTAATGAGGTGCTTGATCCTTTTATGGACAAATCTCAGCCTCAGGATCATAAGCCATCCAAAGCTAGAATGGCTCTGGAGTTGCACATTAAAGATCTGAGACTGTGACATCTGAAGGCTTATACATGCAATGGATAGGGACTCTTCATACTTTTTCTCCTATTCCCATATAGAATTCTTTTTGATCTTCAGAGACTAGGTTAATTCTGTAATTGACTCCTCCATTAATACAATTGCTGTCTCTGATCATGCCCCTACAGCTCGTCAAATAGCAAGAGGCCCTGGTGAGAAATACCCATGTAGATGGAGATTTAATTCTTCACTGTTATTAGATACTGATTTCAAAAATAAATAAATAAATAAATAAAATTGAAAAAGAAACTGGCCTGCTCCTGGAGGCAGACAAACCCACAACATCTTATAGTGAGCTGTTGCAGGAGACCATATGAGGGGTCTCATATTTGCAAAGAAGAGGAAATGTGGAGAAAACATGATCGCCTGTGAGAAAAAAATAAAAGATCTTCATTCGTCCTATGCTACAGCCCCCTTTCCAGATTTGCTGCAATCCCTGATTAACTGTAGATTTGAACTCAAATCAACTGCACTCAAAATAGAGTGAAATCAGACTATTCTAACTCAGGCAGGACTTCTGGTAAAAAAGTTGGCAAGTTGCTAGTATACCGCCTAAAGACCTGCATGTAGAATCACAGGCTAAACATGCTAAACATGATAAATTATGTACATTTCCTAAGGATATTAGGAACATAATGGTCACACTGGATGAAACCAATGATCCATCTTCCAACAGTGGCCAGTAGCTTCAGAGGGAATGAACAGAACATGGCAATTATTGAGTGACCCATACCTTGTCATCCAGTCCTAGTTTCAAAGAGCATGGGGTTGCATGCATCTCTGACCATCTTGGCTAATAGCCATTAATGGAACTATCCTCCATGAACGTATCTAATTGTTTTTTGAACCCAGTTATACTTTTGGCCTATACAACATCCCCTGGCAATGAGTTCCACAGGTTGACTGTGTGTTGTGTGACAAAGTACTTCCTTATGTTTGTTTTAAACTTGCTACCTAAATTTCATTGAGTGACTCCCATGTGTCATGTGGAGAGGCATATAAAACTTCCTTATCCACTTTCTCCACACCATTCATGAGTTTATAGACCTCTATCATGCCTTAGTTGTCAATATTATAAGATGAACAGTCTCAGTCTTTTTCATCTCTCCTCATATGGAAGTTGTTTCATACCCCTAATCACGTGTTTTGCCTTCTCTGTATTTTTTCCATTTCTAATATATCTTTTTTGAGATAGGGTGACTAGAACTGTATTCAAGGAATGGGTGTACCATGGATTTATGAAGTGGCAGTATGATATTTTCAGTCTTATGTTCTCTCCCTTTCCTATGGATTCCTAACATGCTGTTAGCTTTTTTGACTGCCACTGCACATTGAGTAAATATTTTCAAAGAACTATCGAGAATGATTCCATCAGCTCTTTCTTGAGTGGTAACAGCTAATTTAGACCCCATCATTTTGTATGCATCGTTATGAGATAATGATGAGATAAACATGAGATTGTTTTCCAATGTGCATTATTTTCCATTTATCAACACTGAATTTCATGAGCCATTTTGTTTCCCAGTCACCCAGTTTTGTGAGATCCTTTGGTAATTCTTTGCAGTCTTCGTTGGACTTAACTATCTTGAGTAATTTTGTATCATTTGCAAACTTTGCCACCTCATTGTTTACCCCTTTTCTCAGATCATTTATTAACATATGAAAATATGTTGAACAGCATTGGTCCAAGTACAGCTCCTTGGGGAAATTGACCATTTATTCCTACCCTTATAACCAGTCACTGATGAGAGAACCTTTTCTCTTATCTCATGACTGCCTACTTGCTTAAGAAGCTTTAGTTAGGGACCTTGTCAACAGCTTTCTGAAAGTCCAAGTACGCTATATCCCAGAGTCATTCTTTGTTCACGTACGTGTTGACACCCTCAAAGAATTCTAATAGATTGGTGAGGCATGATGTTCCTTTACAAAAGCCGTGTTCACTCTTCCTCAATGTATTGTGTTCACCTGTGGGTCTGATAATTCTGTTTTTCAATATAGTTTCTACATATTTTCCTGGTACTGAAGTTATGCTTACTAGCCTGTAATTGCCAGGATAATCTCTGGAGCCTTTTTAAAAAAAATGGTGTTATATTAGCTATCCTCCAGTCATCTGGTACAGAGGCTGATTTAAGCGATAGGTTACATACCATAGTTATTAGTTCTGCAATTTCATATTTGAGTTCCTTCAGAACTCTTGGATGAATATCATCTGGTCCTGGTGACGTATTACTCTTTCATTTATCAATTTGTTCCAGAACTTCCTCTTTTGACATCTCAATCTGGGACAGTTCTTTAAAGAATACCTAAAAAGAATGGCTCAGATGTGGGAATCTCCCTCTCATCCTCTAAACTGAAGATGAGGTCACTGAGGCAATTAAAAATATGAAAGTGGGAAATGCCCCTGGGCCAGATGGCTTCCCTGCCAAATTCTATAGACACTTATTTGACCTTCAGTCTGACAAGATGCTTAAAATGTTTAAGAGTCACTCCTAGAGGGTTCCCTTCCCCCTATAGGGAGGGAAGCCCTAATGTCAGTTATCCCTAAATCAGGAAGAGATGCCACACTGTTTCAATTGTAGGGCAATATCACATATTAACAATGATGTCAAAATATTGGCAAAAGTTCTGGTAATTAGATTGGAGAAGGTTTAGGTATTAATACATCCAATTCCCGCTGCAGGTCTGCTCAGTTCCTCTTTTTGTCCAATCAAGAAAAATAAGGTACCTAAAATGGTGGCTGTGTGGTTATCTGGGCTATCCTAGTTAAGGGGTATGAATTTCATTCTCACTGTCATGCAAAAGCACCTACCAGGGCAATACAGACATGCAAACTGGGAAAAAGATATAATTTGGAAGAACGGGCTGAGCAAGGGCATCCTGTGGATTTCCCGATTAGTCAAGGATAAGGTCTTCTAATGTTGAAGCAACTCAGCAGAGTGGCAGCAGTTACAACTAAAACACATGTTAATGTTTCAGTTTGGTCCAAGTGCCCTAGGACTGCCAGAGGCCCTTGGAAGTGCTTCATAAATTCTCCAGGCCCAGGTCCTCTATATATGCTTGACTAATGAAGAGGAACTCCATTAGTATGGAGGTATTTGTGAAAATGTGGGAAGGGGAGTAATCACAGCCCATAAAAGAACCCCCATGGCAGAGCATTGAAGTTTAAAAATGCTTTTGTAGATCTCACACAGCAGAAGATTCTGTCAAAATATATTGAATACCACAGAGGTTGTGCAATGTGGGGGCCTTTTCCTCTGATGCTTCTTATTACTGTAATAAAGAAAAAAGAAACTTGATGCATGTGCTGTCGGACTGTCCAACGGTAAGGCAGCTGTGGAAAGAGGTGGACATGAGTGAAAATAGACCTTGGCTTCTGCAACTAAATCTCTGCTGAAAATTATATTCTAGGTTATATAGCTACTATGCTGAGTTTAACCCCACTACAAAGACTTTGGTGCTTGAAGGCTGCAATGATTATGAAGCACACAATGTTACAAAAATGGAGGAGTAGGCTTATGGCCAGAATAGAGCAGTGGCATTTGGAACTGTCCGAGTTATCGGCAAAAGAAAGAATAGCTTATTGATATAGAAAACAATTATATGAATTTGAAGAAATTTGGACCCTGTTTCTTGATATATTTGGATAAAGAATGCTGAGATAGCTCAAATAAGCCAGATTTCCATTCCTCCTGACCACTCTGCTTTCCTCCCCCAAACCGGTCCCCTCATTCCCCCCATCCTTTTTTGCCTATTTGCCTATTTTTTATTCTTATTCTTATTATTAACCCCCTCCCCCACTCTAACATGTTATATCTGTGTAATGTTGTCTGATCTTGTATTGCCTGATCTTGCAGCTTTGAAAGATTGTCAAGATGTGTAAATGCATAATTTCATTGGCTATCCTGTGAAATGTGTGGCATCGGGTAACATATACAAGAAGTAAGATATTTACCTTGTGGATTTTATATTATTTGTTTATTTATGAAAATTAATCACAACCCCTCCCGCAAAATACCTTCCTATATTTATGTCAATGCTATTAGCAGACCTAGTTTTTATGTCAGCTTCCTGCCCATTTCATGTTCTGTCCCCTTTTGTATTTTCTGTTAAAGTTCTTGCTAAGACATTGTCTCCTCTATTGCCAACTCTTTACAATAGCTGCCAGCGTCCTATGCTGAATTGTGGCTGATATGGCCCGATCCACAAGCTATATCCTATCTCACTTCATTTGCTCTCAGTTTTCTGTTAAACAGCAAGTCAGCATCCACTGTTCCTGGAAGTATTTCCTTTTTTAAGAAAGCTAAAAAATACTTTGGGCCAGGAGCTTCGTTCCACAGGAGAGGGAAGTTAAAGACAGTGGAAAAGGGGTGGGGCCAGCAACTCTGTGGAACACTTTCCTCTCACTCTCAAGGCCTGCAGAGTGGTGTTGTGGGTAGGTGCTCTGAGGCTCAGGAATGGGACAGGTTGTCTGCATGGTGGGGTGGAGTCAGTTATTCACAGTGAGTCCCCTGTTATGCTGGCAGGTATCCAAACAGCAATCCACTTGGGAGTTAATGCTACTCCAGTCAGCCTTACCTTCCCCTTCTGAGGGGAAGAACAGTGCAGGTGTTGGGGAGAAGCCTGATTTCTTCACGGGGAGAGGGGGATCCAGGAAGCCTTAAGCAGGAACTGGAACTGACTGTTGCAAAGCCAGGGTTCACAAGGCTTCAGCCTGGTTTCCCAGTAGAGGCTCCTGCAGACTTTTTTCCTCCCTTGGCTTTTTCCTGCAGAAAAGGATCATCAGTTCCTTTATTCCCTAAGGTTTTAATGTCTATAAATATAACTGCAGGCTTCGTTTTCAGGTGCAACTCCCAATTTTGTGCATTAAGATGGAGAAAATTTGGTATAACACAATTTCCCTAATCTGCTTGCTAGTCTTATACAATTTACCTACATTCATCCTTCATTTCAAAATATTATCTGCATAGACTGCATTCCCCCATTACACTTTGAGTGGTTGCTTTTTTGAAGATGCATAAGCATACAATTTTATTCAAATCCTTCCATGATTATTCATCTATAGTGCTTTTAAGGAGGTTACTACTGCCTTTATAATGTATCATAAAATGACATTTACATTAAAATAGAATTTTAAATTTTGTTTTAAACACTTTAAATGTGGCAAGTTCTGAAAGGAAAACTTACCCTTTGAATGCAGCACACCATGAAGTTCATCTATGCAAGTCTGCTGGGGCATATAGGGATGGAGGCAAATGCTTTTACACTGGGGAGCAGCAACTTACTCAATGGGACTACTTGTGTGAATAACTGATGTCCAGTTAACTCCTGAAAAAGGAGGGCCACAGGACACAGTCAAAGCATCAAGGGCTTGTTGTATCCCTTCCAGCTCAGAGCTGGTGGATTCACCTCTTAGGGAGTGAGATGGCAAACAGGATATCAATTTTTGTCAAAGCTTTAGGCACCAGGTGAGCATTGCCAAATTCGTTGCTTGACACCAATCTGCTTTCCCCGTGTGTTAGTGTGGCTAAGATCGGTATTGAACTTATAACAATGTGTTTACAGTTCAGACTTTATGAAATGCTTGTAAGTTTCTGCATGCATTAATATCACTTACAATATTTTTATCACATGCTAGAAGGCAATATTTAAGTTTTTGTTTTAGACTGTAAAAAATGTTTGCTCTGAACCTATGAGCACAGTCAGGAGGGGTTGTCTCCTAACCTTCATCAACGCAATCAAAATGAAATGTGCCATTGTGGGACATCACAATACAAAGAATGTGTTAATTGCCCTTTCACATACATGTAGAAGCTATGTGCACAAGGGCATGTCCTATCAGCTTGAATTCTGGAAGAAGGAAATAAAGATAGGGGACAAGAATATTTTTCATCTCTTTTGCTGTTTGCCTCTCACAGGTCTGGAGCTATGAAACATAAGCAGAGATCCCCAGGGTCAACCTAGGTTAGATCTAAAAGACATTCAGTGCTGCAACACTTCTGTCACCTTTTGGAACCACAGACTGTAACTCATTTGTGTATATATGTTTGCCGGCTTTAACCTGTAAATAACTCTCTCATTTATTTTTCCTAGTTAATAAATCTTGAGTTAGTTTGCTTTTGGATTGGCTACAAGCATTGTCTTTGGTGGGAGGGATATCTCAGTGGTTTGATTATTGGCCTGCTAAACCCAGGGTTGTGAGTTCAATCCTTGAGGGGGCCATTTAGGGATCTGGAGCAAAAATTGGGGGATTGGTCCTGCTTTGAGCAGGGGGTTGGACTAGATGACCTCTTGAGGTCCCTTCCAACCCTGATATTCTATGATTAAGATATGAGGTACAAATTTCCCTAGGGTATGTAACTGAGCTCTTAGGACTGGAAGCAGCCTAAATCTTTTGTGGTCTCTGGTGAATAGCAACCATCACTTTGTCCATCTTGCCTGGCTGGCAAGATAGATTGGAATGCTCAAGGCGACTATCTGTGACTCCATGGTAAGACTGTTGCAGTGATCCAGGAGTTCACATTCATTACTGGGTTGGTGAAATCTAATTATAGAACATACAACAGTTTGGGGTGTCTGCCCTCCTTTTTGACAGTCTGCCCTGAGGTTGGCACTCATGGTCATGAACTACTCCAGATAGTGTGACAGGGAGATCAGGCAGTATTTACATTGCTTCCCACCCTCAAGAGTGGTATCAGAGAGGGCAAATTTAAATTGCAATGGGGCTCAATAGGAGCCATGATGGCAGAGTGCTGGGAGTTTGGGGTGGAGGTGGTATATGTATCTAATTAACACATCCTTTGTCTGTTCTGGGGACTTGGTGGGTCAGTTGGAAGCCTCCCTCAGCATTCGGGCTTGACTTCACTACCGGGGTAAGTTGACCTAAGTTACACTACTTCAGCTACATGGGCACTATTTCCCATGATTATCATTGCTGTTCTTCTTTTCTTCAATGCAAGTGGTCTATTTTCCTTCTTGCATCCATGTAAGTCTCATTGACATTGATGGGTTGTAACATATGAGGACAATGAATAAGCCTGCTATTGTTAGCTTAGATATTAAGTGTAAAAAGCTAGACAGACAGCAGTGAGATCGGGAGGTTCATGCATCATACTGTCTACGTAGTCAGTAGGAGGGTCATTTTTTAACTGATACCCAATATAAATGTCTAACTCTGTACATGAATATAAATATCTATGTGGATAGGAATATCTCTTTGGCCAGCTGCAGCCTCACTATTTCTTAGGCTCTCTCTATACTTCAAACGCTTGTTGCAACTGTACCTCTTTAGCACTTCAGTGTAGACACTCACTACAGTGACGGAAGGGGTTCTCCTATTGCTGCAGTTAATCCACTTTCCCGGGAGGCAGTAGCTACGTTGACAGAAGAATTTTTCCATTGATGTAGTGTGGTCTATACTGGGGGTTAGGTCGGCTTAATTACATTGGTCAGGGATGTGCATTTTTTACACCCCGGAGCGACGTAGCTGGGTCAACCTATCTTTTTAATGTCGACCTGACCTTAGAAAATTGCCTTGAGTTGTCATCTCTCTCTTCCCCACATGTAACTGAGGCAGAAGTGCAATTCTACTGATGTGAATGAGATGAACAAAATAAATTTCAAGTAAAGAAAGAAAAATAAGTGAATGAGTCTGTTTATGAGGGTTGAGAAAATCCCCTGCAATTTTGCTACAACATTTTTTCCCTATTGACGTGCATTTTAAATCATCACTGGAAGTAATTCTTTCTTGGGTTGCACATAAATGATGATTTATAACTCACTGCTTCAAGTCAATTCATGTGATGTATAGATTTATATGTATCAATATTTGTGCAGCTACATCCACTATAGATGACATATGGGTTATTTATTAAAAGCAGACCCTCATTTTAACCATCTTTTAAAACCTGCCATGCTGCTTCATTCATCTCCTGTTGCTCCGTCCAGTTTTTTCCATTTAACAAGTTATTTTATTAAAAGGAGAACATGTTTTGCAAACATTCCATAGATTTTTGTTAAATGATTAATAGACAGTCATAGATTAATGTATTTTTATATCACATCAATGTCAATATCAGGAATGCAATTCAGTAAGTTATGCATATTATAAAGTGAGAAACAAATTTGTCAGGGGTTTTTAACTTGGAAATGACTTACACAAATAAATCAGCCCCGTGAGAAATAGTTATATTGTCTTCTGGAATATACCATATATCCTGTATTTAGGGTTATACAAAATTTGCACACCAACCTCCCTTGCAATGCCTCATGGCAAATTCTGGAAGATACGAGTGAGTAGATTCACCCTCTAAACCAGTGGCTCTCAACCTTTTCTGTACCTGAGTCTGATTTGTCTTGTGTAGCCCCGAGTTTAACCTCACTTAAAAACTACTGCTTACAAAATCAGACATAAAAATACCAAAGTGTCACTGTACACTATCACTAAAAAATTGCTTACTTTCTCATGTTTACCATATCATTATAAAAGAAATCAATTGGAATATAAACATTGTACTTATATTTCAGTGTATAGTATATAGAGCAGTATAAACAAATCATTGTCTGGATGAAATTTTAGTTTGCACTGACTTCACTAGTGCTTTTTATGTAGCCTGTTGTAAAACTAGGCAAATATCTAGGTGAGTTGATGTACCCCCTGGAAGACCTCTGCATACCCCCGAGGGTACACGTACCACTGGTTGAGAACTACTGCTCTAGACCACCATAGAGAAGACAGGTACTCGAAGGGTACCTGTCAGCTGGTTCGATTATCTCTATTGTGGCAGGTAGAGCCTGTGGTCAGAAAAACTTGGCCTGAACCATTTTCCATTGGAAAATAAAATTCTGTCAAAATCAGAATGCTTTGGGAAATCATGTTGATATCACAAAAAAATTGTTTCGGAGAAAAGCCAAAAAAACAGTTGTGGCAATGTTGAAACATTATCTTTAGACATTTTTGGAAAGAAACATTTTGATTTTATATCTTCAAATGATTTTTCATTTGTAATGTTTGAAATTTTGTATGATATATAAAGAATAATATAAAACAATCAAAATAGCATATTTTGATTTTCTTGCAATGAAATGTTTCCCAAATTATTTTTTGTCCCCAGAATTTTCCTCCACAGAGAATTTCAGTATCTTCATGTTTTGCTCCAATTCAAAATGAAGCCAGATTTTAAAATCCCCCAATCCTTAGTGAAACATCTGCTGCACAGCAGTTCATGAATTTGTGTGTTATCCTTGTGCAGGCTAGGTTCCTAGGTTAGTGTTTTGTTGTGTGGTGTGTGGTTGCTGGTGAGTATTTGCTTCAGGCTGGGGGGCTGTCTGTAAGCAAGGACTGGCCTGTCTCCCAAGATCTGTGAGAGTGATGGGTCGTCACCAGCAACCATACACCACAGAACAAAAACACTAACCCAGGAACCTATCCTTGCAACAAAGCCCGTTGCCAACTGTGTCCACATATCAATTCAGAGGACACCATCATAGGGCCTAATCACATCAGCTATACTATCAGAGCCTTGTTCACCTGCACATCTACCAATGTGATATATGCCATCATGTGCCAGCAATGCCCCTCTGCCATGTACATTGGCCAAACCAGACAGTCTCTACTTAAAAGAATAAATGGACACAAATCAGATGTCAAGAATTATAACATTCAAAAACCACTCGGAGAACAATTCAATCTCTTTGGTCGCTCGATTACAGACCTAAAAGTGGCAATTCTTCAACAAAAAAACTTCAAAAACAGACTCCAAGGAGAGACTGCTGAATTGGAATTAATTTGCAAACTGAACACAATTAATTTAGGCTTGAATAAAGACTGGGACTGGATGTGTCATTACACAAAGTAAAACTATTTCCCCATGTTTATTCCCCCCTGCCCCCGCCCCGTTCCTCACACATTTTTGTCAACTGCTGGAAATGGTCCACCTTGATTATCACTACAAAAGGTTTTTTAATTTTTTCTCCCCCCTCCACCATCTCCTGCTGGTAATAGCTCACCTTACCTGATCACTCTCCTTACAGTGTGTATGGTAACACCCATTGTTTCATGTTCTCTGTGTATATAAAATCTCCCCACTGTATTTTCCATTGCATGCATCCGATGAAGTGAGCTGTAGCTCACGAAAGCTTATGCTCAAATAAATTTGTTAGTCTCTAAGGAGCCACAAATCCTCCTTTTCTTTTTGCGGATACAGACTAACAAGGCTGCTACTCTGAAACAGATTTAGTAGTTTCTTTCTATTGTAAGTATAGGGAATGCTGTAAATGCTGCAGTTCTGTAAATGTCCTTGTTTTAATGGCTCTCTTCATACTGGGGCCATACTGGGCAATCTGCTGAGTCGTCAGTTAAGGCTATTTGAGATGGTTTAAGAGATGGCTGAAACTTTTACTGCCTAAATTAACCAAGTGCTTTATTTTACAGCCTCACAGTGCAGTGTTTATGCCATTAGCCATATATAAGGATAAGATTTGGTCACGGATTCCCTGACTTTAATGAACCTCCATGACTTCTTTGGCTTCAACTGCTGTGGCTGCAGTGGAAGCAGAAGCTGTCAGCACCCGTGGCGGGGGTGGGGCACAGAGCTGTCTACTGTCACAGATGTGGCAGGGGCTGAAGCTCCTCCTGGCAGCGAGGCTTGGACTGTCAGTCCCATCCCCCCTGAGCCTCCACCAGTGCCTCAACAAACACCCACACAGCAATTTTTAGCACACTAGCATCAGCCACGCTAACAGGTTTGCACCCAGCTGCAGTATAGCCATACCCTAAATTGCTTATGCATGTCCATCTCACTGTGGGAACTCTAGTTTGCAGAGTAACCCCTTGTTGATCACATGGGAAGTAATCAAAGAATGAAGGCTTTGCACAAGAGTTTTATAAAGACAATAACTTTTGCCTTCAAAGCTCACAAGAGTTATAGCCCTTTAGGAAAAACAACAAAAGCCGAGACATGAGAGAGAGCGTATATGCTCATCTCTCTTCTTGTGATTCCTAAGCTAGTCGGGGTGTCAGGTAGGTAGGCGTCTCCTGTCCTCTGCCTCCCGCAATCCGATGATTGTCTCTCAATGGTCAGCCAGTGAGAAAAATGGAGCTTAGAACAGATCCGACCCTTAAATAAGATTTCTACACCTTCTGTTGGGTGACCAACTGATCAGCTGCAAAACACAAGTCAGCTGGTTACCTGGGAAGTTCCAGCTTCATGGAGTACAAACTGGGAACACTAGTTTCCTACAGCTTGGCTTTTCTTTGTAGCATGCCCATTGTGCTAGGGGGTCGGTCCCAGTGATTGGAAAACAATCAAAACTGATGACTCTTCTGTTGGCCCTTTAGGAAGGTGTCAGGCACTACAATAAACTGACCTGGGTCTGTCCTTGACAGCTTAATCCATCACAGAGATTAATTGTTCTTGTTACAGATAGTTGTGTTTGTAATTGATAATGATTGTTTGGAGAATATACAGTGGAAACATTTGTTAATGGGTTAGGAAAGCTTTCAAGTCTAAATGACCAGTTTTAATTAAGTCAAGGTAATTAGTGGTTGAATATTGTTACCATATAATGGCAGTTTATCAGCCTGTAGGAAATGAGTTTATTGGCCCCAGCATCACACAACCCCTTGCGACAAATGCAAAAAGCAGTCTCAGCCAACAGACTAAGAATTCAGTTTGTGTGGGGAATAAACAACTCTCTCAACTCTACCTATAGCCCCTCCAGGTTTATGGTTTATTGGTAGGGCAGCTTGCACAGCCACTATCCATAGTGTCTATATTCTGTGGAGAAAGTTTAACAAAACTTACTTGAACCTAAAAGAGGATTTGGTGCAGGTTCAGTATGAGGTTTAGGGGAGGGAACACATAGAGCTTGTTCTTGTTTTCTTTTATCCCTCATATATTGTGGGGAATGTGAATTGAAGTAGTTATTAAATGCATTTGAATAATGAACAGTTCATTTCTGTGCTATTGTAATCCGTAGTAGCAACATGTGGGACTTTGTCCCCGTCTAGTGGCTGGACCACAAAAGAGAATAAGAAGCTACTAGAGCTATCAGTTTAAGAGTTCCTTCTTTAATACCAGGTTTCAGAGTAGGAACCGTGTTAGTCTGTATCCGCAAAAAGAAAAGGAGTACTTGTGGCACCTTAGAGACTAACAAATCAAATTTATACAGAGAATATGAAACAATGGGTGTTACCATACACACTGTAACGAGAGTGATCAGGTAAGGTGAGCTATTACCAGCAGGAGAGTGGAGCGGGGGGAACCTTTTGTAGTGATAATCCAAGTGAGCCATTTCCAGCAGTTGACAAGAACATGTGAGGAAGTCTCCCCACTGTATTTTCCACTGAATGCATCTGATGAAGTGAGCTGTAGCTCACAAAAGCTTATGCTCAAATAAATTTGTTAGTCTCTAAGGTGCCACAAGTACTCCTTTTCTTTAAGAATGTTTATATCATACCATAGAAGAGAGGAGATGGTGGCTTCCATAGGGAATTATTTGCAGACACTCTAAGGCCCCAGTTATTTATTTAAATAAGACAACCCTCTTTGATCTTACTAACAAACTTGACTAAATGAATCAGGTGGTCACCAGGTTGACTCATCCACAATAAACTTTAAACCACCTTTCACTGGCTTTTACTACAAAACAAAATCACAGAACACTATAGCGAGCAGATGCTTTATTGCTCTGACTTGTATGATTGCCATTACTGTCTGCTGTTTTTCCTTCCCAACAACTACTTGTTAGTTTCACCAGCTGCTCAATAAGCCCCCTGAGTCTGTCTTTGCTCCCTACAGCTCTGCACTTGCACATTTGGAAGAATCTTCCCTGTAAACAGAGCCTATTTTATCTTTGGTGTAAGTATGCACAACTCCATAACTTCATTGCTGTCAATGGCATTGCACCTGCTTACAGATGGGGTGAATTTGGCTGTTGGAATTGTAGGAGTCAGCTACATAGACATTGGTTACTGTTAAAAATGTGATATTTGAGATTATCATAATACTCCCTGTCATAAATATAAAGGGAAGGGTAACCACCTTTCTGTATACAGTGCTATAAAATCCCTCTTGGCCAGAGGCAAAACCCTTTCACCTGTAAAGGTTAAGAAGCTAAGGTAACCTCGCTTGCACCTGACCCAAAATGACCAATGAGGGGACAAGATACTTTCAAATCTGGAGCGGGGTGGGGTGGGAGAAAGGGTTTTGTCTGTCTGTGTGATGCTTTTGCCAGGAACAGATCAGAAATGCAACCATTCCAACTCCTAATAAATTAGTAAATAACCTAGCTACAAAATGCGTTAGATTTTCTTTTGTTTAATGGTGAAATAAGCTATGCTGGAGGGAATGTATATTCCTGGTTTTGTGCCTTTTTGTAACTTAAGGTTTTGCCTAGAGGGATTCTTTATGTTTTGAATCTGATTACCCTGTAAGGTATTTACCATCCTGATTTTACAGAGGAGATTCTTTTACCTTTTCTTTAATTAAAATTCTTCTTTTAAGAACCTGAATGATTTTTCATTGTTCTTAAGATCCAAGGGTTTGGGTCTGTGTTCACCTGTACCAATTGGTGAGGATTATTATCAAGCCTTCCCCAGGAAAGGGGGTGTAGGGGTTGGGGGCATATTTTGGGGGAAGACGTCTCCAAGTGGGCTCTTTCCCTGTTCTTTGTTAACACGCTTGGTGGTGGCAGCATACTGTTCAAGGACAAGGCAAAGTTTGTACCTTGGGGAAGTTTTTAATCTAAACTAGTAAAAATAAGTTTAGGGGGTTCATTCAGGTCCCCACATCTGTACCCTAAAGTTCAAAGTGGAGAAGAAACCTTGATACTCCTCTACACGTAGGCTTGGAGATGCCTGTAGGTAACTATGTGATAGCAGGTGGCCTGATTACTACTCTAGGTCATTCATAAAGGGCCTGCATGCAAAAACCTGAAGTATGTAGAGATGGCCTGCAGCTGGAATATAGACCTGCTCATTGCCAATAAAGACAAATATGTTGTAGTTTTCTGTTATCATATCACAAGAGCTCCTGTAGCAAATAACATGGGTAGTCTTAGAAACCAAACAAATGGCTAGAAATCATGCAATAACAGGAACAAAACAGTTGGGCACTTCTCCTCCACATGCCCACCCACAACTGTAAAGTAAACAGCAACAACAACATGCTGGGAGCCACTCACCAGCCCCTCCTAGGACAAAACTTCACTTTTCATAGATTCATAGTTCAGTCCAGAAGGGACAGCTAGGTTATCTAGTTTGACCCCCTATATATCACAGGCCATTATATTTCACACATTTTCCCCTGTGTTGAACCCAATAACTTGTGTTTGAATGCCTTTCTGGGAGACCTGCTTTAGCCAGTCTTGATCTGAAGACGTCAAAAGGTCCAAATCCACCACGACCCTTGGGAGTTTCCTCCAGAGGTTTGTCTCCCTCACTGTTAAAATTTTGCTTAAACTTCCAGTTCCAGACATTAATTCTTACTATGTCTTTCTTCACCAGATGAAAGATCCCTTTAGTACCCATTAATTTCTGCCTGTGTAGGTACTTATACACTTATCAAGCCACATCTCAGGTTACATCTACACTGCGAGCTAGGCATATGATTCCCAGCTTGCATACAGATCCTCACATTAGCTTCATCAAGCTAGCCCAAGTATGTGTACTCAAACTGGGAATTACCCCCTGAGCTTGTAGATGTACTGTAGATGTAGCCTCACTCATCAGTATTCAGAGTAGCAGCCGTGTGTGTAAGGGTAGTAGAATCAGTTACTGAATATGAAAGAAACATAGGTGCCCTCACCTATCTTTTACTTTTGCTTCTATGTTGCTTTGTCAGATTTGGAATTACATTCCTTTATCTCTATCCACTGTCTTTGTTTATTCTTTATTTGCATGCTTAAAAGTCCTAGCTAAAATTCCTTCAGTCCCCAAATTTTGGTCAACTAGGGTTAACATTTTAGTGTTATTTCTAGAGCTGGTTGAAATTTTCTACTGAAATTTTTTTTTCATTTCATTTCATTCAAAAAAAAAAATTGAATAGTTCCCTCTCTCTCCCCCCCCCCCACATTGCACTGGCATGCTTAACTGAAATTTTTATCAACATTTTTATTAAAAAATTTGAAATGGTTACAGGAAATTTTCACCTACTAAAAACCAAATTTTCAACAAACACCACATTTTCATTTATTGAAAACTGGGGTTTTGGTAAATTAAAATTCTCAATAACCATTCTGATAATTTTTTTTTGAAAAAATTAGACACACTTTAAAAATATTTCATAAAAATGAAAAAAATGAGTCTTTTTTTAAAGTCTCACCATTTTCAATAATTTTGATTATCCTATAATGTGTGCCAGGTTAGTTTACTGTGTGATCAAGTGATTTCTGTCACAAACTCTGAGCATTGAAAACTGTTGATCAGCTTTATTTTCACTCAAGACATCCCTAAGATGTATGTAAACATAATTAATTCTTTAAAACTCTTTCATATGTTAACATGTTCCTTGCATGAATAATGGAATAACAGGCCTTTATGTATTATTAATTATTGTTATTCATCACACTTTTTATGTTAGTGGTTAAGGGCCAACCAAGAATAGGGCCTGTTGTGCCAGGCACTGAACAAGCCCGGAATAGCAGCCATTCCCTGCCCTGAAGAGCCTACCATTTAAATAGACAAATCAGACACAGGGTAGGGGAAGGGGTGTAACACAGAAGCAGAGTGATCAATGTGACAGCAGCAAATATCACATTAGTTTCACAGTTTTATTTTTTAGGTAGGTGTACTTAGGAGGTGTACTTATATAAGCTCAATGAAAGTGAAGGGGCTGAGAGGAGCAATGCAGTGGAGAAGAGGGTAAGAGAGGCGGATGTGAAGTGAACTTGAGGTGACAGAGTGGAAGGTGTAGGGTTGGAGCAAACAGCCAGTCAACAAAGGGTAGAAAGTCCAGTCAAACTTTAGAAGGTTCTCTGAATATCCAGAGGTACCTGCTTTGGCTGCTTCTGCTCCTACCAGTTGGACTCCATGTCTGGTTCCTCTCTCTGAAGTTTTCCCCCCCAAGGCCACTTGGCAAGAGGGTGGAGGGAGTAAAGGGGGATGAGGCACCACCTGGCTCCTCAGAATGAGAGAGGAGTCTCCCCTGCACAGTTCTGTGGGGTACTGAGGGGAGCAGTGGCCTCAGCTGGGCCACATTTTACCCCCTCTCCCTCCAGTGTAACAGTTCCTACTTTGGCTGCTTCTGCTGCTCTCAGACGGAGTATCTGGCTAAGATCCAAGAATACAATTGATTAGGCTATGGCTAGACGGGGACAATAAAGTAAGGAACAAAATCACACTTGGAAGAACGGATTTCAGTTTATGACTGAAGAGGTTCCTAAAAGGCAAGGGCTGAGAATTATTCCCCTCCCACAGGTTCCAAATGGCTTTATCATCATCATTTTAAAAAGCTCAGATGTTGTGTCATCTACTTGCATGATATTGTAGCTATTCCTTACTTCAGGGAAACCTACTGACTAGCTTTTAGCAGCTGTGTTTTCAGGCTCTTACATGTTATCTGTTTTTTTTTTCTTGAGAATGAAATGGATAGTTTAACCTTTAGAACACTGGCATTTTATAGACTGACAGCCAAAGGAGTTTCTAAAAGCAGAGGTTTCAAACCACTACTACACAGTGTGCTGTTATTTGGGTTTCTCCTTACCTTAACCTCACCTCGCTAAGGATGTGTCTATTCATCCTTAGTGTTCTGCTCTGAAGTCCTGAAAATAATACTACTGAGAAACCAAAAACAGTCTCTTGATATTGCACTGAGGTACTGAACACTTCAGCACTTACTCTCCTCGTTGTTCTTGCCAGCTGGAATCCCATTCCCTGTCAATTCCTGCTCCTTCCATACAGCAACCAAGACCTTTCCACGTGCATATCTCTTCCATACTATCCCATCCTGCATTACAAAAATTTGTAATTGTTCCTGTCCAATGGGTCTCCAGATTTAAGCTTCCTGATTTTCTGTCCCAGACATCAATGCCTCCTCTCCATTCTCCATCATTGCTGGCTGGCTCCATTTCAGTTCCTCCATTTAGGTCCCCAATCAAGGCAACCTGCCTCCCTATTGCAGGTTTCCCTCCAAGGAGAGAGCACCAATGGGCACCAAGAATGGGTGCTTCATGTTGGGACTGCAGGCTGAGGAAGAGGAGAAAGTTCCTGGCAGAAAGGAGGCAGTGAAGGGTGGGACTTGCTTTTCTGAAGACTGGTGACCTTCCCTTTCTCTCTGTCACCAGAAAACCTCCTTTCTTCCTGGCACTCTACTTGTCCTGCCCTTCCTAAATAGCAACCACAAACCCCTGGAAATCATAGAACATCTATCTAATTTGGAGAGGATGAATGAGGAGTATCAAGCTGTGCCATCATGATCCTCTTCTCATTTATTTGTGCGTGGTCAAGCCTGCAATGGAACCTGAGCTCCCCAAAGTCAACCCAGGCTCCATTGCAGATTAGAACAAAGAGCTGCATGGGAGGTGCAAGTGCTGACTAGTACAAATAATTATTTTGATTCACCAGCTCAGGGCAAAGGTGGTGGTGAAATTTGTCCCACTCTGCACCTAGATCATCTGCACAATGGCAACGGGCAGGCACTAGTACAATACTGCCTTAATTTTCCAGGGTATTCTCATAATGGGGCTCTTGCAGGCCTACCTCTATTCTGAGCTCAATTGCTGGAAAGTGGGTGAAAGTTCATAAAATGTTACAATAACCCGTAACAGTGAATGTTGATAGAAAAGACACAAAATAGACCCAGACTATGTTGGTACAAACAAAAATGGCTGCTGATATAACCAAATGACCGAGTTGAGGCTGTAACTTTTAAACAACAGGAAAATAGAACCGGGAAATAATGGGGCAGAAATGGGGCAAATTGGGCCTAATTTGACAGAATAATGAGGGATGGCCTATACTGTAAATCATCTGATTCTGTAGTCCTTAACGCACATTTTATTCAAAGAATAAAATGGTGTAACAGACTCCTGGGGGATTCCCTCAGGAAAGGCTGACAGACTTCTGCTTCACTCCTGAAACTTGTTGTTCCACTGGTGAGCCTTGAAGATCACTGTGACACTCAGCCCACAGGCCACCAGTGAGCATGTGGACCATCATGCCGGGGCCCAGACAGAATCCTGGGTTAATGCATGTGAGATTCTGCTTTTTCTTCCCTTCTTTTGTGTTTCCCCTTTCTGTTTCCCACTATCTTCCTTCTAATCTCTCTCTTTCTCTTAGCTTTCAACCTGATCCTGAGACCAACTGCATTGCATGGCACCAGCACAGTGAGATGAGATGGCCCATTGGTTCTGCCCAGCCTAAGGAGGACCAGTGAAAAACAAATATCTGCCCAGACAGGGAAGTGAGTCAGGATCTAGAACAACTGTGGTCATAGCCAGGCTGACATCTTAGAACATTGATCTGTGACTAACCAGCTGCCTTGATATCTGAGAATTTCAGCAAAAAAACATATTTTCCCCACCTTTACTCTTCTTTCTCCTCTCCCTCATTTTGTCTGTCTTGTCAAAGGCAGGAAAAGTGACCAGAAAACTTGCAGATGGATTAAAATTCAACAACAGAACTAGCTTTTTTTCCCCACTAAGCAGGATTGCTTGACAGAATCAGAGATTCTAACTAAAATCCTCTTTCTGAAAAAGGGATGTTGATAAGCTTAGGCTCTGGTCCCACTAGCAGAGTAAGGGTTGTAGGCAGCTTGCGCATCCCCATTAAGGCCATGGTTGCTGGTGAAGGCAGCCAGCAGCCTGGGCTCCTCAGTCAGAACCCAGAGAATGTATCAAGCCAAAAGTCTGAGCCAGGCTAATCAGTGATCCACTGCTTAAGGGGATGAGAGGATTCTGTCTTCAAAGGGTTAAGAGCCTCTGATTTGATGGCCTGATTTCCAGTTGTCTGTACCTCTGAAAAGCGGGCTATGATCCTTTATCTTTTTCCTTTTTTCTTTTTTTTTAATGCGTATCAGAACAGGAGCTAAGATACAGCGGAGCAGATATAAAGAATGATTCTCTAACTGCTGATAAGATTTGTATTGTCATTATGCACGGAACAGAATGCACTGTACTAGAATTCATTTTTCTTACAAAATGAGCCTTCGGTGATGAACAAACACAGGTCTTAAAAAAATTACATCTGCCTCAGTAGAGCTAGATGTAACAGTACTACAAATATCATACACTGCAGGCTGTTGAAGAGATTTTTCATTGAAACTGGCAGTCATATTGGGAACCAGCTGTTGACTGTAGGTAGATCATTTTAAAGTAGTTCAAAAAAATCTAAAGGATAATTCTAAGTTTCTATAACACAGCCAGGAAAATTCCCTGAGTATTTTAACCAAGAAAATTGCACAATTTCTTGATATAGTATTACCAGATGTGATGCAGTTTTTCTGTGATCCATTTTTTTATAGAATGAAAGGAAATGCTATGAATTTTGAGCTTGGTTACTGCAATCTATTCAGTCTGTGGAAGATGGGAAGGGAAAATACTGTTTTAGGATATTCCATGCTTGGTTATAAAAGTCTCTGGAAGTAGAAGAATCTCTCTATTTTATGGCTGTCTAAGAAGGTATCTGATTCCAGCTGCCATACCTATGCTAAAGTATGTTCTGTTTGACCTTGGGCAAGTCCTCTCAGTGGCTTGAACAAACCTCTTTGTGCCTCTGTTTTATCTAAAATGGATGCAATTGTATTTATCTACTGAATAGGGCTGTTGTGAGGGTCATAAAGTGCTTTGAGCTTACCACATGAAAGGCATTATTGATTAAGTCCAAAATATTGCTATGTAGTAGTAGGCTGTGATGGGGAAGACTTCACTTTTCATGTTCTTGAGTAGTATTAGGTAAATGACCGAGGTGAGTGACACACTCTGTGGGGTGATGTACGTGTCCCTGTTAAGCAATATAGTATATGAACTAAAGACTTTAAGGCTTGATCCAGCAAGACGCTGACTTAAATGGGAGCTGAGGCTGCTCATCACCTTTGAGGACAAGGCCAATGGGCAGAGTACAGAGTACTTCATGGAAAAAGTTACTGCTTACTTTATATCCCCAACCTGATAGAAATATGGCATCAGTAGAGCTGTACCCGATGTCTATTCCGCTGAATGGTTGAAACTAAATTAGATGCTGAATACTGGGGTAGAGAAATAAACAGAGCAGCTACATATATTATATTTGGTCATTTATTAAAATCGGATAGCAGCAGCGTGGCTAAACTAGTATTATTTGGTTTTTAATTAGGATTTTATTATAGTATAATTATATATTATTATTTAATCACACTAAGCACCTACGTTGTATAGGGGTGAGATGCTTTAGAACTAAAAATATTGTTAATATTATTAATAAAACTTATTAACAATCATTAGCCAGCCTCAGTCCCTCATAAAAGAAAACATACCTTTCAGATGTTTTTCTTATTATGTGTCACAGTCTGATACCTTACTCATACGGAGTAACATGTCCTTCCTACTTGTGTGCTATGATCAGCAGTGGAATAGTTAACAAGGTTGCCATTTATATTGTCATAATGAAGCTTCAGAGTAAACACCAAATTGATCTGAATACAGATGGTTTACACCTCTCTCTATTTTCAGGCAGTCTGCAGACTCTGGTAGATGGCACTTTATCAGTTTATATTCAGTTCACATTTTGAAGATTTACCTTTGCTATTATTTTGTTAAACAAAAGCTTAAATTCTGGAGCACAAGAAAAATACCCACTTCAGTCCTGTTTTCTGTGACTTGCCATCACTACTACATTCATAAGGCACTCTGGGAAGCAGTATCTTATGGAAGGTAAACAAGGTACAAAGCCACAATTACACACAGATACAGGGTAAATATAAAATGGTGAAGTTGCAGCAGTCTGCTCTCTACTCTAATAGGCCATCACTTGGCTGACTTCCACCAGTCTAGGATTCTCAGGCTACCACAGTCTGGGAGCCTTAAAGGACAGATAATTACACTGTTGCTGATGGAGCCCAACGTGAGGGCTTTTTAGCGGTTCCTTGGCTCTGGAATTTCCTCCTACCAGAATCAGAACGACCCTAGAGCTCTCATAACCTTGCGAGGAAAATATCAGAGCCATCTTCTCAAAAAAGCCTTCGGACATTGGCTATACCTAAAGAATACCCTAGCCACACTTTAATAAAGATAAACGCCAGAAACAATCCTATATCCCCTCCACTCCACACATGCACACACTGAATTATAAAGCAGGGGAGGAGAATGCAGTTCTTCAGACTGAAAGGAACTTTACCTGATTTTGTTGACACTCGAATACCGCAGTGTTAGAAATACCATGATGGGTCTTTTTACATGACTCTTAAATTTGCCCCTCCAAGTCTATAAAGCAAAACACTGACCTTTTTCTCATGTGTCTTCCAGAATCAATTCCAATGCACTGTCCTTGATGCTCAGAAAGATAGGCATCCTTTTACAGTACTTAAATGGCTTTCAAGGAATGAGGAAAAATGAGCTATACAATTTTTTATTAAAGTTCCAGGAGTCAAAGAGCTTTTTTATTTCAGAAGGAGATAGCCTTAAATAACCATTAAAAAATGCCAGTATCACTGTGGGGGCTGACTTTACCGCCTGTTCTGAGTTACTGGATGACCGATAAGTCAAGGCATGTCATAGAGATTTTAAGGTTGGGACTTTTTTTATGTGGATCATTTCCGTGACCGCTGGGCTTGTTTCCTCCCTGGTGCTAACACACCTCTGCACTTGCTGTCATCGTTCTGGGCAGCTGCAGCTTTATTTCTCCTCGGTGGTTTAGCCAGGGCACCAGTCTTAAGCATCCAGCTTCCCAGCTGTTGCCTTTCTTGGGTGCAGATGTGCCTCTTAGTCCCATCCCATGGGAGTATTCTCAGACTGCACAGTTCTCTGCCTCCACCATGTTATTCCCAGCAGAGACAGGCTGCCCAAACACACCTGCTTATTTCTGTTTAGAGTCTGACAACAGCGTGATTGTCAACAGGTAGAAGTTACCACGCAGTTCTCTTTATACAAGCCTATTTCTTTTTTGGGTAAATCTCTTCCAGAGATTGCATTAGTCAGTATCCTAGTGAAGGTACATATATGCAATTCCACAAGAAAACACAAACAATTGGATTTTTGATATAATGGACCCCAAAGGTTTTGAAACTAATTCAGTAAGGTTTAACTTTAAGCAATAACATTCATTCAGGATATTGTCAGGCTGACATACTTGCAAATAATGCCCATGGTACAATTCAGTTTCTTAACTTAAGCTTTATTAGTTGATTTTATTTTTCTCGGCAAGTAATTGATTGGGTTCATTCCTCAGTACCACTAAGCTGATATTTTGGGAACTAACAGCTACCTTTGGTTACTTATTGGCAGGAGCAGCTGTTTCAGAAAGTACTAATTTACTCTTATTCAGCAGCCAGTGAACTCTCAGCATTGGGCTAGGAAGAAGACAATTGCTTTTTGCCTCTCTAGTGGTACTGAGGCCTCAATAAGGGCTGTTGAATTCCATTCACAGGGTCCTACACAAATTCACATGGACAAGCAACATTAGCTCCTTCGCTATCCTCACTACAAGACTCTGTGCTTGAAATCTCCTAGTTCTGTTAAAACTAGCATGCCAGAAATTACTACAACTGAAATTAACAGCCACAAATGTGTATCTTGCAGCATAGGAAATGGAAGTATGAGAGGCTGGCTGGTTGCAAGTTGTCAAAATAGGCCAACTGAATTGTATGTAGAATAGTCACAACTTAATCATCATTCCCTTTAATTTTTCTTATCAGACAAAAGAAAATAGGTAATATCCCGTATTTAGATCAGGGTTAGACCCACAAAATTGTCAATTGAAAATTAATTTGTCCAGGTTCTCAGTCTCTGATGTGACCTATCTCTGAAACAGAGCAGGCTACCCAAACTTGAGACCAACTATGTTTTACTCTTTATCTGTGACTAGGTCATTTCATTACATTGTTGACCCAAGAAGATTCTTTCATTGCTGGACTACCACAGAGCTCCACCTCCTACCTGACCTGGAGGAGTATTCCTCCATTCCTGGCCGCTGGGACAATAATTTGGGGAAAAGAAATTTCCCTTACTCTAGGAAAAACAACCATAATAGAAGAAACTCCCTTGTTCCTTCTATATTTTAAGTTAAGAAGGCTATGTATCTAAGGGCTTTGTAGAATTCATACCAATCACAGAATGAGTGATGCTCTGGTCTATTTGATATGCCATCTCAGGAATTGTACTGTAAGTAAACGATATTTCAGTTGGTCCACCTCTTATTCTCATGTTGCACACACCTGCAAGGTGTGTTGGAGATTGATACAAAGGAAGACAGACTGTTGGGTAGTCTTTGAGGATGGCGAGAGTTGGCATACAGGGAGATAAGTGACCATGGCAGCATTTTTGTTTTTCAATTGTCTTTTTTGTGATTGTTGTTGTTGTTCTGCATTTTATGTTCTGACATAAATTGGCCTAAAAGTATGTTGTCTAAACTTTTTTAATTCCATTGATAGTCTTGTTGTAGGTCTGAGATCAAGAGTTTTCTATATTGTGCTACATTTTTAAAAATTGGTAGTCAAAAGTGATGTGTTTCATGTACAAGAGAAAATTGAGAAATAAGTATCTTCTATCTATGTTTACTGTGAGGTGTTCGTAGCTTTGTAAAAGTAGGGGTGATGCTAAGATTTTGTTTTCTGTTGCTGATTCCTTAAATGCAAAAGTATCCCTTCAAAAGAGTTTGCCACAGACTGATATCTGATAGCTTTTGTGTTCTCTCTCATGGAGGCTTATATTTGTTTGGTTTTTTATATATTGATTATCTTAATTTGAAATAAAAGACTTCCAGACTAAACATACATGTACTGAAAAAACAGTTACTGAGTTTGAGTGTGGAGAAGTAAATGCTAAAATACATCATTCATGTTACAGTCTTGCATTCTCCTGGTAATTGCTATCTCTGTGTAACTATCATTTGATGGTTTCTGAGCATAATTGGCTTCCTGTCTTTAGAAATCTAATACACTTTTCTTTTTTTAAAATAAAATGTGGAATGAAGAGTCCCTGTCCACCCAGGTCTCAGAGTTTCTGCTAGAAAGCTCACAGCATTTTGTTAATATTGCTTTACAACTTCCTGCAATAACCAATATTATTCAGTTGAGATTCACAGTCAGGAGCCATTGTACCAAACCCAGAAAAATCAGAAATTACGAGTAAATGAACTCAAAGTCTTTTAATATGATATTTCACAATTTCAGTTCCCCCCTCCCTTTATTAGTCCTTTACCCACAGTTCTCTGCCATCCTGACAACTAGGATCGTTAGGACAGAGGGTGCGTTATGGTACCATTCTACCCTTACACATCTGATTAATGCAGGGATTGGCAATGTTTGGCCCATGGCCCGCCAGGGTAAGTCCCCTGGCGAGTGGGTTTTTTTACCTGCTGCGTCCGCAGGTTTGGCTGATTGTAGCTCCCACTGGCCGCGGTTCGCTGTTTCAGGCCAATGGGGGCTGCGGGAAGTGGCATGGGCCGAGGGATGTGCTGGTCAGGCTGATTTCAACACAATCACCTGAGAAGTACAGTGCTACTCAATGTGTCTAAGGGTGGCAGAATCTGGCCCATAGAGACGCTTTCCTAATCTCCACCTTAGCCTTCACTCCACAAGTTCAAAATAGAGTAGCAACCTGCTTTGAGGACCTGCTTTGCAAACCTTTAGAACAGTAGTTTGGAGGGGATTCAGAGGAGTTGAATTTTTTCCCCATCCTACAGATTCAAGAGTCCAGTCAAATATAAAGTGGAAAGGTTGTCACCATACCAGATAGTTAGGGGATACTTTATGTGTGGCACTAGCGGTACAATAGATTCTGAGCCAATACTATGTTTTTAAAGAATCCTTTGTATGTAGAGTTCCTCCTGGATCAGCTACTTGACTGGCACAATACTTATTTCAGCTTGTGTGCAGGAATCAAAATACCTAGTCTGCCAGCTAGTAGACAATCAGTCATGCTCAGAACTATGAGATCTTTCAACAGATTTAACTAAAGGCCAAATCCTGCAGACTTTACTAAGTCCTGACTCCAGAAAATTTCCCCTTGACTTCAAGAGAAGTTTTGTCTGAATGTGAACTGAAAAAGGACTTCACGGTTTTCTACCCATTAGAATCATGCACCTAGGTATTTTAGGACTTATTGTTTTAAAAATAGTTGAAGCAAACATGTTGTTTAGTAGTATTTTAGTTCTAATGAAATACAATAGCCTATAGTTTGTATATTCCTAAAACACAGTTTTCTAGATACTTATTCTAAAGATGGATGCTTGTTGTAGAGGAATAAATTAGGAACTACAGTATTGTGTAATAAAAGTAGTCTTCATTTGCATGTACTAATTAATTTCTAAATTATACTATCAGCATTTGGGACTGTTGGCCTTATTAGCTGAAACAAATTTGCTCATAATCTGAAAATAAAGACTGAACAAACTCAGTGAAGGTTACAAATTTTTCTTTAAGTTATCAAGGTTAATTATAAAATTAATTAGGCCCATTTGTAACTTTCATTAGGAGAATATACTTTCTTTCAGGTTTGACATAGAAACTGGATATGCAATTGAAGGGGTTTTTCTTCTCCAGTATACCCAATAGTTTTATAAGTTCTTATTAAAACTATTTCAGGTTATTCCAAATCTTAAATGATGTAACATTATTTAACCTAAAGAATAATAATGCATATATAACTTTATTTATTTTTTTCCTGTTGTTACTATAGACTTTTGGTTGTCCTAACTTAATCATGAAATTGGATTTTCTAGGAATTGTTTTTCATGTTAAACAGGAAATTAAAATAAAAGTTTTGGATGTCTCATGTTCTTTTCATGTAATGTCAGTGGATGAATTATAATACAGAATATCTAATATACAGTAGATCTTTATACATATTGATCTTGCTAGAATATTACTTTTATTTCCTAACACCAGAGATATCAAAGCTTTTTCACAATTGCCATAAGTTAACTAAGGAGGAAATGGAGACTTTTGTTCTGCTTTCATTATCAGCTACTGCTCAGCAGGTACTAGGAAATGTTATTAACTGTTAGCATTCTGGTTTTACTGAGAGGCCCCACCTGAGATCAGCACCCCATCATACTAGAGGCTATATAGAATAAGACATAGTGTCTTAGTATTAAGTCAGCTATTAAGTTATTTGCCCAAGGTCACAGAGGAAGTCCATGGCTGGGCCAGGAACGAGCTCATGTTCTCTGAGTCTTAGTCTAGTGCCTTAACAAGACCATTACTTATTTCAGCACTAATCTGTCACTTCATAGTTTGAAAGCACTGCAGAAGCATTAACTAATTAACTCTCATAACATTGCGTCTCTGAGCCTTAAACAATAAGGGCCCATTCTGCAGGTGCTGAGCTCTTGCTGGGAGGCAATGAGCACTCTCAACTCCAATTGACAGGACAGGAATTGAGAGAATTCCATTTATTGCAACATGGAACCCCTTTTTAGGGATTATATCTGTTCTCTAGATGCAGAAACTTAAGCAAAGAGATTAAATAACTTGTGCAAGGTCCCACAGACAATGGTTGGCATTTAGTGTGCTCTGACTGCTGTTTACTATATCATTTTATAATCAGCTCACTGTAACCTTGTGCTTCTCACATCTCTGTGTTGTATCAGCCTGTTGTCTCTGATCTTATACTTAGATTGTAATTTCTTTGGGGTAGGGAGTGTCATTTCATTATGTGTAAGTGCAGTGCCTACTATCTGATGCCCAGCTAGGGGTTCTAGGCATCACCCTAATACAAATAATAAATAATGATAATAAAGTCAGTGGCAGAGCTGCCCTAGGGTTCTGAATCCCAATTCCATGCTTTTCCCTCTAATTCCTGCTGTCTCTGTATACAACCTGTCGCTTCTTGGCCTGAGCAGTAAGCCAGTATTCAGGAGCTTGCTGGGATGTTTCTACTAGGAGGAGAAATTAATGACGGAGTCAAGTATTTCTTTAGTGCAATACTGTTTATTTACAAAGAATGTACACAAAGTCCTGTTTTCCTGAACACAGTGGGAACAAGCAACAACTTTCTTGCTCACAGTTTCCAAACCCGCCATTCCAGCCAGCACTCTGCCCAAAAGAAGCACTCTTTCTTTTAGTTTCCTCCTAGGGTTATGGTACCAATACGTCTCTCTCTGTCTGCTCACTTTCTGGTTCCTTTCACTTTTGATTCACCTGACACATACAACTCCACCAATCAGTGCCCCAGCCTTTCAGTTGGTCCCAGGGAAACCCCTGAGGCTACATGGTTCAGCTTCTACTCAGGCCTTGCCATACTGGTCCATGCCTTGTACAGTGGCTTCTCTTGCTTCAGCTATCTTATACCATATCTGAGCTTAATTGCTTCTTCCATTTAGCTAGCATGCCATCAGCCTCAACAAGGGCTGTGATTGTCTATAGATCAGAGCCCCCTTTGATGGCAGCCATTAACCTTTCCAGCACAACTAACCCACAATAATATTTACAATTTTGTGTTGCAGCTAGGGAAACCAGTCTGGCTGGTATCACCAGTCTCTTCAGGGCCATTTGAAGAATTTAAAATAGACCCAAGTCAATCCAATAGTTATGTTCTCTACCTGTGTGGGGGGCGGGGTGGGCAGCAGGGAGGGGGGAAAGCTAAAACAAATCCTATTTACAGCTATTCTACAACAGCTAACATAAATCCTAAACTGCCTCCCTTATCACTTCTATGCCTCATGAAGCTTCATTTCTCCTTCTATTAAACCATTGGGCTTGTTTTAGGGTCTTCTTTTCCTGTCCTTACTAAAAGAATTCAGTATTATTCATTGCTATTACTTAACATCTATGAATAACGCCACTGAGGTGCAGTATGCTTTGCAGAGTGCACAAAAGCACTAGTCCCAAAGAGTTCACCTATCAGTACAATCAATACAGAACATTCTGTGTAATCAGTACAGAGAGGTGAACAAGTATCTTCTTTTAGAAGAGTCAACTTGCTTGTTTCTAAATTTTGCTAGTTCTCACTTGAGAAATAGACCCAAACCACATATGCCCATTGGTAAGGTAACTTCTTGAGCCCCAAACTGCAAATGCTCCATTGTAACCAATGCAAGCTCCGTGTGTGTGTGGCAAATTGGCAGGATTGAGTCTGACATGGTAAGAAATGAGTTATTTGTGGGGGGATACTACATTTTATTTAGGGTCAGGCTAAAGAGGGGAAAAGTGTAAATGGGTTTTGATAATTTATAGAAATGGGCCACCCTGATTCAGAAATATGCCCATAACTTGGGAAATTTGACCTATTTTGTAAACCTAATATCTGCCAAACTTCCAGGGAAATGAATGACCTTATTTTTTTTTATGCAAGGAGGGGGAGACTTGCTTAACCTTTAATGAGGGTTTTAGTGCATTTATATGTATGTGTTTTACAATGCTCACTTGATCTTGTCACAGCATTTCGCCAGTGAGAGGAGTGTTGTAGAAGGTTTTGAATACTCATGAATGGAGGGACAGCTTTCTGATATCTGTTACATTCGTGTAAAGCTGAATTAAATCCATAACTCCCGTTGAGTGAACGGAGTTACCCCAGAGCTGTACCATTGGAAGGGAGACTGGAATCTACTCCTGTAAGAGCTGAGAGCTCTAATGAAGGTTACTAAGGTGTGCTCGCTCCCTTAGCTAGGCCTCATGGGTTTCAGTGATAATTTAGTAAGAATTAACTCCCTTTGCCTTTATTCTGCTCTCACACTGTATCACGCAAATTTAATTCCATTTGTTTCAGTGGCATTTCTCTTGATTTATACCATTGTTGTGACTATAGAATCATCCCCTTTACCAGCACTTTTCAGGTACAAGGTGAGTCAAATAAATTACTGGTATAGGTGCTAGCTATTTCAGTCTGAGCCTTTTCAGTTGGTGGTACAGAGTGAATAAGGATTGTAAATGCTTATTACCAACTACTCTCTGAGATCTCCTGCTGAAAAACCAGGAACTGTTCTTTATTCTTTAAAAGCAAAGCTGAGGACTCATTTGTTTTCTACTTTGCTTACCTTCTTTGGTAAAGTGCCTTCAGAGGTAACAGGTGCTATCTGAGTGAAAGTTTTTTTTAATTAAAAATGTGCTTTATATAAACCTAAAACAAAAAATGTTTAAAACAGAACTCTTGAACTTTCCTTTCCCCCACTTCTTTCCTCACATACTTTTGTGACACATGGAGCCTTTTTGTAATTAGAGTCTTGTCAAAGTCATTCTTCCCCATTTGTTGAATCAAGGTATCTTTGCTAGTTCTAGCAATTTAATGATCTGTTTTTCTCCATCTGGTGGCATGCTTCATCTCATTATTTACTGCTTTCATGTCACTACCTCTATAGGTGCACTCATTTGCTCTTTCCTGTGGTTTTCTCAGCCAAACATCATCCTTTCAGTATATTAAAATCCAGACATATGCTCAATTTCTTTTGTTAGAATGATAAAGAAATACACAAAATGACAAATTGTTTTTAAACAGTTAATATTAGAAATGGGGTGGAATTAAGATATCTATATCCAGTGCAGATACTCCTGTGATAGGGACCATATAGATACATGTTTCATTACCTGTGATTAAGTGTAGGAAGAGGCTGATAAAAGAGGCTGCTTTCCTTTTTTTTTTTTTAATTATTTGCAATGACCAAATTGGCATGAGCAACCTTTCCTGGGTCAGAATAACAAACTAAGGTAACAAGTACTCACCCTCATGTTTGTAGTGAATTACTAGGCCAACTAAACTCTCAGCCATACCTTTCTTTATATTTTTGGTTCACCTCATATTCCAATATCTGTACCTAAAACTCAAATAAGCTGCAGATGTCTACTGAGGAACTTGAACTGTAAAGATTGCTTACCCTTTTGGTCCTAATTGTTCTATCTATTTCCTTTGAGTTTAGGATTCAATGGGATGTGCTCAAAGGGGTCTGTCTGTGCAGAACAAGTTGCAGGATCTAGGGTTAGGTTTCTCTTCCTTTCAATAAGTTAGAATTGTTTCAACATGCATGCTCATAGCTTGCCTGCTTCCTGCTGCTGTAACTAGGCTCTTTTACCTTGCACTGTTATTGGTTGTGTCCTGAAGGTCACTGGTTCCATGCAGGGCAATGTTCTAAGTTTTGCATGGCAGAATGGGAGTCATATGGCTAAATTGTTATGCAGCATGTAAAATACCCTGAGGTGTACAACTAATAATAATGTCAATAGTTGCTTCATCACCACCAGACAATTAGTGATGATTTGGACATTTAGAAGTCCTCCTGTCTTGCTGGAATACTCCCTCCTCTCTTGTTGATCTCAAAATATTAGTAAACGAAGAATGAAAACTGGCTAAGGAAGCATTCCAAAAAAGAAAAGAAAAAGCCTATTTACTGCTGTTTGTATTCATGAAATATCCCATAAGCCTATGGGGCAAATTCTACTTCCCCATCAGCAGCTGTGGAAAGCCATGAATGGAGCAAAATTTTTATGCATCTGCTACATGGGCATTGGCAAGATGCGGGGAGCCTGCACCATCAATTTACACTGAAGAAGGGTTGTTTGAGGTGTGTGACTGGGCCATAGTGGGGTCAGGAGATCTGTAGTTATGCACATCCATCCATCACTCAGTCAGTCAGGATCTAGCCCTATAGCATTGGTCACTATGGAACTGATGCAAATCCCATTAAAGACAACTGGAATCTTTACAGTTATGTTCAATTAATACATACACCAGTGCTGAATTTATTATGTAAGTGTATAAGCTTCCACAAACAGCTGGAATTCATTTATATAATGAATTAATAATTATCTATTAATGAACAGCAATTATAAATGAATGAGTATGCTCAAATATGAATGTCATCTACTTATATCAACTACCTCACCTTTATTTTATGGTTCACCAGGCTGTAGTGCTCAAGAAAAGATGGGCATATATTAAGTGGCACATGCCATAGCTCTGAAAGTGTTACTACTTTGCAGAAGGAATGTTTCTTTTTATAGACAGTCAAGGTAGCTTCCCCTGCAGACCAGAAATTGCCCTGCAGATGAGTCACATTTTTAGGCAACCTGGTCAGAGTTAATGTCCTTGCTCATTTATGATAAATTATAGGATGTTATGGCATGTCATGCAAGAATACCTCTGAAGCCAACAGAGTGACTCTTGCATGAACCATGGTATGTGTGCCTGGGGTAAATTAGAGCAGCATTCAATTTATACCAGCTGTCAATGGTCTCAAAGAGCAGCCCATAATACTCTTTTCCCCCTGGTTATATGTCTGTGCCAGGAGTGAAGTAGCATAGGAACTGTCACTGGTGATTCTGGGTCACCCAAGGAATCCTCTATGCTGGTTAAACCAGCTTTTGGGCAGCTTTGTGCTGTTTGTCAGAGAGAGATGCAACCCAGAACTGCTAAAGTTTAAGCTCACATATCATTCTCACACAATGTAAGAGCCATTTCATGTAATCACCTTTACACAGAGCTGCCCATTGATTTCAGTGAGGAGTATCATTCATGTGTTGATGACAGAATATGGTAAAATTATACTTCCACAAAGGCTTGCCCACTGTACAGTGAATATTTGCCAGTTTCTCTCCCACCTTCACCCACGTTTTAAAATTATTAGGAAATTTTAAAAAGTTTAGGCTAAACTGTTTAACATATATTAAAACCTGCTGCTAATCCACTTTCCATATTCAGCATATTTTGCTAACCATAGATATTTGCATGGCATTCTATGTCTTATTTCTTTTCTTCCCTTGGCTGACTGCCTGCAGAAACCAGCTTTGCTTTTAATTATTACTAGCTGAATGTTAGACCTTTCATCACTTCAGCCCCAATTTAAAACTTCTTGTTCTTGGCTCACAGTAATTATGTCAAAATCACATTTCATCTATTTGTATCTTGAACTTGAGCCTCAGTTTTGCATTTTGTCTACTTTAACTTTGCTTTTCACTAAAGGCAGGGGGTGGAAACAAAATGAAATAAAGTATAACAAACTCCAGAGTCATAGAGTTTAAGGCCAGAAGGGACCACCAGATCATCTAGTCTGACCTCTTGTATATCACAGGCCACCAACACCATCCAGCACCACACACTAAACTCATTAACCAAAATTAGATCAAAGTATTACAGCCCACAGGGGACTAGACTGTTATGTGCCACAGGCACATCACCTGTGGCTTTGCAAACAAGGTTTAAGGAAGCTGCACATAGTGAATAAACTGACTTTCCTTATCATACGGTTATTATTTATTTGTATTATGATTACCTCAAGAGGCCCCAACCAAGATCAAGATCCCATGGCACTAGGCATTGTACATATATATAGTAAAAGACAGTGCTGCTTAAAGAGATAGCATTCTAAATTGAAAAGACAGACAAAGAGTGGGACAAAGGAATCTTCAATGGTTCCATTTTACAGATGGGAAATTGAGGCACAGAGAAATTCAATGACTTACCCAAAGTATTGATGAGAGTCTATGGCTGATCCAGGAACTGAACCCAGAGTCCTAGTCTAGATACATTGGTCAATAGATGTCCAACTGGTATGACCAATCTTAAAAACATTTTACTCCTGACATCTACAGACCGTGAGCTTTCAGTTGGTGAATATGACAACCAGAACCATTTGACAGTAAAAAAGATGAACAACCCAAGACATAAGAATTATAAGGATATCCAGCCAGCCCATTATATGTAGCAAAGAATCTATAATCTGAACCAGAATGTGGAACATTTTGTGATACTTTCTTATAAGGAAAATGCCATAAAAAACAGATTGAACAATTTGTAATTGTGTGAGCTTTCTTTATGTGCAGCTCAGAGATATCTTAAAGTACTGTGACAGCTTGCTAATGTACCGCTGTATTTGAATACATACCAGAAGAAAATAAGTTTATGAAACCTGTATAAATTACCAGGTGGGTAAGGCACTATTATGAAAGTGAAGAAACTTATTTACTTTTTTCTTTATACAAGCTGTTCTCAACATGATTCATAGGTGACATAGATATGGAGAGTTAAGCCAGACATGTAGTTTCAAGGAAAAGGTTGCAGTCACATTTCATATAGTGGATTCACTTGTGTAGCATCAGAAGATTGGACCAAATACCTCCAAGTACATAAACTTTACTTACAGTGCAATTTATACTAACTATCACTGAGTTAACTACTGACATCACAGTGTTCTTTATGAGGTCATTTGGAGTTTATGTGGAATCTAAGCATAATTTGGGTTCCGCTGCTAAGTGTGAACACCAGCTAATGACAGACAGTAAGATCCAATCTTACATAGTTACATATTTAAACAGTATCCCAGCTCACTACAGGAATATTATTTTTTATAATTAAAACAGCACAATAAAGCCAGTGCTAATTACTATAGTAGGCTGATTCCATCTCTCCGCAGTAGCAGGATGTGCAGGAACATGGCTGCTGTGGTGCCTTGCTTTCCACCCCATCCCATCAAATTGGCTATGAATTAGGGAAAGACACTTCATCCTTTCTCTATTTCTCTCTCACTCTGGCCAAGAAATCAGTAAGCCTCATCTCAGATTTCTCAAGAGCTGGTAACTGTCTACAATTTTACTTGAAAAAGTTCTCATTATATTTGTAAACCACCACCCTCTTTTCCCCCTATTGCGGTAGCTTACAAAAGAAGGGTGTTTTTCAACGTGTGTGCCAGGAGTTAGGCATCTAAATCTAGGTCTAGTGGCACACTGAGCTGGCTTTATCAATGCTGCTTTGTGGATTGACTGATAGGAGTAATGCAGTTCTGGTTTTTTCCCTTGCGCCTCCAGAACGAATGTGTCACCTTCATGGTCCCTATCAGCAGAAATGTCAAAGCCCTGGCATTCTAAATCTGGGACATCAGTGCAATATGAGGCAGAATGTTTTTTTTTCCTTTCCCTGAGGCTGTTTTCTTTCCCATATCTAAGCAGCCGTTCATACCCCTTCTATTTCTACAACATTTTGGACTCAAAACACTTTATTCTTCAGTGTTTGTATGTCATATGTGATTGTGGCACTATTGACACTCTCAATAGAGCAAGGGCCTATAAGCATACATATGATATCTGGGAAACAGCTGGAAAATGTATCATATGTTTCTTCAAGGAAAAGTGCAATGTAGTGTTCCTGCAAAGTCCTATTTAGACACATTCACTTTTGACATCATGAAGCCCATAGCAGAGCTATTCATTAGAAGCTGGAATAAATTCCTCTATTGAGCTGAATAGTCTAATGTTGAGAATTTAAAGTCATGTAGCGCCCCAAAGGTGAAATGTGTAGTGTAAAAATCACTGCAGCAGATTTTCTGCTACTGTCAATAATATTCATCTGTTAAAAAAGTGCAATATTTTGCAATTTAACACCTACTTTCCACCCCTGCTATATATGTTACACTAAAATGTCCCTACATTTTCAGTTTCAGCAAAAAATCTGTCTCTCATGACTAATTGTGCATGGACCTTTCACACCCATAGCTCAGCTTACCGTGTGTAGTGGCTCATTTGTGTGCAGGTGTTAAAATTAGTGATTGGCTAACCTCAAAAGATTCTGATAAACATCCAAAAGTTCAGATGCTGAGCCAAAGATTATCCTAACTCATCTTAACCTCCTCAGGCAAAAAATGATCACATTTACGATCAAGATTTAAATTCGTCCTGGTTTCAGGTGGGCCATAAAACCGGCAGGGTTGATGATCCTGTCATTTTCCTTAAGAGGCTTTCTATGACAACTAATTATTCTCACTCATATTGGCACTTAAATTTTTTGTAGGAAATTTCTTTTTTATGTGGATGGGATATTTAGAACTAGTCTTTCTTTCGAGTCATGGAGCCAAAATCTAGACTGATTTACATAAACATGTCTCCCAGCTTGGGTCATCAGCAGGGATAAGACCCATGAGCTTTTAGCACCAGCCCCTACCATTTGAGCTATAGGAATAATTACTTTAGCTGTGACTAGATATTGGGTTATTGGGATGCATCCGATGAAGTGAGCTGTAGCTCACGAAAGCTTATGCTCTAATAAATTTGTTAGTCTCTAAGGTGCCACAAGTACTCCTTTTCTTTTTGCGAATACAGACTAACACGGCTGCTACTCTGAAACCTAGATATTGGGTTGTTATCCTCTCATTGGGGCACATATATACAGATGTTGGGTCAGTTTCTGTAGTGCATTCCAGCTCCTTCTGTGCCCTCTGGCAGTGCAGAGGGGGCAGAAAGAAGCAACATCTGGCTGCTGAGAATTTCCTGGATATTGGGTTGCTCAGAGCCAGGATATTTAACTCATTGTGCTATTGCTATTCTTAGCTGGCATGCAGCCCCAAGACCTCTCTCATCTGTGCCAAGACCATGGATAATGTAGACCCAACCTGAAAATCAGGGGGTCATAATAAGATCACTAATACCCATCCCTGGACCATTTAGCCAGCATATTACATGGACAGCCCATGACCTCTCATTAGGAGAAAAGATGTCAGTCAGTGAAGCATTTGACTGTCACATTTAAATACATGAACACTCCTTCCTTTTATATTTTCCCTGAGCTCTGGAATTCTATTATATCACTATCAGAGTGCTCATAGAAAGTTTAACCTGCAAAACTATGCACTATAAATGGCAACCATTTTCCTCTTGTGGTAAAGAAATATTTGAGAGAGAGTGGCCCAGTTTCCATGGCAACCCAATGAAATGTATATGCCATGGGGAAATGTCATGTTCCAAAGAGACATAACTTCATGGACAAGTGGTACAGCACACCAGAAGCGGGAATTGCAATTTTAAAATGAAACTCTCCTTTGCATTTATGAGTTTTGAGTTTCATTTTCTAGTTGCAAGATCCAATTGTTCACAGTTTAGCAGAGAAAATTATATTCAACATTTCTGATGAATAATATACTTCAGGATCAAATTTGGTTAGCAGAAGATCATTTTGACAAATTCGGGTTTAAGATATGCACTGGTGGCCGGATTTTGGTTTAGTTACACTGATGTAAAATGAAGTATAATTCCACTGGCAACAGTGGAGCTAGTTCACATTTACACCCATATCACAGAAGCTGAGAGGGCAGAATTTGTCTCTAAATGTTGAGATTCATGACACGGCTTGCAAATTCAGCATGTAAAGTTTTACCTTATAGATTCCATGTTACCTTTCATACCATCAATCACCATCCATTGTAATCCACATTGCATAGGAGAGCATTTTATGATGAGCATTATCGTTGTAGTATAGCAAAGAGCATTGTTAATGAAGCATGGAAAAGGAATAAATTCAGCTAATGGGTATATGTGTCAAATTTCAATTAGGGATATGTTGGAAAGTGAAAAAGAGAGATGAGCATACAAATTAAACCTTTGACCTTCAGAGGAAAGAAAAAAGAAGAAGAAGAAAAAACCTGACAGGATTTCCTAACTCAATGCTGCTTTTGAGACAGGTTTTTCTAACTAAATGCTGCAATGTCCAATGTAGGAACTGTGGTGTGTTTTTTATTTGTTTGTTTGTTTGTTTGTTTTTTAATTATCACTACACTCATACACAAGCATTGACTCAAAAACAATAGCCACTCCAAGCTGTTCACTGATGGAAATATTACTATATGCACTATTTACTGCATTGGAGATGTGCAAAGACAGCAGACATTTTATATTAACATAAAACAAAATCTTTCCTTTTATAAAGTATAACTAGAGGGGGTTAAAACTCTAATTTAATATGGTATTGAAGGGTATCCCCCACCTCCCCATGCCCTCAACATAAACTTTATTAATGCAATAGTTGCATCAATATGCAATATGGTGATCACACATTAAAATGAAAACAGACACAAGAGGGGGAGTTGAAATAGAAGGACGGGATGTAAGAAGGGATCAATACAGTCAATGTTAAGCTGAGTCAGCTGGGAATTGATATTATACATCCTTATGCTGGAGTTACCTTTGTGATGCTCCAGCTATGCAGGAGTGGTGTAGACTTGAATTGTTGCACCTCTGTGTCCAGCTGATTGGACATCATGTACCCTATTATATTTTAAGAGTATGTGATTTTCTAGTGCTGCAGGGTCAAATTCAGCTGTGGTATAAAAGAGCAAAATGTTCGTGGAAGTCATGTGGCCAGCACTGAATTTGACCCCAGTATGTTGAACGCATTTGTCTATGTAGAGAAGTAAGATCCGGATTTAAAGCTCACTGTGGTCAATGTGAGACTCCCATTGATTTCAGTGGGCATTGGGTCAGGCCTCAAGTTCATAGTCAGTTTGAACGTTTAAAAAAGAAACTGGTTTTAAGTTATCAATCCACAAAACCAAAATAGCTGATATTTTTCTTAATTGTTGAGACGTTGTCCCTATCCAGGCTCAGATAAACAAAAGGGGACATAAGGGGCGTTATGGGAGTACAGTGGTCCACCTACATAGCTCTAGTTACAAAATCAAGATCTTCACTTGTAACCATAACCATGGTGCCACCATTGAAACACTGTAATACTGGGGATAATGATTTTATACCTCAGGTCTAATTTTCCCCTCTTATTCATGACATGTTACTTCCAGTGAAGCTTTCCAGTGCATATCTGGCAGCAACCCCTGGCCCTGCTAGAGACGTATTTATGTGTGTATAGTCAGATTCAAAGATGATATTTTTTTCTTAATGGCAAAGGGAAATAAATCTATGAATATTACTCATTTTAATTAGTTTGTTTTTTTTTACTTAATTGATTGATATCAATGGAATGCCAATAACATCTGGCCACTTGACCCCAAGACCAGTATCAGTTAGAATTCCCTCTGGAGATCCCAAGGTGTACCTACTATTGTGGAGTTCTCACTGGTTTTCATTCTTCATATAGCACTGTGGGAAATACTGAGGATCAGATGTTTTAGAAATGTGTACCAAATAGTGGAAAAGAGCAGAACAAGAGGCGGGGCTGCGGGTAACAAGGGATAAAGGACAAGGCCAGAAAACTTTGGCTGAACTGAGGACTGATGATCTAAGCAGTGTCTGAGAGTCTTCACTACAACAAGATAATGGAACCCAAAGATAAGAACGTTGGGAACATTGGGTGATAAACAACAGAAAAGGAATAAACAAGTGCTGTATATATATGGCTGTGAGAAGGGAAATAAAGTGCTTTTTACCAGCAACTGTTTCAGTTGTCCTGTAAGCCAGCCTGCTAGCAGCAACATAGCACTTCATCATGAATCTCCCTTGTCTTTGGTGTCCCCACTCTGATCATAAAGACACCTTGCGTTTCTTGATGATGTAATTCATTCCTCGCCTTTCCAAATACCCCGCATCTTCCTCTTTTCACTCCACAGATGTTGCCCACTCTATGAGTCTGTTCAGCCAATATCAATATACCAAGCATGCTATGAAGTTTTTTTAAAATGAGGCATTAAACATTACACAGTACACTATTCTGAGCTACAAGGGAAAACAGGACTCTATTGTTATTCACTGTGTACTAAAATCTTTTATAGAGACTGAGAAAATCTCTACAACTCTTTTAAAGTTTGCTAAGGTACCTCTGCAAAATCCTAGTGTGCAGAACAAACCACACCATATTTAAACAGGAAAAAATATTGAGATGATGTTAAATTACAGAACCAGCTGGTCTAAGGTGTATGTGCATGCATGTGTGCATTTTTTATTTAATGTCAGTGGTTTTCGTATGCATTCCAATTGGTGGGCAAAATTTCATACAAGAATTAAAAGATCCATGACACCCTTAGTGGGCTTATTAAACAGCCATCATGCTGCCCTCATTAGCAATAGCCCCACAGAAGAACCACAATATCCTATTTCATAAACTCACTCCTTTGGATCAAAGCTTACAAAAGCCTGAATTTTGTATGGTAGCCACCTGCAGCCTTATAACAGGCCAGGTGCATTTAAACATTTCTGTGAACCTGTTCTGAGCATTGGGTTGGCAAGATGTACCTTTGAATGAATAATTCATAACAAATAACTTATTTAAGTTTCCCCAGTTTCCTGTTGTTCAAATGCTCATGATAAGATTGCAAAGTCATTGAATTTATTCATTATTCAAAAGTACTCAAGAATTTCTTCATGATTTCTCCCCTAAACAAGTAGCTCAAGAACACTGTTGTGAAAAAATACTGTTATGATTATAACTAGGGCCCTACCAAATTCATGGTCCATTTTGGTACATTTCATGATCAATACCATACCATGCCATCCCCACTTCTGTGCTGCTTCTGGCAGTGGCGCTGCCTTCAGAGCTGGGTTCCCAGCCAGCAGCTGTGGAGCTTCCTGCAACTGGGGGGAAGTTCCCAGAGGTGGGTCTGACCTGGGCCCGGGGAATGGCCTGTGCAGGGGAAGAGAAAGTCCCGGCCCTCTCCAGCCCAGCCAGGACTAACAGCTGGAGCCCAGTGCAAGGTAGCAGCCCCCAGTGGGGGTGCCCCCAGCCCTGCCCTTCCCTGGCTGTGGGCCCAGCACTTGGGGGTTAAAGGAGCCTTGGGCTGGCTGTGTATGTGACCATCGTGCCCCCCTGACCACAGCACCCTGGGAAGTCGCTCATTTGTAGGCTGGCAGTGCTGCTGCTGGCGGTGGCATTACCTTCAGAGCTGGGCACCTGGCCGGCAGCTGATGTGCTCCACTCTCTGGCCACTCAGTTCTGAAGGCAGCAAAGAAGTAAGGGTGGCAATACTGTGACCCCCCTACAATAGACAGATTTTATGGTCCGTAATGCATTTTTCACGGCTGTGAATTTGGAAGTTCACAGCTCACTTCATCAAAAGCTTATGCTCAAATAAATTTGTTAGCCTCTAAGGTGCCACAAGTACTCCTTTTCTTTTTGCGGATACAGACTGTTACTCTGTACTACACGGCTGCTACTCTGAAACATAGCTACATATAAATTTCCAGTAGTTTTGATTATATACAGATCACTTCTCATAGTTTCTGGATAAGTTTAACTCTTTAGAATGACATTCATGGTGCTTACTCTCTCATTTACATGTTTAAAATCCACCTTCTGTGAATATTCTCCAATATTACTTTAAAGTTTTCCGTTTAATTGAACATTCACTCAGTAACTTGTCACTAGGATATTTATGGAAAGGTCTCACAAAAGGGTTATGAAAACAGTGAATCAAATTACGTTTTCCATTTTAATGAATATCTAGAGAAAATTATTTGAGGAATTCACCAAGCCCTACTTCAAATCATGAAGGGCTTGATCCTGTCAGATCCTTAGCACCCTGACTTGCTGCTGAAGCATGTGGAATTTGAGAGTGTTCAGCTTTTTCGGGATGGAGCACCAACATTGTAGTAATTTGTGAACAGTAATAGCTAAATTACCTTATTGCTGTCTTCTGAATATATAATCAGTATTGTCAACCCCAAATATTCAAAAACGTAAGTCAAGCTGAAATCATTATTTTAGTTTACAAATCATGAGATTAAATAAATGATACTACATTGTAGGTTCTTTTTATTTGCTTTCTAGGTTTTGAGCCTTTAGGGTCCACTCAGGTTATATTTTCAAGTTTTTCTCCACAACTTTGAGAAAAAGTTGAGAGTCTTGCATAATCATATAACTCCAAAGGCTGGGCTTTCAAGTAAAATGTCAAATATTATAACACTTTTGATAAAATCACAAGAGTTGGCAGCACGGCTCAACCCTAAATGGTCAGCAGTGTTGATGCTGTTTATTTTTTGCTGCCAGGAATGAAATGATAAGAATCTGGGCACTGGACCTTAGACGTGTGGCTGCTTTCTGCTAAACTACCAATACAAAGTAGCTCCAAAACTTCCACAGTCAGAAATGTAAAGATCCTTAGAAAAGAGGGATTCCCCAGTGCCATGATATAGCATAATGGCTAAAGGTCCCAAAAACTGCACTTTTTTTGGTCCCTTATGAGCCTAATCTTGTGTCTATTGTAGCCTGTGTAGGTATTGCCATTGACATCAGTGACAGCTGGATGGGGCCCTACCATATTCCTAATTTATAGAATGGGTATTTAAGATAATTTAAACAAGCAAAGATATGAACTATTATGAACTTACTCCTATCTCTTATAGTATAAATTAGATTTTTCTATATTTTTTTTCTGTTTTGGGCATTCTGAATTTCTATGAGGCATTGTTAGGAGAGTGCCATTAAATATAGATTAATGTTTGCATTTTCATGCTTTGATGTGTCATTTAATGAAGTGTATGCTCTTTCATATTTGACATCAAAAAGACATCTGCTAGAATTCTTAACATACACATCAAATGGTTTTTTGCATTAATAGGTATAATAATCTGAGCAACAGAATATCTGCTTTTTTACAATAACCGCTATACATTAAATCACTGATTTAATCACTTACTGCAATTTAATATGCTATAAACTGAGGTGGGGCGATTTTAGTGTTAACATTACAGCTTATAAGTACATGTGAGCAAACCAGTTAGATAAAATAAGAAGTTATATGGAGTTTCACCTCAAACCTGAACCAGAACCTGTGTTTTATTCATGGCAGTTTGGTTAATTTTTTAATTTTAATTTTAAATACATTTCTGCATCTGGTTACAGCAAGAGGTAGATGCAAAGGGCTGAAAGATTGTTTTCACAAAATTCCTAGCCCAATGCAATGGAGTTTGAATACGTTCAGATTAGTCTCTGAACTTTTAGATGATGGTCTGAACCAAATGAAATGGGAGTCTAAACCTTCTGAGATGTGGATATCAGTGCTATAAACTAGGAAGTGCAAAAGTTTGGCAATAGAGTTATTATTAATCATTGCCAGGCATAGCCCCACTAGTACCCAATGATATCTTAAATTATTGTACATTTCTGGCTGAGAACTCTACTATGTTCTTTAAAAGAAAAGTTTTATATTCAGAAAAGATCTGAAATGCACCATTTGTATAGAAAGGGCCTAGTTTTCCACTGCTTTGATTTCAGTGAAGTTATGAAAGTGTAAAACGGATGTAAGCCAGTGGAGAATTAGGCTACGTATTGTTAATCTGATTTGTGTAGAGATGAGGACTAATACACTTGATTCACTCTGAAGGCAACACAGAAGCATATTGAAATGAAAGAGTTACTAATTTGTTATAATGCAAAAATACATGGGAAATGTTTCTGGGCACTTCCACTCTGTCTTCACTGTCTTTAGGTGCGTCAGCAACATTACTTCACTGCCACGGAATACACCCTGATCCTTGTCAGGTGAAAGAAAAAGCCACTCTGTTCATTCTTGTAGAAGTACTAGCAGTTAGAATCACTTAGATGCCATATGATTGATGCTAAGAAAAATTCTAGGAAAACACTTGATTCTGCAACACTTATTTATGCTTAGTATCGTATTCTGACAATTGGGCCATGAGGAAGGGTGACGGAATAAGGCCCACAAGACATGAGACTGAATACTGTGTTGAAAAAGGCTTTCTGACCCAGCACTGCCATTATGATGGAAAAGGAAATGGATCTTCCAATTTACTACTTAACTACGGACGAGACTGGGATTGAGTCTTTCTGGGTACATCTGCACAGGATTAAATGACATGTGGCGTGGCTGTGGTTAGTCCAGGTAGACTGGCTCAGGCTCGCTGGGTTGGGGCTGCTGGGTTAAATATCACTGTGTAGACATTCCAGTTTGTGCTGGAGCTCGAGCTCTGGGACCCTCCCACCTCGTAAGGTCCCAGAGCTCTAGCTCTAGCCTCAGCCTGAATATCTACACAGTGATTTTTCAGCCCTGGAAACTCAACCCCACAAGCCAGAGCCAGCTAACGCAGCCCAGCCATGGGTTTTTTTTATCCCTGTGTAGACGTAGCCTTATCCACTGCTCTGCCAGAACAAGGATACTAGGTGTTCACTGGCTCCCAGAGGTCCTGAATAATGCAGCGGAGGACTGCTGCTATATTACTTAGGAAGCTACCGCATGCATCCCCCTTTTGCAGCTTACCCGATGCTGACCTGATCAGTCCTTCCTTCCCCATTCTGCTTTCTCACCTGAGCACAGACTGAAATTATGTCCCGTCCCTTTGTGGGGCAGGATAAGGGAAGTATCCTGTATGCCCACACAGGGGCAGGGCACTATCTGATTCTGAGTTAACAGATTTGCTATTTGAGGATTAGCTAAAACATGCAGTGATTCTTGTACAATATTTGGTTATTCTTCCATAATCTGGCTCTCATTTTTTTCTTTTTCTTTTTTTAGAATATGAACAGCTTTTCTTTTTTTGGTAATCACCGTCTGGAGCTGTGCAGAGAGCATCATTGCTGGGGAATATGGACAGAAATTGAAATACTTGCTATTTGCTAGTACTTGGCATGCTTGCTCTTCAGAATGCGCATATGATGAATGGATAGGTACAAAATAAAACAATACAGGAACAGTATTCCTATCTGTGCCACAATCATCATCACAACTAACAGTGTCAGTTCTTCAAATGATACCAATGTATACTGCCTGTTGTGTAGATAATTAATGACCACTAGGTCCTTGGTCTTCTTAAAGCAGGTACACACCCATTTTTGAACATGCCCAACACATATTTGCTGACCAAAATCTCCATTTTAATCAGTGTCCCTGTGTTTTGAGTAGTTCAGCGGTTCTCAAACTGTGGGTTGGGACCCCAAAGTGGGTCATGATCCCATTTTAATAAGGTCACCAAAGCTGGTTTAGATTTGTTTGGGCCCAGAGCCAAAGCCAAAGCACGAGCCTCACCACCTGGGGCTGAAACCCAAGTCCCACTGCTGAAGCCAATGTCCGAGGGCTTCAGCCCTGCATGGTGGGGCTCAGGTTACAGGTCCTCAGACTGGGGCTGAAGGCCTTGGGCTTCTGCTTTGAGCCCCCTTCCTGGGGCAGTGGGGCTCAGGCTTTGGCTTTGGCCCCACTACCCCAGGCAGTAGGGCTCAGGAGGGCTCAGGCTTCAGTCCCCGCTCCTGGATCGTGTAGTAATTTTTGTTGTCAGAAAGGGGTCACGGTGCAATGAAGTTTGAGAACCCCTGAAGCAGCCTATTTTCAATTATTCTAGCTTTCATGATTTGTGCCTATAAAATTTTTCAGAATTTGAATGCGATTACTATGAAAGCACTTACCAGAGAGCTTTTTCAAGTGGAATTTTGAGAAACTGTTCAGCCTTTCAGAATAGTTGGTGTGCTCCTGCATAATCTTTAAATAATAATCATATTGCAGCTCTGTTGAATGAGTTTTGACTTATTGAACAAAATTTCCTTCTGGACAGAATGGTGTCCTATCTGGCACTGGTACTAAAAGTGTCTCACTTCACTTTAGCTAGGCAGATGACCAGATTCATAGAGCAATCTGACTTTTGTCATGGATGAATCCCAGACACGATCATGACCTGATATTGTTGTTGGAGAAAAACATTTGCTCAAAAATCTTAGCTCCCACTGTCTGTCAAGCAGCATTCTTGACCCCTCATCAACTACATGTGCAGTGTTACTGAGCATTCCTTTCCCCATACAATTCAATAGCGTCCATTCAGGTGTGTGAGATGTTTATCATCTGGACACTGTCTCTGACTTATTACTTATTTGATGAGCTTGCAGACATGGATGTATTATTCTCTCTGTCATTTCAGCAGGCTTCAGCTATGTTTGAGCCAATGTACCAATCATATAGCAGCATTGCGTAAATGATGTGAATATATACTAAGAAAACTTCTTTGTATTTTCAACAATTCATACGATATCTGAAGACTATTCATTCAGATACAATGTGGACAAATTGCAGGATGTCTCACAAAAAATATTCAGGTTTCAGAGTAGGAGCCATGTTAGTCTATATTCTCAAAAAGAAAAGGAGTACTTGTGGCACCTTAGAGACTAACAAATTTATTAGAACATAAGCTTTCGTGAGCTACAGCTCACATCCGATGAAGTGAGCTGTAGCTCACAAAAGCTTATGCTCTAATAAATTTGTTAGTCTCTAAGGTGCCACAAGTACTCCTTTTCTTTTTTAAAAAATATTCAGTAACACATATGGATTTCAGCATCCATTATTGCACATTTACATGTTTTATTGACCTGTTCTTGTCCAAGAAGCACAGTAATTAGCCCTTACAGTCTGGAAAAACTTGTGGAATAATTTTCCTTTAAAAATAATAAATTAAGAAGGAAAAGAAAAATTTTGTTTTACAAAAATAAAACTGGCCCAACATTAGGGGTTCTGGATTCAGAGGTGAATACCAATCCTGTTTAAGTGATTGTGTGTGCTAAAAGCACTCTTCTTTTTGCCCAACAGTAGAAGCAGCTGGAGTCCTTTGCTAGTATAAGAGAGCTGCACATAAAAGAAAAGGAGTACTTGTGGCACCTTAGAGACTAACAAATTTATTAGAGCATAAGCTTTCGTGAGCTACAGCTCACTTCATCGGATGCATTTAGCTGTAGCTCACGAAAGCTTATGCTCTAATAAATTTGTTAGTCTCTAAGGTGCCACAAGTACTCCTTTTCTTTTTGCGAATATAGACTAACACGGCTGCTACTCTGAAGCACATAAAAGAGAAATCTGGAAGACCAGGGAGTCCAGAGGAAGAATGTGCAGCTAATGGGATTTCTTATGTTTCAAACTCTTAGGGTTGAGCAGCAGGACATTGACTCTGGTGTGCTCCCTGGAAAGAATCAGTCTGTGTTTGGCTGTGAGTCTGTGTGAATTCCTGGGGAAAAGCAGAAGCTCAGTATAGCTGCTTCCAGGGGAAGGTGGTGGTTGCTGACCTCGGATTCCTGCAGAATGTTACTGCTGGCATGCTGTCTGTCCCTACTGCTGTTCCAAGAAACATGACATGGGTATATTTTATAAATAAACAGATTAGAGTAAGAAAATACCTGACTCTGTGTCACCAATTTCCCATTAAAACAGAAACCATTGTCCCAAATCTGGTTACCACTCAACAAAGTGGTAACAGCAGGGGAGAGAGTGTCCAAATAGTGCAGCAGGAAAATCTGAACAGAGCTGTTTTTGCTTCATGAAACCCATTTATTCACCCAGTCTATCTGTAGGACCTGTATGTTTTTAGATAAGGGCAGATTAGGATAATTTATTATTTTAGTATTTTTGCCCCTTTTCAACCTGAGAGGCTAGCTAAAGATTGAGGCCCGGTGGGTGCTCCAGTTGGGAACAGAAATTGTTAATAGTCAGGTATTTCTTTGATGCAGTAAATAAACGAAAGTCCCATGTCTCTGAATGCAGAAGGAATCACATAGCAGCAAACAGCTTCTTTTGCTCATGGCACCGAGAGCAGACTTTTCAGCCAAAAAACCTCTCCCCTGGTTTCTTCCAGGATCAGCCACTTATTCAGCTGCTCCTTCAGGCTGTCTCTCACACTCATTCGGTTCTGAGTTTGTGTGTATTCTCTCTCCCCTCCATCTGCTTTCCTCCACACCAAGTCAAATACCCAGATTCTGGCCAGAATTTGTTAGGCTTTGTTTCAGGTGTGGCCCTTCAATGTCTTTTACAACTGACTTAAATGGGGGACTTGTTCACGCTGCTAAAGAGGTTTTAACTCACTCCTTAACAAGATTTCATTGAGCTCATAACACTACCTGTGATCCACTCATTCTCTCTTAGTGAATTTAGATCCAGCAAAGATTCAAGAGGTGGGTTATTTTTCTTCTAAGCACTTCTCACCATAACAGTACAATTGTAGTTTTGATCTCAGTCACATACAACTACTCACTTGTGGCTGCTCTTCTTTCTGTCACGCCACACAAAAGTTTTGTGGCCCTCTCAAATATACAAATATCAGGAATTGTTCCACTTGTTGCCATATTATACTTATAGATAATAACGGCTTTGTATATTAGAAAAGGTCCCAGCACACTGGATTCCTAGAAGGTCTTGCTTTCTCTGAAATTAGCCCCACTAAAGTTTTCCCAAATTTGTTGCCCAGAAAACTCCCCAAAATCCTTTAGCAAATTGTAAGTGAGATTTCCATAAACACTAAGTAAGAAAACAAAATGAAATAATCAGTATTGAGAACTGTACATTCCCCACTATGCTGTGTACTCCTGATCTCTGCCCACTTCCATTTTAAAATGTGATTTTTGAGGAAAATATGTTAGTATTTTTCCCATTAGCTATTACTGTTTAATTTCGGATTGAAGTCATTCGGCATTAGCACAATGCAATCTTAAATACTAGATTGACTCTTTAAGGCACAGCCCTTGAGTATGTAAAAGGACCTATGTTTTAGTGCACAAACCAAGAGGAGCAGGTTCCAGGAAGCACACGCAGTGTGCATGTGGTCCCCCTTTATGCTCCTGTCAGCTCTGCTGGCCCGGGCAAAAGAGCAGCCTGATCCAGAGCCTCTTGAAAGTCTCTCATTAACTTTAATGGGATTTGTTCCGTAATCCATACACAATACCTTCCCAACCCCTCAAAAAAAAAAGCCTATGTGGGGATGGCAAAATGAAATGCTATGCAGAACACAACTGTCAGTCACAGCATGCAGAGCCTTTGATCTTGATGTCCATTCTGTCCCTGGACCTTGGTCTTTCAGGAGGCTTTGCAGAATGTTTTAAATAAATCTTTGGGGATTTGAAAATAGTTCTTCTACCAGAAGGCAAATATACAGTAGCTTCTACTGTGACGCTTATCTTTCAATTGCCAATAGGTTTTGTATGGCTCAGGGATTTTTGATCCAGTTTGGCCTATTTATTGTGTTATACCTGAATGGATTGCTTTAATATACTATTGAGATGAGCTCTCACTCTGGAAAATCATTATATGGTAATGAATTATCATCCTTTCTTATCCCATATAATGGAACACAGTTTTCTCAGTCCAGGGCTTCAGTGAAAGGTCACCTGGGAGAGTATTTTAGATGCTATGGCAGTAATCTGTGAGGCACAAGTAGCCAGTGGACCTTTCCTTTTATCAGCAGAGCAGGTATCGGCTGTGAGATTTCTATATCTCTATCAACAGTAGACTTTAAACCATATATCTCTATCTCCTGATTTCATACTGCTATCTTAATATAAAAATGATATTAAAAGCATCACACTCTTGATATCTTTGGTTTGAGATTGATTTTTTCTTTTGAAAACAACCCCTTCATACTTCTCCTTGACTCTGGGAGAAAGTAAGCTTGACAGAGAAGGAAACTATTTTCACTGCTTGTTTTTACCAACAATATTGACAAAAATACACCATCATTATCCGTTGCACAGTGGGAGTATAATTGGAAGATCACACCAGGTAGCATCAACATATAGAAATATAGTGGTGTCTCATAAAAAGTCAAGAGTAATCATGTTTATTTCCTCTACTATCCATAGAGAAGGGTAAACCTGAAATTTATATCTGGTCTGATCCAAAGCCCATTAAAGTGCCCAATAGCAGCTTTTCCACTGATTTCAATGGACTTTGGAACAGGCCTGTAGTGCATTGGTGAGTCAAAACTGGTAGTACACAATACACCTAAGTAACTGCATTCTAGCATGATCAAATGAAGATTCAGACTCATCTAGTAGGAAATGTCCAGTAAGTGTCCATAAATGAACAGAGTCTTAGAGGTGGATTTTATGAGAATTAGTTCATCTTCAGAACTTTTATGTAACAATGAAGCTTCCATAAATAACTCAATATACCTGCCAAATAATCCAAAACTCACTGATCAAGTGATGGAATACTTAACTCCCTAGTGAAAGAATAATTCTACTCTATCAATTGATTCCATTACTATATGCACATCAGAAAACTCTGTTCCTTATCACTTAAAGATAATGTTTTGTATGGTTTCCATTTTGAATTCTTGTTTGACTTTCATTATCATTCTTCTCTTGTATTGTATGGGGTGGCAATCCCAGGGGTCAGGTGAAGTCAAGAAATTTAAACACTCAGAATCAATCTTCCTTTTCTTTTATATAGCAATAAGGTTTCTATGCCTATCCTGAACATACTACTGTATGGAAATCCCTCTATCTGAGACCTTAACAATCCTCCAGTTGGTTCACAGGCTATGGATTTTAAAGGTGAGGCAAAAGGAAGCTTCCTTGGATGAGCCAGATATGGACTATAAAATCTGAGGTTGATCCAGGCTGCAGAAGCAGTGGCAAAGCTATAATCCACCAGGTTTAAATTAAGCAACTATATTTGATTCAGGAAATAAACTGGAGAAAAATATGCTGGGTTCATTTAGGTGTCACCTATAAATATAACTAATTTTATACAGGTTAAAAATGGTTGTAAACTGCCAGTGAGGTATATGATGCATAATACAGGCCTTCCAGAAAATAATTCTAGTAAATTGTACTTTTGCTTATAATGAAGCTATATATAAACTACACAATGAGGTAAGTTGTGCCCATGGGGAACTGTTTTCTAGCACACCAAACCTGCTATTATTATTACCTCATTATTCTTGATTCCTTTCTTTCCTACACAATTCCTTTGTTCATGGTTATGAAAAAGTATTTTATTTTCTTCATAAACGCTTTTCTGAAAGGGGAAGGTCAAGAGATGCATTGCTCACACTCACTACTGTATATCAACTGGTATGCTTATATGGTCCTTCTTGACATATGGAATAGTAGGGAAATCAGATGATAAAGATTCACAGCACATTTCTCATGATTATTGAATGTTGAGCCAAAAGTATTGATAATGAAAAAACTATGGTCATTGCCACCGCATTCAAGAGGATGGGAGGTTTCAGGCAGTGAATAGAAGCATTTACTAATCCTCAACTTGGGGTTTCTCTTTATTGGTGCTCACAACTTCCATTCTGTTCTCTGGTAGTCAGTAGTGGAGTGAAACCAGTGTATGAAGTCACAGTAAGACGTGGCCTCTGATGTTCCAGAATTGCAACCCATACATAGGGTTGCAATTATTCCCAATATAAACATGATTCCATCCCCCCCCCCAGCTTTCCATAAAATCCATAAATAAATAAATATAAATACATTATTCTCAAAATTTTAAGTGAGATCTATGGCCCCTGAAGAGAAGTCAAAGATTTGCAGGGGGTTTGTATTGGAGGAGTCCCACAAATCTCTTAACATTTTTGGAAAGGAGTGTTGGGGTTCCCCCAAAACCTGTTCCACTCTGTTTCCCAATAACTCAGTTTGACTTTAATCTCATCACTCACATAGCAGAACTACATTGAGTTGATCAGACTCAGTGGTGGGGGTGGCTATAGGGGGTACCACACAGCGATAATTATACAGCAACACTTTTCCTTATATGCTTTTATACTGATAATACATGCATTTATACATTTATACATGAATACTAATAACATGGTAGCTTGCAACTAAACTGGGAAATTATGAAGATGAATGACCATTTAATGGCTGTCTGAATACATGCAAAAGAGTGTGAGTTGTTTGTGGTATTGGTATATATCACACAACAAAGTTGGCCTGAGGAAGTATTGAGCATTCAATTCTCTTATTGATGAGATGTCAGATAACCAGGCTCAATCAGTTTATTAATCAAAGATAGATCAGTATAATACAGAAACCTTAATAAATTACTGCTCTGGAGAATAATCTTGCATCTGTTGCAGTGTTACTCCAAATTATGAGCTCAATTTTACTTATATTTATATCCCACTTGCTTATGATAGATAGAAAATTCCACAGATTCCACCACCTTTTCTTACCTAGGTTTTGTACATAACATTTCATATGTCAGTAGACCTTAGAGACATCACTAACTGTACCTAGCACATAATTCATATTTGACAAATCTCAACAGAACATCCATCTTTTTTCTCACATACCCTATGTGTACAACAATAAAACTTAGTGTGAGTACAAGACATTCTAGGAGTACATTTTGTAGTTAGACAACTTAGCGTAAATGCAAAGCATTCTGGACTTAGCTATCAGGAAGAAAAGGAAGAGGTGAAGCAGAATCTGCAGAATTTAGCAGATATGGCTGGTCAGAGGAATTACTGCTCATCCTGGGAAATTTCAGTGCTCATACGGACTCAAGTTGATCAGGCTATGAGCAGATACTGTGGCAGTATGCGCTGATATTACAGAATGCAGAGGGTGCTGCACTGCTTGTCATGTGTTTAAGCAATCAGTGAGTATTTGCCAACATTTGATTTAAGAAAAGAGAAAATCATCTTTACACATACCGTACTGGTGAAATAAGTAACCCAAATGAATGAAAGGAAGATGGTTAAGGATTGTAAGATTATCCGAAGTGAAATGGTTGCACTCCAATGCAAGCCATTGGTGGCTACAATTGCAATTGGCAAATGGATCTGGCATGAGCTTTGCTTCAATTAGACATGCATCAGGATGTGTAGCCTGCTCAGTGTGACTGCAGGTAAGTGTAGGGAGACAGTTGTGAGATTTGAGCCAAGTGATACACAAATTGGAGCAGCAGAAGAGGAGTAGTGTATCTTCAAGAATGGATTGATCCAAGAAGCTGAGATGCTATGTGGACATGCTAAGCTGGGTAGACCAAATCTGAAGAATGGTGGTGGAATGAGTAGGTGTAGCAAGCCATAAAAAAGAAGGCAAAAAGGTTGCTGCTTATAGTGCCTCTAAGAGAGAAGCAAAGCAAGCAATCAGAAAGGTGAGAAACCTAGCTTTAGCTGAGTTCTATAATGAATTGAACAACTACCCTCAACTTGCCAAAAAGAAAATATATGCAATCATGCAGGTAAAAAACAAGGGAAAGGAAGACAGAGTGAACACACCATTCAAATAGATGCTGGGGGCAGACTGCTTGTGACAGGAGACAAGGTACTAAACCATGGCAAGAATACTATGAGGGTCTACTTAATGAGAACTCTTTATATACTACCATCATCTGAACCAATACATACAGATATCAATGACCTGTGAGAGGTAAAAATGTGATATATGTGACTGTTCACAGTACTGAGGAATTAGACTGCTGTCCCACTATAGGAAACAGTTAGAAAGAATCATGGGTAGCCGCGTTCTTCAAAGAGTGGAGCCCATTTTAGGAAAGAAGCTCCTTAGTTTTAGAAAAGGAAAAGGGATGACTGATGATATGCTCATCACTAGACAGTTGATGGAAAAGAAGCTGGAGGGAAACCTCGAGCAAGCTTGGACTTTCCATGCTTTGGAGAAAGCATTCAACAAAGCACCCAAGTGACTGCTGGTGCCTCTCTTGTGATTACATGCTGTATCTCTGTATCCAGGGATGTCATTCAGATAATGGTATCAGAAATGGAGACACTGACAGAGAACTGACAATAAAGCTTCTGAGGGTGGGGTAAGTCTGGTACTGGATAAATGGAGTGATTTATGATAAATGGATACCCAGACTACTTAAGGGACAACATACAAAACCATGGCAAGACCAGCTCTTCTGCATGGATCAGAGACATGGGCGACCAAAGAGAGGCACTTGAGAAAATCTGAAGTCATTGAAAGGAGATGTTTGAAGGCAGTGAGAGGGTGGCATTGCTGGAGCACATGCAGAATGGTGTCATCAGGAATGAAACCAGGTCTGGGATATCAGAGAGATGGAGTAAGAGAAGAGGCTCAGATGGTATGGGCATGTACAAAGGATGGATGAAGGGCATCCTGATAGGGAGGCATTTGAGACTAGGTTCGCAGGTGGAGCACAAGAAGATGGTGGATAGACTGTGTATGGGAGGATGGAGTGGATATGGAAGCAAGCCTGGAAAAGACTGATCTGTTGACCTAACCCCAGCTAGCTGGGATAAAGGAAAGAAAAAGAAGATGAGTAATAACAAAGCTTGTGATCACTGGAGCAGGGAAGGATGAGTGGATGAAAGCAAATCACTTGGGACAGCATATCTGTGGGGTAAAATCAGAGTGTGTGCATGCAAGAGTGAGGTCAAGAGATCCCTTGAGAGAGTTTCATATTGTAAAGAGGGAAACCCATGAAAAACTGTTTTTCTTTGCTTTAAGATGACTTATAGTTTCTACTCATTCCTGGAATGTTCCTGGCTGAATAACTCGTTTTCATTAAGATGTTTTAATTGTTAAAATTTAGCACCTCATCTTCTTTTCTAAAGCAAATCCTTATCTCATGGTCCAAATCTATTCTATCAAACATACTAATAGAGTTACATAGGTGTAAAAGCAGAATAAAGCAGGGGTAAATAAGGCCCCCAAATTCTTTACAGATGATGGGTCTCTTCTGGGCAAGGCTCAAAAACCATTGTGGATCTACTTGGATTAGTGCTGAACTGGGTTAATTGAGAAGGAAAATGAACTTTGAACTTAATAGAAAATTATCTGCCAACACATGAACTCTTATATTCAAAAGGGAAGTTTATTGAATTCATTTGTTTTAGACAGGGAGGATGACACAACTGCCTCAACTGCAGAACTTGTCCCTCCTCTCTACCTCCCCTAATCCATTATCAGGGCGAGGTCACCGAGGGGTGGTTTGGGGATGATAACACAAGAAGCAAAGAAACACAATGTTACTTGAGACAGTTTTTGTGAGAGAATTTTAACCCAGAACAGACTATGTTTTGGTCCAGCACAAGCCTTGCAAGATTTTAAATGGATCTGAAAGTGGAACTACTCCATATAAATTGTGCTGTTTTATACAGCCTTAATATAAAAACATTAATATGAACTGTGTGCATACCTGAATTAAAAAGAGACTAGGAAATAACATCCTGGATCTGTGTCCACTTATTTTTTGCCCAGATAACCTGCTCCAGGGTTATTCTTTCTTGACAATACAAAAGCCAAAACATACCGTCTTTTCACAGCTATTTTGTTCATTGTAAGGTTAAAACATTGCACTGCAGGGACATTTTGTTTTCTCTTTCATTATTGCAGTTTCTAAAATTCTATTTAGCACCATCCAAAATAAGCTAAACAAAGAAACAAAAACAAGGGGGAAAAACAAAAAACGAAAAAACCACCAAACCCAAAGGCAGTAATACAGCAAGAAAAAAATCCGTAACACTATTCTGTTCTATCATCTTGAATAATTTATATTTCATATACAGCTCAGATTTTTCTAATTACCTTCTGAATTTTTTTTCTGGGGCTAGACATAGCTGAAAGCAATTAGAAACATAGGAATTGCCATACCAGATCAGACTAGTAGTCCACCTAGTAATAGTGAGGAAGAACGGTCCAGCAGAGAAGAAGGCTGGTTCACAGAGTGGGGTGTGAGCCTGGGATTTGGGAGACCCTAGTTTATTTGCCTGCCCCAATACAGACTTCCTCTGTGACCTTGGACCGGTCATGTAGGCCCAGATCCTCAAAGATACTTAGGCATGTATATCTTTAGGCCTGCAACTAAGTCCACCATTAAGATGCTACTGATCTATTCATAACCACCACTGAGCTGCCACCTAACCCCTACGTGTTTAAATTCTTTAGGCATCTAAGTTGCAGTCAGTTGGCATTCGCAAAGTTGCCTAAGCCCTGATACTGTAGCTAACAAGCAGGTCAGAGACGGCACAGGACTCTCAAACTAGAAGAGGAAGGTCTATCTTGCCAGGAGGGCCTAGTCCTGTAGGCATACTCTGAAAATGCCTAAGACAAGATTCCTGTCAAACTCTGGAGTAGGAGGCCCAGATACATGTCACCCGTGGAGGTGGGCCGTACAGCAGCCGCATGAAAGATAGCCGGGGGCACAAGGAAACATAGGGTGAGTGTAGGAGGGGTATTAAATGTGAGCAGAAGATAGAATTAGAGTGAGAGATGGTTCCAGATGCTAGGGCATGAGGTACATAAGCAGCTGACCTGGCTTAGGCACCTAGCTCCAATAAAGGATTTTGTGGCTGAGGATCCTGAGTGGAGGGAGGCACCTATCTCTTGTCTATTAGCCAGGTCCATCAGGTCAGCTCTGTTCTTTTCCTCAGCATTTCACACCCAGCTAGCTTAGGTGGCTCCCTGCTCAATTTGCTGGCTTCTTAGGATCCATTTCTTAGGATTTCTAACTCTACCCATATATTGTCTGGGGAGCCTGGGTGCCTAGTTTAGGGCTGCATATTCCACTCCATGGGAGGCTCCAGGAGTGAGGCTTGGCTGTGCTGAGTTGAGCAATGCCTAAATACCTTTGTGAATTGGGGCACTAGTCTCTCTGTTCTTCATCTGTAACATGGGGATAATAGAATTGCCCTACCTCACAGAGGTGTTCTGTGGAAAAATAAATTAAATATTGTGTAATCAGGACCATATAAGCACCGAAGATGTAGAGAAAAGTGACCAGTTTCATCTGCTTAAGAGGAAAGTGCAAGAAATCCTGTAGTAGGCACCTATCTCTTGTCTATTAGCCAGGTCCATCAGATCAGCTCTGCTCTTTTCCTCAGCATTTCACACCCAGCTAGCTTAGGTGGCTCCCTGCTCAATTTGCTGGCTTTTTAGGATCCATTTCTTAGGATTTCTAACTCTACCCATATATTGTCTGGGGAGCCTGGGTGCCTAGTTTAGGGCTGCATATTCCACTCCACAGGCTCCAGGAGTGAGGCTTGGCAGTGCTGAGTTGAGCAATGCCTAAGTACCTTTGTGAACTGGGGCACTAGTCTCTTTGTTCTTCATCTGTTACATGGGGATAATAGAATTGCCCTACCTCACAGAGGTGTTGTGTGGATAAATAAATTAAATATTGTGTAATCAGGACCATATAAGCACCGAAGATGTAGAGAAAAGTGACCAGTTTCATCTGCTTAAGAGGAAAGTGCAAAAAATCCTGCAGTAGGCAGTTCAGAGATTGCCCACTTGCCCACCAGCTTCTTTCTAACTACCGTCAATTGGTAAAAATGAATAAATCCATCATTTAGATTAATTTCTGAATATTCTCACAAGTGTCATGCGTGAATATCTGTGAAACACAAATTTTGAAGCCACTTTCCAACCCCTTTAAAAGCCTTTTGATTTTTGAAAGCTGCATATTAAAGGAAATAATGGCATCTTTCCCAGGTGATGTTTTCATGTAATGGAGAGCCTCAGCAGAGAGCAGTCATTGCAGTACGCAGTATCATTATATTGTGTTAGTAAAAGTAAAGAAGTGATGCACTTACATTAATCTCTGATGGCATGATTCTCATCTCACATACACTACTGCAGATGAGAAATAATTCCACTGATGTTAGCAGTGTTCTACCAAAATAAACTAGTGCAACTGTGAACAGAATCGGACCCAGAGACTGCATAGCATATTGATGAAAAGGCTAAGCATAATTCTGTATATTTGGTCTATCGTTAAATTATATATATCCGTCAATGCCTCTTCTTGTCTTCCAATGCACAGTATGTATTTACATTATTCATATCTAAATCCAAATCCAAATGTGTCTCATTTGTATAAACCTTAAGTTAGAACTTCAGCCTTTTGCTGCTAGGAATGACATTAGTGAGATATGCAAATTAAAAATCAGATGGCAGGAATACTAAACAAGGCAATGGCAAAATATGTATGTCTAGAAGACCATATGTGAAGAAAATAATTTACAACAACACTGTACTGAAATACAGTAGTTCCTTATACATATTAAATGTGGTGTGATAGGAAGCAGAAGAATGTGGTTGGCATAAATCCAAAGTGCCAAAGGCCAGAACTGAATGCTTTTCTTCCTTTATTCGCATTGAAAATAAAAAGAAAAGGAGTACTTGTGGCACCTTAGAGACTAACAAATTTATTAGAGCATAAGCTTTATTTGTTATTCTCTAAGGTGCCACAAGTACTCCTTTTCTTTTTGCGAATACAGACTAACACGGCTGCTACTCTGAAACCTGTCATATTGAAAATAAACTGATCCTTACATTCTCATTATGTAATTTACAATTATAGGGGTACAATATGCTTCCTAACCTTATATTTAAATAACTGGTCTGAAACTCAGGATGATCGATTGCTTATGTATTTTTCTTGGCTTGCTTTTAATGTATTAATTACACATTTTCTAAACTGCAAACTATGGAAATATTTGGTTGCTTAGCCTCATAGGCTCTAACAATTCCTAAAATAATTGAAGTCCCAAACTACTAGCCATCCAATTAATTGTGTTTCAGTACTAATCAGATGCTTCACAGATTTCTAACCAGAATCTGTTTCCAGAAATGAGGATTCTTAAACAGATTTCTATGACTGTAACCAGTCCCTAAGAAATTAATCTCAGAGGGGACTGATCAAGTGAATAAAAGTGTATTCTAAAATTCCTGCATGTTAAAAAGTTGATTTTTAGTAGGTGTCTTATCTGTCCCACATTTTTATTAGCTAAAAGGCTCCCCCCCATATTAATTCCTCTGACTTCAACAAATGCCCCTCGTGAGGTCCCTGTCCAATATGCCACTAACAGGGTCCCACCCACCATTTTTACTCCTTTTCTGGCAAATTGTAATATTGACTAGATCAGGGTACAATTTTTAATGCAAATAATTTTTTTCACCAAAATCAATTTTCAAATTCAAATGGGTTTCATCAAATTGTTTAAGTTGAAGTTAAAAAATTGGAAATATTGAAATGATTCATTTTGGCATTTCCAAAATAAAATGTTTTGACTTCTCATTTTGGAAAGGTGTTTTGTTGTAGAAGCTGACTCAGTTTTATTATATTTTTAAAAAGCCCTCAAAATGAAACAAAACCGAAGAATTTGGTTTTGATATTTTAATTTGTCTGGAAAAAATGAAAATTGTTCTCGTTTCAGGGCGACCCAAACCTGTTATCTCAAATAGCGTTTCCCAAAGACTTCAATTGCAACACTCTGGTTTAGATGTCACATTATTATTCTATTAATAAAATCACAGACTTGTATTGTCCAGGAGAGAGTTGAGCAGTAGAAGACATACATTTCTGGGGAAAGTCTGGGACTTGGAGTTTGCTGGTATCAGTCTGCAGTGTAATTCAAGAGTGGCTGGCTATAGTACTCATACACTGTAATTGGGAGTAACTTACATGCTGGATGCAGACCAGAAGTGGTAGCTCTCACAGCAAAGCAGTGTAAAAGGCACCCCAGATTGGAGAACTGAGGGGACACAGCAGTTCATCAGTCCAGATTGTACCCTCGGTATGTCACACATAGACAAATTCTGGTCCCATTAGAGTCTGTGGGAGTTTTCTCTCAGATTTCAGTTGGACTAGAATTTGCCCAATGTTTTTATTATTGTTGTGGCAAAGGGTGCCAATGGCTTGCAGAGTGACACTCTCCATAGACAGGGTTAAAGATGCCATGGTGTCACCTCACCCACAGACTTGTTAATAGTATTGCCTGGATGAAGCTGCTTTTCATGGTCTGGGCTATTAGTGGTTCCTTTGTATTGCAAAGCAACTCCACAAAAAATGCCCAAACACACCTTTCTAGGCCCTGTAGTTTCCATGAGCTACTTTGGACTAGGGGTTTCCTGGGTGAAAAGTGCAGGTCTGAGGGAGGGAAAGAGTCACAGCGTTTGTCCTGTGAGGACCTGGAGAGAGAGAGCAGTGCAGGAGAGCTGATTAGGGGGTCAGGGCGGAGGTGCTTTCCCTGATTTCTGTGCAGAGGAGTTGCTTGTGTGCTGTTTGCTACCACCCTTGTTCAAGGGAACAGGACATGTGAACATTTTGTAAAGAAAACAATTACACTACAAAAAACCCTGTCACTGATTTCTGAGCCACGTGGTAAACTGAATGGCAAGAACCCAAATTCTGCTACTGCTTGGCCAAAGGCCAACATCATTTTAAAAATGAATAAACAAATACCAAGGGCATCATTATAAGTGATCAGACATGCATTGGCATTCCAACATTCTGTAGTAATTTTTTTTGGTGACTGCTCACGTAAGGTTCTGAATCAGCAGCCCTCGGCTGTGATCACCAAAACAGGGATGACATTGGCAGGTGCAGAGACAGCATCTCCCTTGTGCTCCAACAGCATGCCTCCACCCTGCCCCCAAAGGACACTCTGACAAGGCACTGTTGGAGGCTCTCTAAGCCACTGAGAAGCAAGTGTTGGTCAGGTTCCAAACCCAGTCCGTTGCTGGCTTCTCTACTGAGGCTACCAATAATAGTGCTACATTTGGAATGTTTTTATGCCTTGGATGCATGTCCACTACATGCATGTTCTAAACCAAAATGTCCCCAGACCTCGAGGAAACTCAGTATATGCTGACTGCAGATACATGTGCCTCCTCTCCAACCTGTCTGCCTCTCCCTGAGTGCCTACTGAGCATTACACCTACCGCTGGGGCTGAAGGAGAATCTGTTAGCTGTTAAGAGCAGAGAGTTTATGACCCACAAATTTACCTGTGCTGATTCCATCCATTAGATGGAGTGGTACACATGCACATAGCTCTTTCATTACAATATATCCTGGCAATTAACCCCGGTACCATGGCAACCAGTTTCCTTCAGACACACAGAGTTACTTATTTGAAACTTCAGCTAGGGAAGTGGCTGCCTAGTATGCCAATTATGAGGTGATAGACCTATTGTTGTGGTTTGGAGCTTGACACCTTCACATACCACAGTGTTCTTTGAGTAGAACTCCTCTGGGGAAACTGGACTATAGATTCCCAGAAGTCTTTGGAAACATTTAAAACCTGATACAGCTGAGATGAATGCAAAGAAAAAAAAACACTTAGAGAACAGATTTCAAGCAACACATTTCAAATGGATATAGATAAAAAAAGCACCCTTAAAGATATCCACTGCCACATCAGCTAAGGGCTTTGCAACAGTAAACGTATGCAAATATAAATATGTTCAGTTGTGTTTTTGTTTTTTTTTGCAAAGGCTGTATGGACTCAGCAGTCCTAAATTGTTTGTCAGGGACTTCTGTGACTTGGGTGCAGACTAAATAAAGACCCTTGTACCATGTCTGCTGAATTCAATTACACAGGAATGACTACAACTACCAGACTAGGTCCCCAGTTGAACAAAATAGAACAAACTCACAGAAATGGGCTGAAATATAGCTCTCTTATGGAATTTCTCAGCTGGTTGGGCAATATTGACTATCCATTGGGGCACACTCCACTGGTGAAGGGGAAAAACAGCAGCAAAATCTCATGGACTGTCTTTGGGCTAACTGAAAATAAGAGATGGAGACTAGAAGACTACTTGGAGTAAGACGAGAGGAAGGATAGTCCAGTGTCTAGGGCCTTACTTGGGATTTGGAAGACCCAGATCCAATTACCTGAGTCACCACAGATGTCATATGGCTGGGGACAAGTCTCTCTGTGCTTCTTCATCTGTAAAATGGGGATAATAGCATTTCCCTAGCTCACAAGGATGTTGTGAGAATAAATACATTAAAGATCGTGAGGTGCTTAGACTCTGCCATGATGGGGGACATAAGAGAAATACCTAGATAGGAAGGAGAAACATTAATGACTGATATCTTTGTACAGAACCAGTGAGAAGTACTGGATGGAGAAAGACGACTGGGGATGAAATTCACCTTTGAGCTTTCACCGAAAGCTTACAAGTGGGATTTAAATATGTGAAAGCCTCTGCTGGTCCTCTGTTCAGGTGTGAAATTTACCCTAGATAATTCAGAATTAGACTGATTAAGAGAGGAGGAACTAGAATTAGTTGTTTTTGAAATATCAATATAGGGATAAATATCACTTGTCAAAAAGCTAGATATAATGTGAATAAATGCAGCAATATTTTACTTGAAATATACATAAAAAGACAAAATCTGTGCTTGCAATCAGGATTATTGTACAATATTCAGATAAATCATTTTTGTGCAAGATAATATTTAAGCACAGATTCAGAGATCATATTTTTAATATAGTATTGTTATTATAAATTGTGTTCCAGGAAGTATTTGGTCACTGTATATATATATACATGCTGCAATCATTGCTTAGTTAATAATCAGTTTGTGATAGTATAATAATAATTATAATAATATTTTAGTATATTTGAGTGTATTTAGTAGTAATTCAAATATACACACACACTGACCAAATATATATAAATTACTGTCACAAACTGATTATTAACTAAGCAATGATTGCAGCATGCATTTACAATAAGGCACTGTATTACCTCATAACTATACACAGCTCACCCTCACTGTAATGTGGCTAGTTAAATGCTAGTCAAAACTCAGTTAGCCTAGACATGTATTGGCTTTTTTGGGCTGCAGCCATAGAGGCAGCAAAGAGATTAACATGCTTTTTAGTCTTCCCACCCCTCCAAAATAAAACAGTTTTCTTCAGTAGAAATTTATTCTATGCTTCAAGAAGAAGAGTAACAAAGAGACGGGATATTTTCCCATCTTCATTGCTAGATTGTGTTAGCATTACGAGCAGAAACAACTATCGCTTTTTGTTGTTGTGATGGGTGTATTGCTCCACTTCCAGCCTCTTGCTACAGCTGGTATGCCCTCCTGTCCCTCCTTGTTTATTGGTGCAGTGCTGACCTGCAGAATGTGCCTTTTATATTCTGCTTCTACAGGGAATTGATCTGGGAAATAAACTTGTTAAGGGAAGACTGAGTATACCTCATGATAACTAGCCAGATGATGGGAAAAATTCCATTGAATTTAATAGCAAAAATCCAACTGCCTTCAATGGAGTCAGGATTTCACCTGTAATCTTTATAGGAGACTTATGGTAGAGCATTTTTCAAAAACAGCAGAATTATAACTAGCTGACATGATGTGCTGTATGTATTCCAATATGCTTCTGACAATCTGCAGGTTTACAGTAACTACAAAGCATTTCTACTGGGAGTAACAATAGGAAAACAATGCTTTTGTTTCCAAGACATAGTTTTAGAGACATCTAACAATGTGAAAGCTGCCTGCACTAGGCAAATACAATGTGCTATGAATGTACAGTACAACCAGCGACATTGCATAGCCACCGTCGCTCTAAAGCGATTACCCGACGCTGTACTCTTGAGGTGGTCAGCTAAATTAGAGTAGGCTTAACAGAAAATGTCACTGCAGATTAAACAAAGCAGCCCGCTTCTTCACACTGTGCTGCAATGATGGAACTACTGGTTTAAAGATGAATAATGCAGAGGTGAGAAAACGACAATTAGGGAAGTCCCCCAACAAGTGGCTAGATTTTGCAGCAGCTACAGACATTCTATTTACTAAGTTTTCAGGCTGGGAATGCAAGAGCGGGGCTGGGGTGAGAGGATGGAAGGGATAAAGCTTGCTCAGAAGCTGCAACTTTCTCATTCATTTGGGAAGGAGGCAGGTTAGAGGCTTAGGATAGTTAGAGGTGGACTATTATAATTATTATTACTGGTGGGGGAATACTACATAATGCTTAGAAGAGATTACAGTGAAAGATAGGTGCTTAATAAAAGAGTGCAGCACATACTCCTCTTAGTACAGGCCAACAAGAGCTATCCGTCTGTAACATGAGGATAATAGGATCTCCTCTCCCTGCCCTTTATCTATTTGGCCTATTTAGGCTGCAATTCAGCTAAATATTTCATCATCTACTTGAATCTATCCTTTTTCAGTAAAGCACTGAGCCTGTGCTTAACTTTAAGCGTGCACTGGGACCCATTGATTTAAGCATGTTTTTAAGTCCCATTAAAGGTAAGCATGCACTTAAGCACCTTTCCTGAATGGGGATGTTTTCCTAAATCACAACCTTCAATTGTAAATTCTTCAGGGTAAGGGTGTCTCATACTTTGTACAGTCCCTAGCACAATGTAGCTCTGCTCTTGGTAATGCCCTCGAGGTGCTACTGTAAGAAAAATAACAACATCAGGAGTCACCAAAAGAGGACCAGAGCAGTCTAACCACAGAGCAAGAAAAATACAATAATGTGTATTGGCCGGGGAGAATAATTCAGTACTTTGAAGGAGAGAGGGATTGCCAATAAATCAGTTGCTCAACTTTCCAAGGAGGATTATGCAGTTTCATGCAAGAACCAGTGAACAGAAAAAAGCTAAACAACTCAGAGAAGCTAAGTTAATACTTTGCTACAGCTCTGGTTAAGGTTTAATATGGAAAATTTTACAGTTGAATTATAACCCTCTGAAAATAAGGGCTGATAATGAAATGTTGTCTTCTTACATTGGGTGTTTTTAATTGATGCTTTACACACAAACAATTTAGAGAAACAAAGAGCAGGTTTTCCATAATAATTGCTACATTTTATTTATGGTTGTTCCATTTGGAAAAAATCAATGTTGATGAAAGCACAGGATGTAAGTGGCAGATGGTCACTGAATGATCACACAAAGTCATAATGTCAGAGAACCTGGACAGAGTATTAGTCCTGGGAACTAGTAACACAGTATTATTTCCAAAACCTAACTAGTTTCTTTTGAAAAATAACTTTATCATCACTCTGAAGTATTTTTAAAACTCTTAAATATTATGCCTAGGGGAGGAAGCTATTTTTTGCATTGGCAGAGATTTCAGGAATGAATTTTTGGCAAACTCAGCTGAGTTCACTCATTGCACAGTACATGATAATGTTCATTATGATTATATTGAAAATGATCCATTCTGCACAGTATTAAATTTGATTTCATTCTGAAATGAATTCAAACTCCGTAAAACTCATGTGTGTATGAGGAAGCAGGTTTTATTATTATTATTGGTAATTATTCTGGAATTCTTTCATGGTTAATTCTTATTCTGATGTGTTGTTGGATTTGGTTGTATTGTTTGCGGAATGAAAATGTTTATGACTGTGACAAGTGGTGCTTTTCTTTTTTTTGTGGAAGGCCAAGAAACAACAATGATGGACAAAAGAGACCCCAGAGATCACTTAGAAAACCCATCCTGCTTCTTCCAGAAATAACAACTATCTCAGAGGCTGAAACTTTAGAGATTTTTGAATGCTAAGAGTTTCTAATATTTTATTCTGCCTTACTTAGTATGTGATACATATTCATGAAGTTCATTATAGCAGCACCTAGTTGTGTGGCTATAGTTTAGAGCAGTGATACTCAACCTTTAACAGCTAAAGTCACTGAAGAGAGTTTCAGAGAAGCACCGGAGTATTGAACATTCAGGTACTTAGAATAAAGCAATTTTCTTAAAGCTAAAACATCAAAGCAAAAGTTTTCACTTACATTGGTTACCAGTGGAAACAGGGGTTTAACCTATTCATCTCTATGTCTATAGATTTAAAATAACATTTTGTCTTGAGGCAACTCTGTCAGAGCACTGCATAATGCATTTCTCAAACTGGAATAGAGAGATATGGCTGACCATGAAGATCTATGGGTGCTTTGAGAGCCACATGCTAATGATCATTGGTTCAGAGTAGTAAGAACATAAGAATGGCCATACTGGGTCAGACCAGTGGTCCATCTAGCCCAGTATCCTGTCCTCCGACAATGGCCAATGCCAGGTACTTCAGAGGGAGTGAACAGAACAGGTTATTGAGTGCCCCTCAATATGCCCCTGTCATCCAGTTCCAGCTTCTAGTAGTCAGATGTTTAGGGATACCCAGAGCATAGGGTTGTGTCCCAGAGTGTCTTCACTAATAGCCATTGATGGACCTGTCCTCCACAAATTTATCTAATTCTTTTTTGAACCCAGTTGTTCTTTTGGCCCTCACAACATCCCCTGGCAACAAGTTCCGCAAGCTGACTGTGTGTTGTATGAAGAAGTACTTCCTTATGTTTGTTTAAACCTGCTGCCTATTAATGTCATTGGGTGACCCTGGGTTTGTAAGTTATGTGAAGAGGTAAATAATACTTCCTTATTCACTTTCTTCAAACCATTCATGATTTTATAGATTCTATCATATCTCCCCTCAGTTGTCTCCTTTCCAAAATGAACAGTCCCAATCCTTTTAATGTCTCCTCCTATGGACACTGTTCCATACCCCTAATCATTTTTGTTGGCCTTCTCTGTACTTTCCCAATACAAATATATTTTTCTTGAGATACTGACCAGAACTGCATGCAGCATTCAAGGTGTGGGCATACCATGGATAGAGAAATTATTATATGTTCTGTCTTATAACCTATCCCTTTCCTAATGGTTCCTAAGATTGTTCACTTTTTTGAATGGTGCTGCACACGGAGCAGATGTTTTCAGAGAAATATCCACAATGTCTCCAAGATCTCTCTCGGCAGCTAATTTAGATCTCATCATTTTATATGTATAGTTGGGATTATGTTTGCCAGTGTGCATTACTTTGCATTTATCAACATTAAATTTCATCGGCCCCATTTTGTTGCCCAGTTACCCAATTTTATGAGATCCCTTTGTAATTTTTCGTAGTCAATTTTGGATTTAACTTTCTTAAGTAATTTAGTATCTGCAAACTCTGTTGCTGCACTGTTTACCCCTTTTTCCATGAACTCTTTCCATTCCAAAAAAATAAGTGGGTTGATGAGGCAGTGAGTGGTCTAGATCTGCATTAGATTTAACCTAAACTGCAGATTGCATTTGAGATTGATTCAGAAATAGGATTTGGATTTGGTGAAATTGAAATACCACAAGTTGCTGACGTCAGTTAAATCAAATTGGTAAAAAGGCGACTTCCAGTTTGGATTTGACCCAGAACCAAAACAGTAGGAGCAGGTTCAGATCCAGAAATTTCAATCACATCATGAGTCAAAAAAAAATCATACCTCCTTCAAAGTTCTGAGTTCTGGCCAAGATTTTAAAAAATGACTGGCAATTCTATGTGTCTCAATTTCTGGTGCCCAGTCTGAAAATCGTTACAGTGGCTGAATTTCAGAGAGTGCATTCGTTATTACTTTCTGAGAAGCTGTCTCAAGTTAGGAACCCAACAACTGAGGTACCTAAAGTCACCAGTGCTGCCCAGACTACCCCAACTCTTTCTGTTTGGGGATTACACCGTTATGGTAAGAATGCTATTGTAACGCTGACGGACCCCGGTCACCAGCGGGCGGGATTGAACCTGGGACCTCTGGAGCTTAGTGCATGAGCCTTTACTGCATGAGCTAAAAAACAACTGCCTGTTAACTAAGGCTGTAGAGCAGACTCATTAATCTTTCTCTCGAAGTGGTCTTGGTGCCACTAGATGGGCCAGAACACCACACCCACAAGGTGTGTGGGTTACACTATCTACAGTGAAATTTACCATATAGGATCTGGGACATGAAGGTGGTGGTTTTAAAAAAGAAACCAAAACAAATATTCCCCAAATAGCTGACATTTTAATTCAGAGTTGAAAATTAATTGTTGCACGTATCAGCGATAATATTTTTCAGTATGTGTGTGCATATAAAATGTTAACACTATTGCTGTACAACAGAAGCTCATATATGTTCTGAAATGCAGTATCTTGCCATGTTATTGTGATTCACTGGATCCAAACAGCTACCATATGTACAAACAAGCAATGAGTAACATAGTAACACTAGAAAAGCAAGGCAGCCATATGTCCCATCCGGGTCTAGACACCTGTCTAGCATTTGTAGGCTAGTATTTTCCCCTCTCACTGTTTGTGCACTTCTCTAACATACTGGTTGTTTCAGACCCTATCATTATTTTTAGCAACCATCCCCCATGCTAATTACCTTCTCTGTAAAGACTTTTCTCTGAAACGTGCATCTGTCCCAGCAGGGGGATAGTGGCCAAAAACAGTTTACAGTCTGATGGTGTGCTGCACAAAGAGGCAAGGCATGGGGGATTATGAGTCCCTCTGTGCAGCATTTTCTCAATTACTTTTCCTAACTGGCTTCAGAGCATGATGGAAATTGGACAGGTTAAAGAGAAAACAAGTGGTTTTTGCACACTGTGTGGATCCTCTGGGCAACAGAATTATGGAAGTTTTCAGAGTAGCAGCCGTGTTAGTCTGTATCCGCAAAAAGAAAAGGAGTATTGTGGCACTTTTGAGCTAACACATTTATTTGAGCATAAGCTTTCGTGAGCTACAGCTCACTTCATCGGATGTTTTATAATTTAATGGTGTCCAGTTTGCAAATTAATTCCAATTCAGCAGTCTCTCAAATTGGAATTAATTTGCAAACTGGACACCATTAAATTAGGCTTGAATAAAGACTGGGAGTGGCTGTGTCATTACACAAAGTAAAACTATTTCCCCATGTTTATTTTCCCCCCTACTGTTCCTCACACATTCTTGTCAACTGCTGGAAATGGCCCATCTTCATTATCACTACAAAAGGTGTCCCCCCCCTCCCGTTGGTAATAGTTCACCTTAACTAATCACTCTCAATATAGTGTGCATGGTAACACCCATTGTTTCATGTTCTCTGTGTATATAAAATCGTCCAACTGTATTTTCCACTGAATGCATCCGATGAATTGAGCTGTAGCCATGAAAGCTTATGCTCAAATAAATGTGTTAGTCTCTAAGGTGCCACAAGTACTCCTGTTATTTTTGAGAATGATGGAAGGGTGCCATGGGCCACAGCTGCTAGTCCCTGTGAACTGTTGTAGCTTCCAGGAAGAATCTGTCTCTTCTCAACCTCTTTGTGTACCCACAGGATTTGACCCTTTTCTTAGCAACAAGCTGAACCCTGCTAATTCTGAGCCTGATTATTTTGCTGTATCAATGATTTCCGTATTCCAGAACTGCATATACATCAGTCATGTCCCCACTTAATCTTTTTTTTATTAATACAAACCTACACACTCCTTATAGTTATAGCTACTGAAATCCTTTATCACTCTTGCTGTGCTCTTCTGCATCTTTTTACATTTCTCAATAGTCTGCCTGTCATATATTGCTGAAAATTGTACACAATACTCTACATGTGGTTTCATTAGCTCTTTGTTGTGTGCCATCGCTATCTCTTCTGATTTGTGCCCAGTTCTGTCTCTTGATACATCCCAAATATTTGGTTAGCTCAGGACAGGAGTAACAAACTTATTTTCTATAGCTTTCATTGGACTTTAGCCTATAATAGGTGGTCTCATGCCAGTCATTAATGGAGAATGTCCATGCCACAAAAACCACCATCACAACTGACAACCTTAATGATGAAAGAAGTAAATTCAGAAGAGATGTTTCAGAGTAGCCGCCGTGTTAGTCTGTATCCATAAAAAGAAAAGGAGTACTTGTGGCACCTTAGAGACTAACAAATTTATTAGAGCATAAGCTTTCGTGAGCTACCGCTCACTTCATCCGATGAAGTGAGCGGTAGCTCACGAAAGCTTATGAGCTGTAGCTCACGAAAGCTTATGCTCTAATAAATTTGTTAGCCTCTAAGGTGCCACAAGTACTCCTTTTATTCAGAAGAGAGCAATCCATAGTAAAAGGACTGGGTGGAAAATGATAATTAATTTCATGAAAAAATTTTGAGGTTATGCAATTTGTTTTTGTTTTGCATCAGGACAAAAATGATACCTCTCAAAAAGAGAGAGAAAGCAAATTACCCGAGTATTTAGGACACTCACTTGGGATGTGGGAGACACCAGTTCAGGTCCCTGCTCTGAATCATGCAATGTGCTCCCAGATGAGGGCCTTACTCACTGGGATATTGGTTGTTCTGGGGTGGGTTCCCTCTTTCTCTTCCTCTCATCCTGGACCCCAGGACATTTGCATTGAAACCAATATGTTATTCCAAAAAGCTTCAGTTTTGTTGACAAACTCCTGACTAGCACAGACCCTGAACTATTTTCATTCAGCTAGCAATGTTCCCTTTGGCCAAGTTGGAGTTACACTGGTGTGGCAGTCAGGTAATCTTACATTACTATTGTCAATGCTATTCTTATTTTATAGGATAGAGCATGCTATTCTTATTGTATAAAACAGAGTGGCCTCCACTTTCCAGTGTTGTAACATTGACACCTTCCTTTCACAAGTACCTTCTGGACAAGAAAGATTTGTCAAAGCTCTGGTAGTTTTGATCAGAGTTCTTTTAAACATTAAAATACAATGCCATTTACAAATAAAAGTTGTTACTAATTATTAACAAGAAATAATAGTGATACTGCTAGAGTTGTTTAAACTGAGGAATATATATCTTATTTATCTAAGCATATTGTTAACAGATTGGCTTGTTTTTTTCTGATCATATGGCTCAAATTTTTGATTCTCTCTCTCTCCCTTTACCCACCTTCTAAATCATTCTAGTGTTAGAGAATATCATTTATCACCTTATATAAAACTGGCCATGCATCACAGAGCCACATATGATCAGGAAATAATTTTCTATCTCAAACAGCCCCAGATGTGCAATCACCACCAGAAAATGGTGCAGAAGTCTATATTTGCCTCAGCGACACTTTCCAACCAATAATAAATGGAAAATAAAAGCATGCACTCAGTACATTTTCAAGGCAAACCAAGCAATCACCTATGATTATTTTCATATCAAATCTTTTAGAGAGGGTATAAACTTACTCTGTTCCAGTTGGTGCTTTTAAAAAGTATAGCTTTGCATTTAAAAAGACCATGACAGAAAGAAAAGTGCATGGAGAGGCAAATAGGATATATTTCAGGTTAAGAACCTCAGGCAGTAAGAACAGAAATATTTCCTTGAAGGCTGATAGCTTCAGAAGCTGAGCTTAGAGATGTATCCATACTTTGGATAGTGCCTCAAAACTTGGAAATATTTGGAAATCATAGAAATGAAGGACCTTTTTGTGGATAAAGCCTTGCATTGGGACTCAGGAGATCTGGATTCATTTTCTGTATCTTTGAGGTGTGAATTAGCCATTAAGAAAAAGGATGTTATTGTGGTTAAATTATGAAACTGCATCCTAAGACATTTGAATTCAGTTCCTAACTCTGCTGCTAATTTCCTGTGTGACCTCAGGCAAATCACTTAATAGCGCTGTGCTTCAGTTCCCCTCTCTAAAATGGGAATGGGAATGCTCCATCCTTTGTCTGTGTTGTCTATTTAGATCAGAATCACTTCTGGACAGCGACTGTCAATTACTATATGAATATATGGCACCTCGCCCACTGGAGCCCCAATCTCAGTTGGTGCTACTGGAATTGATAGAATGGGTGAACTGAGTCAGGAAATAAAATGCACCATTCCCCTCACTCATCATTGTCCAGGTTTTACAACAGAACCAAAACTAATCTTTTATGTATTCTGTAATGATGAGCTATCTTTTAGTCCTGGGATTTGTCATTTTTCTGCACTTCTGCTTTCATCCCTGGCCAGAAGAGCTGAAAGCACACTAAGAAAAAAACTATTCTTGAATTTACACTCTGACTAGGGAATAGAAGTGCCAGAAGCCCAAGAAAACCTATTCTCACAAGGTCATTATCTGAGTGTGGCAGATTTAACATGCTCATATCATTTTGATCAACCTAGTGATTGTGGGGTCTGAATACAAAGGGAAGCCCTGAGCCTGCAAATCTGCACATGTGGGTTCTTCACAAGCACATAGCCCCTTTCAAATCAGTGGCATTATGCATGGGTGTAAGTGTCCGCTCACATGGCTCTGACTGTCAGATCAGAGCCTGAATCAGAACTCTGAAACACTAGAAAATTTACATCAGACACTCAAGGTTAATCACCACTACCACTATACTACTCTGGGTTGGGGCCTATATAACTTCACTGATTTCAGTCACTTTGAGTATCTTCAGCGGAGTTACACTGGCATAGAACTGGACCAGAGCAAGTGGTGAATACAGCCACATTGTTGAAGGTGCATATGGTAGTGTGTATTGTTTTACATTACATAATCTCTTGTATCAAAAAATAATACATTGCAACACTTGTGCAAAGGTACCATCTAAGGGATAGTTGTGAACTGTTTAAAAATTCATTTTCATATTAGACAGAATGGACACTTGTATCTACACTTGCCTTTGCAAATTGTACGAAGGCATTCCTGCATCCATTCTGGTGACTTTTCTGAATCCAAAAGTACAGTATGGCTAGTAACAAACTATAAGAACTTCAGAAAAATTGTTTAAAGTTTATGAAATAATTTATTCCCCAAACCAGTGATAATATGGACTTAGAGTACAATTTGTTTGGATTTATTTAATAAAAGGTTACATTTTTTTTCTCTAACTGAAAGACAGTGTAAAGGAAGCTATTCTCCCCTGCACAATGGAAGGTAGGATTATAGAATAAACACGAGGGAGATAAGAAAGGTGAATCAATTTAAATGACCTTTATTCAAGCTCCATTGAAACAAATGAATAAAAAGATTTATCCCACAGAAAATAAAATGGAAATGGAAAAATAACAGCTGAATAGCAAACTGAATATATTTCTATCAAAGGAAGCATACAAAAGGCTAATAATATTGAAAGAGATTTGCTCAGGGTTTTTTATTTTAAAACTAACTATAACCAAACAATGTGTTAAAAGAGCTATAAATGAAAGCCTAGCAAACATAACAATGAAACATTTCTGGTGCTGGAGGTAGAGTACAGTACAGTGCTTTCAGTTGAGAAATGGCTTTGTCTGTTTGCACCATTAACCTTCTAAAACTCCAAGTGCTCCTACCTCTCGGATCAATTGTTTTAGAGATTGTTTCTCTAATCCTAAGAAATTCTGTTTTTATATCCCTTATATAGGAATCCTTACATAGGAATTACATATGTACAGGATCCTAAAGATTCAAACAACATCATTACAAAGGTGGGAAAATAGCAAATAGACTGTTTTTAGAAGATTTTCATGAATAATAGCTCTTAGTTTGGTTTGCTGTCATTCATACATTCGTGTTGTTCACAGGGTGACTGGCAAGACCCATCGACCCTGAACTCACTCACTAAATGGTCCAAAATAGTATGAATATGGTGATCATCAGAGTGTGCTATAAAAGTCAGCCTGTATAACAGGACTTCTTTGAAGGGTTCAGGACATGGGCTTTTAGGTGGAGTGAGATGGATATCAACTGCTTTAGTATCTATTGCAGATAGGCTCAGAAGCAATTTTTCTTATTGTATTAGGGTTCTCAATTATTGTGATTTAGTTATTGTTTGCCAGTCCAATGCATTCCTTTCTTGTTCCTCCGGTGTAGAGATCATTGTGGGGTGGGCTAGGGAAGAGAGAAGAAGTGGGGCTTGCAAATGGTATTCTCCAAAAGTCCTGGCCAGAAGATTGGCTCCTTGAGGGCTGTTATCCACACATGCAAATTAGAACAGCCCTGGGGCTGGTTTTCTTCTGCCGAAGACTAGTTCAAGCTCCCAGTATTAGAGAGCCAGAAATATTGTTATAAAGCCACTTATGCATCCCCACTCCCGGAAGCACAGAGTATTCTTTCGGGACACTTGGAGGTCCTGCCCATATGCTCTATTAGCCTGGTGGACCTCCTAAGACACTATAATTGTTTACCTATTTGGCTCTATGCATCTTGAGTTGTGAGTTTTCACATGATTTAAAACTTTTAATGAAATAACTAACTTTTTTTGTAAAAATTATTTGATTTTTATAATTTATCATGACAAACATTTGAATATTAATTAAATTTTGTGTGTCATGATTTTGTGTTTTAGCTAAAGTTTTGACATTTCCTATTTTGATACCATCAAAATTAACTAACCTTAACCATGATGTACATGGTGCTGATCAGCAGGTAAAGGCTGGCTTAAGAGCTTTAAGCAACGCAATGGAATTTGACAACTGTCCTTTACTGGCAAGTGTATGTAGGCTGCAACTGAACCCATTGATCCATTTAGAGTATAGTACAGTGTATAGTATGGTAGTAGAGTATAGTATAGATCCATTTAGGTAGCAGTTAGTTAAATTAATGGGAAATGAAGGATTGCAGCCTTAGGAAATTTACTACACTGATGGGACAGGATCTTACTGGAAGCTCTTTTCAATAAAAACAAACTTATCAGCCAAAGAGAAAATTGCTCCTTGATTTTAAAAAAGAAATAACAGCTCACTCTACAGGTATGGACTAATGCAACAGGATGTCACAAGCTTAAATTCTTGGTGACTGCAAAGTGTCTGAGCCCATGTTGCTTTGTAAACATCTTAGCGCAGAGTGCAAATGGGTTCATGGATTACTCCAGTCATCTCTTATTAATTATTCCCCCAGTATTGGGGGATCTTGGGCTGGTGCCAAGCTGGAGACAGTAGTTGCTGTAAGCGATATATGGCACAGGGAGAATCAGCCCATGAATAAAGAAAGCCACAAATCTGGCCCTGTCTTTTCCCCCAGTTTAGTTGTCCCCAGTAAGAGCTGGCTTCCGGTGATGAACAGTTGATCTTGAGAGGTGTGTTAAGATTGATACATAATGTAACTCTTCAGACTGATAACTAGTGCTGATCTGCCCAGGATTGCCTGTCAAGTTGCTCAAGCTGCACAAGACCACCTCACTCAGTAGGGTGCAAGGCATAGAACGCTCTGCCACTTGTGCCCCAAAAAGATGTTTGGCTGCACAAAGGAAAGTATGCTATATGCTTTAAAGACTATTACACATTACTCTTCCTCCAGCATATAGGCACATCCTGTGGAGATGTGACTCTGCACAGCCCCCACAATTCAGAGCAGTGGCAAAAAGCCAGTCTAGTCCCATGTGATTTGAGTAAATGAACAGAAGCTCTGCTTTTTGTCCATGATTCTTACTTGTTGCATGCACTGAGCTGTTTGCCGGCTGTTCCGTACATTTCTTATTCTCACAGATTTTAAACTTTTCAACAGTACCTGAGACTTCCAGGTAATCTGAGTAGTGCTGTGCATTGCCAGTGATAGGGACTGAATTTCAAATAAGAGATTCTTTGGTTTTTAATGTTATATATTCAATACGTTTTAACTGCAAAGGTGGGAAAGGAAACTGAATAATTGGAATGTAACATTAGGGTCTCCAAGCTGGGGCTCGATCCTGCTAGGCACAGACCTTCCTATCCCTTATCCAGTAATATAGGTTACATTAGTGCAGTGTACAGTTCATTTGATAGAGTATTAAACACACACTTAAGTACATGCTTATGGCACTTAAAGATAAGTAGATGTTTAAATGCTTTGTTGGATCAGAGTTAAAGAGATCCTTGTTGGATGGAGCTCTTGGACAGTTCTAACTAAAATGTTTAGATTTTCATGAAACAGCAGTTTTATGGAGGAATCAAATTAAGAAACTTGCTTCCTTTGGGCAAACAACTGCTCATTTTATACATCTCATTGTTGAATGTGTAAGCCCCCCTTTAGTAATAAGCAGGGTCTTCTTGGAGACAAAAATACCAGGCATAGTTTGAATGAGAGACTGATATTCTGCTTTCATTTACATCACACCAAAACCCAGAAATGCACAGCGCATAACTGACAGGAAAATAGGGTGCTTGGTGCTCTTACCCTTGAATCTGTATAAAGCTTCAGGTAAGATTTTTTAAAAACCCTTTGCTTTGTTCTCATTGTTGAGTGAGCTGACAAGTGCTAAAATGAAACTTCAGCTAAAGAATATGCTGCAAAAATACTGCTACCCCTAGCAACATTGTTACTATGCATAAACGATAGATATAGGGTTAGAAGATTTTATTTCTTTAAATAAAGATAAGGGGCTTGTAAATATTTCACATACCTCTAAATATATTGTACGTACAATTGAGGTAGAAATAGAATTCATAATATAAACACAATAAAAAGTTCAGTATTGAGACTGATAACTAAGACATATAGATAAAGATCTTTTTTGTGAAAAGCATATTCCACCATTATGTGCTGGAAGCAATAGTGTATTTGATTTTGATTCAGAAGAAATAGAAGTTTAGAGGACAATAGTATTCCACAAAGGATAGCTGCTATAGTAACAGGAGTGCAAAGTGAATGGAAAAAGTTGTGGTAGCCCAGTTATCTGCTAGAAAAGGCCTATACACAGCAAAGAGAGTTGTTTCACAAAAGAAAGCCCTGCAAGAAAGCAAAGTGAATAGAAAAGGTAAATGAATCTTTTCAGAGTCCAGATGAAGGGCACATTTAGAAGAATGTGGATCTGGAAATAAATCCATCTATTATCTGAGAAGCATATTTAGGAATCACAACTTACAAAATGTTAATGATGGCAGTGAATTAATGAACGCAGGATATATGTTGGAGCAATCGACAATTCATTTGACAGAAATATTGAATATTTTATAAGATTTTATATGCGGTTTCCTCTTGACAATAGTTCTCAAGGAAGAGTCCCATGATTAGAAATCTGAAAGCAAACTGCAGATGTTCAAAATAGACTGGATTTTAACTAATTTTATAGTTCAGTGTTTATTTTACCAAGCAATTCATCTCCTATTTTCTTAACTGATTAAATTACAACTTGTTTTGATAATGTCAATGATGGTGTTATGGCGATTATTTTAGTGGGACACCTTCCTGGATGTGTAGAAGCAGCACATTTTATTATATATAGTGGGGGATTTCTTTGTATTCAAGAAAAAAAACAGATTGAGTTGGGGGAATGTAACTGTGGGTCATCCAATCTATAGTCGCATACAACTGTCTCTCAGTTGAATCTTTTATTGTTAACATCATTTGGATGCTCAAGATGGTGGCATATGAGATATATTTATCTTACTGGCACCAGAGCACATCCATTGGAGAACTGACAGCTTCTTTTGAATTTTGAGACAATTTGGTCAGAGGCTTAAGAATCTCTGAACAGAGGTTCTGAATGGGCAACATGGGGGGCATATGACACGGGTTAGCAGTGTTGTCATAAGTACTGTTAAAAAGGACTAAAGCATAAGTGCCAAGTACACCATTACAGAAGTACTTATAAGTACAAGTATTCGGTGGAAATAGTACTTACGCATTTCTAAGTAAAGTACAACAAGCACAGTTATTTCAACTCCTCTATTCCCTGCAATTGTCTGGTCAATATATGGACAACTACCTAAATATAAGCACACAGTGGAATAGAAAGAAAAAGAGATGAAGCTACTGAACTTGTTCTCTCAATGCAGAACTCAGACGTATATGTCTGTCCCACACCCTCCACTGACTCATCCCTCCACTAGGCCAGGCCAGGCCAGGCCAGGCAGTGAATCTCCTCGCTGCTGAGCTGGGAAGTTACTTGCAAGTCTTGCTACCGGTTGCAGTGACCAATAAGAAATGAAGGGGATGGGGTGACCACACTCCTTGACTGGTGCAACAGCAGAGCCAACAGGAAAAAACTGGGCAGCCGGAATTCAGGGCCTGAAGTTCCCGAGTTGGGACAATGGGTCCTGGGAGCCAGCCAGAATCTTTGGAAGGCGGTGGTTGTTTAAAAAAAAACTATTTTGAAAAAAGGACTTGATGATTTAAAAAGTTACTCTTGCTTTAAGCACCCGTTACATGTACTTAAATACAAGTAACAAGTACAGAATGTTCAAAATGTTCAAAGTTCTTAAATGCAAATATGTAGAGTGCTTCAAAGTACTCAAGTATGTACTTAAGTACAAAAGTACATGGGGAAACTGCTGGTTAGTAATACAGGCCAAATAGAAATGAGTTGGATGTGGGGTTTTTATGTGTGTAACCTAAGAAACATCATGATTCCACAAATGGTGCCTAATCAACCAATTTATTTTTCTGGAAAACTAATTTCTAGTTTTTAAATGATCACACGTTCCTACCTGGCTCTGACCCCTGGTGCTTGGCAGTATAACTCCAATGGAGCAAAGCTAACAGGGATTCTCCTATTTTACTATAACAGCCCTAGGCTCTCCCATGGGGCTACATAGAAAAACTAATGAAGGCTGGGGCTATATTGCATTTTCCAGATAAGGACCAGGAGGCTAAAGTTGGGTGATGTACGTCTTCCCCACTCCTGGCCTTTCTTCTCAGCCCACTCAGTCTGCACCCTATCCCCAGACCAGACCCCAAACTGGATTTGATTCCTTGTATTGTTATAGATTTCCTGAGTGACAGTGTGCAAGTCACATAATGTATCTGTGCCTCAATATCTGATTGGTAAAATAGCAACAATAGTCCTGCTTCTCTATATCACAGGAGTGTTTTGAAGGAAAGCCATAAATACTTGGGACACATTCAGATAACAGGAGCCATGTTAATACTTAGATAGTTATAGAAAGAGATATACCAGATACAGTGTGTTTTTGGCCTACTTTTCACAAATTCTTAAGTGTGTGCAGATTTATACACAGATTCTCAAACTCCATTGCCTTCAATGGAGCTATGCTAATTTATACGATCCGAGGACAACCCAAAGAGTTCAGTATTCTCTCACCAGTCCCCTGAGTTGCTCTGTCTTCCCATGTTATCCTCCTCCTTTAAATTCTACCAGACTACTTAAAAAGAATGAGTCTTATAGATGGTGTTTCTGCTCAAAGTATTTCAGAAGCAATTTCTCACTGTTTTTTTTTCTTTTTTAGCTGCATAAAGTAACTCGAGCCACAAACCAATTGCCTTCTTGTGATTTCATACACTCAAAATCACATAGTGCCACTTCAAATTGTATTCTCTATGGTTACGAGATAGGTTATCAATTATATTTCATGTGTTATACAGAAAATGTTTAAAAGAAAATTACATTGTTTATATATTTTTGCTACAGTTAACAAATTATCTCAAATGCCAAGTTGGCTGATAATGACACAAGGGAGTTTACTGTATGCCATAAAGCATTACAATTGATGTTAAACTCCATCCAACATAGAATTATAGACATTTAAACACCATTTGGAAGGAAAATGTCTACTCAGGGGATTCAGCTGACATCATAAATTGTGAGAGCAAAACTCAGTAATTTATAGATGTCAGGAGAACAAAATATAAACTCTGAGTAGAATTAGTCAAATGGTGCTAACTTTTAAATAACAACTGCGTTGCATCGATTTCTTATTGCATTTCTGAAATTAAGGTAATAATTCATTTCTCATTAGTTGTGATACAAATAGCAAGGCTCTGTGAACACCGCAGTGGTCAGCTAACAAATTATACTCTGCTATTTGATTCATAGTGGTTAGAAATACACTTAAAATTACAAGATTTGGTTTAACAGCGCACAACACCCATCTCCTCTGTACCCCCACAACTGTTTTCCTCATCCATCCTGCTAGAGGTCATCTCTGTCCTCTATCAGCCAGCCCTGGGTCACAACATGACATCTAAGACAAGAAAGGTTTGTCCTAGGATTTGTTTTTGTAAAAAATTAAGAAAGCTAGCACCATGAGAGGATATTCGTCAGGTTTCCAGCTAAGCAAACAATTTTAGCTTATGTTAACTTTTGTAAGTATGGTCTGAGGCCTACTAAGTATCATGGGGCTAAGGGTTGGAATTACCCAAGGTGATATTTGAATGGGTTTGAGGTCTGAGATGAGTATTTTACATACATTCAGTGCAGTCCATTGCTAGGAAAGGGAGATCTATTTTTTAAAATAAAGGTCATTGTTATTGAAAAGAATTCACTATGTGTTGCAGGAACTCCCCCATAGAATAGAAAGAATTTTAAACTATAAATCTCAAAATAGAAAGTAAACAGTAATTTCTATTCAGACATGAATAATACTTGAAGGTAATAAAGTACAACTAATTTTAATACTGGGGAAAAATACAATGATTAATAGAGAGTCTAGTATATTGATTTTACCCGTATCCATTAGAGTATTGCCTGCTAGCCCAATAATAGTTACCATAGGTTCCTCCAGAGGTTGGGTGGTTGGTTTTATTTAAATAAGCAGATGATTTTATGCTTATTCAAAATTTACAGCAGCTAAACCACCACTCTAGAATTTGGTTGGGATATCTTATCTCATGTCCTGAGGTTTTCCTGACTAATTTTCATTACTTGTCAGTTCCAGGTGGCCCCAAAATATTGCAATCACAGATGCTCTGATATTTCACTACCAGATATTGATCCTACAATCCTTGGGAAATAATAACCCCATTAGCTGGGAGCTACTGCCTTCAGTTGGAGGTTTGCTTGCAAAGAATGTAGTGTCATGACCTAAGCATATGACAATCTCATAGTGATGTGACTATAGCTTCCATGAATGTTGGCCTATGGAAAATGTGAACATCTTTTTGATCTCTGTAGGTGCAGAAACTAATCAAAATTCCAGGAGGAAAATTCTCCTTTCTTTGGATTGGATTCTTTGATTGTGTCTGTCAGGTTCCTCATGAAGAAGCTCAGGGATATTCTTGCATTTTCAACCCCCTAAAAGTCCTGCAATGGGAGCAGGTTATTTCCCAGTTGACTAGCTACAGATACCAATGATCCGGCAAAGAACTTTTAAGGATACAGGTTTAAAACATATCCTGATGGCCACTTTCTTAGATGATATCCTTAATAGAGATTCTCCCAGGGAAGAGCAGTAAATAAACTCAAGAAGTTTTGGAGAAAAGCCTACATTGATTGTGACTGGGCACTGACCCATAGCTTCATGCCATCCAGCCCCTGAAAGATATTTTAATTTAAACCACTGAGTTTGTCTGTTCTTTCACCTCTGGTTGTTCATCAGAACAATTACCTAATACCACTAAGCTGAGCATATTTTATAAAGAAAAATAACAGGGTATTGGACTCTAAATTCTTCATCCTGATCCATTGAAGTCAATGGGAGTTTTCCAAATGATTTCAATGTGAGCAGTATCAGGACCCAATAAAAGAGCAACTTTCTGCCTTCTGGTTAGGCCTGCTAGGCTGTGCAGTGTCCACTTTTGTTATGGGCTTCAGCAGCTGGCTCTTCTTGTTGAATTAAATCAGTTTCTTAGAGAATCCAAACCTTCTGGGGCTTATATTATGCAGAAGGGATATTTTTTTCTGACTAGATAGGATACTTTAATTAACCAATAAGACAAAAATAGACATTATGATATATATTTAGAAATGGTCCTTCATTTCCCCACTAAACATAGATTTAGCTATTGCCCAGGCATATGCATGTTTCAGCCTCATTTGGCTCAACTAAAATGGTTTTCATAGTCATGTCCATGCAATGTAATCATCGTGTATTCAGGCTGAATCTGCATTACCAGCTAGACTCCATTCAAACCACACAATCTTCTCAGACATGCAAGGTTACTTACACTCCAGAATATCAAAGCAGTAGAACTCACTTTCATTGATATTTATAGATTCATAGATACTAAGGTCAGAAGGGACCATTCTGATCATCTAGTCCGACCTCCTGCACAGCGCAGGCCACAGAATCTCACCCATCCACTCCTACGAAAAACCTCACCTATGTCTGAGCTATTGAAGTCCTCAAATCATGGTTTAAAGACTTCAAGGAGCAGAGAATCCTCCCTCAAGTCACCCATGCCCCATGCTACAGAGGAAGGTGAAAAACCTCCAGGGCCTCTCCAATCTCCCCTCGAGGAAAATTCCTTCCCGACCCCAAATATGGCGATCAGCTAAACTCTGAGCATTGGGCAAGATTCACCAGCCAGATACTTCAGAAAATTCTTTCCTGGGTAACTCAGATCCCATCCATCTAATATCCCATCTCAGGGGATTAGTCCTATTTACCCTGAATATTTAAAGATCAATTACTTACCAAAATCACATTATCCCATCATACCATCTCCTCCATAAACTTATTGAGTAGAATCTTAAAACCAGATAGATCTTTTGCCCCCACTGCTTCCCTTGGAAGGCTATTCCAAAACTTCACTCCTCTGATGGTTAGAAACCTTCGTCTAATTTCAAGTCTAAACTTCCTGGTGGCCAGTTTATACCCATTTGTTCTTGTGTCCACATTGGTGCTGAGCTTAAATAATTCCTCTCCCTCTCCTGTATTTATCCCTCTGATATATTTATAGAGAGCAATCATATCTCCCCTCAACCTTCTTTTAGTTAGGCTAAACAAGCCAAGCTCCTTAAGTCTCCTTTCATAAGACATGTTTTCCATTCCTCGGATCATCCTACTGCCCTTCTCTGTACCTGCTCCAGTTTGAATTCATCCTTTTTAAACATGGGAGACCAGAACTGCACACAGTATTCTAGGTGAGGTCTCACCAGTGCCTTGTATAATGGTACTAAAACCTCCTTATCCCTACTGGAAATGCCTCTCCTGATGCATCCCAAAACCGCATAAGCTTTTTTCACAGCCATATCACATTGGCAGCTCATAGTCATCCTATGATCAACCAATACTCCAAGGTCCTTCTCCTCTTCTGTTACTTCTAATTGATGTGTCCCCAACTTATAACTAAAATTCTTGTTATTAATCCCTAAATGCATAACCTTACACTTCTCACTATTAAATTTCATCCTATTACTATTACTCCAGTTTACAAGGTCATCCAGATCCTCCTGTATAATATCCCGATCCTTCTCCGAATTGGCAATACCTCCCAGCTTTGTATCATCTGCAAACTTTATTAGCACACTCCCACTTTTTGTGCCAACGTCAGTAATAAAAAGATTAAATAAGATTGGTCCCAAAACTGATCCCTGAGGAACTCCACTGGTAACCTCCCTCCAACCTGACAGTTTGCCTTTCAGTAGGACTCGTTGCAGTCTCCCCTTTAACCAATTCCTTATCCACCTTTTGATGTTCATATTGATCCCCATCTTCTCCAATTTAACTAATAATTCCCCATGTGGCACGGTATCAAATGCCTTACTGAAATCTAGGTAAATTAGATCCACTGCATTTCCTTTATCTAAAAAATCTGTTACTTTTTCAAAAAAGGAGATTAGGTTGGTTTGGCACGATCTACCTTTTGTAAAACCATGTTGTATTTTGTCCCATTTACCATTGACTTCAATGTCCTTAACTAATTTCTCCTTCAAAATTTTTTCCAGGACCTTGCATACTACAGATATCAAACTAACTGGCCTGTTGTTACCCAGATCACTTTTTTTTCCTTTCTTAAAAATAGGAACTATATTAGCAATTCTCCAATCATTCGGTACTACTCCTGAGTTTACAGATTCATTAAAAATTCTTGCTAATGGGCTTGCAATTTCAGGTGCCAATTCCTTTAATATTCTTGGATGAAGATTATCTGGGCTCCCCAATTTAGTCCCATTAAGCTGTTTCAGTTTCGCTTCTACCTCAGATATGGTAATATCTACCTCCATATCCTCATTCCCATTTGTCATGCTACCATTATCCCTAAGATCCTCTTTAGCCTCATTAAAGACTGAGGCAAAATATTTGTTTAGATATTGGGCCATGCCTAGATTATCTTTAACCTCCACTCCATCCTCAGTGTTTAGCGGCCCCGCTTCTTCTTTCTTAGTTTTCTTCTTATTTATATGACTATAGAACCTTTTACTATTGGTTTTAATTCCCTTTGCAAGGTCCAACTCTACTCGACTTTTAGCCTGTCTCACTTTATCCCTACATGTTCTGACCTCAATTAGGTAGCTTTCCTTGCTGATCCCTCCCTTCTTCCACTCCCTGTATGCTTTCTGCTTCTTCTTAATCACCTCTCTAAGATGCTTGCTCATCCAGCTTGGTCTACAACTCCTTCCTATGAATTTTTTCCCCTTTCTTGAGATACAGGCTTCCGATAGCTTCTGCAGCTTTGATTTAAAGTAATCCCAGGTCTCCTCTACCTTTAGATCCATAAATTCTTCAGTCCAATCCACTTCCCTAACTAATTTCCTTAATTTTTGAAAGTCAGCCCTTTTGAAATCAAAAACTCTAGTTGCAGATTTATTTTTGTTAATCCTTCCATTTAGTTTGAACTGAATTAGCTCATGATCACTTGAGCCAAGATTGTCCCCTACAACCATTTCTTCTAGGAGGTCCTCGCTACTCACCAAAATTAAATCTAAAATGGCATCCCCTCTAGTCGGTTCAGCAACTACTTGATGAAGGAATCCATCAGCTATCGTATCTAGGAAAATCTGAGCCCTATTATTATTACTAGCACTGGTCCTCCAGTCTATATCTGGGAAGTTAAAGTCTCCCATGATCACACAGTTTCCATTAGTATTTACTTTATTAAAAACATTAAAAAGGGCTCTATCCATATCCAGATTAGATCCCGGAGGTCTATAGCACACCCCAAGCACTATCGTAGGAGAGGCTTTACTAGTTATCTTCCCCAATGTAATTTTTGCCCACACAGACTCTGTCTTATCCATTGCATCGCTTCTTATTTCTTTACATTCTACGTCATCATTGATATACAATGCTACTCCACCACCTTTACCTTTGTTTCTGTCTTTCCTAAGCAGCACATACCCTTCAATACCTGTAGTCCAGTCATGACTACTATTCCACCATGTTTCTGTTATCCCTATAATATCTGGTTTCACTTCCTGCACCAGTAGCTCTAGTACCTCCATTTTGTTACCTAGGCTCCTCGCATTGGTGTACAAACATCTTAATTTTTGCTGTTTGGCCTCGCTCACATTTTGTACCCTATTAGGCACAGTCATTCTACAGCCAGTATAACCTATTAGACTAGTATCCACACTGCCCTCGCTCCTTATATACATTCTCCTACCCACGGCTGTATCCTTTCTTACTTCGTCATCTTCCCTCTCAATGCTAAAATCTGGCGTGGAGATTACCTGGACATCTCCCCCAAATTCCTAGTTTAAAGCTCTCTTTATCAGTTGTGCCAGCCTTGATCCTAGAAGTCTATTTCCTTCCCTACTCAGATGAAGTCCATCCTGAGAGAACTGTCCTCTGTCCGTGAATGCCTCCCAGTGGCCATACATCCCAAAGCCCTCCTTATAGCACCACTGCCTAAGCCATCTGTTGACAGTCATAATCTTGTCACACCTTTGTTGCCCTTCTCTAGGAACAGGAAGGATCCCACTAAAGATCACCTGAGCCTCAATTTCCTTAAGCGTCTTCCCCATCCTAGCATAGTCTCCCTTAATACTTTCCAGCGAGAATCTAGCCGTATCATTTGTTCCCACATGAAGGATAATTAGGGGATTCTTTCCCGCTCCCTTTAGGATCCTTTTCAACCTCAGCTCTACATCCCGTATCTTAGCACCCAGAAGACAGCACACCCTTCTATTCTCTGGATCAGCTCTAGTTACAGGCCTGTCTATTCTTCTCAATAAAGAGTCCCCTATCACATAGACCTGCCTTTTCCTGGTGACAGTGCTATTCTCCAGTCTCTCCCCTGTTCCCTCTGGCTGCAAGTTCTTTCCATTCCTATTTTCCCTTATAATCCTCTTCAACCCATCCTGTATCCTCCTGGGGCTCATATTTGGTGTAGTCTCCCTTGACTCTTCTGCTTTTCCTATAGGACTAGCCTCTTTTCTCTTCTTCCTTACCCTTCCACCTTCAACAAGTACCTGCTGAGCCCCTTCTTCATTTTCCAACTCTGCAAACCTGTTCCTAAGCTCTGTTTCACCTTCACTAGCCCGTCATTTCCTCTGCCTGGTTCTTTTAGTCACATGCTTCCACTGACCACTTTCCTCACCTAGTCTCCCCTCAAAATTCCCCAGCCCTGCTTCCATCTGTGAGTCTGAGCTTTTCCCTTCAGATACCTCATATCTTTGCTCCATCATCTGCTCAAACCCCTTCCTAAACTCAATGAGACTTTCCACCTGCATCTCCAAACCTCGGATCTTTTCCTCCATCAGCTCTATCAGATGACATTTCATGCAGAAAAAACTCTTACCAGGTCTCCCCTCCAGGATCATGTACATACCACAGCTTCCACATCCAGTCATCCTCAATGTGTCTTCCACTACAGGAGTCACTCCCACAGCTGCCTCCATATCTGTCATCGCCTTCCCACCTAAGTCCTGTTAATCTGGGAAACACAAGTCACACCAAAAAGACCACCCCTCCCCCAGCAAAAGCAAACCCCAAACAAGCACCACAATACAAACTCCCCTTTCAAACTCCCCTGTTTACAGCTCTGTTTGCTAGCTCCTGTGCCTCTGCCTGACTGGCTGGCTACCTTTATAGGACCTCTAGTCAGAAGCCCCACCCCCTAATCAGGGCTCAGCTTCTCTCCCTATACAAAGCCCCTACAAGCCTCTACACACACACACACACACACACACACAAATACTAAAAATACAAAACCAAGTACATATTTAGCGAATTGAAGTGAAAATAAGAAGCTTTTTCACCTACCTCTGCATGTCTTTAGGTGTCCCCTAAGTTACAGAGCCAAACACTCAAAGTTCAGCAAGACGACTCTTCTCTATCATTTATGCCAATATTGTTGTCACTAGATCTCCAAAGCAGGAAGCCAACAATCATTTTTGTATTAGTCATGCAAGGAATATCCATTTATTGTCCTCATCGAGCTAAAATGAACAAAATGTTTCATCAACATTTTTCAGCAATCTTCTTGCAGTTCTAGATTACAGATGCTCATTCAAGTGTTTCACCAACCATTTGTAATTAAAAAGGTACCTGACCAAAATTGTTACAGTTTAGACACTGAGACACAGCTCCTGCAGCCATTCATGAAATGAGGTTTATTGGGATTTTTGAAAAAGCCAAAATAATGTAGGCCAAATTTTCCAAAGTATTTAGGCCCCTAAAGATGCAGATAGGCACCCAGTGGGATTTAAAAAAAACTCCCTTAGCTGCTTTTGTAAAGCCCACTAGGCTTCTGTCTACATCTTCAGGCACCTAAATGCCTTTTGAAAACTAGCCACCCAAGTCTCATTAATGTTCAAATGTATTTGAGTGCCACAGGCTCCTTTGAAAATCCAAGCTGTACTTCTTTGGAGTGGTTTGATTCCTGTATCAGGGCTCTCAGTTGTGTGTCATTTATGTGCAGAAATGGTATGTGGCATTTTCCCAGTATGTAATAGCCCTTATTCTGGCCATTCTATTTTGACATACATTCAGCTGAACTTTTGTTTCTTTTCTGCATCTGCTCACATAAAGTCCTCTGAATGTACTAGACATCCATTATGATGCCACAAATTAGTATAATGTGAATCATAGCCTCCTAGTCTACCTAAAACTAACATGGCAGTAATTTAAATCTAAGAGTACATCCCTTCATAGTGGATGTCATACTTAATTATTAATTATTTGGGAAAAAAATCCTACTGATTTCAACAGACTTTGGCTGGGGAGAAGGGATGGGGAGGCCTGTCAGTGTTAAATGAAAAATGAACATTTCTCCCTAGCAAGATCTGTAATTTGGCTCCGTTAATCTGGCCAAATTACAGGAGAAAAACTGTACACACAATGGGATATGCTGAATGTCAGACCCTTAGCAGACATCCACCACAATTATAAGGCAGAAAATCTGGAACAACAGATGCACTGGTATGTTTGTCTTGTATTTTATTTCATTGCATTTGGCTCTGTGTTATAATAGACTAACTTGAGCAGCATGAGTAGGGTTACCGTAATTTTAAAGTGGTGGCAATAGTTAGCCTTTCTCATATAAATCCTTCTTTTTCAGGAGTTTTAATGGTTATTCATAAATATTTAGTCTGGTCTAAGCACTGAATATTGGGCCAAAATTGTTACAGGACCTCATCCATGTCTTCAGTTTGCAACCACAATCAATTAAAGACACAGTACTGCAGGCACAAACATTTGCAGGTGCAGTGGATGGCATTCAGATAACTAACTACATAATTGCACATTCAGCATTATTTGGAAACATAAGCTTTTCTGGGACAGGTACTTTCTCTGTATCTGTTTTTGCACTTTTCCTAGCACAGTGGGGTCCTAATCTTTATTGGGGCCTTTCAATACCACATTATTAAGTATTATTATTATTTATTATGCAAACCCATATAAGTGCAGCTTTAAAGTGGGAAGGTAGCTTTAAAAATTTGGACCATAAATGTTCATCTGGGAGCAATCTTTTCATTTTATTCAAATATCTAATTGCTGCAATTTGACTTACATATCAATATCTATAACTATATATAATAGCTGGGGGGAGACAAAGGGGAAAAAGAATTTAAATACTTAAGACGATACTTAATACTTGTAAAAACTCATATTTTAAAACGGAAACTGAAGAACTGAGAATTTTGAAACAAATGTAAAGTTATTAACAAAACTGACAAACTTTCATGCAGTGCTGGCATTGACATGGCTCTGAGAAATGTAGTCTTTCCAGGTATTCTCTGCGAAGTGGATTTACCCGTTCAGGAGACTCCTCATATAAGATGATAAAGCTTTTGGAAATGCTTAATGGGTATAGAGTGTGAGTGGCCACTTTGGATTTAAAGGAGACGATGTAAAAGAGGGATGAAGAAAACAGGAGAGGAGGGAAGGAAAAGATTGAAGAGAGAATGGAAAAAAGAGAAAGACACACTCAGGAGACAAGAATATATATAAAATGGCATTAAAGTAAAAATGACTGAAGTATGATGATATATTGATTGAGGGATGTATTCTTTTAATTTTGAACATGTTTCACTGCATCTTCTTCTTGACATTAAAATGGCAAATTTGATGATCACAGGTGAACAGTATTTCTTCAGCTACAATTACACTATTTACAGCACAGGAGTGGTCTGAGCATAAGTTGAATTCCATAGACATCTGCGATCTAATCCTAGCTCATGTGCTGATTCCTTCTATAGCCTGGGGCAACTCACTTAACTCCTGTAAATTGTTTCCTTTCCTTTTTATTGTGTTAAAAATATTTACTTATAACTGAAGGCTGTTGTGAGAAAAATTAGCTAATGTTGGTAAAGGCCTTAGAACATGAAATGTGCTATACACATGACAAGTATTATTATTATTATAATAAAGGACAAGCTCTGTGCTTGGAAGACTTAAATATAGGAACCACATCACTGTGAATTGTTAGGGTGAGAAAAATTGCTGTGTTGAGCTAGCTTCTCTTCTCTGAGCTTTTGTATAGAGGACACCATCTCATATCTCAGCTAGCATTTCATTATCTTTTTAGACACAAGACTGCTTAGGTAATAGATCATATTTTCCAATACATCTTAGATTTGCAAGCCTAGCAGCACCATATACACAATGTTACATCCGTTATATGTTTTCTTCCAGTTTATCAAAATCAGACATGACACCTACTGTAAATGATACTCACATTTAGCAAGTAATTATACATCTGGTTCCCGTCATGTGGCTGTTCCAAAGGTTCACTAAACAGATATTTTGTGTTAGGAGCAACCTGCATGCCAAATTGAAGGCTCATTAGCTTTAACCGATCAAAAATTGAATCCTATATGATAATGAGTTTTGGACCACAAACCAAAATGGTTTTGTTATTGCGTTTTGGATAACAAAGAGCTTTCAGGTAATGGGGTTTTGAAATTTTAAACTAATATTCTTCCAGGCACTGGACACCATAAAGGACTCTGAAAACAACGTTATAATTATTTGTTCAAAGGGAAAAAATGTCAGCCTGTTAATAGCATTTTAAACCTACTTTAGTAAGTAGCTACCATTGTGACTATTGGGGAATGCTACAAAGAAGCAATAATACATCAATGCCTTCTTTTACTGATATGTTTGTCTGATACATGGCATGAGCTATAGTTAAATATTTGCAGTTTCATTTTTGGGGGGGTGGGGAGGATTGGGAAGAAATCATTTGGTTGAACTCCCTACAGACTAATCAAGTTTCCCAAATTCTGAGCTCAATTCTCAACCTTCAAATTGCATAGCAGCTATATCATGCAACTTCAATCAGACTTTTTCTATGAGTGCTACTCAGGAGAAATGTGGACTGGAGAATTGGGCAATCTATTTGTAAGACCAATTGAAATTTTCCATGTGCTTCTAAAAGATCTGGTTCTAAAGGTAGAATCTTAGAATTCGGTGAGAGGATATTAATATGTGAATAAAAGGAAAACAAGTTATAGCAATCACTTCTCATTTCTTTAACTCAGATTGCTGCCCTTATCCAGTACAGCAATATCTATATTTCTATGTCAAATGACTTTATATTGTTTTTTTTCCTCTCCTTTCTGTCAGTTTCCTAGAGTTTTACCTTCTACAATTGGGGCTTAGGGCCTAATCCAAAGCCCATCTAAATCAATGGGATTCCTTCATTGACTCAGTAGACTTGGATCAGGCTCTGTCTTCTGTAAAATCAATCCCATGATGGAGTTCAGTGTACAAGTTTTTACTGCCAGGTTCACGTTTGTTCCCAGTCCTGACTTCAAGCATAAAACACAATACTTCAACTCATTATATCCCTTAAGTGTGGCCTGTCATGTTACTTTCAAAATTATTCATGGATAATTTGATTCTATGAATAATTAGTTAACATAGTGTCCCTACTAATGTGAAAACCAAAAATGTTCAGGAATATCTTAATTGACAAAATAGGTGGAAAAATCATACTTTTCCAGTCTTTCAGTTTAATTCTGTTTTACTTAGAGCCTTCTTTGATCAAAGTATTTGAAATCTGTGTGGCTCTTTCTCTCACACACACACACATACACTGGCAGATGTATAAAGTTTTGGGTTTTTAACATGAATTTTATGTTTGCTGTAGGAATTCCTGAGCAGATTAAAATTAGATTGTTTTTCTTTTTAATACTTTGATTGATTAATTGTAATAAATACAGCACTATATTACAGCAAAAACGGATAGGTCACCATTGTTGAAAATCCTCTAAATTTTATTCTATAATCTGTTGTTATCTGCATTGCCAATATCTAAAAGGAAATGAGCCAAGACTGTCCACAGTTTGGAGGTGAGAGAGTTATAGCTGGTAGTGTTTTATTGTGAGGTTCTGATTGACAGTTCTGGATCAAAATGGTTACATATATTTAACAGTGCAATAATTTCATGGGTATATAAAGTCTGGATTTCAAGTCTCCAGAGTGGTAGAACAAGAGCTACATGCTGTCTATATTTGGCCCAAAATATTTGATGCAGTTGGAGCTCACAGTGTACTCAATCTTATTTGACCCTTAGTCTGTGTCCCTGCTAGTGTTCTTCTGTTATTGGAAAGTAATCTTGCTGAATCTCACATCCTCTACGCTATGTGCTGAATAGGAAGAAAATTATTTCAGCCATGTGAGAGCTAATGCAAAGCCCCAAGCTTTGGCCAACTTTGAGTTTGCATGGCATCTTAAGAGTCCAACCAAACAAAGGTGTTCATACCACCTGACCTGCCATCTGCGCTGTCCCCTTCCTCACCTTTAACCAACCTCATTTTGCCATTGCCCAATTTAACTCTATCCAAGCTTTGTCTTCCCACAAAGGCCTGGCAGCTCCCTCTCTAGATCCTCTTCAGCACTGCAAAGTCCAGTTTATACTTACTCCCAGGAAAAGGATCTGGATTCACCCCAATCTCTCTTTGCCCTAATCATTAACTGAACTCCATACAAAGCCACAAATCGTTTTCTCCCAATTAAAGTGACCTCTCCCTGGCTAAACAACATAGAAGGGCATCCACTGGCCCAAGTGTGCTTCTCCATCCATACCTACTCAGAGCTGCCTCACGGCAGAGGCCCAGCTGCAAACATCAGGGGGAACTGGTCAAATACCAATGGGCCAAATGTAGAATACTGTTTTATCTCTGGCTAGGATGCGCTTTTAAACTATCAGACAATCTGAAATGAGGTGAACAGGATTGTACATGCTCTTCAATTCACCCTTGCTGCAGCAAACCATTTATTCAAGTATCCCACCAACATCGGTCAGTCACAAACCTGGTCTATATACCAGTATCCTCTCTGACAATGCACTGAACCTTCAGCACCTGAGCATGATACTGAACATCCCATGGGCTTGAATTTGTCAAAATGAAATTGACCTTTAGAATACAAACCCAGAGATTAAAGGCTGAGGTGCTATTGGGAGTAGCCAGAAAAATGACAGTGTGAATTGGTAGCCTTCATCATGTTTAGAGCAGTTCAAAGGAAAAATAAGAAACCGATCATTATACTTTATCTTTCCTGTCAGTCGCTAAACTTCCTGGTATGAAAGGTTGGGATATTCAAGTGATAGTACAGATATCATTTTTTGGCACCTGCCCCAAAGGAGGTACCAGCAGATTTGCTATCCTGAAAGGCCTTGCAACTTTTCACAAGGATGGGTTTTGTTTTTTTTTTTTCAAAATCTTACCTCTTACTATGTGATGTAAACCTTCTAAGGTCTTCAAAGTTTCAACTTACCCTGTCAAATGTACCTCCTAATATGCTATCTTGAGTCTGAGTGCACACCCACACTGTACTCCCACAGGAGTACCCATAGCATCTTAAGCTCCTTGGGGATGAGGCTATTACCATACTCTCTGACCCTGTTCATAGATGGGGAGTATTTGACTGACTCTCACCCCCTCCCTGGGAGCAGCAGCAAATGTGTGCTCCTTGTATGCCCACACATTTCTTACCTTCACGATCATATTTGTGTACGTTCCAACAACATTTGAACTCACTAAAGTCCCAGCAGACTTGTTTGTTAAGATCAGGTGGGAGGCCTGCTGCTGTGGAATTAATAAACCAGTGATGGTACCGGCTGAACAAAAGTCAACCATTCTAACACCATATCACTATCACTGGTCCCACTTCATTCCAATGCACACTGCAGCCATCCAGCTAAATTCTTCCTCATGGTTCCTAAATGTATTGTGGACCCACTTGTTACCTAGCAGCTCTGTGTTCTTGGGGAACCAGGGTGCAGTACCCAGCCTGTCTGTTTCACGAAAGACCCTCCCCACCACAGCCTCGGCTTGAACCAAATCTGCGTCAGAAGAAAGACTTCCAAAAAACAATGAAAGAGCAGTGGGAGACGTACGTAAACCCCTGGGATAAGGATGACAGGATTAAGGAGACTCCCCTTGCCTCATTTGCATCGAGGATGGGACAAGGATTAGCATACAGAATGGAGAACAGAGATTCCAAGGCAAGAACTGGGACAGAAAAGCAGGGAAGCACTGCATGATGTTAATGAACCCACACCTGCACACACCCAGCTCAGTAGTTATCAGACCAATTCAAGTAATAAATCCTTTATTGGTATCCAAAATAATGACACTCCCTAACTGCATTGTGAGCTGCCTCCAAGGAACACTGCCCAAAGCCAGGAATGATCAGCTCCCATGTCTAGCCTGAACAAAACAACATTGGTATTCTCCCTTGTTTACACATAAACAAATCTAGCGTTCTCCCTTGAACTATTGTTGTTTCTCTACAAAACCCCCTATCCATGATCAAGTAAGTGTTTTGATGCCTGGATCCACTGGGACTTCTCATTCTCCAGGCTGATCATGCTGGGGGCTCTGCCTGTCCCCAGTACTCTGGACCCTCAGCTACCCCACTACCTGGGACCCCTGATCGATTGAAGCTTCATGGAGTAGTGAGAATCCAGCTCTCTCTCTTTCTAAGTATAGCCTTCTGATCCTGACTTGTGTGATCAGTTATAGTTTTTAAACTTGACTTTTATAATCAAGCTTAATATTTAGATTTAATATTATAACTGTTTTGTTTGTTTGGCTCCCTTGTGGTTATTACCTGGCAATAAATAACTTTCATGATTAAGCTGGTTGCTTCTCTCCCCCCGCCCCCGCCGTGGGTGTTTTTTGGTTTCCTCATTCGCTCTGCAGCAATGCTCCTCGTGCCTAAGCTAAAAGATCCCTGCAGTGCCCAAAAATCCTGCGGGGGGTAGCTCATCAACAACACCAGAACAGCTGTAATGTGAAAGTGGGGATAAAAATGTGCTGAACCTGGGATATATGAGGGGGGCAGCTTGGAGGTGCTGTTCAACCCAGTCTGCTCAGGCATGCTCTATCTGGTTCGGTGCCCAAGGCATATGAGGGTGACAGCTTGGAGGTGCTGCTCGACCCAGCCTACTGAGTCCAAGGGCCTATGAGGGTGACAGCTTGGAAGTGCTGATTAACCCGGTCCTCTCAGATGAGCTCTGTTAAAGTGTGTCGGTGTGTTCATCTGATTCTGGGGCTGGAAGAACCCAGCCCTGGGGAACCTAGGTCCTGCAGGATAGCTCCATTGAGAGGAAACTTGCAGCAGGGAGAAGTAGAGCTCCGTATGAGAACACAAGTGACACAAGCAGTACATTGACAGAAATACAGAACACCTCCCCCCGCCCGAAGAGTAACCCTAATAAATGAGCATACCCCAAAGTAATGGGCAAAGCTGGTTACACAATAGAAGATGTTTCAGAGTAGCAGCCGTGTTAGTCTGTATTCGCAAAAAGAAAAGGAGTACTTGTGGCACCTTAGAGACTAACAAATTTATTAGAGCATAAGCTTTCGTGAGCTACAGCTCACTTCATCGGATGCATTTGGTGGAGGAAGCATGCCAGCTTTCCCACATCTGAGTAACTGTAGGGTTTCTGTAATGCTCCATGCCCTTCCTGTTGCTCTTTGCCCCACCTTGCCTGTGTAATAGTGAGAATATTTCTCTATATTGTCCTCAAAATATTATCCCTATTGACCTTGAGAAGGTGCATCCTGATTGGAACAGACACTCCTGGATAAGCCTGGCTCACTACAAGAGTGGGTCTGTTAGCTACAGGAGTACTCACCACATGGTCTGTACCACACTCCACCCACTGAGTCGGGCCCATCTCAACCTCCTTGGCCCCTGCCCCCACATTTCTGTCTGATCAGGATTCAAAAGTGCTTGAACTGCAACTTTCTGCCATTTGTAAGGAGTGATGCCCAGTTAGCTACTGCTATTACCCCAATCCTGCACCCACCATAGCCTGCAGGGGTGCACCCAGATTCCACCACACGGGGGTTAGAAACCAGGGAAATCTGCAGCCCTATCTTAGTCTGACCAGCCCCATTGCAGGAGTGGTGGCACCTGAAGCCTGCATTCTGGCTTCTGTTAGCTCCTGGAGAATCCAGGGAAAAGGGAAGCCTCTTCTAGACCTGGTTCCTGTGTGCAGACCTCCTGCTCCAGGGAAAACCTATTTATTTAGATTTTAAAAATATAAAAACAGATGTCTGTCTAGGCCCCAAGTGCTCTAGCTTCATTAATAACACAAATAACTAACATGAATGTAGTCATTTCACAACTCAGCCAGCCAGCCACCTCCTGAAAGTCCTTTCCACTTGTTCATTGGTACTGGAAACATGGGCACCTCCAATCAGTGACTGCAGTCCACATGAAAGTCCCCAACTCTCCCCCACTGTTCCTTTCACAATTCTAGGGTAAGATAAGTTGTGGAGCATGGCCAGGGTATTCACCAGCCTTGGTTTACAGTGATTCGCAGCAATAACTGCTGCCACCAGCTTTTTCTGCCTTCCTGGCCACTGAAGAGCTCGTTTTCCTCTAGTGCGGCTTGGTCTCCATAGTAACACAAGAAGCATGGGTAAAGGGAGCTGCATTCAGCAGTGACTCCAGATGTTTCCCTCCCCCCAGTTCTCTGCACCCAAGCCTCTGTTTCTGTAGGCCAAGGGACATGGGCACACTGACTAGATAAATGAGCCTGCTAGCTTCTGCCTCCCTGCTAGCTAAACCATCACGGCTAGCTGAGCAAATAACTTGCTTGCCTTTGCTAGCAAGCAGTCTGCATGGAGACTGGTGAATCAGTTATTAGTAGGGCTGTCAAGCAATTAAAAAAAATAATTGCCATTCATCGCATGATTGAAACATTAATTGTGATTAATCACACTGTTAAATGATAATAGAATATCATTTATTTAAATATTTTTGGATGTTTTCTATGTTTTCAAATATATTGATTTCAATTACAACAGAGGATACAAAGCCTACGGTGCTAACTTTATATTTATTTTTTATTACAAATATTTTCACTGTAAACAAAAGAAATTGTATATTTCAATTCACCTAATACAAGTACTGTAGTGAAATCTCTTTATAATGAAAGTTGTACTTACAAATGTAGAATTATGTACAAAAAATAACTGCATTCAAAAATAAAACAATGTAAAACTTTAGAATCTACAAGTCCACTCAGTCCTACTTCAGCCAATTGCTCAGACAAACAAGTTTGGTTACAATTTGCAGGAGATAATGCTGCCTGCTTCTTGTTTACAATGTCACCTGCAAGTGAGAACAGGCATTCACATGGCACTGTTGTAGATGGCATCGCAATATATTTACTTGCCAGATGTGCCAAAGATTCATATGTCCCTTCATGCTTCAACAACCATTCCAAAATACATGTGTCCGTGCTGATGACAGGGTTCTGCTTGATAATGATCTAAAGCAGAGCGGATCAATGCATGTTCATTTTTCATCATCTCAGTCAGATGACACCAGAAGAAGGTTGATTTTCTTTTTTGGTCATTCGGGTTCTGTAGTTTCCGCATCAGGGTGTTGCTCTTTTAAGACATCTGAAAGCATGCTCCACACCTTGTCCCTGTCAGATTTTGGAAGGCACTTCAGATTCTTAAACCTTAGGTTGAGTGCTGTATCTATCCTTAGAAATCTGACACTGGTATCTTCTTTGCGTTTTATCAAATCTGCTGTGAAAGTGTTCTTAAAATTAACATGTGCTAGGTCATCATCTGAGACTGCTATAACATGAAATATATTGCAGAATATGGGTAAAACAGAACAGGAGACATACAATTCTCTCCCAAAGAGTTCAGTCACAAATTTAATTAAAGCATTATTTTTTTAACGAGCATCATCAACATGGAAGCATGTCCTCTGGAATGGTGGCCGAAGCATGAAGGGGCATATGAATGTTTAACATATCTGGCACGTAAATACCTTGCAGTGCCAGCTACAAAAGTGCCATGCAAATGCCTGTTCTCACTTTCAGGTGACGTTGTAAATAAGAAGCAGGCATCAGTATCTCCTGTAAATGTAAACAGACTTGTTTGTTTCAGCAATTGGCTGAACAAGAAGTAGGACTGACTTGTAGGCTCTAAAGTTTTACATTGAGTGCAGTTATGTAACAAAAAAAAATCTACATTTGTAAGTTACACTTTCACGATAAAGAGATTGCACTACAGTACTTGTATGAGGTGAATTGAAAAATACTGTTTCTTTTGTTCATCATTTTTACAAATATTTGTAATAAAATAATAATATAAAGTGAGTACTGTACACTTGGTATTCTGTTTTGTAATGGAAATCAATATATTTGAAAATGTAGAAAAACATCAAAAATATTTAATAAATTTCAATTGGTATTCTATTTTTAACAGTGAGATTAATCACAATTAATTTTTTTAATCACAGTTAATTTTTTTGAGTTAATCACGTGAGTTAGCAGCGATTAATTGAGAGCCCTAGTTATTAGGAACCCTGCCAACACCTCAGTGCTACTTGATATGACAAGACAGGAAAGTTCTTAGCTGTGCTTCTTCTCAGACCCTCCTCTGAATCTATGCTATTTTACAAAATTATTAAAGAAAATTAACTTCTCACAGTCTAACTTGCAAACTTGGAAGTACGAGTCATATTAAAAGGGGTTTGACTCTCTAAAGTAAATGAAGAAAGGATAATATGCTGCCCAAACTGTTTTCTCTCATTTGGACTCCTGATCAGTTAGGGCAGGGATCGGCAATCTTTGGCATGCGGCCTGCCAGGGTAAACCCCATGGTGGGCTGGGCCGGTTTGTTTACCTGCCGAGTCCTCAGGTTCGACCGATCGCAGCTCCCACTGGTTGTGGTTCGCCGCTCCAGGCCAATGGGGTTGCAGGAAGCAGCACGGGCTGAGGGATGTGCTGGCTGCAGCTTCCCGCAGCCCCCATTGGCCTGGAGTGGCAAATCGTGGCCAGTGGGAGCTGTGATTGGCCGACCTGCAGACACGGCAGGTAAACAAACTGGCCCGGGCTGCCAGATGGCTTTCCCTGGTGGGCCGTGTGCCAAAGGTTGCCAATTCTGAGTTAGGGCCTGAAATGGGGCTCACTGAGCTCAGTGGAAAAACTCTCTTTGACGTCAGTGGGATTTGTCTCATGCTCTGGCAATCTTGGGAAAAAGGACATTTGTACAGTACTTTTTAGTTGTAGCAGTGGTGCTAAACAGCATCAGTACCTGAAGGATGAAACAGAAGAAAAGTTAACAAGAAAAGTTAAAAGTCTGTGAGGTGTCATGAGACAAGCTGAACTTTTTTCCAATTAAAGTAGTGAGGATTGTAGGAGGGTTACAAATGATTTAAAAAAAAATCTGTAATGATTTAGTCTCAGTTGCTTCTCCATTTAATTGCAGGATTAACTTTTAACACTTAACACACCTGGGAGGTGTATATTTGTCAGTAAATCAAACCAAGACATCGAAGAGTATAAGCAGCTTCAGCTCCCCGTTTCTGCCTCTCTCCAGGCAGGCACTGATCACACCATTGCACCCCATAAGGAGATTTAACCATCTTCCACTTGCCAGTTCCATCCCACCTCCTCTGAAAGCACTCCCACTTGACCTTTCCTGTGTTGTTGTGGGTTCCTTCTTCTCTGGCTATGCACTGTCTCGTATTCACTTCCCCAGTGCCACTTAAGCCACCCTACAAGCAGGGCCGGTGCAAGGATGTTTTGCGCCCTAGGCGAAATTTCCACCTTGCACCTCCTCTCCGCCCTAAGGCGCCCCCCCTGCGGCAGCTCCCCGCCACCCCCTCCGCCCTGAAGTGCCCCCTCTGCAGCAGCTCCCTGCCACCCCCCAGCCCTGAAGCGCCCTCCCATGGCAGCTCCCTGCCCTGAAGCTCCCTGCTGCCCCCCTCCCCTCAGGGAGCCGTGTGGCACCTCTCCCCCCCTCTCTTGGCCTGGAGAGCCATGTGGCAACTCCCCACCCCAGCTCACCTCTGCTCCGCCTCCTCCCCGAGCATGCCGCCCCTGCTTCTCTGCCTCCCAGGCTTGCAGCACCAATCAGCTGTTTGGCACGCAAGCCTGGGAGGGAGAGAAGCAGAGCGGGGTGGCGAGCTCAGAGGAGGAGGCGGAGCAGAGGTGAGCTGGGGTGGGGAGCGATTCCCCTGTGCACCACCTCCATTACTTGCTGCAGGCGGCCCTCCCTGCACGCCTCTGCCCCAGCTCACCTCCGCTCCACCGCCTCCCCGGAGCGCGCTTTTGGCCGCCCCCAACCACTTGGTGCCCTAGGCAACCGTCTAGTTCACCTAGTGGTTGCACCGGCCCTGCCTACAAGCTATCTTCTAGACTCCCACCTCTATAAGCAGGGTATATTCAAAAGGAGGAAGACAATATGGGATTAGTGAGGGTTTCTGGCCATAGGGAGGCATATCTGGTTGGAATTTCCCAGAAGGCATGAGTTCCAGTCTGTTCTGCTTCCTAGCTGCTTGATTCTTAGAATAGCTCCTCTGCTTGTCCATCTGCATCATTTTCTAAGGCTATAATTCCCTTTACGCTAATGATGGAGGCAACACTTTTGAAAAGAGCTTATTTGCAAGTAGGTTTTTTCAAGCTCCCCCAGCAAGACAAACCCAAGTTTTAAGGGATACTGCCTGTTACTATTGGAAATATGTGAGGAAATTCGAAATGTTCTTATTCCTATTGGTATTACAGGTCACTGGGCTGCTTAGAATTTACCAAAGCTGCGACAGTCAATTGCTTGCTGTTTCTGTTTAGAAATGGTTATGCACTTGCATCCCCTAACAACCTTTGTGCAGCAAAGAAAGATTAAATATTCATATAATTTAGCTTTGTTCCAGTTTGTTTTCAATTAACAGAAGAAAATCCTCTCACACATAATAGGCTATTTGATGTTAGGTTTTGGTGTATTTATCTAACAAAATTAAGCTTTTAGGCTTATGAGTCACAACCATTAAATGTATTAAATGAATGGATGCTAATAAGATTAGGGAAATCATATAAAAGTTAAAATATTAATTTTAATTAGAAGTTTCCTTTTCTTGGTGTTTTTACAGTGAATTTTATGCTGGTGAGTGTTCCAAAATAAGCAATAAAATATTTTAGTGCATGAATCTTAGTATCGCATAAGATTTATTTTTCCTCATCATAAACCTTTCTAAATCCTCAGCCTGTGTTACTATATTTCTGATGTGAATAATTAAAAAAGTTATTGTAACAGATTACATATCTTGCCAGCCAAATGGGGAAGAGAGAAGCACTGATGATAAGTTGCCGTGGATCAAATCCTTTTCTGATTGGCTATAGATAAGCAAACGAAGATTTCCATTATAAGCCTGTCAAATGAAGCTCAAAATTATCTCTGGTTACAAGATCTGTAGAGACAGTGAGATGAGAAAAGAGAGGCACACTAGAATTGTTGAGGCAAATACATACACACCTCTGTATGAATACATACGCATCACTGTTTTGCTGGCTATTACTCAAAAGCTGTCAGATCCTTTTGGGAAATCTTTCCTCCACAAGGGCTTGATCCACAGCCCACTAGAGTCAATGGGCTTCATTCCACTAAATTCAGTGGGCTTTGGATCAGGCACCAAATCCCAGAGGAGGCGGAAAGAAATACAGCCGAAAAGATCTAAAACCACAACAAATCAAGTTCCAGAGCAGAAGTTGCTAGTCAGTGCGGTCGGAGAGAGGAAGGAGAGGGACATAGTGGCAATGTTGGAATGGCTTTTTCAAAGTGGGTCTGACCTCCACTGAATGTAGAAGCCTGGGACAAAGCACAGAACACTTCCCAGAACTAGATGGTGGGAGAGCTGCAAGTGCTGCTGGGACTACTCTGTAGAGCTGTAAAAGCCCAGAAACTCTGGGGAGTCCAGGAGGAAATAAGATGATACCACTCACCCTCTAATTTCACTTGTATTTTGGTTACATACAACAGGACTGAACGAATGCCCCTTTAAAAGAGGGCGGAGGTCATTTCCTATGGTGTTCTCCAAAGTATATCAAGCTTTCAGAAAAGACCAGTGTTCAGGCTTCAGTGGAACTAATGCTTGGAAAATGGATTAAAGTGAAAAAAGGAGGCAGAGTTACTGAAACATATAAAGAGCCCTGGGAAGCGGATGCATCTTTCATAGTCCAGAAGGTGCCACAAGTACAGTAATCAATTCAGAGGCTAGAAAGTACCTGTTAGCACAATAATACAGTTGAGGAAAGGCTTTTGGAGAGAGAGAAGCTTCCTGACAAACTAAGGAGCTGACAGGAACTCAGGTTAGGGAGGAGAGAATTAAAGGCAGAATTAAAGAATTAATTCTTATCTCAGGACTGAACTGAGTCCATCGCCAAGGTGCATTTACCTGATCATTTTATTTTCTATAAATTGGCATTTCTTTTCTCTCTCATTTTTTTGGCTGTACTTAACATGGCCAAGAACTGTGCATCAGAGCATCACAGTTCCTTCTTTTCCAATTCCTCTTCCTTTCCTCTGCCTTTACTTCAGCCTCACTCAACTCTGCAGAGTGTCACACTCAGAAGGGACTGATTTGAGGGGGCGTATGGGAAATGCAGTGAAACTAAGTACATCTGACATGGGTGTTCCACCTAGGCAGGAGCCCTTGCTCCAAGATAGGGTAGTGTAAAGCAGGGTGCCCCTCCCCACTGAACAGTCGCAGGGGCCGTCCCAAGAGGAGAAGGGTCTGTTGTCTGGTGTTGGATGTGGGATCAGGATGCTTCCTGCCTGACTATAGTGGCTGCCACTTCTAAGGCTGTTTGCAGACTCAGACAGGCATCACTGCATCAGTTATGCTCAGGTCACATTCTTCAAGGTTTTCTTAGCAACCATGAGGGCTAGACATGCTTATAGTCTGCTGTAATCATGTGACTGAAACTCTAGGCTCATACCTATTGTGTCTATGCCTTATAATTCAGACCTGCCATCAGTAAAGCCAGCTGCCTTATGCTGACTCACCTCTCTTGCCAGCCCTATCTCTGAACCAGTTGCTATGCAAGGGTCTAGAGGAGGGATAATTCTTGGCAGTACTAGGGCTGGGATCTGCTCTGTCCAAGTAGCCAGATGGCCCTAAATAATAACCGACTGGGGATTAGCCAATGTCCTCAGGGTTAAGGCAGTTTTCTGCTTCCTTTTGCCACCTACTGCTTTGGCATTTTCTCAGCTTCCCATAATATCTTGCTTTGTGAATAGCTTGCCAGTTCTTCTTGCTCCTGAATTCCATTTGTCCTGATTTAATGATTAGCTCAGATGTGTTTCACTTTACACACTGAAAAGCTTTTTTACTTCCTGAAGTCTTTTCATCTACTTCTGTTTGCTCAGTGCGTTCAGTCTCAAGGCTCAACTTTTCTAGCCCTACCAAAAATCTACTACCTGGCTTTGGGAAGTCTTCACTGTTGCAAAAAGACCCTGGATTATCCTGGAGGACACCGCTGCCACTATGGATCATGACTCTAGGACCTACCATCTCATTTAACTGCTTCTCCTGCCCTCGATTGGCTTCCACAGTGTATAGGTAAATCTCAGTTCATATGGCTGTGTCTCACCTTTGATCATTGCAGTAAGCTTGGGGCATCTAGAGTTATATATTATTCTGGTCAGTTAGCTTTGGGAATCAAATTAAGTAGCCACCCTTTGTGCATCTCCCTCTTGACACCACCTGTATAGCATCCAGAATAAAAGTGCTTCCTGCTTTAGTAACAAACAGAAATGTTCACCATTTGTACAGCAGAGAATCTCTTCTCTCATTCACAGAACTCAGAGTGCTGTAATCAGCCTCCACTCTGCCCTCTAGCAAATGAGCCTGCCTCTTATTTAGTTCTTTGCACAACTGCCAGAAGCTTCTCAGAGGCTTGACAGGTTTGCTCCTCCCCTTTCTTGCTTTGTTAGAGAATACAGTCACAGTTCTAAGCCATCATGCACTTTTTATTAGTGACCTTTATTGACTTTGAAGAACCTCATATGTTCCTATGTGCTAAGGTAGTTTGCCCTTCACATAGTTAATTCAGTTCAAGCAACATTTTGCTGCAGAGATTCTGTTCTAATGCTAGTCTTCTGAAGCCACATAATTAGATAGGTATTTTACTTACCTAACTACTCTCTCACACATGTATTTGTTTGCGTCACCCTTGTTGGTTGAATAAAGAGCATTTTGTATAATTTTATTCCTTGAAAAGCAAGCAATTGAATTTAAAGACATTTACAGAACTTCAAACCTATTGGTTGACCGAAACTCTGATCAAACTATTGTCTTTAGATTTTTTTCTGAAACCATTAAAAGCAATTGTGTTTTATATGCTAGGTTATCTGAAGCAGACATACAGATTGAATTGGAATCCAAAATGACATCACTTCTCTTTTAATTCAGAAAACCTCAAATATTCTATGAATCAAGCCTACTGCAAAGATCAAATATTCTATTTTTTTAAAGAAATGTTTCAATAATCTCAAATAAAAAGAAAAATGTCTCATTTAATAATAGTCTTACACAATAATTAAATTGGCTCATTCAAGCATGAACATCTCAGTAAATATTTCTAAATAACATTAAATTAAGAAATTCCAAATTAAATGATTATCTAGGTATGGACCCAAACCAAAATCCGAATGAACTCTGAGAGAATCCAGATACAAACAAGGAGGGAGTTCTGGTACATTTTCTGTTTTATGGTATATACACTTATGGGTTCTTAAAAATTGGATCAGACAAGGTGCTAGAACAAACTGTGAAGGAAAGAATAATTAAATTTATTGAGGTAAATGGTAAAGTGGACTTACTGCAATAAGGGTTTACTACATTAACCTGATTTATTTCTTTGAGAAAATAACTGATATTTTTAGATATGGGAAATGCAGTGAAACTAATATACTTGGACTTCAGTAAAGCTTTTGACATAGTACCATATGGGAAATTATTAGTAAAATTAGAAAAGATGGGGATCAGTACAAACATTGTAAGGTTGATAAGGAACTGGCTAAAGAAGAGAAGGCAAGGGTTGTGCTGCAAGGTGAACTATAAAACTAAAGATTAATAGTGCAATTCTTTGAGGAACAGTCTTGGGACCAAGCTTATTCCATATTTTTACTAATGATTTTGGCACAAAAATTAGGAATGTGCTTATGAAATTTGCTGATGCTTCAGAATTGGGAGGCATTGTCAATACATGAGGTTGGAATATTATTCAAAAAGATCTGGATGACCTTGAAAACTGGAGTTATAGAAATGGAATGAAAGGTCAGGTTGGTAATGACCTTGGTTTTTGTTTTGTGTTGTTTTTTACTTTACAGCATGTGGGTGTGGGTCACTTGTCAAATATCTGACTTAATTATTTCCCTGACATTGCAGGGGCTTAGGCCACTGGTGCACCTTGGTCCCTTCCTATTCTTTGCCTATGAAACGTAAGAGTCTAGTCTCGTGTGGGCTGTAATACTTGTGTCTAATTTTGATCGTTAGGTTCAGTGTGTACGTGCAGGGTGATGGTCACCTGTGATATATAGGTGCTCAGGCTAGATGATCCGATGGTCTCTTCTGGGCTTAAACTCTGACTCTATGACAAGTTTACCTTAATTTTATGACAGTCTCAAATTATCCTCAGTGGGTTCACTATCATTATTTGACCTGTTTCCCATTCTTTATGGAACTACAATGTTTAATAGTCTTCTGGAGACTCCATTTAGCTATAGATGTTCTGTTCTTGGATTATTTTATCTCTAAGATTTAACAATATCTAAATAAAAATATTATAATATATGATCTATGCCTATATTAAAATTGGCATGAGAGGCAATTCCCTTTGGAGAGTAATTTAGTTCAGGATAAAGAATGTTAGTATGAATAAGTTACTTTCTCTCACAGGAAGTCTTTGAGACTGATTCTGCTTTCACTTTCACTGATGGAAATCTGAAGTCTTTGAAGTCACACCATCAAAGTTAGCACAGTTACAAAGATATAAATAGAGAATTGAGCTCTTTATGTGCTCTTGTTTGTTTGACTTAATCTGAACTAAAAGTCATCTGACTGAAATATGATTGCTCTTTGTGTATAAAAGGCACAATAAACACATTCCAAAATATAGACCAAACACGATAATGTTTAAAAATTCAGTATCCTTTCCCTTTTATTTTCACTATCTGAAGTTCAACCATTACATTTTGATGATTTTTTCATATACATTTTACAATCTGGGCTATTTATTTGGTTTATTAATATTTCTCTTGTCATGGATAACAATGAAAAAGTGTGTGTGGCACTACTGATTTTAAGAATTTAATTGCAAAAGTACAAGGCACACTAAAATGACTGAATCTTATTGATTCCCCTCCATTCTATCTTTATGGTATAACAAATAATGTGCATGTTATGGTTTGGATGAAGTGGATGCATGACACAAGTGTAAGTCATTGTGCATAAAGAAAATTACGTTTGTGTAAAAGTGACTCAAAAAAGAACCATTAGCCAAAAAGAAATACCTGCTTCTCATGAGATGAGATCAAATTTGTATCTTCACATAAAGAACTAAAAATGGTTTCAAATACAAGATGGAAAGGGCACATTTAAATTTACAGTGTCTGTTATTCATTCAAATGGGAGAATCAAGTGTACCATATACATTCTCATATATAGGTATATGGGGATTTATATCTTTGAAGAGTGCATATTAACTTTTGTACCATATTAACTAAAGCTACTTTATTCTGCTAAATGGCTTATTAAGCATGCGATTACTGTTCAAAATTCATTTCCAGCTACCAAGAGAAAACAGTGTATTTCAGGCTCTGAAATTTCCATTTTTAATATGCAAAATAAATTATTATGTTGATGATCACATTTTAGACTGAAAAGAATAAAGGAATGAATAAGGAATACATTTTTGGCAGGGGATGAACACAGCTGTGCAAAAGTTTGCACATAAGATGAAATCAGCAAATTTTGCACTTTGGCATTTACAAAATATGTCAGTTCAGGCTTCCTGAGCTGTGCAGAGTAAACATTGCCTACCTTGTTTTGAATGAAATATGGTATGATCTTTAGTTACTGCTGTAAATTTCCTCAGAGCACACTTTTACCTATCTTTTTTGAGATGTCACCAGTCTTCACTGAAACTGCATTCCCATTCCTACTTATTTTTCATGTAGTTATACTTGTTTAACTCACCAGAGGAAATCAGATCCCTTCAGTGGGACTGCTTGCTGCCTCATCAAAACCACAACTTGTTTCTTTTTCACAGCAGAGGGTGAAGAACTGAAAGTTAAAAGGTAAATGTGAATCTCGAGGAGACACGTTTACACGGACCGAGTCCTACTACCCACGTAGAAATTCAGTCTCACAACAGAGGAATCCTGGCAAAAGAAGGAAGGAATCCCACTGAGAGATACTCTACAACATTGTGAAAATAGACATCTATGCTGTAAGTTTGCTGTTCTTTTTCCTTCTGAAAAATTTCTTTGGACTTGGAAGGAAAATGGGTACCTGTTTTTTTGTACTCTTTGCACTACAACTCCTTATCCTAGGAGAGATCCCTATTCAGCAAAGCTCTTGAGCATGTTACATGGGGCTATTTATGTTTTTCAGTTAAGAATGGATTGATGTACTTTGTTAAATTGGGATCAAAGTACCTACCCAAACCCTTTTCTGTTATTAGTATCTCTCTAGGAGATCACCCCATATTTTGACTTGTTAAATACATAGATCTTGGCGTGCTGCCAGACATAGTTCAAGACATTAACTCCATTGTATATGGGGAGTACATGATTCGTTTTCAGCTAGCAGTGGATAAATTAATGCTGACTGAATCCACCTGTTTACCCTCTACTAACTACTGGTCTATTAAAGAACTCTCCATCCAAATCTCCAAAACCAGGACATCTGAAGAGGTATATTTTTATTAATAATCCTTATTATTGCACTTATATAATCTCTATCATCTAAAGATCTCAAAGTGCTTTATAAACATTCATGAATTTAAATAATGCCCCTAGGAGGCTTTATCCTAATTTTACATCTGGGGAACTAAGGCAAAAAGTGACTTGCCCAAGGTCATCCAGATCACCTCATTTCCAGACCTGTTCTTGAGCCACAAGTTCATCCTCTCCCTCATATCGAGGCACTAATCTGACTCACTAATCTGATCCACTTTTATATATCATCACTGTTTGGACTCAGCTACTCCGACCTCCTTCCAGTGAGGCAAACAACCCTGCTCAAAAATGAAAAATGCTAGATCTTGAAACACCGATACATGAGTCAGTGGAAGGACAAATCAAAGCCAGCGGTAAGCTAGATTGCTACAGAACTGTCATACTACTTCACCTCTGTGAAATGTCTACAACTAAAGTAGACTTTCACCAAGTACAGAATCAGTGACCAGAAACAAGAGGTGGAAACTGGAAGGCACATAGCACAGTTTAAACCTGAGAGAAATGTAACAGAGGAGAGAATCGCAAAAAGAAAAGGAGTACTTGTGGCACCTTAGAGACTAACAAATTTATTAGAGCATAAGCTTTCGTGAGCTACAGCTCACTTCATCGGATGCCTTATTTCCACTCTATACGGCTAAATTCAGTGCCTTGCATAATGACAGGTTTCAGAGTAGCAGCCGTGTTAGTCTGTATTCGCAAAAAGAAAAGGAGTACTTGTGGCACCTTAGAGACTAACAAATTTATTAGAGCATAAGCTTTCGTGAGCTACAGCTCACTTCATCGGATGCCTTATTTCCACTCTATACGGCTAAATTCAGTGCCCTGCATAATGACAGGTTTCAGAGTAGCAGCCGTGTTAGTCTGTATTCGCAAAAAGAAAAGGAGTACTTGTGGCACCTTAGAGACTAACAAATTTATTAGAGCATAAGTTTTCGTGAGCTACAGCTCACTTCATCGCATGCCTTATTTCCACTCTATACGGCTAAATTCAGTGCCTTGCATAATGACAGGTTTCAGAGTAGCAGCCGTGTTAGTCTACAGAGAGATGCTTTCTACACCAATGTCAAAATGCAAAGAAGTGCAAGGGAGACATTTCTTCAAACTATCAGGAGTCATAAAAGATTAACAAGCAATGAGGAAAAATTGTGCATGTTCCTGGTAGGAAGGAGAGATGTGGCTGAAATGGCATCACTTTATGTAGCAACCTGCCAGCAGACCAAGAATGGACAATAAAAATAAATGGACATGGGATCAAACTGTGCCAAAAAATGTGTAGCCCTTTTATGGATGGATCTTCCTTACAGCTGATTGATTCCTGAAGGATCTGTCTCTTTTAAATGCTTTAACAATGAAAGCCAATATAATCTCATTGAAGTAGACTGAATGTGTGCTGTAGCCTGAGGGGGGAAACAGGACATAAGCATGTTTCACGTAACATAATTTGGGAATCCAAATAAATGCTCTTTCCTCTCATTTTTGAGAGAGATCTGTTCATCGCCTGATTCCTGTGTATGGTTAATAGCTCCTGAGGGAAAAACTAGTGTTTTATTTGTTGTCTAGTTTTGTTTTAGAATTCCCTGGAGGCTACCTTCCTTTGTGTACTCTCAGAAGGGTAGCCAGAGTGGGGGCACTGACACATCAATCAAGAGCTTGCTCAGAAGGAAGTGAACATTGTAAATTGATTCTGTTATCATTACACAGTGGACCCAGACGTTTGTGTGCAGGGGAGTTGTGAGTATTATGATATCTTTGGGAGACACTAGCAAAGAAACGGAGACTGTGATTGCAAATACGAAAATAATTCTAAAATGGAAGATAATGGCACAGCAGAATGAGAGGAAAACTTACAAGGTACAGTGTCCTTTTAAAAACCAATAAGACAATTGCCAAGAAAGTTTCTTTTAGTTGGCCAAGCAAAGCAGGCCTAACACACAGCTTGATGATCTTTCTGTTTGTCTGTAACTGTGAGGGATTGTGGGGCTCAAACTGGAGTCCACAGCTACCCAGGTAATCCTTGGACCACAGTCATCACCCATCAGCTCTCTGGTGCTGAGGGGAGTGTGGACAGGTGGACCTCGCTCACCATAGGCACCACCCATGAAGCTCCCAACTGAAGGAGTTGTCCAGCCTACCCATTTGCTCCAGCTCCCTATTTAAGCCAAAGGGAAGCACAGGAAGTTGTCTGACCCATGGGGTGTATCTCTGGCTACTGCTACAATGGACTCAACCTTCTTGCTTGACTCCTGAGCCCTGCCTTGTTCCCAATTCCTGCCTTCCTGCTTTGTTCTAGAACCCTGCTTCTATACCCCACCCCTGGCTACTGACTCCAGCACTGTCTCTGTCATTGATCTCCAGTTCCTGACTCCTGCTCTGACACTAGGCCTGACCACTACAGTTCTGACCACCAGGTCTAACTGCTTCTGATCCGGAGCTATACTGTCTGAGTAGGAGTCAGGCTGGATAGTTGCACTGTGGCTCCCTCCACATTCTGCCTGTCTGAGTTCATCTAGACAGTGCAGGCCATAGGGTTTAAGGTTAGGGTTACTTGAGGGAGAAAGCGATGACTGGCTGAGTTACTTCTGATGTCACAATGCTCTTGCTAAGGCTCCTCTGCCTGCAGCGCTGTCAAGGGGAAGTTGTTGTTGATATGAAAATCATAAAACAATGAAGAGTCAAAGAAGAATGGCGTAGATTACTTGACAATATAATTTATGTTTAGTGGCAGTATCCTGTTGCTACAGGTTCAGGGATAGAGACTGCTTTCCTGCCCCTCCCATGACCTACCAGCTTGGCCTACCTAAACAACGAAATGGTATAAAAATATATGGTATAGGGATAAATATTATTACATCAAGGGTAGCAATTGCACAATTATAGCAGGTTGTGCATCTTCACTCTCTCTTTCTCTCTAACCAGAGTCAAACAGGTCAGTTGCTCTAATCTCCCTTTCTTCTGAAGGACAGCATTCAGATTGTCTAGCACCAAACACATTACCAGTCAGCCTGTTGACAGACAAAAGGTGAATTTGAATGCTAATATGATTGTCCTGCACAACTGGGCACCCGTTTAACCCTTTCCTATGAGAACAGAAGCCTGAATAGATTTGATATGACAGCTCTCTTCTGTGTTGAAATTGTATTATTTCGTTACGGGGATTCTGAAAAACAGAAGCAGCTCAATATTAATTTAAGGAGTCCTGGTTCAAAATCTCCAAGACCTGCTTAGGCAAACCCTTGCGGCTGAAAGTAAAGTAGGCTGCTAATGCCACCCTAGCTACCTCACCACCTGTGTTGGATCATAATAACGAAGTTCTGTATTAAAATCACAAATGAGTTTAAGTCCCCATAGTTTAAATTCCAGGGTATTACTAATTAAGAGGTCTCTTGGTTTTTGGTACTGTTTCTCTCCCTCTCTGTGTGAAACTTGCAAACTGCTAATTGTGTTAGTACATCCTAAGACAGACTCTGTTCTCAAAGAAATTATTTGTAACAACAACTACACACACAGAGAGAGACACACACAAAGCAATACTCTGTAACAACAGAAACAGCACCTAGAGACTCCCCGCCCTTTTGTTGTATTCATCTCGTTTTGTTAACAATTGTGATTAAAATAGAGATAGAGGATGTATGTGGATGGATGCTTGCTGTCGATAATAACTGAATGATCAGGGAGGTGCCAGCCTAAGAATCCAGTGTCCATCGGCTGAAGAAGGCATCAAGTGGAAATAACCAGAGGACCCCCGGAGGGCAGACTGGAATCCACCCAACAGCCTCAAGAATGGGAGAACCAAAGAACAAGATAACATCTGGCAGCACGGAGCCGTCAGGAATGTGTCATCTGCTGATTGATTCAGCAACAGCATGATGAAGCAATTCCCATAGACTGGCATAGGAAGAAATTCCTATAAAAATGGACTCTAGAAAGTGAGAACTTTGGGGTCTGATTCTGCAAATCAACTTCTAGGAGCATCAGATGAGCAACTGACAAAGCCCTGCTCCCTCCTCATGTCCAGGCCACCTGGCCAGTGGCTTGGCATGAGCAACTCTAAGGCTGGTAACTATGATAACAACTTTGCAGAACCTTGCCTTGTGTGTGTGTGTGTGTGTGTGTGTATGTGTATGAATGAATGTGTGAATAAATATGAAATTGAATGGAATGTTATAGCTATAACTGCTTACTATGATTCTTTCTGTATCACAATAAATGTGGCATTTTTCCTTTTCCCCTTTAATAAGATCCTGCTGGTTTTTATTTTATTGGTATAACACCTGCATCTATAGAGTCACCTCAAGAGTGGGGGTAGAGGCCAGAAGAATTTTGGAGCCTCCTCCAGCCACTTGGATGTCCAAGATCCCAGACATAATCTCTGGGAAGAAGAGAAGGAGCGCAGAAGAGAAGATCCTCTTCCTCTAGTATATGGCCAGCCATACATTTTGCCCATCCCTCTGCTGAGTTGGTTTTTGTGCTGCTCTGATTTGGCCATCTCAGCTTTCACTCTAGAAGAGTAAAGTACATTTATTGTACTTTTCCTTATGGAGATAACTTTTCCAGTGTAAGGTGTTAGAAACCTGTCACTGTTATGGAAAGGAATTAGAGGCTGAATTTGGCTTCTGGAGAAGCAGGCTGCGAGTGCCCAAAAATCCGCTCAACAAAATGAGTCAGTTAAAGTTGGAATGTATCACAAAGAATCATCTTGCTAACTTTCTCCTAAATCCCTAGGCCAACCCTGTCAATCATGGTGAGATCATGGTGGACAGGAATTGGATAGACTGAGGTGAGGGCAGCGCAAAAGTGACTCATAGCCTGACCTAAAAATGCTAAAGCTGGCTTGGTCCTTTCTGAAATAACACCTGTAGGCTCCTTCCGTCATTGACGGGGCACTTCTCCATGTATCTGTCTCTGGGATTTCCATTTCATCTCTGATGATTTCACAAACCTCTTTATGAAATTTAAAGGCTTTTGCACCTACCTCCTACATGGCCTGTGGAACCAGAAATGGAGCCAAAGTGCTGACTTTTTTAGCTATATACCTATCTATTTTCATATTTCATTAGTTTATTATCTGTATAATTAAACAATATTTTTTTCCAGCCATTAGACAATGCTCCCTTAACTCTATCATAGAGAATAATTGTTACGGTTTCCTCTGTTGAAAGCTGAATGTTCATTTTCTTTGTAAGAGGACCCACAAATTATTGTTTATTGTCAATATGCAAAGACAAAGCCATGCCATTTACCTAATTTATTCAACACTAAAGTCCCCCAAGATTACAGAACAAGAAGTTCTCAAGTACACCTCTGCTTAATCTTCATCATGTTCTTTGTTAACAGTTAAATAATCAATTAAGGGACAACTTTCTTCAAGCTCATATTTTCACACAAGATTGGTATTCCTGATGTTCATTGCTGTTGCGATTTCAGACACTGTTTCTTCTCCTGTCTCCAAAACAAAATACTCACCTATGAAACAGGTTTCTTTGGTAGCGACCTCTGAAGGTCATATCTTCCCATGCACACTAGAATTATATAAAATATAGTCAGAAGTGCTAAAATCGTAAACCTATGCTCAGATTTTCAAAGCTTCATAAAGGCATTATCAAACTTTGCAAAGCTGTTGGCACCTGCCAAATAATTTTCATTTATATTGAAGTCTGAAAAAACCATAATTAGCACCCCACAGTTGAAAAAGAAAGCAGCGTTGTCGGTTGACAGTAAGCCAGGAAGCTGATAAACACAACTTCCTCAAATTTAATTTTCCTGAAAATCTAGATGAGGGTATAAATTCTGAACAGACTGGTGTTAGCACTAATCTGTTAGTGCAGCTGTGTAGCATAGTCACAATTAAACTCCAAACCCTGATATTAGCACTTACTCTCTGAAAACATCTTTTGAGAAGATTTTCAAATTACATCAAAGTTTGGGTGAGGGGTTTCTGATGGGGGATGCTTTGCTATAATACATTAAACCTATTCAAAACAGAGGTGTACAAAATATTCAGGAATACCTGCAATTCAAAGGGCTAGGGTTTATTTACATTTTATTATGAACTAAAAAATGGATTAATTTTCATAGAAAAGCTATGGGGCTAGTTTTTGTGTGTATGGACCTTGTGGAACCTGTGGGATTTAAGGGAAGGATTTGAATGAGCAGAAATTGAGGTGACGAGAACAGTTATAGACACAGGCATCTTTCAGACTTTGTTTCAGCAAGATGAAATGGAGACAGTAGATGAGGATAACATGGGAGGGAGACATGGTGAGAATTGGACCTACCTTTACCAGAATGGTTTTTGTGTGTTTGTTCACACCATGCAACCAAATAATTTTCCTTGGGCCCAAAGAAAATGACATTTTGCTTATTGTGGGCTAGATTATGATTCACACTACAGGCCCACACGTGCAAATAAGTGGGAGTAAACACGTAATGCCCTTATGTGGGCTACCTGGTCCTGGGTTTGGACAAGCAGAAATAAGCTGGTCTACTTGCCCTGTTACTCCATCCCTGGAGAGGTAGACATAGGTAATGGGTGGAATCTTAGCATCACCAATTCCCTGCCAGTTGCAAGTAGGTTAGCCAACATGTGGGGATTGAGGGTAATTTACAGCTGGTATGGACCAGCAATAAAGACTATAACCAGTGGTGAGCTGGAGCCGGTTTGCGCGAACCGGTTGTTAGATTTTGAAGCCGGTTTAGAACCGGTTGTTCAAGGAGTGGACAGATTCCGGCTCGCGGGCCACATCCAGCCCACAGGACCGTCATGTCCGGCCTGCCTGAGCTCCCGGCTGGGGATGCTCCTCTGGCTGAGAATCCCTTTTGAATTTTCACTCACAAGGCGGCACTCCGGGTCTTTGGCGGCACTTCGGCAGCAGGTACTTCAGTACCGCCGAAGACTTGGAGCGAGTGAAGGAATTGGTTCTTCAGGTTTTGGCAGCTCATCACTGACTATAACCCAGGAGCAAAGATGAAGTAAGAGAATCATTGTGCCTCAGAAACACACTTCTGAGTCATCCTGCCTCTTGGGACAACTCCTAAATGCTGCAGCTACACATCATCTCTTACTCAGGTCTTGTTTCTAAAGTCACAATCTAGCCCAATATATTTTGTCTATTTCATTCTTCCTCCCCCATCCCATTCTTTGTTATTTGTATAATGGCAAAGGCTTTGTACCTTTGCATAATACATTCTGAAGAATGTTTCTCTCTCCCACATATAATTTATTAACTCTCTCTTTTTTAAAAAAAATTGTGTTTTATTCTTTAGTGGGGATTTTTTTTATTGTGTTTTATTACTGCTTTACTTGTTGCATATAGGTACACGTTACTTTGTTGTGGCTACTGGGTAATTCTTATGTATTCTATTCCAAGTTTGACCTTAATAAATATTAAAAGGCGCACTCAGAGTCATAAATCTGAATGAAGCTGAAAAAAACCTGATTTCTGCAAGCACATTTCTAGGAGCTCTGTTTTCTTTGGCTTAGGGCCAAATTCTACACCAACTTACACCTGGAGTGAGTTCATTGTCTTCGGATGGAATTTGCTCCTTAATTGGATAGTTTTCCTGAAAGGGAGGGTTAAATGAATTAAAGAAATGCCCAAAATAGCAACCCAAGCACTCCCTTAAACCTCACGTTTTTTGGTTGTATCTAGTTACGCTTAATATCACAGAAACCAGAGCAGCACAGCCGTGACTGCTAAGCATTGTCTGTAGCTTCTCTGTGTAATAGGTGGAGAAGGATTTTTCATTTCATGCATCATTTGCAACTACCCTCTGTAATTCAACAAAGTCAATACATACCCTTGATGCAAAGTTAAGAAGAAATAAACTGAAACAAACAGACAACAGTCGGTATTTCTTTTTAAATCTGTGCTTTGGGTCCAGGCATGATGAAGAGTGATTTTTTTTTCTTTTCACTAGAAATTTCATCTGACAATATTTTTGATGATATACTTTTTTGTACAGAATTTACCACATTGATGGAAGCTCCATGAAATCAAAATTAGGCAAATTTCAAGTGTTTTAAATTCTGCTGTGAATGTTCTCACACACCTCAAATTATAACAGCTTTCACTCAGGGATCAATCCTATTCCCACTTAACTCAGTGGGAATGTTGCAGCATAACCAATGATGAGCTCCCCAAAAATCATGAGATTGGTTTAAAAGTCACGAGACTTTGAAATAATACATTTGCACCCTTTTTATTTGCGTTCTGGTTTCTGAGCATATAGGATGCACTTGGTTCACATTTTCAAACTGTTTTGTGCAATCAGTGCTAAAGACTTGCTTTTTTTAAAAAAATAAAAGCTGAGATTTTCTTGTATTCACAAGACACCAGCACCAAATATCACGAGACTCACAATGAACTTGTGAGAGTTGGCAACACTAGTGTCGATGTTAACTTTAAAGGCAACAAGATTTGGCCTCCCTTATGGAAGCTACAGTTAAGATTTTGTTGAGAGATACTTATAACCTCCTATGTTTTCATGTAATTTTCTTAAAAATTCTTCTTTTAAATGAAAATTTTCATACTTGTTTCAACCTAAAATTGAAAGTTTGTATTTCCCCCCGCCCCAGAATTTGGAACAATTCCTTTAAGTCCTTTTTCAGTGGGGCAAGTGTGAAAAAATAAAATCTTTTTTACAGCACAAAAAGTGTAAGACTTTCTTTACAGCATACATAACTCTAAAAGGGTTTAGCAGTAAACACTGGAATTTTCCAGGTATCTCATCCTTCTTTAAAATTAATATACAGGCCAGTCTGAATAAAACACAAACGTCTTATGCAGGTTAATAAAAGCATAAACTTATATATTTATATATGCACATATATATATACATATATATAAAATATTCCCAGACAAAAAGTTGTGGTAAAATGAAGTTTAGATTGGAAGTACAAATTAGTAAACTGGGTAAAATGCATTACAGAGATATTGTAAATCCCCAAACAAAGCATTACAAACTCAAGATTTAAAGTTAAACTCAAAAGAAAGCCCAACGCATTTAGATGTGGAAATATACAGCTAGGGCACACAAACAAACTTAACTCTGTCCTGCAGGGATAGCATCCAATAACCATAAGATTATGACATTTTATTGTTTGTGGTCCCAAATTATATTAAACTGATTTTTAAAGCCACAGTAGATTTTCTGTCTTTTCTATTTCCTCTTTCCTCTCCCTTCCCCCTGCTTCCTGGTGTCACTGCAGGATGGAATTAAGATTGTTTGAGTGCCTTAGCTGTGTATTTCCATTCCTTACTACATATGTTATGGAGCTTATGCCAGTGGCAGAAATTGGAGGAGGTTCTCTGCACTTGTAGGGGCTGAGGCTGAGTGGCTGGAGATCAGAGGGTGGCAAGTGGATCTCTGTGGCTATCCCTCTCCAATACATATGAGCATTGTTTGGGAGATAGTGGAGAATTGGGGGCATAATGAATGACTAGGAAAGCAGCTCCTGTGTACTTTTGTGGACAAACAATGAGCATCCTAGTAATCTGGCCAAGTGCTTTAGGCCTCAGCTGAGCACTGACAAATTTATTGCTGTGTTAGTGTGGTTAAGAGGGGTATTGGATTGATAATTTATTTAGTGTTTAGATTTTATGAAATGCTTAGAAGTTTCTGCATACATAAATCTCACTTACAATTTCTTTATCATATGCTAGAAGGTAATATTTAAGCTTTTGCTTTGTAACTGTACAAAATGTATGTGTTTTCCAGCCTTAACCTTGCAATAATGCTCTCATTTCTTTTTTTTAGTTAATAAATCCTTAGATAGTTTGCTATAGGATTGGCAGAAAGCATTGTCTTTGGGGCAAGATCTAAGGTATACATTGACGTGGGGTAAGTGACGGTCCCTGGGGACTGGAAGCAACTGGAATCTTTTGTGATCTTTGGTGTATAGCAACCAACTATCACTAGATCCAGCTTGTCTGGGTGGTAAGATAGACTGGAATGCCCAAGAGGACTTTTTGTGACTTCAAGGTAAGACTGATATAGTGCTTTAGAAGTTCACGCTTGTTACTGGGTTGGTGAAATCTAACTGTAGAACATACAGCCAGTTTCGGGTCTCTGCCCTGCTTTTTGACAGTCTGCCCTGAAGCTGGCACTCACGGTTGTGAGCCACTCCAGACAGCGCAAGAATCCTTGCCAAAAATAGTAGTTCTCAGTGATAATAGTTTTCATTTCCAATGAGTTTTCCAAACACTAATTGTAACATATGGTCACAACACCCCTGTGAAATCGGTAGCAAGTCCATTTTATACCTGGGGAAATGGAAGCAAAGAGCCTTAAATGGCTCTCCCAAAGCAGGTGGGAGTGTTGGTGATTAGATCTCTCTTTCTCAAGAAATTGGTCCCTGAAAGTAAACTTTACATAACGGTTAAGGAGTTGATTTTTTTTTTTAAAAATTGTTTTAAGAGAAGTTCTGCTAATGACTTAAAAATATCTCTGTTCATGCTCCAGCCTATTGCTTTGTAAGAACATAACCACACATTTCATTTCCCATTCTGCCCACTGGGATTCTGAGAAGATATGATCTCTGGATTGGTACACTTTTCAGCTGCTCCACATTCTCAGTAAAATTTATGACACATGCCAATGCTCCTGCTTGCTGATTAGATGAGAGCAGGGAAATGTAGAAAGCCTCAACTCACCGAGCTTCAGAAAATGAACTAATGTATTGTTTTGCAGCAAAAGGAACACCTGGCATGTGAAGAAATAAAGAACAAAATGTAACATTCATAAAAAAATGATTGAAAAGGGATTGGAGAAAATCGGTACTTTTGCCCTTATATGAGGGAAAAGTCCACCACAAAGTACACTTAGCAATTACAAGCTGGCATATCTGCTACTTTGTTCAGAGGGATTACGTGGCTATATCCACTAACTCAGCCTCCATCTAATTAGCAATGTTGTGCTTTTCGGAATGGATTCAGCTTGCCTGATGCTTCCCATGTTACTTTGGATAATAATCATTATTGCTTTGCTCATGACACTAGATAATTAATTCTTAAGACATGAGATGGTAATTTCTATTACATGGGTGAGATCCTGCTTTTGCTTATACCACAGTGTGTCTTCAGTGGAGTTACCTTGGATTTATTCTGGTATACAATGAGAGCAAAATTTGACTCCACAGCTAGATTTTTAGATGCAGCTCATTACATAAACAGTTGGCAAATATCTTAAGGCAGCTTAGACTCTGGAATACTGGTGGATAGAACCAATTCAGATAAAATAAGAATTGACTCAAATACTAACCCTTTATTTAGGCCTCAATTAATTCTCACCCACAGTGGTGGATGACTGTGCATCATATTAAGTCTTTTGCCATTTACAGAAGCCAGAACAAGTGAAATGGTGGTATTTTGAACAGAATTTTATTTTATGATATCAGCGGGAAAGTGGCTATTTGTAACTAGACCCTTCTGTATATTGAAGCCAGAGGAGACCACACTTAGCTGCATTCCTCTTGACTGTAGTAGCAAAACATATTTCGAAAAAGTTACAGGCTTCCTGGGAAAGCTTTGCTGAACTACAGTGATGCATGTGTGTGTGTGTATATTTGATGTCACGATGTGGTAGGAAAGAGCAGAGAGGTACTTATAGCTACAGCACAAATGAGTGCTTCATTAGTGATTACCCAGAAACAACAACAATATTTTATATATATGTACAGTACAAGATATACATACATGCACACAGGCTAATTTCAGTTCTGTAATGTATACCTAAAGATAACAATAATAACATAGATAATCCATTTATATCAATTTCTCTAATATTACAGAAGAATAAAACTTGCAGTCACTATTCACTTTGGCACCATACTTCACTTACTAATACAAATCCACAGAAAGAGATACGGGTTTAACAAATTACATTGAATGTATCAATCAAAATTCCCATTGACTTCAATTCGGCCAGAATTTGACTGTTGTTGTTCCTCTCACCTATTGGATACAAGCAAGAGAGCTTATAAGTGATTCTCCCTCAATGTAAAATCCCCTTTGGGAGCAAATAAAATACAGCACTTAGAATGCACTTACAGAATAAGATATTGCACATTGATAAACATGTAGGATTGCGTTTGGATAGTTAATAAGGCTAGTCAGAGGAGGAAAATATCTCAGATGAAACCATCGTTGGGTTCTTACTTATAAAAACAGTGTATCAATCAGGCATCTATGGAAGCCATTTTCTTTGTTACCTTTAAGTAAACTGTGAATTTCTCTTATATCATTTATTGATGAATTAGATATATATTTGTTTTGGGAAACAGTAGAGGATGTCTGCTACGATCATTAAAACATGCTGAATTGTAGTTTAGCTTCCAAAGAAAGCTTCAGCTTTCAACAGCCTTTACTTTGATTCTGCTTATGTATATCCCTCTCCCAGGCAAGCTGGGCCAATTTCCTCGGCCAGCTCATAATTGAGTTGTACAAAATTTTCTCTGTGTTCTGAAGAGAAACATTATTTGTGTAAAATATTAGTGAAGTAAGTGTAGAACGGTAATTTAAAACTCAACAGATCAAAATGACCAGAAAAGGGTCTCCACAAACTTTAAAATAATCTATGCTCTTTCTTCCCATATCCCCATTGCAAACCAATCAAGTGAACTGTTACTTTTAGTTTGCTTGAAAACACACACAAATCAGACAGCCAAATAAAATATTGTTTGATGATGCAGTAACAAGTGACAGATCCAAACCATATCAGTCGGTGCTTGTCCTCTCTATTTGGATCCAATAAGAAGCATGCCATCACTGGAGTTACAAACAGCAGCCTCCCACGGAACAAGTTCAAGTCCTACCATGAAAATTTGGACATAGTTTACCAATTAAAAGCAGGATGTGATGTCAAAATATTAATACTGTCAGATTTAGGGCCAAATTGTTGTCTGCCATGTGTGCATGTGCACAGGAGTCCAGGGTGTAAGATGTCCCCTTACTCACAATGTGCTGGCTGCCCACATTGTAGGAAGCATATGGAGGAGATGAAGTCTCTTCAGAGCCACTAGTCCTTCTCTAATACAGGCGGAAAGGGAGGGGAATGTGGGGGAGAGAAATGGTCAGAGCCTTAGCTCCATGCCCCACAATGTGCTGGACAGCTCATCTGTGGTAGACCACCAGGGATGTACACTGCACTAGGTATAAAGCTGGCCCAGAAGATATGTCCCTAGAGAAGTGGGGAGACCAGGAGACTGATTCTGTGTCACAATCTGCTTTCCAGGCTGTTCCTAAGGAAGCGTACCATCTTGTTATTCTGCACATAGGGCTTATGACAAAGTCACAATTTAGCTCTTAAAAAGGTTGTGTAGGGTATTGACTGTTGGGGTGGTTGTATTTATTTTTATTTTGGCCATAAAAAATTCTTGACTTTTTCTTAGCAATGTCAAAGAAGTGATAGGTGAACTGTGGAATGAGGGAGCACTAAGCTTCAAAGGATCCTGACCAGAAACAGTATATTGGTCAGCCTGCAGATGACTCATGTCTGTATGCCACTTGATACAAAATTAATGACATAAGCAAACAGCAAGTGTCACATTAGAACAGTTATTCTCACTAGGCTTTTCCTAAGACTTTGCTAATGATTTGTTCTCAGCAAGAACACCACACTTTCAACTGGTTGTTTAGATTCTTAGCAAAGTGATTCTAAAGGAAAGAATGTCCAAATTCATAGAATATCAGGATTGGAAAGGACCTGAGGAGGTCATCTAGTCCAACCCCTTTCCCAAAGTAGGACCAATCCCCATTTTTTTTTGCCCCAGATCCCTAAATGGTCCCCTCAGGGACTGAACTCACAACCCTGGGTTTAGCAGGTCAATGCTCAAACCACTGAGCTATCCTTCCCCCCTGCTGAGTTATCACTCCCCTGCAGGAGGTTCATCATGTCATTATAATTGGTTGTCCTAAAAGTATGGTGGTGTTAATAATAATAAATGGGAAAAAACTTCACAAGAGAGAAAATACTCTTATCCATTGGGGACTGGGCTGAGACTAGGAAACTTATTGCACATGGGCCATCAAACAACCTTTAGAGGGTAGCAATGTCCTATCCCCAGAGCAGACCTAGAGGTGAAAAATTCTGAAATTCTGTATCTTTCACCTTATTCTCCTTAAATTTAGTTCTGATCCTTGGGGGAGGGAGGGATAAGAGAAGGTAGGGGCTCTTGGCACTTCACATGACTTGGGGAGGGCAGGGATTGGATATATGGGCCCCATTCCGTGTCCCCAAGGACCTTGCCCGGTGCTGCCTCTTCCCATAGGTGGGTGAAAGAGATCAGCCAGGAGCCTCCTGCAACCAGGAAAAATATGGGGAGAAAGGAGGAATGAAATGCTGGTATTGTTTATGCAAGCCCTTTGCCCCTTCCTGTAGCATTACTGTAATATAGTTATTAAATAACAACAACTACACACAACACATCTAGTCTTCAACTCAGGAAAATCTGCTCTAGACAGGTACAGTGTGTGCAATTACAGTGAAACGACCTGATTCTCAGTTACACCAAGGCCCCTTTTATGCTTCTCTGGCAGTGAAAGAGGAGCATAAAGGTGGGAGAAATGGCTCATTTAGCATATCCCCTGTGTAGGGCCCTTCCTCAGCCCATAAGGATGGCATAAGGATTCTTTGCCAGACCTGGTCCCAATCTCTGGCAGGGGGAATGGCTGGAGTGCTTTACAGGACCCACAGGTGGAAAGTAGAGAGTCAATTAGATCTGCTTTGGGTTGATAGATTATTCACATACAGAAACAGTTGTTTTTTCTAATCTTTATTCATAATGACCTACCCTAAGAAGAGGATTGCTAGATGCAGCTCCCTTTGGAGCCCATCTTTTAGCTAGCCATAGTGGGTCACATCATCACCTCCTACCCCTGGGAGCTAACTTTACAAACGTCACAGTGTTGGTTCACCAACTCTTGGTTGTCTACTAAAGCCCCGATCCTGTAATGAACTTTGTGAGGGCAGACGCCGTCACCCGCACTGCAGGAGTCCACCTGTACAGAGCTCAGCAGAGCATCAGGAACCTAAGTCACATTAGCACTCTCTGGGTGCTAGTGCCTAGTGACCCCAAATGAGATTGGGACCCCATTGTTCTAGGTTCTGTGCAATAAAACCCCCAAAATAAAAAACAGTAAGAGAGAGATTCCTTCGGACTGCTAATGCTTTTTCAGAAAGGTCAGTCTAGGTAACTTTTTCTACAAATAGGCTTTTTTCTATTTGGCATTCAGCCTCATAGCCTTATTAATTAACTTTTGTACAGCACTTTGAAGATATGAAATGCAATTGAAGTTCTAAGTATTATTTTTAATATGAGCAGCAGCCCCAGTACGCTCCAGGGAATGCATTTTCCCCAGAGTTGGGTAATAGAAAGAGTCATGCCAACTGAAGTGACACACTATAAACTTGAAATGATCTCAGAGCTTCTTCAGTATACTTGATAGTTACCTAAATGGCTGAATAAGCTGCGTAGCTGGGCACATATTTTAGTCTGTGCTGCATATGGTTCAATTTTCATTTTTTAAATTCATTTATTTTTAAACAATTTGTTCTGATTCTCTTTCTAAGGTAGACAGACAATGCTGCTATCTCAGGACAGTTCTGAGATGGTTTATGGAAGGCCTTTTAGCACCCTGTAGCACCAGAGGCCATATCTCATTTGCATATGGCAACATATATAATAAAAAAATAAAGGTGCATCAAGTTCTTATCATTGTATCTCCCTTGTTAGATAAAGAGAATCATTTGTTGCTGGAAGTCACCATCAGCAGTCCAATGTGCAGTTGATCAGCTTTGTGTATATTAGGATTTCACAGGCCATATATGGCTTGGCCGCACTTTTGGCAACCCTGCTTTATGGGACTGATAATGGGATACTAGATTTTTAAACTTTTGATTCAGTCCAAGCTGACAATGATTGAAAGATGTTAATGTGCTGGCTGTTTACTGGCATGTGAAATGAGTTGGTAGCTTCATTCAAGGTGCTCATCTTGCTTAGAAGTGAGCAACAGAATTTATTTTTAAACAAGCCTGAATATTTTTTTGCAGATTCTCTGTTACCTGCAGCTAGATTTCTTCTGAGGCCCTGAGTATTTCAGTGAAGGTCCTGTGCTTGTAGCAGTACAGCTATCAGTCTAAGGTACCAATACAGCCTCTATTACCATAGTATCTGAGTACTTCACACGCTAACATATTTCTCCTCACAACACCCCTCTGCTATTATCCCTATTTTAGTGATGGAGAACTGAGGTTTAATCCAGACACTTGCCCCAGGTCACAAAGGACGTTTGTGGCAGAGCAGGGAGTTGAACCCAAGTTCCAGGCTAATCATTGGACAGTAGGTCGTAAGAGTAGGAGGGACCTCCTGGGTCATCGAGGCCAGTCCCCTGCTATAGCAGGCAATCCTGTCATACAACCCCATTCCTAATTTTTTCAAGCTCCATCTTAAAACTAATTAGGTTGTTTGCATCCACTGTTCCTATTGGAAGGCTGTTCCAGAACCTTGCCCCTCAGATGGTTAGAAACTTGCTAATTTCCAGCATAAATTTGTTTATGACCAGTTTACACCCATTTGTTCTTGTGCTGACATTGTCCTTTATCTTAATTAACTCTTGCTCTCCCTGGTGTTTACCCCCCAACCCACTGATGTATTTATAGATCCCCATCAGATCACCTCTCAGTTCCCCTTTATTTTGCTAGGCTAAACAACCCACACGAGGCTTCCAATCCTCTGATCATCCTAGCAGCCTGTCTCTGTACCTATTCCAGTTTGAATTAATCTCTTTTGAACATGTGTGACCAGAATTATACATGGCATTCCAGAAGGGGTCTTACCTTATACAATGGCATCAGTACTTCCCTGTGTCTACTTGAAATACCTTGCCTGATACATCCTAGCATCACATTTGCCTATTTCATGGCTGCATCACAGTGATGGTTCAGAATCACTGTACAATTGACTAATACATCTGGGCCTTTCTCCTCCTCTGTTGTTTCTAACTGAGCCCCCTAGCTTATAGGATATTTCCTCCACACCTATAGTTATGACTTCCCTAACAGGAGGGATGCTGTCTCCTTTGTCCTTTGATGAAAAAAGTGACAGGTGCACCTGAGTTAGGGTCTATCCCAGTAAAAGGGAGGTTTTAAATAGAGAACATTTGAGGGTGGAAGTCTGATATGGGTATATCCAATGTCACAGACCTGCTGAGCTCCCCTTTGGTGGACACTTATCAGGCTCCTGTGTTGGCCTGTTGTGAGCTAAAAAGTGCTTGAAAGTTCATAAAACGTCACAATAACCTGATGGAAAATGCTGATGGAAAAAGCAAGACAGACAGACTGAATTAGTCCAGACAAAATGGCTGACTGATAGGATTCAAGGATTAGAATACTTGTGGCATCTTAGAGACTAACAAATTTATTTGAGCATAAGCTTTCATGAGCTACAAACTAACACGGCTTCTACTCTGAATTCAAGGACTGTGTTACAATCATGCCTAATCAACAAGAAAACTATTGAGCTGGAAATTAATTAACCAAAATTGGTATGTAGGATATTAGGCCCAAAATAATAAGGGGATGGGCAATTTCACTCATCACACCATTTTGGGGTGCTTAAAGAGAGAGACTTTAGGAGACAAATTGGCTACTGGAACGAGCTTCACCATTATGATTGCCACACCCACCATCTCCTGGTACCCCAGTCTTTCTTCATCCTAATTCTGAGAGATGTCCTGACCAGATAGGGCCAAAGAGAGGGACCCAGATAACACCGCCACCTACACTAGCTCCAGATAAATCCTGAACAGCCCCTGGAATGTGAAACTTTGTCATTCCTTCTCTCCATATGTCCTTTTTCCTCACCCACCTATTTCTTATTGTTCCTATTCTTCTCCTGTTTCCTTCTGTCTAATAAGAGTCTGGTTTAGGTGGCTAAGACTGCGTATTCTGCAACATTGCTGTAAGCCGGGTACCAGTAAGAGGCAGCTAAATGTAATGCCCTCCTATATAGCCCAACATTGATACAAGTTTGCCAGGTCTTGGAGTGGCTCATAAGACCATGCGTGGTGAGAGTCAAAATCAGCTGCTATTTCTCTCTTTCCTGTTCTTTTCTTTCCCATTTTGTATATTTTAGTCTTGCTTTGTCTTCTAGGAAATGGAATTTGACTTTAATAACAACAGCCATAAAAACATCTCCAGCCCATCTCAACCAGTTTCTTCTCCCTCCTCCCAGAAAGAACAATTACCATATCTGATACTGTGTACGAGACAGTCACATAAGGGATTTTCCCCCGTTCTAAAGATTCTTTCCAGCTATAGAGAAAAGGAACAAGGGATGATGTTAAAAAGAAAACCATACTTAATACTTTACATTTCAAAGGCTTTAACTGTTTTTTTTTCTTTTATGTATCTTTAATTTAAAGAACTTTTAATGACGTGTTAGCCATGGAACTAAGCAGGCTGAGGTCTCTCTGTACCAAACCCCGAACCTTATGTAAAACAATTTAATATTGAAAAGTTAACAGGGTCATGGTAACATCTTTGATTTTGGAGCCCTTTCATTCCATCTAAATTAACACAACAGGCCTGTTCTGAGTATGCTTCAGGAACTGTCTCTTTCTTTGGCGACTAGGTTCACTCCTTAGACATTAAATCTTTGTCTAGTACCGCTCCTGGGACCCCACTGTCCAACTTACAAAGGCCCATGAGATACACCCTTCTGGCATTCTCATTTATAGTTTATCCATTTTGGGACAAGGGATAGATGAAGCAAATAGACAGAGACTCTGCATTGGGATTTCTAAAACTAAACTCACTCTATTCATACAGAGCACGAGAGAGACAGATCTATGCAAAACAATAAAACACATGCACGCTATTCCCTGCCTCAGTTTCCTCACCATTCTTGAGCATTCTTTGGGATCTAGGTCTGTATCCCTTCAAGGTTTTAGGCCCCCTTTCCTGGATTTCATTCCTCTAGTTCAGACTTCTCCAGATTACAGAGTCTCCTCTTTGTTCCCCACAGCCAATTTCCTTCAGCTTCGGCTGGTCCAGCCATCAAAAGGTTCTCCCTAGCTCAGAATCAGGACCTTTGGTCAGTTACCTCTCAGATTTTCAGTTTTTAAATGCCACTTCTAACCCCTGATTTCTCTGTTTTTTGGCTATTCTAACTTCCCTCCTTGCATATCACCAGGAATCACCAGGAATAACTTGATTCTTTCATGCTATTCCCGGATGACTGGAAAAAGGCTAATGTAGTGCCCATCTTTAAAAAAGGGAAGAAGGAGGATCCTGGGAACTACAGGCCGGTCAGCCTCACCTCAGTCCCTGGAAAAATCATGGAGCAGGTCCTCAAAGAATCAATCCTGAAGCACTTAGAGGAGAGGAAGTGATCAGGAACAGTCAGCATGGATTCACCAAGGGAAGGTCATGCCTGACTAATCTAATCGCCTTTTATGATGAGATTACTGGTTCTGTGGATGAAGGGAAAGCAGTGGATGTATTGTTTCTTGACTTTAGCAAAGCTTTTGACACGGTCTCCCACAGCATTCTTGTCAGCAAGTTAAGGAAGTATGGGCTGGATGAATGCACTATAAGGTGGGTAGAAAGCTGGCTAGATTGTCGGGCTCAACGGGTAGTGATCAATGGCTCCATGTCTAGTTGGCAGCCGGTGTCAAGTGGAGTGCCCCAGGGTCGGTCCTGGGGCCCGTTTTGTTCAATATCTTCATAAATGATCTGGAGGATGGTGTGGAATTGCACTCTCAGCAAATTGCGGATGATACTAAACTGGGAGGAGTGGTAGATACGCTGGAGGGGAGGGATAGGATACAGAAGGACCTAGACAAATTGGAGGATTGGGCCAAAAGAAATCTAATGAGGTTCAATAAGGATAAGTGCAGGGTCCTGCACTTAGGATGGAAGAATCCAATGCACCGCTACAGACTAGGGACCGAATGGCTCGGCAGCAGTTCTGCGGAAAAGGACCTAGGGGTGACAGTGGACGAGAAGCTGGATATGAGTCAGCAGTGTGCCCTTGTTGCCAAGAAGGCCAATGGCATTTTGGGTTGTATAAGTAGGGGCATAGCGAGCAGATCGAGGGACGTGATCGTTCCCCTCTATTCGACACTGGTGAGGCCTCATCTGGAGTACTGTGTCCAGTTTTGGGCCCCACACTACAGGAAGGATGTGGATAAATTGGAAAGAGTACAACGAAGGGCAACAAAAATGATTAGGGGTCTAGAGCACATGACTTATGAGGAGAGGCTGAGGGAGCTGGGATTGTTTAGTCTGCAGAAGAGAAGAATGAGGGGGGATTTGATAGCTGCTTTCAACTACCTGAAAGGGGGTTTCAAAGAGGATGGCTCTAGACTGTTCTCAATGGTAGCAGATGACAGAACGAGGAGTAATGGTCTCAAGTTGCAATGGGGAGGTTTAGATTGGATATTAGGAAAAACTTTTTCACTAAGAGGGTGGTGAAACACTGGAATGCGTTACCTAGGGAGGTGGTAGAATCTCCTTCCTTAGAGGTTTTTAAGGTCAGGCTTGACAAAGCCCTGGCTGGGATGATTTAACTGGGACTTAGTCCTGCTTTGAGCAGGGGGTTGGACTAGATGACCTTCTGGGGTCCCTTCCAACCCTGATATTCTATGATTCTATGATTCTATGCCCGGGAATTCTCCTGAGCATACCTACTACCTTACCAGAGTAGTCATTAAGTGTTAGTGACTTCTTTTGTTTGTCCTGTAGGTTCTTCCAGCTAGGCTGTGTGAGATACATAACAGGGTCTTTTTCAGCCCGTGGACATTACTACACATTGATGGATGGAGTTATATACAAGTTCTTAATGCCCAATAGAATTCATAAATTGTATGTAGACATGCCTCCCAAACCATCACACTCAATGTATATTCTCAGAAGAAAGCTTGTGAGAACAGAGAGCAGAGATTCTAAGTGGTGCCGATGTAGTCCACAAAGGAATGCCCATAAGAAAATATTATGTGTGTTTCTAGGTGTTTTTAGCATGTTTAGTGTTTTTAACTCCTGCCTGGCTGTGCATTTTTACCAATAAATTAATCATATATCCCTTAAGAATTGTAGTTCTCCATGTCATTTCTCTCCATAACTGGGAAACTGATCATTGCAATGGTTCGCAAAATAGGTGACTAATTCACACCTGTAGTTCTGAGGGAAATGTAAAGGGACCAAACTATACCTGAGATGAAGGGTGCTGTCAAGCCACATCATGCTGAGGAGAGCATTGCTGTGAAATCCTGACTACACTGAAGTCAATGGGGACAAGATTTCATTTCTGGAGTGAGATTAGCAATTGCTCGAAGTACAACTGATATAACTGGATTGTCAGTCAGTCAGGGGAGACATGCCAGCAAAGTTATGCCAGGAGAACCTTATTTTGTGATATTACCTTGCATATTAGTTACTATAAATGGTGCTAAAATATGCTAATGTGTTGGAGTCAATCACTGTTGTTGGTCAGAAGATCAGGAAATGAAGAAACCATGAGCAGTTGCTTCTTCTAACACCTTGAAGAGCAGATGAGTCAGTTACAAAGGGAACAGAGTAGCAGCTGTGTTAGTCTGTATCCGCAAAAAGAAAAGGAGTACTTATGGCACCTTAGAGACTAACAAATTTATTTGAGCATAAGCTTTCGTGAAGTGAGTGCCACAAGTACTCCATTTCTTTTTACAAGGGAAGTGACAGCAATGTTACTCATCTAATCCAGATTTAGTAGGGATGGGACATGAGGGCCATGGGCAGTGTGATTTACTCTGGCACTTACATCTCAGCTTGTGTCAGCAAAGTAATTACTTCCAATGACTCTTCTTCAGAAAGGGACAGGTCACAGGCTGCAGATTGAGAGATATTGGTGGCACTAAACATTTGCAATATCTTTTGAAAGAGTGGCTAAGTCATGTGACTTGCAAAATCCAGAATGCCTAAATCCTCTTCCCACAGATCTCTCATACTCAAGTAGCACAGGAAATATTTTCTATTTTGATCTTAGTTGCACAAGTGTAAAACTGGAGTAACTACCAAATTCAACTGGCCCAAAGTCAGTAGGTCCCAGACTGTCAACAATAAATATTTATTTTCTTGGTTCAGGGCTGAGATGTTAACAGGAAGATAATAGGATACAAAAGCAATAAAACACATGCAAAAAATATTTTGACTACAAAATGATAACTTCCTATTGCTTTACAAATAGACAATCCTTCCCTGCCAACTCGACGAAAAAACAATCTCCCTCTGTCCCCAAAATACAAATCAGAAACTGCAAAACAATAAATTTAAAAATGCTTTTAAAGCTAATGTTAAAAAAATATATATAATACATAGGTTGAGAAAAGTGTGTCTGTACATATGGGTATGGTGCTTAGATTATCTAGAAATACAGAGTTTGTTTTTAAAAGTCATATGATACATAGAGTACATAATCAGCAATACCCTAAATTTAGGTGAATAAATTTAACAAGACAGTTTAAATATTAGAATCTGAATACTTGGGTACATCACTTCTGAAGTGTTGTACAGAGAGCTGGCTGTGGAAAGCAAAATATATCAATTAGTGGAGATCATCCCTCAGTAATTGAGAATTAGGGTAGGCTGTCCATTTAGAAAATACAATCTATCAGGGAAGTATTTCAGTTACTTTCCTTACTGCACTTCTCGTGGGCACTCCAGCTCATCCCTCCGGTATTGCCGATGTTCAGTGATGTGTTCTGTGTAGATGTCCCTCGACCACCTGATGGTGTCTGACACTATGAGTTGCCACATCAGCCGAGCATAGTGTTGACTGATTCCGCATTCTCTCAACACTCACTCATTAATGGGGTTCCATGTGCCCAGGGCTCCGACAATCAATGCATGTGTCTGTACCTGGTAACCCCTAGCTCTCAAGGTTTCAGAGTAGCAACCGTGTTAGTCTGTATTCGCAAAAAGAAAAGGAGTACTTGTGACACCTTAGAGACTAACAAATTTATTTGAGCTCTCAAGGTGCCATCCAGAGGGGCGTATTTCTCCACCTTTCAAGGTCGGGCATTGCGGAAGGCCAGGGTATTACATGATAGATGTGACCAAATGCACACCTGTAGTCACACCCTACACACTATTGTAATAATCTTTTGTACAAAATATGATTTGTGAGATACAATTTGAAAACTAAACTCACTGGTCAATATTGTCATGGTGAAATATATGTAGCAACATTACATGTAAAGTTATGAATTCCCCCTGTATGATATTGTTAGTACATGTTCAAACCCATGTAGCCCTGACTTAGGAGAAGTTGTTAAACAGGTGTGTCCTAAACAAAGAAATGTGTGTTTACCTCAATTCACATATAGACACTAAACAGGGTCCTCAGGACAGCAAGAGAGGAAGGGTGACCAGATGTCCCGATTTTACAGGGACAATCCTGTTTTTTGGGTGTTTTTCTTATATAGACTCCTATTACCTCCCACCCCCATCCCAATTTTTCACACTTGCTGACTGGTCACCCTAACGAGAGGGTAAACCAATTCCTCAAAGCAAGGACAAACTAAAACCTCTAGCCAGGTGTCATCAAAGTTGGTGGGCAATCACCTGTCAAATAGTCATTCTTTGGCAAGGAAAGAGGGACAGGAACAGATTGATCTGTATTTTAGCAAGCAAATACATTGAACCTTTTTCACCACAAGACTTCATGTCTCCGCCCTCACAGCAGAAAGGAGATTTATCTAGAGGTAATCCTCAGGAAAAATTCATTTCAGAGGGGTGACTGGACTGTAAAAGTATAAGGAAAAAATTACCCCCAGGTTCCCTTTCTTTCTCTCTCATCTAAGACACAAAGGAACCGGTGGTAAGGAATTTACCTTGAACCAATCTAGCTTGTTATGTTCAGCTACTAGATAGCATTTTATCTTTATTTCTCTTGTAAGCATTTCTGACTTGAATGCCTTACTCTTGTACTCACTTAAAATCTATATTTTTGATTAAAAAATAAAAAGTTTATTTAACTACAAACTAATCCAGTTTTTGGTTTAAACTGAACTGTTTAGGTAATTCCAGTTAAAGTAGCTAACTGTTTCATATCGACCTCTTATGGTGACAGTGGACCTCTATTATCTGAACTGCCCAGGAGAGGGCTGGAGAGTGCAGAACATATGTTTTGGGGGGAAATTCAGGAGTGTGTTGGGGGATCACCCTGCAAGTAGTAATCAAGGCTGGTAGAAGCCAGAGAGTGACTGGAGTGGTGCTGCTGATCAGAGTTTCTGTACCAGGACTGCAGCTATACACAGACACTCAAGGGTGTGTGACCTGTATGCGGCTGTTTGTGAGCGATTTAGGGAGGGAGCTACAACAACAAAGCATTGTGAGGCATCCAAGGTTGCAGGGCAGGTGTTGACCCAACACCCCCCCACCCCCACTGGTCTGGATTGCACGCCAGAATGAGACACTAGAGGCGACACTGGTTTTCATTAAAGGTACAACATTTAACTTTTAAAATCTCTTGCGGTACTGTTTCTATGAAGTGCTTTCCCTTCTTCCCTCTTCCCCAAATTCCATCACAATGAGATATATCCCGTTAAGATGCATAATAACAACATAAAACAATCTTTAGAATTTCACAGCTTAGTGCTGCAATATGGAATTCAGAGCTAAGCTGTTGGTGAAAATACATCAGATAATTTTAAAAATTCTGAGAATATTTCCAGAGCTGGGAGACATATTAGGAAGGCTGTTTTCACACTTACAAATCATTCTTTTTATTCAACATGTTCAGGAATCAAGAGGAAAAAGTCCTATGAAAATGTAACAAACTGCTAATAATACTAAGTTCATGAAAAATGAACCAAAAGAAAAAAAAAACCTCCTAAAAATAAAGGGGGAGGAGGGAACTGCACAACAAAACTGAAATCCTGAAAAGCAGCTTTTTGAATGCAAGATAGGCTTAGTTAATTTCAAACCTTCAATCATTCAAAAAGGTTTTGCATATGAAAGGTCTTTGTAATATTTGCTAGCATCACTATAAGCTTCAGATGCATTGGCTTTGATTTTGTAAACAGTGAAAAGAAATAATCCTAAGTGTTTCTACAGATGTGCAGAGATGCTTAAATTAGAAGATTTCTATGTCTGCACCAGATGCTGAGGGATCTGCACAAAAATTAATAAATAAAATATAATAATAATAATACTAGCTCTACAGAGCACTTCTAATCAGTAGATCTCAAAGTAGCCTAGTTTCATTTCTTTTACCAAGATGTAGCTTTTGCATTCAGCTCCACTTTAGATTTTTATTGTTGTTGTTGGGGATGGGGAGTGTGTGTGTTTGCTTGCTGAGGAAGTATCCGAGCGTGTGTTTGCTGGGAGGGCAGGGAGAGAGCCTGAGTGAGTGTCTGATTGGCTGCTAGCCTCAAGGGGGTGGGCATTAGGGTGTCTGTGTGTTTGCGTCAGGGAAGCCTGGCTGTTTAAAAATAGCCAGAGCCTCGCGAACCAGCTGAGCAGCGGGGACAGCAGAGCAGCTCACAGCAGGAGTTGCCTGGGAGTTCGCCTGGAGTGAGCCCAGTGAGGCTTACATCTTGCCAACGTCTCTGAGGAAGCTCATAGTAGGTAGGTGATATGGAAGGGGGGGGTTCAGCTGTTGTGACCTGCACTGGATGTGCCATGTTTGTCTTTCTTCCACAGGACAGAAGCAACTTTGTCTGTACAAAGTGCAAGCTGGTCTCCATATTGGAAGAGAAGATTGAAGGTCTGGAGCAACAGGTAACGACCCTGCGTTGTATACAAGAGACTGAGGATTTTCTGGACCAAACTCAGGATAGGCTTCTAGGGGCACAAAGCTCTAAAGATATAGAGCAGGTTGCACAGAGGTGCCAAGAGGCCAGTGAAGAAGCTTGGCAACATGTGACCTCCAGAAGAGGTAAGCGGAATGTCCGGGCTCCAGTAACACAGACACAGGTAACTAACCGCTTTCATGTTCTCTCCACAGGTACCATTGCGGAGAGTGGACCAGATGATATGTCTGGGGGGAGAAAGCAGAAGGAGACTCCGCTGGTTGGGAGGCATGAGATGCGATGTCCTGAGGTTGGGGGTTCCACGACCACCACTCCCAAGAGGAGAAGGCGGGTGGTGGTGGTCGGGGACTCTCTCCTCCGGGGGACTGAGTCATCTATCTGCCGCCCTGACCGGGAAAACCGAGAAGTCTGCTGCTTGCCAGGGGCTAAGATTCGTGATGTGACGGAGAGACTGCCGAGACTCATCAAGCCCTCGGATCGCTACCCCTTCCTGCTTCTCCACGTGGGCACCAATGATACTGCCAAGAATGACCTTGAGCGGATCACTGCGGACTACGTGGCTCTGGGAAGAAGGATAAAGGAGTTGGAGGCGCAAGTGGTGTTCTCGTCCATCCTCCCCGTGGAAGGAAAAGGCCTGGGTAGGGACCGTCGAATCGTGGAGGTCAACGAATGGCTACGCAGGTGGTGTCGGAGAGAGGCTTTGGATTCTTTGACCATGGGATGGTGTTCCATGAAGGAGGAGTGCTGGGCAGAGACGGGCTCCATCTTACGAAGAGAGGGAAGAACATCTTTGCCAGCAGGCTGGCTAACCTAGTGAGGAGGGCTTTAAACTAGGTTCACCGGGGGAAGGAGACCAAAGCCCTGAGGTAAGTGGGAAAGCGGGATACCGGGAGGAAGCACAGGCAGGAATGTCTGTGAGGGGAGGGCTCCTGCCTCATACTGGGAATGAGGGACGATCAACAGGTTATCTCAAGTGCTTATATACAAATGCACAAAGCCTTGGAAACAAGCAGGGAGAACTGGAGGTCCTGGTGATGTCAAGGAATTATGACGTGATTGGAATAACAGAGACTTGGTGGGATAACTCACATGACTGGATACAGTCATGGATGGTTATAAACTGTTCAGGAAGGACAGGCAGGGCAGAAAAGGTGGGGGAGTAGCACTGTATGTAAGGGAGCAGTATGACTGCTCAGAGCTCCAGTACGAAACTGTGGAAAAACCTGAGTGTCTCTGGATTAAGTTTAGAAGTGTGTGCAACAAGAGTGATGTCATGGTGGGAGTCTGCTATAGACCACCGGACCAGGGGATGAGGTGGATGAGGCTTTCTTCCGGCAACTCACGGAAGCTACTAGATCGCATGCCCTGATTCTCATGGGTGACTTTAATTTTCCTGATATCTGCTGGGAGAGCAATACAGCGGTGCATAGACAATCCAGGAAGTTTTTGGAAAGCGTAGGGGACAATTTCCTGGTGCAAGTGCTAGGGGAGCCAACTAGGGGGAGCGCTTTTCTTGACCTGCTGCTCACAAACCGGGTAGAATTAGTGGGGGAAGCAAAAGTGGATGGGAATCTGGGAGGCAGTGACCATGAGTTGGTTGAGTTCAGGATCCTGACGCAGGGAAGAAAGGTAAGCAGCAGGATACGGACCCTGGACTTCAGGAAAGCAGACTTTGACTCCCTCAGGGAACAGATGGCCAGGATCCCCTGGGGGACTAACATGAAAGGGAAGGGAGTCCAGGAGAGCTGGCTGTATTCAAGGAATCCCTGTTGAGGTTACAGGGACAAACCATCCCGATGAGTCGAAAGAATAGTAAATATGGCAGGCGACCAGCTTGGCTTAATGGTGAAATCCTAGCGGATCTTAAACATAAAAAAGAAGCTTACAAGAAGTGGAAGGTTGGACATATGACCAGGGAAGAGTATAAAAATATTGCTCGGGCATGTAGGAAAGATATCAGGAGGGCCAAATCGCACCTGGAGCTGCAGCTAGCAAGAGATGTCAAGAGTAACAAGAAGGGTTTCTTCAGGTATGTTGGCAACAAGAAGAAAGCCAAGGAAAGTGTGGGCCCCTTACTGAATGAGGGAGGCAAGCTAGTGACAGAGGATGTGGAAAAAGCTAATGTACTCAATGCTTTTTTTGCCTCTGTTTTCACTAACAAGGTCAGCTCCCAGACTGCTGTGCTGGGCATCACAAAATGGGGAAGAGATGGCCAGCCCTCTGTAGAGATAGAGGTGGTTAGGGACTATTTAGAAAAGCTGGACGTGCACAAGTCCATGGGGCCGGACGAATTGCATCCGAGAGTGCTGAAGGAATTGGCGGCTGTGATTGCAGAGCCCTTGGCCATTATCTTTGAAAACTCGTGGCGAACGGGGGAAGTCCCGGATGACTGGAAAAGGCTAATGTAGTGCCCATCTTTAAAAAAGGGAAGAAGGAGGATCCTGGGAACTACAGGCCAGTCAGCCTCACCTCAGTCCCTGGAAAAATCATGGAGAGGTCCTCAAAGAATCAATCCTGAAGCACTTAGAGGAGAGGAAAGTGATCAGGAACAGTCAGCATGGATTCACCAAGGGAAGGTCATGCCTGACTAATCTAATCGCCTTTTATGATGAGATTACTGGTTCTGTGGATGAAGGGAAAGCAGTGGATGTATTGTTTCTTGACTTTAGCAAAGCTTTTGACACGGTCTCCCACAGCATTCTTGTCAGCAAGTTAAGGAAGTATGGGCTGGATGAATGCACTATAAGGTGGGTAGAAAGCTGGCTAGATTGTCGGGCTCAACGGGTAGTGATCAATGGCTCCATGTCTAGTTGGCAGCCGGTGTCAAGTGGAGTGCCCCAGGGGTCGGTCCTGGGGCCCGTTTTGTTCAACATCTTCATAAATGATCTGGAGGATGGTGTGGATTGCACTCTCAGCAAATTTGCGGATGATACTAAACTGGGAGGAGTGGTAGATACGCTGGAGGGGAGGGATAGGATACAGAAGGACCTAGACAAATTGGAGGATTGGGCCAAAAGAAATCTAATGAGGTTCAATAAGGATAAGTGCAGGGTCCTGCACTTAGGATGGAAGAATCCAATGCACCGCTACAGACTAGGGACCGAATGGCTCGGCAGCAGTTCTGCGGAAAAGGACCTAGGGGTGACAGTGGACGAGAAACTGGATATGAGTCAGCAGTGTGCCCTTGTTGCCAAGAAGTCCAATGGCATTTTGGGATGTATAAGTAGGGGCATAGCGAGCAGATCGAGGGACGTGATCGTTCCCCTCTATTCGACACTGGTGAGGCCTCATCTGGAGTACTGTGTCCAGTTTTGGGCCCCACACTACAGGAAGGATGTGGATAAATTGGAAAGAGTACAGCGAAGGGCAACAAAAATGATTGGGGGTCTAGAGCACATGACTTATGAGGAGAGGCTGAGGGAGCTGGGATTGTTTAGTCTGCAGAAGAGAAGAATGAGGGGGGATTTGATAGCTGCTTTCAACTACCTGAAAGGGGGTTTCAAAGAGGATGGCTCTAGACTGTTCTCAATGGTAGCAGATGACAGAACGAGGAGTAATGGTCTCAAGTTGCAATGGGGGAGGTTTAGATTGGATATTAGGAAAAACTTTTTCACTAAGAGGGTGGTGAAACACTGGAATGCGTTACCTAGGGAGGTGGTAGAATCTCCTTCCTTAGAGGTTTTTAAGGTCAGGCTTGACAAAGCCCTGGCTGGGATGATTTAACTGGGACTTGGTCCTGCTTTGAGCAGGGGGTTGGACTAGATGACCTTCTGGGGTCCCTTCCAACCCTGATATTCTATGATTCTATGATTCTATGATGAGGGGGAGCACAGAGAGAGAGAGAGAATAGAGGGGATAGACATTGTGGACCACATCAAAAAAACTAATCCAAGGGCTTGTCTACATGCGGACATCCAAGAAATTTAATCCAAATTAACTAAAGATATGAATTTAAAGTGGATAAATTAAACCACATTAAACCCTTTTGTAAATACCTTCATTCAGAATTAAAGTGGCCTTAATTCAGCTTGTTTTAATTCACTCCCAAGAGAATTAAACTAAACCAAATTAAAGGCATTTCAATTCTTAAGAAAAGTATCTACACAGCAATTTAACGTGGTTTAACAAATCCACTTCAAATTAACACCTTTAATCAATTTGGATTAATTTTCCTGATGTCCCCATGTAGACTGGGCTTAAGAAACAAGCTCTATGCTGCTTTCCAAGATATCTGTGAGAAGGTTTTAATCTTTAAATGTATTTCTTAAACCACTTGTTTAAAAGAATAGTGGTTATTAAATACAACACTTGGCAGTTTAGGGTTGCATAGCCTTCATTTTGTGGGGGCTTATATTCTTCCATTTGCATTTTATTGCATGCCTAACAGAAGTATGAGGAGATTCCACTGAAGCCAGCAAGGGATTTCAGTCTTATATTCATTTACAGAAAATCTCTATCAGCCTGGAGTGAGAACCTGGAGTACAAGCTCCAGAATAATGACAAAAATGCACATTCAGCTACAACATCTAAAGGAACCAATCTTTTTTCTGAAGTTGTAGCATAACTAATCTCCCATGCTCATTAAATCGTATGATGTCCTTATTCACACTTCATGACTTACACAAACACTACATTTGCTGCCTAATTGAGAAAAATGAAAGAGAACTGGAGGATGAAGTCCCATATTTAGACATAGGCTGCCTCATTGCAGATGGGCCCTTGATATTATTTTGCATAATCATCTCAACCATGACATGATAAGCCTTACAGTAGATTTAGCGGAAGAATTAGTTTACTGGGTCTTTATAGTCAACCACACAGACTACCATTATCACTTAATATGTTTTTTTCCCCCTTCTGGTATGGTATCTCAAAAATTAAGCTGAGTTCATGAAACACATTTCATTTTAAAGGTATTTTATCCATCTAACTAGGATAATTTTGCCTTCAATTGCACTTAACAGGAATCTAATTTAGCAAACAAATGTAGCAACAAAATCTGTAATTCCAAATGATTTTACAATTTTGTTATTGCCCTGGTTTATTATTGTGTACAGTTTTCCTAATTTTATTTGGTGTTTGCCTTATTTTTTTTAAACATTTTCAACAAACATTTGCAACATTGCTAGCAAAGCATACATGATTTTTGGATGTAAAGAGCTGGCATTTACAGTATAAAATACCTGCCTAGACATATACAGTAATGATCATTTTATAATTCCAAAGCTCTTTAGCAATAAGTTCAGAATGCCCCTGTTAGTTGGTAGCCATGCTTTAGAGATAGGGATATGGATTTAGCCAAAGCCACACAGGTTATCATTGTGTGAGCTTGGCCACATTCAATTATTTTGGTTAAAAGGTGCCGGCCTTCAATTCCTGCCCACCACAGGAATGACTAAATATTGAATTGAACATCCATAATGCAGGGAAGAAGGGCAAATTTGGTGTTTCTGAACTCCAGCACTATAAGTGCCTTTTGTACCAATTCCAGCTTTGTATATTCTCAATTTTGCCTTTCGCTTTCTGTTGTGAGGTGGGGGAATGGATTTCTTTAACATCATTATGAATACAAGTCAAATGAATAGGCCAGGATAATCTGTTGTGAATGGGGAGCTGTGCAGACTTTTCCTCCCCTTCTATGGTTAAACACACAATCAAATACAATGCATCACCATCACTACCAAGCCAAGGACCATCAAAGGTGAATTGACTCTCTTTCTGGAATTCCTAGATAACTGAGTGAAAGTTTGCCATATATCATTTGATTGATTCCTTTTACTGCTTCATTTTTGAACATATTAAGAAAGAAGAATTTACTCGATTGTAGAGAGGAAACAAACAATACTGACAGCATTCATCTGAATACCAAATAATGGCTTGGTGCGATCAAAAACATGGCTGGGGATGCTTTTTTGGAAGGAACCGGTAATTCTTTGAACTAAAGATGGCAAGAGCAGATTTGGAAATCCAGCATTGCTAGCCCCAGGGGTTCAAAAATCATGAATCAGGTCCCAAAAGGTCATGACATTGGCTTTAAGCTCATACATTTATTTAAAAAAAAAACAAATTAAATTTTGGGTCATTTTGGGTTTTTTTAGCCTTTAGGGTTCATGATTTCCAGCTTTTCTCTGTAACCACAAGGACTAAAAACCTACTGAAAGCTGAGATTTATGGCTCCAGGTGTTTAAGAAAAACACCAGATATCATGAGAATCTTTATAGAATAATTTAGTCTCTGGAGGGCTAGAATACTTTGGCCTAATTCTGTTGTTTTCCCAGATATGGGGGCTGTAGGGTGTTTAGGGGTCTGTGATATTTAGGAGGTCAGCCTAAATGATCTAGTCATCCCTTCTGGTCTTAAACCCTATTACTGTGACTCTATAGTAACAATTCAATTTAGCTATAGGACTTTGACTGGTCTGACCTCAACATTCTTCCAGATTTATATACATATTTGAATTTAACATATAAAAACACCAAGAAATCATGGAAAATTATTGTGTTTTTCTTCACCTAGATAAAGGAAAGACACCCTGGTGAACATGACCAGTGCCAGAATGGATAGGGTGATTTTATCACAATTCAACACTACTAGAAACTTCAGAAATTTTATTGGAAACAATCACATTTCCAATTGATATGGAGAATTTTTTTAGGAGTGGGGAAGGGAAAGTATATTGTGTTATTAGTGTCATTATATGCTGCCATAATGTGGCCCAACATCAAAAATTACATTATCATGAAATGAAGAGTTATAAATTGTGCATTGGGTTTGACACTTGCAATCAATCAGGTCTACTTTGCAAATACAGTATTAGCAAAGCAAACACTTCTGAAAAGCTGAATTTCCCCCTTATTTCAAATCTACTGAGAAATAGTTGCAATGCCTTGGCCGTTTCTAATTTTTTTGCTAGATTGGAGCCATACTGTACCTATGCCTTTTAATGGCATGATTTGAACTCATCAGCCAACTGCCTAAGAAAATGAAATGGGATTACCTTTTGGCAACTGCCCTTTCCATTTCTAAATGAAATGACCTTCAACCGGGGCAGTAGTGAGAATCAAAGCAATCTAATATTAAATGTGAACTCCATGGTGGGAGAGCAGTGGTTCACTTTATAAATGGAATGCATAAGTGCTTTGAGTCATCACCACCATAGAAGAAAAAATGTCGTGGTATTGAAAAAGAGCAGATTTCACACAGACACACAAATATAAAAAGACTTAACAATGTCACAGAGACAGGTTAATAGGCATTCCCTTTTCATTCAGATTCATGGAGATATGGCCTCCCTCATTCACTTTCCTAATGCAGATCATTTATATAATGTTACCTTTTCACTTGTTCCAGTTAAAACATGCAGGTGTTGGGTTCTATGTGGAAGAAAGCGATCACCCTGTTTCACATTTTCTCTGATGTACTATCACTAAATCCCTTCAGTTTCAGTTTAAACCAATTTTTACCAAAAAAAATCCTGGGTTTTACAAAATGTATTATTTGATTTTTTCCAATTTCCACTCTACTTTTGTATCATTCAAAATATATAGAAAATAATTTGTTTTATTAGGAAACTACAATATATTGAATGAGCTATATCTATTACAATAATACATTAGTCTGTGTGTATATGCAAAGCTCCTGTTGAAGTAAGGCAATGTATTAATCTAGAAGATACACACAATAAACAAATAGGCATGCATGCAAGCTCTGAAGTTCATGCACTTCTGAACGTACTGATTAATCTCATGACCACAATGCACAAATTTCAACCTGTTAGACGATAGTGGTTTAAAGATCTGACACACTAAAATCGGAAGAAAACAAAAATCTGTATCAGAATACATTTCAGAACACAAAGAAGTATTCAAAAGTTTACAAAAAATAAAAACAGGAGAAAAAGATAAAGTTTAGTGTATGCCCTGCAAATGGTGTAGCCCAATTATTAAATATAAATATTTATAGGTTAATAGTTCTAAGTCTACAAGTAAACTGTTTATTTGAATGAAAAGCTTTATTTGGGTATTAGATTTCAGAATAGCAGCTGTGTTAGTCTGTATTCGCAAAAAGAAAAGAAGTACTTGTGGTACCTTAGAGACTAACAAATTTATTTGAGCATAAGCTTTCGTGAGCTACAGCATCCGATGATGTGAGCTGTAGCTCACAAAAGCTTTTGCTCAAATAAATTTGTTAGTCTCTAAGGTGCCACAAGTACTCCCTTTCTTTTTGGGGATTAGAGATATATTATTTTCTTAAACTCAGAGATGGCATTGTGTTTTGAGTTCTGTTTTAGTTCTGCAGCAAACCACATTGAATTCCATTCATGAAAGCATTAATCTACTAAATACTTTTTTCTCTTGTCCTTCTGTCCACTAAAATAAACCTTCATATTTACCTAGAGAAATTGAGTTTTTTCAGCAATTTTCATCTGTTTTTGTTGTAGTAATAAACACTGATAAATTACCAAGAAAAATTAAATAAAATAAAAACTGAAAATGAAGGGTCCTAACTATCACCTACACTGATGAGTGTTGTGAATTTTGAACCTGGTACATAGATCCCTTATCGTTTTCCGTATGATATACCACATTATAAAAACAATATATTTGGTTTCTAGGACATATTTCTTTCTACCTCTTCTGTGTTTTAATTTCCGGAGGAAGTACACAGTTATAAAGATTTCCATATTTGGAGAATGTTCTTTCCTTTGAATTTAGGATTTCTACCAATCCACCCTGCTTTCACTGTGTCAGTGAGATGGGGGCCAAGGTGCTGTTGCCCCAGGCTATCTGGGGAGGACTGCAAGAAATCCACACTCCTGCCAGCTAATCAGGACATCCAATTGGTCCCTCGCTGGGACATAAGAAATTCCTGGATTAAGTGGTAGGGGTGGACAGACACTCCCATTCTTAAGAGAAATGGGGAATTTTGCCTCCCCTTTTCTGTCCTAATGTGGATTATCACACCCTCATGCACTGCAGCCGAGGTATTGATTGTTCAGGTTGGTTGTGTGAGCTTTATGAAGTTCTTGCATTACTTATGAAGTACTTGCATGTTTAGCTAACATGTTACAGTTTTCCTTCTGAGACTACCAGTTATTGGACTGTGACTGCTCTAGCCCTCTCTTTACGAGGATGGAGTGTTTGATCTGTTTAGCCAAAGCCAGTTGGCCAGACCTTGGGAGGTCAAATGGACAATTTGGTCTAAAAACTGGTTGAGGGGCTAGAGGTCTCCTATCTGTCACCTGGAACAATGACGAGCCTGTGTCTTTGCTGCAAGAACTATTCTTCCTTTATCCTGGGTTGAATGATTATTGTTGTATATTCAGGAAGCCTTGTGTGTCATTCCTAAAAACTCACCTCTGCCCTCTATTGGAAATTTAGTTGATATGTGTAAAAGCATCCCTTCCATTGTTTCCTGTCCTGATTTATATCCGTCTTGGTGCCCTCTGGCTATGAACTTCTTGGGAATGAAATTGAACCTTTTCTGCTTGTCTGAATGCACCTAACAGATCATAGACATTACTACAAATAATTAATAATAATGGCTTAACTTAAAGTTTGAGCATGATTCTTACAGCATTCTCAGCAACTGATGCTTGACTACCAGTTAGTGAAATAGTAGAAAGAGTAAGGAAAGGCCCTGTTATATTTCTGATTGTTACCTAGTAATCACCTATCAGTGCAAACAAAGTGTAGCTTACAAAAGCAATGATCAGATTAGCACTGGAAAGTAAAATGGCAAATCATGGAAATTCTGAAGGTGTCATTGAACTTGTCATAATGGGAAAGGAAGTATGGATGACATAGAAAAATGGTAAAAAACCAGGGTGGTTGCTAAGAGATGTTTTTGTTTTTAAACAAGTTCAGATTCTCTTGTTTTTTTTATTCGTCGGATCATTCTCTTCCTCCTCTATCTTTGTTGCTCCTATTCAATACAGTTATTTAAACTTAGCCAATGCAGACAACACAAGATCTTGGTAAATAAATGGAGGCATAGTCGGGGGGGGGGGAACGACACTGTGAACCCATGCCATTAGAGCTGGATGAATATTTGATTTTTTGGTTTAGTGGCAGTTGCAGAGAAAAAATAATTGGTACAGGTTAAACCAAATCTGAAATGAGGATTTGAACCAGGGTCTCCTACATGCAGGGCTAAAGGTAATGGGGGAGGGGGAGGAGGAAGGGTTGGGAAGCAGCACCAGCTCCTTCTCTGGCTGTTTTGTGAAACACTGGGAAAGGATGTGTGAAATCTGCACATAATTTTGGGTTGACTGAAAAGGCCATTTCTGTTAAAAAACAACAACCACCCAACTATTTGTTCAAATTTTTTTTGTCCAGCTCTATGTGCCACCTCAGAGCCTCAGGTTGAGTATTACATTTGCTGCACCCCTAGGACTGGAGATTGTTCTGCTCCATTGACCAGTGTTAACCATAGACCATCCACTTTGGGGAAATCCAGGGAGGAATCTGGACTGCAATTTTGCCTGGCCCTTACATAAGTTGTAGGAAAAAGTGGTAAGGGAGGCAGGAAACTCCCTGACCTCCCCCATATCCTTCCACCCCCCCGCAACTGTGTGTCTATCTCAGTGCCAGATAAGTGATCCCCAGGAATATCAGAAACTTAATGGAATGCAGTTTTGCTGGGCAGCCCTGACCATCATATAAAAACATTACTTTAAAAATAATCAGAGCACGCAACATTAAACAATGTTTAGGCAGCACTGACTTCTTTAAAAGCTACAGCATATCAAGAAGCTACAGCATGAGATGAATGTAGAAACTGGGAAACCTGTGGTAGCAAACACCAAATCACACCTATAAATAGCTGCGAGAAGACTTACAGGAACAAATTCATTGAGGTTATTAAGCCAATGCCATCAGTCCAGTTTTACACCGCTAAAACTGAGACAAGAATACAGCTACTTGTTTCTGCATCATAAAACAGTCTTGGCATTGACTAATCTAGTGCCATGCTGATTACAAACTGAAAATGAGCATGTTTTTCAAAGATGTCCTGGCTTTCTCAATGACTGTCTTGTGGCCAATAAATGAATTGTTGGCTAACACACTAGGTCCATGAGCTCTGAGGTATTTGTAACATTGTTTACCAAAGTGATTCTGGAATCTGAGAAGCAATCAAACATGAATACACAGTCAGAAGGTATCATAATGTCACAGAATGTGACAATTTCTTCCTCTATAGCTCTGGAGTGACTGCACCTGGAATACAGTGTTCAGTTCTGAGCACCTCATTACCAAATATATAGTGACATGTGGGAGGAAGTTCAAAGTGAACAGCAAAAATGAACCAGGAGCTGGAGGAAATTACTTGTGCAGAAAAATTAAAAGAGCTAAATCCATATAGCTTGGTTAAGACATGACTAAAAGGTTATGGGGTCATGATAAGTGTCTATACATATCTGAAGAGTGCCAAAGAGGTCCAAGAGTTATTTAGGAGATGGAACATAATCTGGAGAATGGGATGAAGTTCAGCAGGGACAAATTTTGGATGAATATTTTAAAAACATTTCTTGACAATGAGAATGACAGGAGGTTGTGAAAAAATCTCCCAATGGAAATGGTGGAAGTCACATCTTCTAAGTGTGCAGACTCCTTATGCAGGCATAAGAGCTGGGGGTACAATGCCTCCTGGAGCTCTCCCTGGGATGTGGCCGCCCTGTATCTGTCTCACTGTAAGCCATTTTGTCAACTACATGGTATGAATCAACATTTGTAGATAAAAATAATGCCATATATTTTGAGGGGCATCAAGGATGAATTTTTCATTACTTTTCATATAGTTACAGAGAACAATGCATCTAATTAGAGATCACAAATCAACAACAGAGTTTTGGACAGGGACTCTGTCAAAATTAATTGAAAGATGTTTGTATTTCTCACTGTCCTTGATAAACATAATCAAGTCATCCATTTGGTAATCCTAAAGAAACTCATATGCCCCAGTGCCTCATTATTGACATTAGAAGGTGCAGTCAAGAGTATATTGCATGTGGCATCTGCACAGAATCTGTGCCATGCTGTGCAGGCAACCAGGGTGTTAGTTCCCATCCTTTTCAGGGAAACTGTACAGCGGTTACCTTTATAACTTTAACAATTTATAAATCACTACAGCATTTCAGATACATTACTGTGATATTCTGCATTCTCATCAGGGGATTGCTCCACACACCACCAGAGATTCAAATTTAGCTGCAAATTGTAGTTATCACAATTTAATGGTAACCATTGTAGCAGCATTAGAATTTGTTGCAACAGATTAATCAAATTCCTGTGGGCCAGCAAGGATTTTCTTTTAGCAGCTGTTATTTCACACTGCCAGTCCTGCATTAGTCCAGGACCTGGCCATAGTTTTCTTTGTGTTGCACTTTGTACTGTTGAATCAGTGCACTGAACACATCAGAACTGTAGCTCACTAGCTAACAAGAATTAGACTTTCATTATATAGAATCTATATAAATATAGCAGTTTTTGGAAACAGTTAAGAATAAAGTCTAATGATGGATCCCCAAAAAGATCTACAAGTATCTTCAGAGTGTGATAGTTTCAATTCTCCTGTGCCATTTTTCTAAAACCAAATGTTCACCAATCAAGACTATGCTGATGACACTGTCTTTCTTGTGGAGAAGTCAGAGAATTTCAGCGCTGCCATCCGAGGTCCCCAAGTCTCTGACCACATTATGGGGCTGAATGTCTCATGACAGAAAAAACAAGGATGCTCAGAGCTGGGCCTCCAAAACCTCTGATAGAGGGGAGGTTGAGTATTGTGGAGAGCATTGAAAAATTCATCTACCTGCAAGCAGAGTTTGAATAGTTGCAGCTAACTGGACATTCTTTGATGAATAAGCCATGCCACCTTCTGCATGAAGTCCACATCTTGCTTATTGATGCAAACATGGCAAAATTCAGGATCTATCTAACCTGTGTACTACCTGTATTGCTATATGGGTCAGAAACCTGGACCCTCTTGCAGGCAGATTTTAAGCAGCTGGAAGCATTCTATATGCTCTATCAGAGCCAAATCCTGAGCATAAATCCTGATTTGACTTTGTGTAAAATGTCATATTCTCTCAGAGATCTGGCTTATCTTCAGTTGTTCATGATGTAAAAAAGCAGCATTGCATGCTCTTTGGCCATGTAGCCCGGATGGATGAAAACACCCCAGCAGACTGTGCTGTATAACTCTCATTGACTTGTGAGGGGGTATACATCCTGACCCTACCTGGGTCTACCTGTCTGGGCTACCCCATAGATTTGTGGACTTGGAGGACTGAACTAGGTCTGGGAATTTCATTACACGGTCCCTGGTGCAACACCATCGGCTATGTAATGGTGCTCTGTAGACTAAGCATGTTTGATGATGTTGATAATGCTTTTCTAAAACAATTAGAGAAGCCCCTGAACAGAAAAAGGCTTTTGTAAAACTTAAAGGTAGTGCTGATTTACAACAAAAAAATGACAACAAGAAAAGTAACTGTTTGATATTATGGGGAGGAAACCTCGTGATATGGGCCATTGTTCTAAAATTTTCAATTGAACAAGAATAGTACAAAGAATGAGAGAGGTGTGAAGAAAGATTTTTTTTTTAAACAAGAAAAGAACCAAAGTGCTTATGCAAAGGACTGAGTTGCCCACACCAAATAGACTGGCCCAGAATTAGTAAGGACATTGCAAGCATTCCCCTTAACTGCTCATGGCCCCACCACCTATATCACTCAATGCTTTTCAGGGACATGCATTCCAGGGGTAAGGAATTAGTTTGGTCTCTGTACACAGTCACTGTGTTTGCGTCTCTTTAGTGAGATAGTCAGCAGTGGTGCCAGTTTGTGCCAATTGTGTCAGTGGTTCTGACACATTCACTAGAAACTGAATGGAGATGATCATGGAAACTCATTTGACACAGGCACCTGAAGAGCTATCAGATGATAAGTATTTTTGGTCACTACCAAGCTGCGCTTAATTAAACCCAGTGACTTGGACCCCAGTCTCGCAAACATTTACATACATACTTAACTTTGAGCTTTCTAATCAATGGGACTAGCCATGTGTGTACATTTAAGTTTGTTGTGTGCAGGACCAAGACCTTGAAGGTAAAAAGCTTCATATTCTATCACTAAATTCTCTTAGAAAACTAACTCTCAGTATCTTTTATTTTCTTTTAAGGTAATTACACACATTTTTCTTCATCATGAAGGAACATCTCTCTGTTTATTCCTAGTTCCAGCTAAAATCCCCAATGCAATGGTAGATAAAGGAAGTTTGCAAATTAAAATGTGACTTGTATAAGCACATAATAAAACAGTTGGCAAAATATAACAAATATATATCTACTGATGGAAGACAGAATTTTAAGTCTCTTTCATAAAACTATCATTTAATTTCTCTATGGGGGGAAGTCCCTCAGAGACTAAACTACATTCAGAGAAGAGAATAAACTATTATTAATGGCCTTTACTTAAATAAAGAGAAGCCTACAATTGCTATGTCTATTTTTTCTATACATCAGTACTGCCATGATTCACTTTCGGACCCCATTCATCCCACTATAAATGTGTTTTGATGTGACTGTAAGATTGTTGATCTATCAATCTTTAAATTGTATGTGTTCTTAATTTTTACAGTTCAGTCACTTAAAATCTTTCTGCTGATGCACCCTGCTGAGAACAAGTCTCAGTTATCATTCCTTTTTGTGAAACCAAAACGTAACTGTTCTGAAAGATGCTCACATGGGAGTTTTCTTTTGTGTTCCTTTAAATTTTCAATAATTGTAAAAATGTTTGCTGATTAATTCATTCCTTTGATGATGTCCTTCTCTGAAGACGTCCATGCAGTGAGCAGCAGCAGCCAAAAAAGCAAATGAGATGTTAGGAATCATTAAAAAAGGGATAAGAGAATATCTTATTGCCCTTACATAAATCCATGGTATGCCCACATCTTGAATATTGCATTCAGATGTGGTCCCCTCATCTCAAAAAAGATATACTGGCATTAGAAAAGGTTCAAAAAAGGGCAACTAAAATGATTAGGGGTTTGGAATGAGTCCCAGTATGAGGAGAGATTAAAGAGGCTCAGACTTTTCAGCTTGGAATAGAGGAGACTAAAGGGGGATATGATCAAGGTATATAAAATCATGAGTGGTGTGGAGAAAGTGAATAAGGAAAAGTTATTTACTTGTTTCCATAATATAAGAATGAGGGGCCACCAAATGAAATTAATGGTTTAAAACAAAGAAAAGGAAGTTCTTCACTCAGTGCACCGTCAACCTGTGGAACTCCTTGCCTGAGGAGGTTGTGAAAGCTAGGACTATAACAGGGTTTAAAAGAGAACTGGATAAATTCATGGAGGTTAAGTCCATTAATGGCTATTAGCCAGGATGGGTAAGGATTGGTGTCCCTAACCTCTGTTTGTCAGAGGGTGGAGATAGATGGCAGGAGAGAGATCACTTAGTCTTTACCTGTTAGCTTCACTCCCTCTGGGGCACCTGGCATTGGCCACTGTTGGTAGACAGGATACTGGGTTGGATGGACCTTTGGTCTGACCCAGTATGGGCATTCTTACATTCTTAATCTAGCACTAAGAAAATAATGACTTTCTGAATCAACAAATCAGGACCAGGTCAAAGTTTAGCTGAAGCAGCCTCAAAAAAGTTAATCCCCACCCATATTCCATCATTCTTTGGTTTTCACTTTAAAAATCACAACTAATGGTGATGCACTTTGTCACATTTCACAGTATGAAACATCATTACATGACAACAGACTTGAAAGAGATAAAAATATATTTTTGTATTGTTAGATTTACTCTTGACACTTTATATTCAGCTAAAAAATAAGGAACTGTCACTTAAATTAAAACAAACAACTCTTAATTTTCCCACAATGCATTTTGAAATCCCAAATTATGTGGCTTTCTGGGTTGTCTGGGTCATTCAAAGTTGTTCCTGTGGCATCAGAAATAATTATTTATTTCTTATATTAAAGCACAGATTTCCCTACCTATCACGATAAATCAGCAAACATTTCAATATTTTTGAAGGGGAGACAAATATAATTATTGGAATATTTTTCAGATACTGTAAATTAAATTCAAAAAAATTACCAACCGAACCTATCTAGGAGTTGATAGTTATTGTGCTGTGTTATATCTGAGTGCTGGCCTGGCCCCATATCCTGGTGATGGTGCAATGCTCTGTCAGCTAGGGCTCCGAGTTGAATCAGCACAGTTTAAACCTACAAGAACTGGGAGCTCTGCAGAGACAGCATGCTCAGCCCACTGGAAGGCAGAGAGAGCTCCTTGAATAAATGTCAAATGCTACACTCTACTCCACTGAAAGATTACGTGAGCTGGGCTAACTCGGAAAAAATTAGCTCAAGCATAAATAACTCTGTGGTGAAGAAAGAGCCTAATGAGCTGCTGGACACAGCATATGACACATCCTGTAGAAGTCAAAATACTCACAAGGCATTCATGAATGATTCTCATCAGTGCTAGCCTTCTGTAAACCTGGAGGATGCCAATGTTGTGGATCCTCTACTCATCACTACCTACTGGGGACAGGTTCAGAAGGGGACATGCCATGCACAGCAGTATTGCATAATGGAGGCCCATATTGGCAGACTTATATAAGCTATGCATGGTAAGCATAGAGCCTGTCTCACAGAAAGGAAATATACAGACAGTATAGCATATGTTCCAGAAAGAAAATGTCTCCCCTAGTCCATAACCATTAACTTAGTAGGGAGGAGATATGACTCTCATACGCTGGTGAAGATTCAGTAGAATCCCCCACTGAAACTGTGCTAGGTGCGTTCCTTGATTTATGAGCCATAGGACACCATTGAAGAAAAAGTAATAATTAATTAGCACTTACATAGCAGTTTGCTGATCAGTCGTTAAAGTGACACGTTGCAGAGAAAGGCATCAGCCCCCACAACCATTCTTGGAATATGAGGTGTTGAAGCCAAGAATCAATTTTCTCCTCACAGAGAAACAAGTGTTTCAAAGGTATTGCTTTGACCAAAAACTATTCTGTAACTCCCTGGGAATTGTAAATGGAGTCGGAGAGACATAGTCACATGTTGCCTAGTAACAACAGCTTTTGGGTTCTTGGCAACAATGTCCATCTACTCTCCCATCAGAGAGCACAGGTGTTATCCCGTGTAACCTCCCACTGTTTTTTAATGATTTTCTCAGTACTAATCACAATAATTTTCTCAGAAAAAAGAGTACATCCCACAACAGATCAGAGATTTCTATGTCATGGTTCACTTTCCATGAGGTCTTCATTGTTACAGACTGTACAAACGTCCCTCGCAGATACTTCTCCACCATGGACAACACATAGGGAGACATTCCCATTATCGAGACCCCCAAATGAAAATGGAAGAGTTTTTCATCTTATGAATATGTGAGTTTGAAGATTTCAGATATCTTAACACTCAGTTTGGGATGTTTATTACTTTAAAGCATGTTGTTACTTTTACATTCTCGGATAACTATCTCTGAGAAACTTGTCAGATTAGAAGAGGTGGGATGTTATGCAAGTATAATTTTCATGGTCACATATAGCAGAATTGAAGCATACAGCCAAATGTGTGGCCATGACCATAGTTAAGTATTATTTTCTCATCTTTCACATGACAGCATTTAACCTTTGAAGAACTGGCTAAAGATTTCTATTCAAAGGCCTCAAAATCCCTCTGGGAAAAATTATAATATCTTGAAGTGTCCAGCAATGTGTTTTCAGCCTCTTTTCCCCCTTCAGCACTTGCATACATGGAGGCTGAGAAGCAAATAGTAAGTGTTGGAGATCCTTTCCTAGCCAATATAAAGATACCACATGCCAAAGTAGTCACTAGTTAGGGTGCCTAAACTACATATTTCTCAATATTGTAATTGCTTCTATTGCGATCTAGTCCCAACAATTTAGTATGTGTGCTTTTCCAGCTACGTTAAATCGTTTGTTCCATTTCCATCACAGCAAATTGTAGATTTGTTTTTTATACACTTTTACTACCGGAATCAGAGAATAACAGCAATGCACCAAATAAATAAGCAAACTTTTCATTTAAACTCTATTATTACACGTGAGCTCAACTGATGAAGTCTCATTTGCAATGGTAAGCATTTACTCAGATGAATTTACCCGTGGATTTCAATAGGGATTCTTATCAATATAAGAGCTCACCAGTGCTCTCAGCATTTTCAGAATCAGGCCCTGATTTAATAAACTGTCCTGTTTCTGTATTTCCTTCAGTATCAGTATTTAGCAATGGATCTATAGCTTAGCTTCTAACTTTATTTCTCCCTTGTATTTTCAGCTCAGATAAATTGTACTTAGAACTAGATGAAAATATGTGACCATAAATTACTTATGGTTCACATTTTTAGCATCCTCACCAGAGCCAATATATGCAATCTTAAGAGAGGTAGCTTATTGCTGTGACACTGTCACCATGATGCGACATAGCACTGCTTTTCTTTTCTTTATTTCCTGTTTTTTCTATGACAATAGAAGCAGTGGAAAGGTAAGAAAAGGAAAAGAATATTAATGAATAAGTGCAAACAAAACCATATGAAAGCAACATTAAAATATAAAGAAATATATTTTATCAACAAATGAATGGAGGACCTGACTTTGAAAAATGAACCCATACTCTACCAAAGAGATTATATTACTTTTGTGGTTTGGAAAAACATCATGGTTTCTAATTACTGACTATTTATCTTGTCATATATTTGCAGCTAATAATTTATTAGACAGTTTTTCCTAGAAACTAGTTGGGTTTACTTAGGAAATTAGCCCAAATGTTTTGCCACATCCTAAAATTTTCTTTTCCTAATTATTTTTTTCTGCTGATTTATAATGAAAGAATTCTTCCAATTTTGACTGAAACTTGAAAGTGATCATGAAAGAGAATGTGTAGTCTTTTGCTTTTGGTCTGTTCATATTCCACTGTTGAAGCTAATCCAGTGGATAGATCAAAATTCAGCATCCCTAGATTGTATTCCTGACTCTGTCACTGACACATTTTGTAAACATGGGTAATTAATTTAATCATGATGGCTCTCTCTTGCAGTTTCAGTTAGTGAAAGAAATAAGTGGATTTTATTTTGTGTTTTGGGTTCCAATGAACATGAAATAGTCAAAGCGAAACTTAGCTGGAACAGCCAAGTTTTAGATTAACCCTATGTGACGCCAAGATGGAACCCCTTTTAGCAAACAGACCAGTCTGAAGTAGTAGGCATAGACTTCAATCCCACCTCTAATACTGTTGTGGGGAAATCTCTTCACCCATCTTTGGGAAAAAGAACACAACCATTTTTTCATGTCTGTATGCAATCTACAGAAAGAATCTTCACAGGAGTTCCAGACAGAGCTGGTAACATTTTTCCAAATTTTGAACTTTCAATGACAACTGAAAACTTAAGTTCCAGGTTTCTCCTGGCTTCAGGCATTGGTATGAAAGTTTCATGCATTAATTACAATAATGAATTAATGGTTGTAATACATTCTGATCTCCTCTGATCAATGTCACTAAAGCAGTACAAAGTTCTTATTACATGTCATGCAATAAAGCTCAAAGCCTATGGGGACTTGATTAATTGATAGATATATTTAAAAAGTGGGCATTCTTCTTTTCCTTAGACAATTATCAGGGTATTAGGACAAAGGGTTGGAAGGCTATGAGGAAAAAAAATATGAATGGTTAGGAATAGTCATCCTGGTGGCATTGTTCTGCAAGTAGAATGGACATTGATTAAGGTAACTGGAAAACATTAGTGAGTCTTCTCTTTTTCCTTCCCTTTGATACACACAATTTTCTACCACACATTTTAAAATTGGAAATTTTATTAAGTTTTCATTATAAACACCCAGCTTGTACTTTTGAGATTACCAGATAGTTTGATTTACCCAATAAGTAGTAAGTGGGAGATAGGAAGCCAAGCAGTGATCTGATTTTCAGAGATGCTTGGTCTGCATTGATTTCAGTGGGCACCCAGCAGCACCTCTGAAACTCAGACCATTCATTTTAAGCCCTGATCAATTTCTTTTCCCCTCATATTGATCTAGAGTCATTTTTCTTCAGGGAAGAGTCTGAGGTGATCAGTAACCAGCTCTGAAGGATTTGAACACTCAGTTTACTCATGCTTACTATTTTATATGACCAGTTTAATCAGTTGTGAAGTCAGGACGTTAATTCTTCCTAGATAAGTGGGGAAAAAAATCTGGCCTCTTCTTTAGTCTTTGTATCCCATCTGGCTTCCTATAGATATCTTATTCCGTAAAAATATGCTACAATGCTGCTTCTTTTTTGTATTTTTGATTTAAATGAGACATTATCAAAATCAATGTGTGTGTTACCTGTGTGCATTTTCAAGATATATTATTAATTATTATTATTACTATTATGAACACATACATCATTTGGGCTATTACATATTAAACATCAGGGATCAGAAACTGAGTCTTTGATCTTGTCACTGTCAAAAAGGAAGAGTTTTTAAATTATGGTTCCATATATTTCCACTTCTAATAACACATGCTTCTGTATATTAAATAATGGCAGCCTTGTTTAATCAGTACTGAGATGTTTCATTCTCAGTTCTTTATGTCCTGAAAATTGTGTGTGTTTGCTTCAACTTTTAAATTTCACCACATTAACATTGTCTAAGACTTAGGAATGACAAGTCCTAGCTAAGGCAAAACTCCAATTGACTTCTATGAAAGTTTTGCTTGAATAAGGACTTCACAATTTAGGTATATGAAAGAAACTTATCAAACATCTGTTGAAGGGAATAAAAGACATGAGAAAAAAATGCATCTGAAAAAAAGAAAGAAAAAGACATTTGGGTTAACTTTGAACCTAGGAATGTTGCACAGTGAAGCTAGGTGCATAACCAGTTTGACCTACATCATTCTTTATCCTCCAGCACCCTCAGGTGCATAGGGGTCCACCAGTTTCTTCCCTTTATTGCAGTTTTGTGCTGTCTGTTCAGGCTTTTGAGTGTTCTGCTGATGGATTTGGCTTTTTCTCTATTGTTCTGTGTAAAGTTTCTCTAGGTCCCCCTACAGCTAAAATCTCATATGACTGCAAAGAGTGTGAAGAATTCAGTAGAAATCTGAGGTCTATTAGGCCTACAAAATGTAGCTCTTCTGAAAACTCAAAAGTATGTGAAAAGTTCATAAGATGTTACAATAACCATGAAAAATAGGCCAAGTTGTTTAGAATGGTGAATGTTGTAACAAATGTAAGAGAAAAGACAGAGAAGCTGGATTAGTTAAACCAAAAAGTCCATCTTGATATAATCCAAGGACTGCTGAAATTATGCTAGGTAAAAACAGAAGCTGTGGAACCAGAAGTTAATAGACCAAAATGAATGTGATGGATATTAGGTCTAATTGGCAGACAAAATAATGAGAGGGATGAACTATGCTGACCCTTTTGGGGTTTATCAAAAAAAGACTTTGAAAACACTTTATAAGTTCAGCATTCCCTCTCATCTCCTGGCCCACCTTACATCCTACCTTGCCTCATCTCAACTCATCTTCCCCCAGCTCATCCCTTCAACTGCCAGAACTGCAACTCATCTAAAGGACTTTCTTCCTGAGAGGAAGGCCAGCTGACCTTGCTCTTGTATAAGGAACTTCATTTTCACCTGTGAGTGCTGAAAGTCATCACATTATCATGATATCCAGTCCTCAGCCCATCACTGGGTTATCTAATTAGCAGCACTGCAAAAGCACATAGGATCCTGTATTGTATTCCCTTCCCTCATGTTATTTTCTGCCCCTCTGTTTTTTCCTTCAATCCTTTCTCATGCTCTTGTCTTTTCATTGAATCCTGAAGTCAAGTATACTTCAATCATTCACTCCTGCCTTGTTTAAGGAGAAAGGTTCAAATCAGGTGATGGCCCTGACCAGATTGTAACTATACAGGATCCAAACAACAGGTGGTATGGTTGATTTGGCATGAAGCATCCACTCATAATTAACCAGTGGGCCAGTGCTCCAAGACATCAATGAAAGCCATATTTCAACCCAGCTTTTCTATCCTGTCTCTCCTCCACCTGGTGTAAAACCAAGGGCTTTGTTTCAAAATAACTTTGAACCTGTCTATCACTGTTTAATGTTGAGCAGTGAGAAAATTAATAAACTCCTTTAACTCTTTGGGCCTTTGAGATCAATGCCTATATAATTGTCCCTGATCCCTGTAGCTCCTCTGTGGAGTTAGGGACCAGCAGAACCCAGAAGCTATACAGGTAGGAAAAGCCCCACCTAAAGATCCTAGAGATGGGGCTACCTGGAAGGAGGATCAGGGAGACCGGATGATACCTAGTGACTTGAAGGAGGAAATGGGCAGGGGAATGTTTGGGCGTTGTAGAATTTAAAATTCCAAGTAAAGCTGCAGAGTTTGGTTCATTGTTATCCTGTAAACAGACACTGCAAACTCTGGCCCAGGTAACTTGGTAACCTATCTGAACTGAAACAGGAAACATGGAGGGGAAAATGAGCTCTGGTCAGAAAGGGGGAAATACACTGCACATGTTTTTTTTCTCTCCATCTTGGAAAAGGGAACCCCAGAAGGTGACCCCCCCAAAAAAACAGTTTATCACTGATATCCGTATAAAGTCTTTACTTCATTAGCCAATACTCCCAAACTAATCTCCTTCCTATCAGAGTTTGCCCTGTTGTTTATAGTTTCCTGTGCTCAGCCTTCCAATTGTTAACCAGTTGCACTTGAGTCAGTTAGTATCCATCAACAGTAGCTTGTTCACAGGCGCAAGTCAGATGCAACTAGTTGCCTCTTTGTGCTTTGCTTATTTTCTAAGGAAGCTAAAGAGAGCTAGAGAATGTAGCGGTGATTAATAAAAAAGGAGAAAGATCCCCCCCCCCCAAAAAGCCCAGCCTTTCACACTTCAATCATACCCCAATCACACACACAAAACAGGAAACCCGAGAACAGTAGAGAGACCTGGAACCTTAAAGGGAAAACAAACAAACAGAAATCCCAAACAGAATCTTAAAGAGCCAAACTACCCTGCCACACTATCTATCCATCCTTGAGATAATGATTCTATACTTAAAGATGCCTTTGAAGTACAATAGAGAGATATGAGATCCCCAGGAAGGATGTAGAAATAAAAACTCATAAAAATAGAGTTAAGTCAGACCATAATTCTTTTAATTTGATTTTAAAATATATTCACAAAACTTCCATTTTGAAATGATTGGGTTTTCTTATAGTTTGAAAAGCAGTTAATTAGTTCATCATGAAAGCAGAGAATTGATAAAACCAGGCACTGTGTTGGCAGGTGTCTTGGACATTTTCAAAACACATCTCTACTAGTGCATGACCTTCAATCCATCCTTGATGTTTCAACCCTGTGAAACTCTTGAGACGTGGATCCCAATTGTGCTGTATTGTGTGGTAGTTTTCCAGTCATATGAATGGCCAATAGGGACCAAAACCAGACCTGCATACTGATTTCTGTTGTGATTTAAGTTCAATTCATATGCCTGGGATGTATAGAGGAAAGGCAACCACTGGTTAATCCCACTCACTTAGAGCTGAGATAAACTTCACTTGAACTATGATGATGTACACTAGCTAAGGCTCTGACCCTCTAATTTTTGCTAAGCAGAGCAGAAAAGCGTCCACTCTGTATTAGGTTTCAGAGTAGCAGCCGTGTTAGTCTGTATTCGCAAAAAGAAAAGGAGTACTTGTGGCACCTTAGAGACTAACAAATTTATTAGAGCATAAGCTTTCGTGAGCTTCATCGGATGCATTTCTGATGCATTTCCAAATGCATCAGATGAAGTGAGCTGTAGCTCACGAAAGCTTATGCTCTAATAAATTTGTTAGTCTCTAAAGTGCCACAAGTACTCCTTTTCTTTTTGCACTCTGTATTAGAGTCTCAGATCCAAAATATCCCCTTTGAGCACTTCTGGTGGTGCAAAAGGGCCTATATATTTGCTCTAATTGGGCAGCTAAAAATTCATCCATTGTTGGGTGAATCCCAAAGTGGCGTAAATCTGGTGTATGTCTCTGTTGCCTGGAGCTCCTGGCATAGGCTGAATGTAAGGGATATATTTGGAGTGCAGGTACATTACCGGTCCCTGGATAACCTAACGAGTTAATATTCTTTCTAATGCAATAAATTACAGCAGCCCTGAGGCTGCTCTAAATTATTCTGGGGGCTAAAACAGCCCTGGGGAGTGCTGGGAATGTTGGAGCACAAAGAAGGTGAGTGTACAGCCATTTTTGTTCCTCCCTGTACACAAGCAGAATTTAGTGAGACCTAAGGATTAACATACGTGTATATGTAACTCATGGGCTTTAGGCAGATATCCAGATTTTATTTATTTTATTTTATTTTATCTACGATGCAATGTCTAATTTTTGCTTGACTTTTTCCAATCCTTTAAAAAAAAATCTTGTTACCATTTCCCTGAACAGAGAATCTTTTCATCCTACTTGCATTAGAAGCACATTTTCTGTTTCAAACACAGAGAAGTTCCCTTCTGTTCCAGTTTTCTTGGCACACACACAGACACTCTTAAATGAAAAATAAATTAATATGATATGCAGTGAAACAATGTTTCCTTCTCTTTTCAGCAGTTAGTCCCAAAGCCCTAGAGTACAGCCTCCACACTGGGGCCATATGCTGCACCAGATTAGAGGAATATTACTGCTGTCTAAAAATGGAGCTATTCTTATACTGTGAAGGTTTCTTTTTAAAAAATATGCCTTTTCCCAACATCAGTCCCTAGAGCAGATATGTTTTATCAGACCAGGATCAGCAAATTGATAAAGGAAAGCAGTGCTATTCCAGAATGAGGCACACACAAAGGCTTGCTTAGCAGTGCAGTGAAGTGCTTCAGTGGCTGCTGATTGAAAACGGAAGCTTAGTGGGGTGAAAGTGAACACAGAATTAGAATAAATGCAGGTGGCTAAATAGGCTGTGTTGGGTGGAGAAGCAGATCCCAGCCAAGGAAACATAGTTTTGTGCAATAAGTCTGCAAATAAGATTATAGCCAAGTCACCTTCATCAATGGGGTGAATAGAGGCTCAACCTCTATTGAAGTATCAATGTGTGTAACAGAAAAAAAAATAAACCTACTGCGAGATCTGATTCACTTCAAACGGTGTTTTAGTTTTCTAATCTGTTAAGCAAGAGGGCTCTTTTTAATTAAACTGTTTACATGAAAAGATATAATTCAAGTTAGCCATGTACTAAGTTTCTGTTATGTCTAACACATCTTCATTTGAACCAATATTTTAGCAGCATGAGAAAAAGAGACTTTGCAATATAATGATTTCATGCATATATTGAGCTCTATTGCAACTAGTGCAACAGCTGGAGAAAAAGCTGTCCTGGGCTTTTGCTCTCCACCTTTCCAACCCAAGTAGTCATATTCTTTACTTGCTGCCTGGGCAGCTCATTTCTGAACTGCACTCTGAGGGCATAACACGGACCCATGAAGCAGTATGATATGGTGATGTTATTATTTAGTACTCTTCAAGCACCATAAATTGTTGAAAGCAACTCACAAACACAAATTAAGTCATGGGGAGTTATTTGCCTGTGCTGTGTCCAGTTTGTGCCAATAGAACTGGCACAAAGTGACCACAAAGCAACCAAGGAAATTACCCCAGTATTAGGTGTAGAGCAGGCATTGCTGGTTCTGCTAACCCCTACTCCCTAGCTGGGGTGTTCCTATGCCACCTTGGCTATCCCCCACTACTGGAACAGTCTTTAAGAGCCTTTAGAGCAGGGGTGCAAGTCTGGGCAGTCCCTGAGGCTGATCGAGTTTAAGCAGAGAGCTGAACCAGTCACCAGCAGCGCGGGTGATCAGGAAGAAGCTGTGCCTCATCACACCACACATAGCTGCACAAAGCTCAGCAGCAGCTGAAGAATGAATTATTCTCGTTGTATGCAGTATCGGTACCAGAATACTAGAGAAACAAGGTGGGTGAGGAAATATCTTTTATTGGACCAACTTCTGTTGGTGAGAGAGACAAGCTTTTGAGCTATACAGAGTTCTTCTTCAGGTCTGTCACACTTGGAATACTCCGAGAACCTGTCCCAGACCTGTAGAAGAGCTCTGTGTAGCTCAAAAGCTTCTCTCTCTCTCACCAACAGAAGTTGGGCCAATAAAATGTACTATCTTATCCATCTGTTCTTCTCATTGTGTCTGCCCTGAAGAGAGTACAGTCTAAATTTGACAACAAGTGAGGGTCAGAAACAATAACAAATATGTGAGTGGAGAAGAAAAGGAGAGAAAGGACAATGGCGACATCAGTAAGGTGGTTACTTTCTAGGCACCTAAATAAATTGCCTGATTTTGAAATCAGTGGATGATGCTGGCTCCTCAGCACTTCCGAAAATCTGTCTGTATATTTAGGAGCATAAATAAGGATGAGAAGTCTAACTTCGGATCCCATTTTTGAAAATCTTGTCCTGATTCAATTTTGAAATCCTGTTTATCTAACCAACCTGAAAATGAAATTGCAGCAAAATTACTTAAGTACTAGATTCTGTTTTCACATACATACTCTCATTATCTGTAGATTCATAGCTTATAAAGGCAGAAAGGACCAGGATATAGAAATTCCCTGAATTAATTCCTGTTTGCAATAGATATATATATATATATTTAGAAACAAAAATCCAATCTTGATTTTAAAATTGTCAGTGATGGAGTGTAGGTTCGAAGGGTTAATTACCCACCATGTGAATAGTTTGCACCTTATTTCTAGTCTGAATTTGTCTCTATTCATCTTCCAGTCATTGGATTGGTTGTACCTTTGACATTTGTTATACCTTTGTATAGGGATTCTTTTTCATAACTGAGCTAATGCAATCTATTCCTCAGATTCAGAACCCACTGTATACCTATCCTTTTGACAAATGGGTAGAGAGCCAGGGTGTGTTGAGTATAAAATGCATTATTGCCTTGCAAAGATCCAGCACATGTACATGAATGAGAAGCAATAGTTACAATTAGACATTTAAAAGTAGGGCTATAGACTGTGAAATTAACTAGCAGATTATCTGAAGAGAATTTTCACCTCTGCAAGAATATTTTTACTGGGGAACACATTTCAAATGGAAACATTTCAAAAAATCTTAGTCATGCTCCTATAGAAATGATGCATTTTTAATTTGTTGGGTCGGGTGCTTGAAAGCTTGCTGGCTCCTGAATAAAAGTGTCTGAACACCCATGTCCAGACACAACAGCCTATGCTGGGTGTGGGCCACAGCTGCAATGACCACTGGGGCAGCTCTAGGAGGGATCACTCCAATCCCCCTGACCTTTTTTAGTCCTGTTACTCCAAGCCTTCTCAGGCATTCTTCCTAAACTTCCTGCTCACAGAGGGAGGAGCTTCCTGCTGCGTGTTCAGCTGTTCCCAAGGTTGGTGTGGAAAGGATGGGGCTTCTTGCTTGTGTCTGTCAGGGTGGATTAGGCCCACACGATTGCCTGGTGGGATCAGACCCTGCACTCAAGGACTGAGGTTGTTCCTGGTCATTGTGGCTGGGTAGGGATGATAGTTTGTGCCCGCCTTCATCTCTTTGTGCCAGGGGCTAGGCACCATCTGCCCACCTGTTTAATCACAGTTAACGTAACCTGCAGCATTGCCAATGCCAAGCATTCAAAAATCATGAATCAGGTCAAAAATCATGACATAGGTTTAAAAACCGAGATAAAAAAAATAAATTTGGGATTCTTTTCATGTGCCTTCTGGCTTTTGAGACTTCAGGGTGCACTTGGGTTCAGCTTTTCTTTGCACGGATGAGAGCTATTTTTAAGAGGAAAATTTGAGTCATTCCCCTCATTAATTAGCTGCAGGAGCTGGGCTTTAAGAAAAATAACAAATATTGGGAGACTTTCAATAAAATCACAGGAGCTGGCAACACTGAACTTGTGTCAATAAATCCAAGAGCAGCAGGAGAAACAAACCAACCCAATGAGCAATATAAAAGCAGTCCAGCAATAAACAAAACTAGCTGGGAGTCTGAGCTGAAGGATGCCAGAGACACTCTCTAATGAAGGCTAAAGGGAAGTGTATTCTGGTGTGGCAGGCTCTTGACAAAAAAAGCTGCTGCCCTTCTTCCCTTTCCAGAGCACCCCGGGGACTATCAGTAGTTCCAAACCCACTGATCACTGTTGGTGCAGATGTTCACAGGGTGACAAGTGGTCCCTCAGTTCTAAATCCTTAAAATGCTTCTACTAAGACTATGAATCATACTCACAGGAAAAGAGTCTAATTTGCCTTTCTTTTGGGTCTTTGCAGGTAACACTGACTATTTCCTATAATCCTTCAAGTAATTATGCTACACAACTAATCCTTTCAGAAAATTGTCCTCTTTCTTATAGTTATCTTCTCACAATTCTCCAGGAGATTGAAAAATTAAGGGCACTTTGAAACACCCAGTTAGGAAAGTCCAAATTGGGTTTTATGTGACAGAACCTAATGGTAAAACAATGACTCCATGCCAATAATTTCATTCAAGAAAACTTTGCTGCTGGCTGGAAGAAGAATACATTTCTTTTTGGTAAAGAAAAAAATATCAGGTTTTGTAAACTTCTTATGCCTATAAGGTACAGTGCATGAAGAATAAAATAGCTTCTAGCAGAGGATCATAGATAACCAGAGAGTGGTTCAGAATAGGCTTGTTTAAATAATAATCTTAGAATCCCAAACAATCACTAAAAGCACATCCTTCAACATTTATTGTTTAAGTGGCATATGCTTTTTTAAAAAGCTTTTAGTATGGGTTAAAAGTGAGACTAATTGATGCTGTCAAATTACCTGGATTATTTGATCACAAAGATAAAAAGCCTTTTTTGTAAGTATGACTGTAAGGATCATATTACTCCAATATAACTCCCATTGTTGCTGTTGGGGTAGATATCCAAATGCCTAATATATCTAGCACAGATGTGCCAAAGGACTACAATTAAATCACTCTGCAGTCATTTTATGTACCAATCAACTTTTTCTTCTCTTAATGAATGGACACATGCTGTTTTATATAGAGGCTGATTGATATGAAAACAATGTGGTGGAAGCTGGTGAAAAGTATTCTTTATTCACTCCGGGCAGAGCTGCAGTAGAGGTGAGCAATTGTTTCTAATCAAGCCAGCCATTCTTGTGCTAAAAGATGATAGCTCCAGCACTTATAAAGAGGTTATGTTAGATAGTAGGATCAGATTTACAAATGTTGGAGTGCACTGAACGCTGTTTTGTTTCAAAGGTTGAACAGTGATTTACATTAATATTACCACTACTTGGCCCTTAGATCTCCTCTTGGTATCCACAGATTTCAGAACATCATTAGCTCTTTTTTATAGCTGGGGATACTGAGTCACAGATTGACAAAACAAATTGCCCAGTAACAAACTGCAGGTCAGTGGCAGAGGCAGATATAAACCCCAAGCTTCATGACTCCCACGCCAGTTCCTGATCTACTAGGCTAATTAATTCACTACAAGTTTACTTTGGGAGATCTGGGCAATGAAATACATATTTTGGGCTCATCCCTAGCATACATTACATTTATCCAGAGCACAAGGATTCCACAAGGTTGGAAGTCCCTAGTCAGAAACTAAGTGCACTGCCAAAGCTACACGAGGAAGTGTTGACTTCCATCTGTTCCCAACCATCTCCCCAATCTGCCCACACACTCTCTTCCCACACCCGTTCCTCTCACCTCGTGCTCCTTACACCCAAGAATTGCCTTTGAGACTAGTCCCTGATGGGAACTCAGGTACATATGCCTTCTTCTCCTCCTCTGTGTATTTGTGCAGGGGCTATGTATACTCTTTTCCTGGATTTTCAAAGTGGTTCTTAAATAACATAAAATGTATGCCTGTGGGGGGCTACGGTTCGATTGGAAAATAATTTGTTTAATCATGTGATATAGTGCAAATCATTCAATTATTACACTAGGCCCTTGAAACATTATACTATGGACTGGTAAGTAGACACACTTCTGTTGTAGCAAAGATTTGTTGCTCTGAGTTCAGTATTTACTAAGGATGCGGGCAGTGCCACTCTATGTCCACCAAAGCAGGAAGTCAATATATGTATCGTTACATACAATCTGAATATCTTCTCCAGAAATATCTAGAAATGGAACTTTTTCAAATGGATATTTTAAAGAGCAGATGAATAACAGAAAATGAATGGGTTCTAATTAAGTCTGATCATGGTGCTGTCACTTCATATATAATCTGAAGGAGCAACATTGTTCCTAACACAGTATGCCTCTGAGAAGGGAAACAGCAAAAGCCTCCTGTGATTATTTTCTGCCACTCATGAGCCAAGATTTCTCTTCCTATATGTCCCAATAAAAACATTGCTGTAAGCAAACACTGGATGCTATTTCCCCAAATTTCAAAAACAAGGCAAAACTCCCCAATACGCTATATTTTCATCATGAAAAATGAAAGGGACAAAAATTGAGAATTTCATCTCAGCTCTCCTGGACTGTATATTTGAGTTACAACTGCTCAACTTCTGCCTCTTTCAAAACAATAACATGAAACTTTTCTCTGTGCAAAACACTCACACCATCCCTGGAATCAAATTATAACCCTATACCTTTTATAAAAGGATTAAAAGCCCGCTTTTGATTTTCAATTGTTATTTGGCAAGCGGTGTTTCCCATACAGGCTTTTTATTCAATACTATGTTGCAATGACAGGATTACATTCAATCGCACTGCAGATAATTAGTTTAAAACTGGTTAAAATATTATAATGCTGTTTAGAAGGCTTTAAAATTTTACTGAGGTTTTTGTGGTTTTTGAAATCTAATTTTGTTGCCAGGGAGTGCCAAAGTTTGTGTAGATTTTTAAGCCTGAGACAGCATTCTTATTTTAGCCATTTGTGAAAACAAAAACCTAGTACAAATGTAACTTTGAATACATGAAGCACAGGGGTGGAGGGGGGGAGTTTTTGTACTTGGTGTAAAGAATTGCCTCTGTAGCTTGTTGCTATACATTTAACAAAAGCAGTTCTCTTAACCAGAATGAAAACACATTTCTTTAAAAGCTTTAATTTACAAACATGAAGAAATGAAACATTAATATTTTCCTATCTTCTCATTTAAAGTGTGCATAGGAGATCAATGCCTAGCTATCTGTTTCAATTAAAATACAAATGTAAAGGCTTCTTGAGAGAGAAATAAGGCTCCTGATGGCAGAATCTCAACAGCATCTACACTTCATACTTACAGAATCTAATCCAAAGGCCAGTGAGGTCAATAGGTGTCTTTCCATTGGCTTTTATGGGCTTTGGATGAGGGCCATATATAGTATGACATTCTCAAGCTGGGTTGAATCTAAGAAACTAAGGTTCTCTCCTTATCTTTAGGAGTGAGACAAAGTGCAGCTAAAGTGTATTATCTTTAAAACGATGGATTCACCTTCCAGGTAAGTGGCAGATTTCAGGTTTGAAGAGGAGTAGAAAAATGTCACACGCAAACCAAATAAGAAAACTGAAGGTGGTTAAGGGAAGGCAGAACTATGGGACCAAGTGGCTACATAAGACAATGAATGAGAGGCAGAGGCAGGTGCTACTGCTGCCAAATCTTTCTGTCACTGAGCATCCATTTCAGTTCTTGGAAAGCAGCATTATTTATTACAAATGAGCTGATGCTTTGAGTATTGATCCAAGGCATTGATTTAGGAATTTCACTTGCTTCCTTCCATAGACAGGTCAACTTAGCTGTTTGTAATGAAGGGCGCAACCCATAAAGTTCAAATTCAAATCAAAGTGTCCCCAGAGTCTATGCTATTCAAATGTGGTATTTTGCTTTGCACAAGCATTTTGAAGTTATGGGCTAGATTCGTTCATATAACTAAGGCTGTTTTATGATGCCCTGACAGCAGCTCTGGGGGCATTAAACCAGGAAAAAATGGCCCTCAAAGAATATCACTGGTGTAATCAGGCTCAATAGCAGTTTAGAGCTGCTGCAAAAGCTTCATGCTGGCAACTCATTATGGTCCCTGCCAGAGCAGACGTTGTGCCAAGGACCAGGAGAGAGGAGGGACATGGCTAGGGAGCCCTGGGAAGGCTGAGTTAAGTGGGTGTTCTGAGAGTGCTACAGCTGCTCCAGGAGTATGGGAAATGCAAAGGCGACTTAGAGCATCCTTTGTCCCTCTGCTTCATTCTTGTGTCAAACACAGGAACAAAGACACTAGTCATCAAGTCTAGATGTAAGACATATATAAACTTAGGAGTAGTTATATTTCTATCCATTAAACATTTTTCCTCCTTGCTCACAAGAATTTTCAATACCTCAATTAATAGGTTCGAAGCCCAGAACGGACCATCATCATAATCTTATCTGAGCTGTGATGTATGAAAAACTGCATTAAAATTAAAAGTTATCACTTTAAGTTGTAAATGTTTTTCTGGTCCTGCTTGCAGTCTAAGGGGCTCTGTAGTAAAGCATGTTATCTGAATCAGTCTTCAAATAGCTAGTTTACAGTGGGGTGGGTGTGAATTGTGCCTCTCAGTCTCAGAGAGCAGCCTGCTTTCTCTCTTTCTGGGTTTTTGGTTCTTGTGTGTTAGGGGTCTGTATTTTAAGAAATGAAATAGTGTTAGGTTGAAACTTTCTAGCAAGAGAATTTTATGTTTGTATCTAACTTCTATGTTTGTATAACATAACCTCCTACATAACACAGGTCATAGAATTTCACCAAGTGGTTCCTGGCATGCAGCCTATAACTTCTGATGATGAACTCTGTGGGAAAAAAAAATAATCCTCCAATGAACCACTATCACATTTTTTTCAGCTGCAAGGAAAACAAAACACTTGTTTGGTTCCTGTCAGTCCCACTCTTCTATCTCTACCTTCCCCACACTTGAAAAGGCACTGGACTTCCCTAGCAGAAAGCTGTCATTTTCTATGAATAGCTGATTATATGGTGAACATGAAAAAAGAAAAACACTGAATGGACTGAATGAATGAAAAGATAGTCTTTGCTCAATAATTTCAGCAAAAGAAGCTATGCTTGCTGGAGGAAATAGTGACAATTTGCTTTCGATCAAATTAGTGAAGATGTAATGTATCTTTGTCACTGAAGATGTCAGTTTTGCATGCAAATAATAGAGAAATGAGAATTGGTGGTGTCACACAGCTTTAATGAGGGTGTGTAGTAAAAATAACAGGAGAACAAGCATCTGCTATAGAGCTTCTGTAGGCTATTGGTATTATTATTAGTTCTGACCTTCTAATTGCTTCTTTATTTTCTGTTCCCTGCTGCACAGAGAACAATATGAATGCATTCTGAACTCCTACATATCCCCCCATGCATTCCCCTCTCCCCTTCTCTGGCAAGGAAAATAAACAAACTACTGGTTTAATGACTAATTAGCTTGTACTTTCAAAAGAGTTTCATGAGCTTTTGTAAAAATGTTTGGCTTTGAACATTTTTCAAACAGAAATTGGTATTTTTGCCTCTCTCTTCCTCTTAACTTTCTGTACAAGCCAGCGAGGAACATTTTAATTAGAACGCTGTCTGCATAACACTACGCCCTACCTGCTTCTGTCATATTGGTACTAGGGAAACACTATAGTAAATTCTTCTATGTAACCAGGTCTTCCAATTGATCATAAAATGCGCTGAATATCAAAGGTTGAACATCTGATTCTGATCTTTTTCTATGGTGTAAATCCAAAGTCACTCCATTGGAGTGGAGTGACTGGATTTACACTGGATAACTAGGATAAGAACATGGACCTAAGTCTTAGAGGATTTTCCAGTTATGGACATCTTAAAAGATTTGTCTCCAAGGTGAGTGGTGCTTGTTGTTTCTGCATGAGGTATTTGTTGCAGTAGCAAGATGAAAGGAATAGAAAAGTATGTGAAACATTTATAGTGGGGAGGACTGGGGAAACTCTGTGAGAGGCCAATTGAATAAAGCAGCACATAGTGCATTGCTCTTCAGTGAGTCCTGAGGCTGAGGTAAACTCTTTTGGAAAGCAGTCTCATCCAGCTCCCAAACTGAAAGAAAGATGATGTGAAGCTGGTCCTTGAGTTGCGGGACAGAGCAGGCACTCTGTAGACATATGGTTGTAATTATGGTGTAAAGAGCTTCATCTATGCCTGGAAAAAAAATAGTAATGGACTGAATTCATTCTGTAATCTCTGTATTAGAGAATGATTTAAAAGAACAGTATTTTTGGTGTTTATTCCAGGACAGTGTTGCGATGATCATCAGTGGCCAGTAGATGCCACTATTATTCCATACAAAAGGAGATAAAAGATAATTTATCAGACAGACCAGAAATTTTGGATTTGCACCAAGCGTAAGGTGAGTAAATGTCTGACAATCTTCTCTATATACACATCTTAATCCTGGCCTTCAGGAATCCTTGCTATCCCAGCCTCAGTACCTCTTGAACTACCAATCCTGTCAATTTTCTACTCTGAAACAACAAAGAATGGCATAATCAACCCCATTTACAAGTGAGGCCTGAACTGAGCTTTGAAGCCAGGCCTCTCAGAATTTGAAGCAAAGGCATTAAAATATACTACACCACATGTCCCCTACAGTAATATTTAAGTTTTTCTTGGTGAAGACTAAAATCTACAAATACAGAAACTAGTCCTGTGTAGCAATGTGAGCATCTTTTATGTAATGTCTAATCATATTATGGCTAGGCTTTTATTCCTTCCATTTTTTCACTGTCTGGAACATATTTAAATCCAAAACAATACACATTAATAGGAAGGATGCTTAATTTTCTGATGGGAGAGTAACTTAGCTTTTCTATTATATTTCATGAGCTTCACTGTACTGAAAGTTCCATCCCAAGTAATTCAGGAGACAGTGCCTTTCTTTAATACTTATTTAGCAATTTTCTTTCTTGTCAAAAGTACAAGTCATTTATACATTTCTCTGACCTTGGAATAGGAAAGGAAAGGTAAGGAAATACAAAGGAAAATGAGGTGTATCTCTATGGGAAAGCCTACAGTAAAATTGTGCCCTCTTCCTTCATTAAGCAAGAATTGCAGAGAGTTGGGTGGAAAATAAAAAGGTTCAGACAGAAATGCATTGTTTTACTGAGATGTACAAATAAACCTTAAAGTAATAGCTGTTGATTAAATTGGTCTATAAAATAATGTTTTCAAAGTTCAGATGAATGACCAGCTGGTTATTAACATCCCTTGAATATACTTACTTAGATCAAAATTTTATGACCTCTATTTATTATGTTAAACATTGCTACCTGAAAATATTCACTTTTAAAATCTTATTACTGTCAAATTCTTTATTTAGACCAGTGATCTGACATTCTTGCATGAGTGAACATTAAAGCTTTTTGCCTTTTTAACCTCCTGATCCTGAAGAATAAATCATTTATAACAGATTCTATTCTGTGCCTTTTCAGTGTTATTGGATTCTTATCAGTCTAGGCTTCTGATTTAATACATTAGAACTTTAGTTCAGCTTTGCTTTCCTTATGAAGATGCTAAGGATATATAAGAGGATAAAGAATTAAAAGAAAAGCACAAAAATATACTTTATATTTTATAAAATTAACCCAGTTTGGTTTAAAAGGAAAGAAAGATTATGGAATCATCTGATGTGGCACCATGATTGTGATGAAAAGGCAGCAACTGATTTATTTTATAAAATTTGCATAAGCACCTCTATCTACTCCCCATTACCTCTCTCATTTAAAACAGCAATGTCAAGATCAAGGCTCCATTTTTTCTATCAGACCCACATGGCAGATCCTTGTGCTTGTGCAAAGCCCTGCTGATTTCCACTCAAATGTAAATATCTATCAATACGGATCTGATGGCAGCATCAGGGCCTAAAAGAACATGGATGTTCGAAAATAAAAATATCCTTTTCTCCGCCTGTTTAGTCTGGTTGTTCCAGCATTTACAGTATAATTTGGTGTGTGAATGAAATATCAGCCTACATTCTTAGAGGACAGTGATGTTGGGGAAAAAAAGGATTCCTACAATAACATGACAGATAATTTTAAGAATTGACTGCAAATGAAAGGCCTGATCCTGCTCTTTTTGTACAGCCAACATTTCTCCTGACATTTGTGGATGTGCAAAGACAGCAAGATCCAACTCAAAGTGCAAAATCCATCTCCTGCAGGACTACATGCTGAATGCTACTTATTGCAAGGATAAGCGGGACAATTACAATACCTACCTTTGTAACTGTCTTCTTTCAAAAATATTCAGTAAAAGGCTTTGATCCACATGTAAGAGGAATGGCTCTACTTTTGAAAATAATTAGCTTTTGGGGACTGAAATATACCTGAAATCATAGGAAACTGAAAACAAAATTAAAATGGACTGATTGACACATTATTTCAAATATAAATAAATAAATAAATATCAGCTTGTTGCATTTGAGATGACATTGGTGTCCCCATGGTGTACGCTAGTAATAGCTAAATGGAGAGAGATGAGATCAGACCCTACGCCCAGCATTCCCTCTTCTGCATTGCTACAGAGACACAAAGAGGTCATACATCAAATTTAACTAGTCTCCAGAGGAATACTCCATACAGGAATGTTATACTGGGAGGTGTTAATGGTCATTAATCACAGACCTAGTTAAAGATGAATGATGGGTGTACAAAGACTTTTCAGTCCATCCAAATGGAACAAGCATGTTAAAATGACCCTTTAGATAGCTATATGTGAAGCAATATAAACTACTGCCCAAGGCATTGGCCAACATGACAAGGCTAAGCATGGCAAGGCAGAAGCTAAGCCATGTGGGTGAAGAGTTTCCTTGGGGACTGATTGCAGGTACATGGGCTGGGGAATTGATTGGTTGCTGCTTTGCCTGTGTAGGTATGCCCAAGGCAGAAAACCAGCAGAAAACAAGAAAAGCAGTGGGGAGAGTTGTCCTGGGACAAAGCCAACATCGAGTTTCTTTTGGGCACAGCTGTTAGGATATAGATATTCAGGCCTTTCTGTAAAGGCCTATACTCTAAGAATTTCGGTGTATTCTTATCACTTGGCTAGTTACAGAGGTATAAAAGAAAGAATCAAAATCACGGTCTGCCGGTGTAAGGGCCTTCTCTTACTGTGACAGTCTGAGGCCCTGTGCTTAGGCTCAGGCCTTTGGCTAAGCCGCAGAGGAAGCCATAAGCTGGGAAACGAATGGTCAGATCCTCAAATTCCAAACTAGTCACATTGAAAGAAGGTGCTATTGGGCTGTTAGGAATACAATCCTGTCCCGATAGTGCCGATCGCCTCCAGAGAAAGGGAAGTGCCTAGAAAATGTAAAAGGAAACTTAGTTTGATAGCATCCTGTCTGGCAAGAACTCACTTATCAATAGCTTGGCTGTGAAATCCTCACTTCTGTATTGTTTTGTCATTATAATTCCCACTTTGCTATAGTTTGTCTGTATAATCTCTGTCTGGTTCTGTGATTGTTCCTGTCCGCTGTATAATTTATTTTGCTGGGTGTAAACTAATTAAGGTGGTGAGATATAATTAGTTGCATAATCATGGTTACAATATGTTTGGATTGGTTAGTTAAATTTCAGGAAAATGATTGTTTAAGGTATAGCTAAGCAGAACTCAAGTTTTACTATATAGTCTGCAGTCAATCAGGAAGTGAGTGTGTGTGTGTGGGGGAAATGGGAACAGAGAATAGGAGTGGGGAAATTGGAATCATGTTTTGCTAAAGGGGGAAATGGGAACAGGGACACAGGTAAGCCTCTGTGATGTCAAAGCTGGGAAGGGGGACACTAAGGATGGAAACTGGAATAATGCTTGCTGGAAGTTCACCCCAATAAACATGGAATTATTTGCATCTTTGGACTTCAGGTATTGTTGCTCTCTGTTCATGCGAGAAGGACCAGGGAAGTAAGTGGGTGAAGGAATAAGCCCCCTAACAACAGCATTCACTGAAAAGGCAGACTTGAATTTCTTGAGCAAAGAAACTGAGTCTTGTTTGTATCTCCTGTATTTAGGGAAATAGGACTTTGTGTATATTCTTTGTAGATAATCAGGATTGCACCAAAGAAATATCTATCATCGCTTTCTCCTCCTAATGGAAACAACCCAGAAGGCCTGAAACATTAGCTAACAACTTAGGTCAAATTCCCAAGTGATGCAGCTGGTTCAAAAGAATGGCCTAGGAGAAGGAATATGGTTGGAATGCCACTATGCTCCAGTGGTCCCTGACTGGGCATGACCCTTTTAAGCCATGGACTGTCAAGCTCATACTCCCTCTAGTCCTGCATTGAATGCAGATCAGCTGGATGGAAATTGCAGTCCATGGACCATCACCTAGTATTATGAAGCCTGACTCCTACTACCACTTTATAGGCTGATACCACATGGGTTTTACCACGTGCATAAGTGGAATGGTTTGCATTAAGTTCCAGGATTTGGCAACTATCTACCTGAAGTTTATAAGTCGTCTTCCTAAGTTTTAATATTAGTTTTGCATTTGGATGAGCCCAAAATCTTAAACCCAGCTGAACAACTCGTTGGAGGTTTCATTACTCCAATGTGAATCTTCTCTCTGTAGCAATCACATGGGCACAGGTTTGGGATGGGGTGGAGGAGATGCCCTGACACAGGCCTGAAGCTAATGGACAGATTCTCTTTGACTTTATAGCCTGGCCCAAAGTTCACCTCAGAGAGAAAATGCTGATAGATCTTCAAATCATTCAACAATGTGCTGCTGTTGTTAAGGATATCTGTGAATTCGAGCTCCATGCCAGTTATTTCAGATGCCCTTTTACAGACAAATGGGGATTTCCCCCCCCCATTTCATTTTTCTGCAGGTCCATTGACCTGTAAACCTGACATTTGCTAGTTCACACTGATGGACATTTTTTTCCAGCTCTTCTCCTTCTAATCATGCTTGGCATTTTGCACTGACAGTGAGAAAGTACAGACAACACAGCACAGGAAGTTAATACCATCAAGATGGTTGATACTTTTGCTTTTAAAATATAATTATATCATTATAATTAATTATTATTTTTAAGGAATGTGCTAATTGCTCCTGTGTAAAATAAGAAACAACCAGAAACAAATCTTTGAACTGGCAAACTCTAGGGTCCTAATATAAAGCCCACTGAAATCAATGACCTGTTTCAGAGTGGTAGCTGTGGTAGTCTGTATCAGCAAAAACAAGAAGGAGTCCTTGTGGCACCTTAGAGACTAACACATTTATTTGGGCGTAATCTTTCTACCAGCTTTGGAACAGGCCTAGTAACACACGTGGGTATGCAGGGCTTCTGTGTCAAATCATCCTGTTGTCAGAGGTTTGAACCCTTTATGAAGATGCAATACAAATTACTACTGAATCATACTAGCAGGTAGATTCTGTTAACTCCAGCTGGGATATAAGAAGGGTTGGAGCCTCGCTCAAGAATAGAAGGAATTGGGATGCAGAGGTCTTGCAGAGACAAAATTAGGGGCAAGCACTCTTGTGGACAAAGTTTAGGCTGACTATTCTATGTTGTTTAAATTAGAAATAAATCCAAGCCCTAAGGGTGACATTCTACCCCCACTGAAGCCAATGGGTGTTTTGCCATTCACTTGAACGGGGCAGAGTTTCACCCTAAATAGGGGCTAGACTTTGCACACTTGGTGTGTATACTGTGTCCAGAGCAGGGCAGGAACTCAATCTGCTTATACTCTCCCTTCATTGATTGTGGGAATGGCCAGAAGTTGTACTAAAACACAAGAGGACTTGTTCTCTCAATATTTTTGTGCCAATCTGAAGGAGGAAGTATCAAAAAGCCCATAACAGAATCTATTCTAATAAGATTTCTAGCCTAGTTTTGCAAATTCCAAGAGATTTGCGTAGTCCAGTTAAGATTCGGGCAAGCAGATATGAATATTTGATTCTACGTGGAAGCTGATCCTCAGATCTACCTTCTTTTTTGGCTATATCTTAACTCAACTATCTCCCCATATTCCATAAGTTTGGAATGGCAGGGTGACTGCTTGGTACTGAACCCAAAGGATATAAAAACTTTGGTACTTTGGCACCCTGAGGACAAGATGTGGTTATCTGAATGTAGATTTTAAGTACTGGATGTATATAGGAATGATATTCCCCTTCTCCACCATATAACCTATTTTTCAGTTCATCCGTTAAAAGCTATTTCACCTTAAAGAGGGTGCTCCAGATAACACTTGGAGAGATGGGTAACGATTGACAGATCTGCCTTTAGATGCAACCTACTCATATTAATATGCCTGATGTTGTCTTTATTACTTATTTCCTTTGTACTCCACTGTCTCCACCTTTTCCACTCCTGGTGCTGCTTAACACTTCAGTCCATCTAAGATACTTATACAGCACCCATTACCATATTACTGGAATAATGTATTTAACGTACAACAAACTTGTCAGGTAGGGAAGTAAGTATTATCCCCATTTTATGTATGGGGAACTGAGGCACAGAGAGACTCAATTACTTGATCAACCATTGGACCATCCTTCCTCTATTGAGGGATATTGGGGTACACTAGACAAGTGCTCATTGGGCATCTTCCAGACTAATATCAAAATAGTCAGTCTCCTTTGCACCCCTCCCCCAAACCTGTTCCTTCAAATTTTATTGTACGATGTAAGAACTACAGTACTGGTTTCTTTGTAGTTTTGTTCTTTCCTATACCTCCAACAGATCCCCTTAATACAGCAGGTATTGAAGGTTCTGTGATCACTCACTATTCTGAGATAACATAAGAGACTGCAGATCTAGCCAGTTACGCTTTATGTGCTTCCAGAAAGTCAAATGGGAAAAAACAGAAGGAATGTGCTTCTGACACTGAGGAGAGAAACCTGTTTGTGCCCATTCATTGAAGAAACCTCTCAAAAACATTTAATCTGTGTGAAAATAACAACCCTGGTAATGCTGCCAAGGTTAAAAAGACCTGTGTGTTTATCTGATGAGTAAGCTTTGCCACTGAAAGCCATCTTTAAAGACAACTTTAACTCAGGCTCCCAATTTTTCTCTTGGAAATATTAGAATAAATAAAATATTGAATTTGTTTCTGCTTTGGGCGATTCCCATCTCCTTTTCTATTTTCTTCATCTCCTCCTGCGCAACATACTGTACTCATTATCCAAGGCATCCAACCCATGTTCACTGAGGTCTAGACGATTGCACAACAGTTACTTACATGGCTGGACACTTAATCAATGAACAGTTCCATTGACAGCAATGGGACTGCTCATGCAAGTAAGCTCTCATCACTGTGACTTAGGGTTGCACAGTCTAGCCCTGAAATTCCATCAAGCCTGTGCTTTTTTTATGACATTAGATGGAAGAAATGTCAATAATTGCAATTAATCAGGATACTAAAAGTAACAATTATGTTAAACTGGACAGCATCATGCACAGAAAGGTTGAATTATGTAACTCATTTGTTTCAAAGGTGTTATATATATTAAAGTAATTAATGACTATGAATATATTAAATCTATAATAGTAATTTATAACTACTTACAAACCATGCATTTCATCTCCCCAGAGTTTTGCTTAAGTTTTCATTCTAATAACCAAGCTAGTGAAAAAGTGGTTAAAAGAAACTTTAGAAGAGGAATATAGGAATCTGAAAATGTCTTGTATTATCTGAGAGCTTTCAATCATGAATTGTCTGTAATAATTAGCATGAGAATATCTCCTTGATGACATTCAAACTACATAAAAGGGCCTGCATTTCTTCCATCAAAGTGCATATTTATTAACTGAATCTTCAAAAGACGCATACTTTGATTGCATTATTTTAATAATTTTTGCATGTGATTTTAGAATTTATATGTTTAACTTCAAGAAACTATAATATAAAAACCCAACCAACTAATCAAAAAACAAACAACCCCCCCCCCCCCAACAAAACAAAACATCCCCTCTGCCCAAAAAATCTAAAAAGAAAACCCTCGGTCAGATTTCCTCAATATCTGGTAAACACAAACACAAAAAGGGAAAAAAACTGTTTAAATATGAAAGCTCATACATGTCCAAGATAAATCAACATAAATAAATTTACCTTTTGGTCTCTCTAGTGATCCTATGAATGGTGACTAGGGGGGGAAAAAAAGCTGTCCTGGAAGCCTATCTATTGCATGCAGATTTCTCATTTCCTGTTTATTTTAAAGGCTTTCTGGAAATGTGATTTTAATATATTATTTTTTGGTTTTGTTTTCTTCAGTGTTTCAGTGTCATAGGGTCACATTATTTTATTACAGAAATTAATATGATTCCTTACAAATCATTTTGAGCCAGATCTTGAAGCTCAAGGTGAGGACATCTTTCAGAAACACAATTCTTAGATAGACAAAACAGTGTAGTTTGAAGAATCAGTTTTTGGACAGATAAAGTTGGGCATATAATGTTAGAATTATTTAGAAATTTTTGCAAAAGAGAACATTTCCAACATCAACAGCTGTTCAGAATGGTTCAAATGGTCTCTTGCTAAAGTATAACTTTTGAGGATCCAAGTATTTGCCTTCTATATAACAAAATATTGTAAGTTCATAAAAAATGAGTTTATCCTGGACTTTACAGAATTAAGGAACCAAAGAACTGTACAGAAGCTTAGCGTGAATATCGTTTCCGTATAAATAAAAATCAGTATTAAGCTGTTATTATGGACATTAAAATGTTGTAATATATCACTCATAACTGGAAGAAATGGTTTCCTTTATCTTTTGGATAATGGCTTAATCCAACCTCATTAACTTGAATGGTCTTTGGATGAGGACCTAACTGAATGAGTCTAGGATCGTGATGGTCAGTTTCATCCAGGGCAGTCGTGAAGATGAAATAGAAGGGGGAAGCTTACTCCTAAAATTGGGCTTATCAGCTCTACAATAAATTCAAAACCCCACCATTCTACTTCCTCAGGTTAAATTCTAGAATCATAATTGATGGTCTCTCCATTTGTACTTTATGTTGCCAATACATCCCTAGTCCATTTTGTGTTTCCACATTTATGCTGATATTTACATTATTACAGCAAATAGGAATTTTGGAATTTTGAAAATGTTGGAAAGTTATATATCAATTTTTTGGCTACATTTTGTTGTTGACATTTTCTTACCAGAACTGTACAGTACCACAAAATAACCAACAAAAGACCCAGTGTGTGACCTTTCCTGAGCAATAATCATTTTGTCCTTTCTCCATGCCAGTCACTCCCTTTTTCTCCACACTCATCAATCTGTTTCCTGCAACTTTTTATAAAAAGACTAGCTGATCTTTCTCAGGTAATCAGCATTGGTGGGCCAGGCCTCTGGCCCATAAAGGGACAAAGCCACCCTGTTATACCTCAATTCTATTTCTTGATCAGGCATATCATCTTCACTGCTGAATATTGCTCCTTTCCGAAAGCCCAATGCCATATTGACCTTGGAGTTTACTAATACTGAATCCACTATTCAGGATCCACTATCACATACCTTCATATATAATATGGCCCTTTATTGCTTTCTATTCTGGCCATCTGCTAATGAAACCTAGTACCTTGTACATGCCTCAAAACAAGATTCTATTTCTCCAATTACTGAGATTTGAGAAACTGACTAGATTTAAATGGAGTTTCAATTCCATTGTATTGTTCATTCTTACTAATGACAGAAAAGTCTGACCTTTAATGGCTGTAACTAATGGTCACAATGCCTAGTATCACTAAGGAAGAAAGATTAGCAGAGTGTGGTGCATGTGGGGACGGAGGGTACTGTAAGTTAGAGCAGCAAAGCTGGGAATGGTTTAGAACCTTTTCCTAGGGGCAGGGTTTTCTTGGTCCCTATTTACTCCTGCTAAGAGTCTAACATGCAGAACCCAGCTCTTATGCCTGGGAGTTGCTTCCAGAACTTTCAAGCAAACCAATATTCCAAGATTGTACCAGTTTATCAGGTACTGTACCGGGGCTGACTACATATGCTAAGTTTCAGAGTAGCAGCCATGTTAGTCTGTATTCGCAAAAAGAAATGCGATAAAGTGAGCTGTAGCTCACGAAAGCTTATGCTCAAATAAATTTGTTAGTCTCTACGGTGCCGCAAGTACTCCTTTTCTTTTTATATATGCTACTTTATTGTAGCTAGCCAACTTCCATCTCCAGCATGAATGACTGGAATGTCAAAGAAGTGACTGCACCATCCTCTGACTCCCCCAGTCTCTGGTAGGCTGGATATTTCAGGAAAGGGACATGGGATGGAGAGCAGCAGTTGGGATGGAAACCTTTGCAAAATGTGCTGTATCTGTTTGCCTGCCCCATGCTGCCCCCCGCCCAGGCAAGACATCTAACAGGAGCTGAGAAATCTAGTGGTCTCTCCGGGGCATTTGTATTTGAGCTGTGCTTAGAACTCTTCAGGGAAATCATTGCTGCCATGCTGTTTGGTTCTGCTGTACTTGTTTACTCTCCTGTGAATATTTGCTGCTGCTGTTCAGTTTATTTCTGTTGGCTTCTGCTGTTCCTTGTTGTCCCAGGAACATTTGCTGCCACCATTAGGTTTGTTTCTGTTTGATGCTCTTGCACTGTGTGCATCTCTTTGTGACCTCTCCAGTCACCTGGAGCATCTTTCTTGCAACCACTTTCTCTCATGTTGTACCTTGGTGGCTATCAATTGAGTCAAACCAAATCTGAATAGATCTCACTGCCAGGGTTTCAGCCATTGGTTTTCCTTTTCTTATTTTCATCTCATTACTCCTAGTTAGTAGCCCTTCATTCTGCCCTAAATAATTCCTTTCCCTCCTTGAAGTTTGTAACCTTCAAATATGTGGTGTGTTCCTTCACCGAAGAGCAAAGCCTGTACCTTCAGTCTGGATGGATTTCATTTCAGATAAAGGGAAACTGCAAACAAGGAAAGAACAAATATGAATCTTGGGGGGTGGGGAGGAGGGGAGAGAGAGAACATAGCATGTTATTCAATTTGAACTGGCCTCTTGAATTGATTCACAGCGGTACCCTACAGTAGACATGAAGGGAGACTCCTGGGACCGATGCTTCTCTCACTTACACTGATTTCACACTGGTGTAATTTACTTCAGTGGCATTAGTCCAGATTTAGATTGGGCTAGCTGAGATCAGAGTCAGATCCCTTACATTTAAATGTGGAGTCCCAGAAAAGACAATCCTAACATATCCCCTGCATTTATATTTATGCACACTACATCTTCCCTTGGCATTTTTTTCTCTATATATTTACATTTATAGGGAGGTCAGTGTTCAAGATGTGGGCAAAGGCCATTGGCATGATGGATGGTCAGCACTGGCTCTTCTTTCAATTCCTCCTCTGTGTTTAGAGATCAACCTTCTTCTGTGTCATTTTTAATTGCTTTCTCAGGCCAATAGAACACACAACTATTTCCCTCTGTAGTGATCATTTTGGGGCTGATCCACTGTCCATTTAAGTCCATAGCAAAGCTCCGATTGACTTCAGTGAGGCAGGCTCAGGCCCACTGTCATCATTTTCACTTTCAGCTGCTGCCTTTCTTTCTTTCTGAACCTTTATCTTATAACTGGGCAATAGGCTTCTTGCATTGTCACCTCACCTTTTATTTCAGCCAGGTATGGCACTATTCTTGGCAATTCCATTTGCCCCCTTCCTCCTTCCCTCCTCTGTAATTTCAGATTAGTGCCTCTCCACTCTGGGTGTAAAACCATGGGAGGCACATTTTACAGGTCCTTTACTCGGTGCTGTTTTCCATCCATTTCTTTTATTAAATCATGTCAAAGGAAATCAAATACAGGGTCAGATTCAGCTATCCTTACTTATGCTGGAAAATGGCTCTCTCTATGAGCACCTACCCAATGAAAGTAAAGGTGACAGAATCTGTCTCTTAATTAATAAATGATATTTTAGAATTTACTGTATTGGAGTATTCTGTATTGCACTGACTAAGGTGCAGGCCAATATGACAACAGCAAACCATTGAAATGCAATATTTTAGGTTTCACTTTTTTTTAACTAAGGTCCTATTAGGTGTCAGCACAAAGTAGTCTGCTAACTCATTTTGCTGCTGGATGATATGCACCAGGATTAATACTCTACTGAATGTCCCCTGATGAGTAACTGGCATTCCTGAGGAAGTAACCCAGAAGTGCTATCTGAAACCTCCATCTTCAAGTAATCTATAAGCAACAATCATATATTGTAATGCCTTTACAGTCTTAACAGCAGACTGTTCCTATGTCCTGTTACTGGAGAGGAAGGATGATCTTGTGTGGACTGACACTCAGATGTGAACTCAACCCAATGCAGGTTGTTACTCAGGTTATAGCCAGAATAGCACTTACTAAGCCACCCTTCCCTGCAGCTGGTCACAAAGGACATGGTTCAAGGGAATGGGGCATTATGGGTCTTTCTGACACTCTGGTGATCTTTAGCTGCCCTATCAACCATTTAAGGCCATTGGCAGGGGGCAAAATGCCAGAGAGCAAGAGAACCAGGAACAGATGGCCCAAAAGAAGGAGAATACAAAGTCCACCTTTGCACACCCCATTTCTGAGATGGGCTGTGCACTCCTCAGCTTGTGATCCATGTGACTTTGTTACCAAGAAGCAGTTGTGACATGTAAGTTATTCCAAACATAATGCCTAATGCTGCTTTCTCTATTTGAGATCTACTTTCTCGTAGCCTTTCATTATAGTCTAGAAACAAATCCCATCTTTACATATATGCAAGCTGACAACTCCCTTCCCTCCTGCAGAGAGAGACTGCATGCTAGCAGCAGAGGAAGCCTGACATTAAAATGCTCTGAACTATGGGGACTACTTTGGTTTGTTTTTTCCTCCTCAGAAAACATACGATCTCTCTCATTCCAAGTTTATGTCACATTTTTTCTTAACCTTCAGCTTGTTAGTGATGATGAATTGGAATCTCTTATAATAGCTGAGCCTTGTCAAAAATGATCTGGGGATTCAGCCCCGTTCTGAATGGTGCATGTCTTCTCTACCTTCATATTAAACTATGCTAGTCTACACCACTATATACCCCAAACTACTTAGTTAATTCTGGAATACAACATATATTGGTTTGTATCTCTTCAGTTATCAATATATCATGCAAATAACAGATGACACCATGTAACTACTAGAGCACTTGATCCATCATTTTCTGCAAGGCTGCAGGTGCACTCATGATACCATTTGTCAACCTTTTATGCCTGAACAGGCCCTTTGCATGTGTTCACAGTAAGGACTATTTATTAGCTTGGCTCTGAAACCCAGCTAATGATGTGCTTGAGATGGGTCAAGTTTTGTAAACTTCACCCCATCTGCTAATTTTGAAAGTAAGTTGTGAGGTTTTGGAACTGGGGTACTGATCAACCTTCAGGGTTTTATGCCCTGAATATGCATAGAGCCTAGCACAATGATGCAGTGGTCTCAGTTAGGGCCTCTTAATAAAGGTCTACCTTTATTAAGAGGTAGGCCTTTATTAAGAGATAGGCCTACCGTACTACCTTAATGAAAAAGTAAAAAATAATTAGCTCCATTATTAAGAGTTTTTCCATTGACTCCAGTAGGCTTTGGATTGGGACCTTAAAGCATAAAGGTCTGATATCATTTTCTGAAATACTATGAGAACTAGGTTGATCCAGAATAGCTAAGCTTGCTGTCAGCTGATGCATGCTCCAAAGCAGAGGTGCATGGTGACTTCTATGTTGTGGAGGAAGTTTTAATTGGGGATGGAATCTGGTTCCTACAATGTACAAATCCTGACTAAAAAACTTAAATGAAACCTTGTAGAAAGTTTGAAACAGTTCAAATGACCCTTTAAATAGCATTTCAGGTGGATGCAATACTGTACTTCTGGATTTTCTTTGGGTCTGGAAACAGGAGTGCTTTACTGCCGCAAGAAAGGTTTTGAGTATATTTCTGCAGACTAAGATGATTTGGATAAGCTGGGTGAAGCATTGAAACATTGGCGTTCACCTGAACTTCACTGAGCCTCTGAACATTAGAACTCCACCCATTGTTGTTTTTAGTCAGAAATGAAACCTGTTGACCTAACTTAAAAATAGTGTCAAGAATTCCAGGACAGCAAAATTCAATACTAAGGTTTGCAACATACAATATTTGTTTTTAATCTGTTTTATGTTCATTAAGAATGGACAACAGACACACAACTCCCCTCTGTTCTTTGCCTCTTCTATGTTGGGACATTAATTATCATATATTGCTCCAACATAGACAGTACCTCAAATCTCTACAGCATTTGCCCTTCTGCGTAATCTAGACAGTGATTATTTTCTAAAAAGAATTAAACAGGAGTGAGCTTTTTTTAAAACCAAAAGGAAATGAAAGTTTCTTACATAGTCATAGTAAGGATATTAAGTGCCTTCTTTGTCTTTTCTTGACTGCTTATCGTATGTAGAAAGGTTCATTTTTAGATATAAGTGGATACCTACTTCAATATCTTTAAAGTCATATAAAAATCCTGGTATCAAACATAAACAAGCACTTTCTGGTTTGAATGCCCATCTCATAATGACATTCAGACCTACTCATGTCACACAGTTTTGGAAGTCTTTGAAAACACACTTTGTTGTGGGCTAGAAGACAACCAGGTTTAGAGCTGCTCCAGTATCTCTGAATCTTAATTTGCCTTACTTTCCCTCATGTTGATTTACATGAGAGGCACATGGGGTGGGAGATACTGGGGGGGGCAGGGGGGGGATGGAGAGATGAAATCTGAGTGACTTTCAGTCCCTTATCAGCTTGAAGCATCACACAAAGTTTTTTAAAAAAAAATAGAATGCAGATATCTGAGTATCTTATTGAAAAGTCCTTGTCAGAGGCAATGAGAAGACAAAAGACTGCCAATCTCCACTGCTCAGGAGCCTCCTGTACCAGTCTCTGAAGCTCACTGAATCACTTTATTCTGTATTATCTTCTGAAAGAACTGACAATGTGTGCAACAGCCTCACTAGAGCCCAAGAACTGTTTGCTGCCGATAATCACAAATCAATCTGAATAATACATACATTTGAGAATTTCATGATTTGTTCATGGACAATCTATGAAATGGGAAAAAAGAGCGGAAATGAGCTGAATAAATGATTTGTGATGTATTATTCACTCCCCTTTGTGCACATTTTAAGAGCTGTGAGATAATAATGAAAGTTAAATGGTAGATACTCTACCGAAGCAAAAGCACATTTTTAATGAAATATAAATATTAAATGGAATTTTATATGGAAATTCTCTGATGTTTTATACATCATTTCTAAGGGGATAAAAGTATATTTTTGAATGTCTTGAACTGACATACCATTAATTAATATGGATAGGATAGATATTATGCTTAGCTGCGTCAATTAAGTTATGACTGATGTACTATAATTTGACATAATGTACCACAGTGATGACAAGTTAGCTCTGTGCTCATTTATTTTTACTTTATTGATTATTGTTTTATTTAATAGGATATAAATAATAAATAGAGAGAAAAAACAATTGTTTTTCATCAGAGTTCAAGTTCATTCCCCATACTTGTGCAAGTGGAAGAGTGCTCTTGTGCTGATTCTGAAGCTGGGGACACAGTGGCATCTGCACAGCATAGATTCATAAATTATATGGCCAGAAGGGACTACGGTAATCACCTAGTCTTACCTTTTGTATAGCACAGGCCACAGGACTTCCCTGAATTAATTTCTGTTTGAACTAGAGCATATGTTTTAGAAAAAGCTTCCTTTCCCTTCATATTCCCAGAAAGTGCGGATTTAGAAGGCTATGCTCCCATACTTTCCATAGGCCTGATCTAGCTCCCATTAAATTAAAAGGAAAGAATGACATGGACTTTAATGGAAGTTGGATCAAGCCCTTGTCCCCAAACATCCCTCCTGCCCATTGATTACATAGAAAATGTATGCAGTTAACCTCAAAGAATTTCTAGTCTCTCTTTGTATACAGGGTTCAACCAGGAACAGGCTTCCAAGAGAGGTGGATCTCCTAGAGGTTTTTAACAACAGATTGGACAAACACTTGTCAGGGATGGCCTACCTTTACTTGGTCCTTCTTCAGTGCCAGAAGCTGGGAATGGGTGAGAGGGGATGGATCACTTGATGATTACCTGTTCTGTTCATTCCCTCTGGGGCACCTGATATTGGCCACTATCAGAGGACAGGATACTGGGCTAGATGGACCTTTGGCTGTTCTTAGGTTCTCAGTGCAGGGAGCTAGATTTGACTTCTCAAAGACCCTTCCAGCCTTACATTTCTATGATTCTATGACCCTGAGGGGCTGATTTAGCCCAAAACAGAAATTTCTTAGGAGATTCATTGCTAAAGAGAATACTATAGTTAGAATAATTCATTGCTTTCTTAAATTATGCAGATGCCTCATAAATTTAATTTTCAGTCTTCCACTAGCTTGTGTCATGGATACTTAGAAATCACAAATAGCAATGTCAGGGTGGCTAAATCGCACTCATCATACTCATGAATATTTCCACTGATGTCAGTGGAACTACTCACGAGTATGCCGAGTTGGACATGGCCCCATCTCCATCCAATCCTCAATTTTTTTCAAGCAAACTCAGATGATGGTATTTTAATATAGTTTGTTAAACAAATTAATTAGTTCTTCCAAGAGACTAGCAAATCAGCAGACCTGAAACACAGGAGGCTGCATGGAAAAAGGAAGCATGTTCTAAATGTACAGCTACAAAAGACTTAAACTAACAAACAAAAAACATTAGCTGTGAGAATACGCAGTTGGCAAAATTTGATATTTGTAATTGGAGCCCTAGAGAGGGAGATTTCTGAAGTACATTTGAAGTTCATCAGGTTTTTTTTTTTTTTTTACTTCTTCTGGATTTCAGAGCACTAGTGAAATGGACGAGTGTAAAACCATTCATATTTGGATGATACTTACAGAAGCTGAAGAGATTGATTTCGGAAAACAAATGTTATGTACTGGGGAATACATATCTACTGGTCCCTAAAGCCAACACCCTGTCTTCCATCTCATCACTTCTGGAGACTCATTCCTCCTGAAAGGAAAGATGGTGTTGTGGGTAAATACTGGACTGGGACGTAGGAATTCTTGAGTCAGTTCTCAGCTCTGCCACAGATTCCCTGTGTTGGCCAAGTCATTTAATCTCTCAATGCCTCAGTTTCCTCTTTATTATGTGAGGGTAACATTACCCCCTCCCACCATTAGCCTGGGTTGTTATTTGGATTGAAAACTTGCTGAGGAATTGTTTCACACTTTGTGCTTGTACAGTGCCTAGCACAATGGAACCGTGGTTGGCAATCCTGTAGTAAATAACATACATAGATAAATAATCCATAAAAATCCAATCTAGTCAATCAGCAACATCTTGAAGGACAGGAAGATGGAGATAGACACTTTATTTTTGTTTATTTAAAAAGAACAACTACACACACACACACACACACACACACACACACACACACACACACACACAAATCCTAACAATTAACACAATGCCTTTTCATTTCCTAGACTAAGACCTAAGTACATACAATAGGAAGACCTAGCCCTTACCTCAGAGTCCAGCAGAATGGGACCCTGCTCCTGATCAGGGCCTCTGCGTGCTAGACAATAAATAATTAATGTAATTATACAATCATTGTTATTTGGAGATTTCTAGTGTCCCTGATAAATAGTGGATTCTAATCAAGCTTGCTCCATCCCATGGGAAACCTGCCCATCCCCAACTCCCTATGGGATGGAAACTTTGCAAGGGGTTTGCAGAGGGTTTCCTTCAAATTATGGTTTTTGCTCTCCAGGCAAGAAGCATAGTGTTCAGACCCCATAACTGCACAGATCCTGGGTAGAGGCCCTGTGCCATCTACTGTCTCTTGGGTCTCTTGTCCCCTCTGATTCTCTGGCAGAGTGATGGAGTTACACTCTTAGAGGGATGCCTTACTGCTGCTCCCACACAGGAATCATGTCCCTATTCAGTTGGATTATCACTTGCTGGTAGAAGGAGGATGGGCCAATGATACTACCATCCCCCACTTCCACTTTTCCACATAGTCCTCTGTAAGATCCAAGAAGACGACAAGGGATGGTACCATACTTTTCTGCCTCGGGAGAGGGAGATCCATGAACAGAGGGTCCCTTCCACACAGGCATCCAGCACATTGTAATTATTAACTAAATGCATGGTAGGCTGCATGCTAACACATAGTTATTTTTTCCTTTCATTTAATTAGTATGATAAGCTTTAAGAACTGGTTTATATAACAATTAACTTTTCAACTAAGTAACAAAGTACAATTGTTTAATGAACCATAGGAATGCATATTCCATATATCATTTTTATGTGTTTATGAGTGTATTTTATTCTTGTCACTTGCAATGTTCGATCTGAAGCAGAGAAAGATTTTGAAACCTCAAAGATATGCCTTGAATTCAAAATCTTTGGGGAGGGAAGTCTTTTCGCAAGGCTCTGCCATAAGAATGTAAATCACTTGTCTTGCTTACTTGTTGTTTCACTTGTTCTATTTTCCCATATTTTTGATGCAGACTGAGTCTCTGATCTCACTTCTCCTTTGATACTGACAAATGAGGGTCAACAAGAAAGGCGTCAATGCAAAGTAGAGTCTACCTAAGGATAAGCCTCTCTTTCAAATAAAACCCTTCTAGTATATCACATGATCTGCAAACCAGGTGCATCACAGTTAAAATCTAGCTATGATCAAAGGTCATGAATGTGGCCCTGAGAAACTGCAAAAAAAGATATTAAAAATAACTTCAGTTGCTCTCTAAAAGACATGGTAGGCCAGGGCATTGTGCTGATGGCATCTTGCATGGAGTTATTGCTGTGAAGATGAGCCTTGATCCAAATTCTCTCTTTTGATAACTTGGTTTAATGGCACATTTTTTGCATTTTTTTTGTATTATTATGTTGCCATTCCAGGCTAGTCACTTGCTGATGAGCTTCATCTGGGCATTTTTGGAAGCTAGATTTCACCCACAGGATGTATTGTTGTCCAGAAGAAAGGAAATACTGGAAGTTTCTGTCAGTGAGGTACTGGGGCCTCAATTTTCTCTTGACAGACCTGCCTCCAGCCATCTTCTGGTGAGACAGCTGGACCTTGAAATCTGTGTTTAACTTTCCTTTGAAATTGCTTGAGAAGCTGGGAGCTATAAACCGGAAATATTGGAAGTACAGCTTGTATCCTTGTGAACTAAAACAGGAGGAGGGAAGTCCTTTCCCCCCCGTCTTTTGAGAACGTCACTGTTCCTTGTTGGGTGTGAATGGATGAGGACTTTAGATCCGACCATGTTTTACTAGTACTGTAGCAATAACGTGTCTTTATCGGTGAATCTAAGTGAGGACATTAATCCAAAATGTAAGAACCTTACATCAGCAAATTTAGCAAGATGCTTCCGTACTAGATAGTTAGATAGGCATACATCTTTGACACATTTGTAACACAATTAATTCCCTATAATGACCTCCATTAGACTCAGCATATAAGTCAATACAAACAATTCAATGAGCAAGACACAGCAGATTCCCTCTAGAAAGTAACCTTTCAGCTATATTGTGTTTGTGCTGTTTAGGCATATGCTAAATATTATAATACCTCATTTTTTTTACCCTTCAGATATGCAGGTGAAAACTCTGACCCAGTGCACTCTAATTACTTGGCTTATTAGCTTCACATTATATCAGTAATGGTGTGATAGCCAACATAATTACAAGGACTTGAAAAATTATACTTTGCTGTACTATTTCATGAACTGTGAGACGATTTTCTTTTCTTATTAACTTTCTTATTTAATGGGTTGACCAGACTTTGCATTTGCTTAGTACATTGATCAAAATGGTAATTTAAGATTTCAGTTTTCTAATTGATAAATTGCCCCTTAGCTATGGAAGAATTTCTTTTATACACTTTAGAATGGAAAGTAAAGGCATCTATATTGTTTTACAGTATGCTCCCTATTGTAAGTCTAATATAATTTGTCAACTGTTGCTTGCAGTTTGAGGTAAGATTTTACTAGTGATGGGTAAGTTTATAGATTAATAGATTTCAAGGCCAGAAGGGACCATTATGAATATCTAGTCTCACCTCCAGTATAGGCCACAGAACTTCTCTCAAATAATTCCTAGAACATATATTTTAGAAAAAAAACAACACATCCAATCTTGTTTTTAAAATTGTCACTGCTGGGGAAACCACCATGACTCATGGTAAATTGTCCCAATGGTTAATTTATCTCATTGTTAAAAATATGCACCTTATTTCCAGTCTGAATTTGCCTAGTTTCAACTTTCAGCCATTGGATTGTATTATACCTTATTCTGCAAAACTGAAGTATCCATTATTAAAAATTTGTTCCTCATTTAGGTAGAAAGTAACCAGTTACTACTATCCTATTATTATCCGGGTCATTTGTTTACATTTTTAAAATATTGGTACAACCTTCACTTTCTTCCCGTCTTCTGGAATCTTCCCAGTGTTCCAAGACATATGGAAAAAATCAACATTAACAGTGTAGTGAGTTCCCAGTTAGCTTTTTAAAAAGTCTTCTTACAAATTATCTGGACCTACTGATTTTAAAATGTCTAACTTTAATAGCTGCTGTTTAATGTCCTCCTGAGATACAATGGAAAGACAGTTGTTATCATCATATCATGGGACGACAACATCTGTTTTTTCACAAATACAGAAATAACGGAAATATTTATTGCACACTTCAGCCTTTTCAACTTGTGTTCCTTTGCTTCCATTATCAACTTTCTGCAATTCCTAGCTTCTGCTTTATGTTCATTACTATCAACTTCCCCTTTCTTTCATTTGTTATATATAACACAAATGAAAGAAATTATATATAATAGCTGTCTTCACTTCTCCTCTAAACCTAGTCACTTTTTAACCAATACAGTCTTCTTTCTTGATAGTGACTTTTTGGGCATTTAGTAAAGTGTTCTTAAACAATTCCTAATTATCATTCATATTTTTCTAATTACATTCTTCCTCCCAGCTGATTTAGCTCATAATTCTTTTCAGGTTTGTGAAACTGGCCCTTTTAAAGCATCTATATATCTATATCTATATTATAAAAAACTGGTTTGTATTTTATTCTGTTTGCACATTATAATTGTGATCAAGGCATGATCACTTGTACCTAAATTACCATTATTTTTTTTAGTGTTTTATCTGTCAAGATGAGATCTAGTATAGAATAGTATTGGTTCCAACACTCTAAGTTATGAAATTGTCAGTTATATTATTTAGATTATCATATTTAGAATTCCAAGGATGTTTTAGTACTGGCAGCATGAGACCTCCATCATATGTCACTCAAATTGAAGTCAACCCTGATTGTGCAACTTATTCTCGTTCACATTACAGATAAGTGCGTAAGGAGTCTGTCGTCCTCTTCCCTAGTGTGATTAGGTGGTCTGTAGCAGATACCTGTTAGTAATCCATCTTCATTATGTGAAAAAGTAGAGCTAGGAAGAAAAATCTTTTTTTATCCCCCCAAGGATAATTAGATTTTTTTGTTAAACAACCAAAACATTTTCAGACAAAAAATGTTTGATTTACTGTTTTTTGATGAAAAGTTAAACTTTTCCATGGAACGTAGACAGTTTATGCAACATATATTATTTGAGTAAAATCCCAGTTTTCCATGAACAACAGTTTTGACAGGATATTTTTCACTAGCTTTATCCAAAAGTAGAGTTTAATTCTGATAGCTCTTTTGGCCTGATCAGTTGGAGTTTGAAGGTAGAAGAATGAGAGAAAATGGTCTTGGTGCAAACTCCTCCTGTTTGCCCACTATCTTCTTTTCACCTTCCATTTTCTTCCTTTATATTATGGTCATGGAGGTCATGTATATTGGAGGCTTTCAGGGAGGAAAATTTTCTGTGGGAATTTTTTAATCATTGTTTCCCACATATCATTGCATTAGTGGGGTAGGGTAAAATGTTTGGCCCAGTCTTGAAAAACAAATTTCTAAACTTGGCAGGCTCCAAGGGATGCATGAGATGCTGGAACCATCAATGCAGAAGTCCTGTGACTCTGCACTGGCTCAAGACCTTATTGACTATTACCCTAGCTCCACTGAAACTGATTGAAGGGTTCTTTCTGGCTACATATGCTCCCAGGTCCCTAGGATAGGACTCAGCAAGAAAGATAATACAATTCTAGGCTGTGTATTATCTTTTCAACCTATGCTACACAGAACTGGAGCGGGATAGAGATCATGTGAGCTCCCCTTCAGCCTCATCTTTTGGTTTGCCCGCTATGTAGCCACTGATGTCAATAAGACTTAAGTATTTACTTAAAGTTAAGCACATGGTTAAGTCCTTCCCTGAATTGGGATGGACTTAACCATGTGCTTGAAATCAATCATGTGTTCAAGGACTTTGCTAAACCAGAATCTAAATAAGCAACCATCTGTTAGTCAACTAAATCAGAAAAGAAAGACACAGGCAATAATCCATGAATTTCTATTTTGTTGAAAAATAAGGGGAAATATGATAATACAACTAGGATTTTCAGGAGGTATTTCAAAACTGAGCATCATTTATAATATCCCAGATATCATGCTAAAGTATCACAGTGATGGGAACGGTATAAGGATAGAATAATAGATGTTATTCTTAACTTCACAGAAAGTATAAGACAAAATAGAATAAAAATATAAGATAGTAATTTGACAAAACTGAACTAAAATCTTTCACATAGTTACAACTGGAATATAAGTTAGAAAGACAGGAATTTTGTATCTTCTTACAGTTAAAATATGATAAAATCATAAGAAAGGGAGACAATTTAAACTAGATTTATCCCCAATGGAGGACTTTGTAAGGAAATTGCAAGATAATCAGATCTCTGAATGGTAATTTAATAGCTAATTTAAGAGGCTGTCTTGCTTAAATTACCAAGAAACCACAAGATACATGGTAATATATTATACAATATATATTATATCTAGGGCAGAAAAGACTCCAAAGACTACAGTTTTTCATTACTTTCAAATGTATAAAATTAACCAAAAAGTCACCTATCATAAACTTGAGGTGTATTTAACAATTATTTCAAACCACTCAGAAGAACAGACACCAGCAATGGTCTTGGCCTCATGGACTATCTTTTCAACCAAATCCCCCTCTAAACAGAGGAAAAATTAAGATAGTGGACCATGTTCTTGTGATTGTATGTGTTACTTGACTGTAGTTTCAAGTGTTCCTATGAGCTCCAGATCTCAAACAAGCAGAGGTAACTCTGTTGAACTTGAGACTGTGGCCACCAGAGCCAAAGCCTGGGTGGTGTAATATAGCACCACTAAAATTAACTTTAAATAAAAATAAAAGCTACAATGCAACCTGAAATCCAACATGTTTGGTCAAGTTTGGACCAAAATGTGGAACGAATCCCTCATGGAGAATCCTCTGACTACAGTTCCTGTTCCTTTGTATTAAGTGAGCTCCAGCTTGATGAGCTCAACTAATCTGAAAGCATTATGACATGGAATGAGGGTTGATCTCTCTCAGGTGGACAATCCTAGGCCAATTATAGGTAAAAACAAACACCATTCATTCAAACAAGAAACCAACAGGGAGTTAGAGCAGATCACAGTTCATATATTGTCTCTGTTAATAGTTTTAGGGAGACTTATTTATATTTATTTCCTGTGAAAATAACATTCCAAAGACAGAGGGAAAAGAATCAGAAATAATTAAACAGATTGCCACAAAGCTCAAAAGAATTAAATACTGTGCCATCTGCATCTCATGGGAAGAGAGCTTTTTTCTGTCTTTTTAGATACAATAATGGACAGTCTTGTATTATTTATCAAATAATCACTGACCATTTTTTGACATTGTTTTATCTGGGCTTAGAGATGCAGTTGTGGAATTTGGAAAAGATTACTTTTGATTGCACAGCTGCACAGAGAGAATGGATTTTTTGATGGTTCATGATGCACAGTTCCACTGTCTCCTTACACAGATGAATGAGCACTGAAGGTGTTTATTCCTTCAGTGGATTTTTTAAAGTGAATCTTAAAGTCCTGTGGGAATCTGTCTCTCAAGTGCTATCCCTTTCTGTTGGGTAACTATGAAAGCACTGGGTGTGCTAAACTTTCCCTGCTTAAAAAAGCCACATTTAACCTCATTTCCTTTCTAACGAAATAAGCCTACACCAAACAGAACCCCCACGAGGAAAGCTTCTGGCTGATATGTTGAATAAAGAGAATGTCAAGCTCATCCAGCTGTGACACAGTAGCAAAAGTGTAGGTTCATCAGCAAAACCCCATGATGTTATTCTGTCATTGCTTTCAAATGATCATGTCAGGTTTTTCTGTCAATTAATGCATCCCAGTTGCTTCCAAGCTGCTTTCACTAACCTGATTGACTAAATTTGAACACTGACCATGTTCTCTGAGGATTAGTGCTTCTTAGTTCACCTGTGTTGCCATTTTATTTTATTTATTTAGTAATTCTTCTTAGGTTACTCTTTTAAAGGTCCAGCTTGTTAATACCAGTTCAAGAGTGTCATAACGGTAACGAGATTCTTAAGGTGAAAGGAACAGATCCAAAGCACACTAAAGCCAAGGAAAAGACTCCCATTGACTTTAGTGGGCTTTGGTTCAGGCCCAAAATGCAAAGAGCATTTTTGTTTCTGCTTGAATAGGCAAATCATGTTCAGAAGGCCTCATTTTAGCGGGGTTGGTGCTATTTTGCCATACAAAATTTGGAAGGGGGAGCTTCAGACATGTTCTCTGGACTATGGTTAAGCCTGACAGAATTAAATGTTTATTTCTTTATAATTTCTATAGATAATGCAAATGTTTATTTTTAAGCATTTTGTTTATTTCTCTCATTTAAATTTTCACTGTTGCAGGAAATAATGTGGGTGGAGTAGGACAATAATTATTTAATGACAGTAGATGTTGACAGGTTTCAGAGTGGTAGCTGTGTTAGTCTGTATCAGCAAAAACATTAGTGCTACAAAAGTGATTTTTCCTCCCTTTTTGTCAACCGTTGAGAATAGCCCACTTCCACCTTAATTGAATTGGCTCGTTAGTACTGACTCCCCCACTTGGTAAGGCAATTCCCATCTTTTCATATGCTGTGTATTTATATCAATCTACTGTATTTTCCACTCCATGCATCTGATGAAGTGAGTTTTAGCCCACTAAAGCTTATGCCCTAATAAATTTGTTATTCTCTAAGGTGCCACAAGGACTCCTTGTTGTTTTAGTAGATGTTGAGATTCAATAGTTAAAGCTTTATAACCATTAAAATACAAATTGTCAATATCACATGGCAAAATATACAAAGTAAGTATTCTTCAATCAAATGCTAATAAGTTTTTAAGCAGCATTCTTCTTAATTTGCCTTGCTGTAAATTTTGATCACTATGGATGGAAATGTTTTTGTTGGCTTGTGTGTGAAAAGAGAAATAATTTTTTACCAGTATTTGCTGCTTAAATCTAACCCTTCCCAGCCTAAAAATGGTGGATCCCTCTGCTGTGCCATGGATCTTCTTATCCTACCCCACTGATAGTAGGCGTATTAGAGTTGCAGTTGCTATTGCAGCTTCAGGGCTACAGAACGGGCTTCAGTGTGGCTTGTAGTTAGGTTTATTTTGAAAAAAGATAATTTGGGACACTGATGTTAAAATGCAATTTAGGGGACTAATATCCCACCTCAGGAAAATATCATTCTATCTATCTGGATCACTGTAAACTAATACATCTGATCCAAAGCTGTACCAACTGTCAAGTGTGTGATGAAAAACATTAAAAATAAAAAGGAGGAAAACTGATACAAGACTCTCGTTTTGTTTACCTCATTTGAATTTTCCTTCCCTTTCTGTAACAGGTTCTGGTAATGTTAGGATTCTAAAGGTACCTCAGATCTGACTTTCATACCACCATCTCCTTGAGAACTCTTGAATGAATAAAAAAAATGTTTAATTTGCTCCAAAGGTGCTTACTTTATTGTATTAAAGGTTAAGTTAGAGGATGAGATGCTGTCTGTCATTTATAATAATTTTACTAGTAAGCTGCTTCCTCAAGATGGCACAGAAGTCTCTTCTGCCTCTCATGTGCTCCTGAGAGGCAGTGTGACCTAGTACTAGAGCACTAGACTAGAGTGAAACGCTAAAGTGAAATACTCCCTTTGCAGCCTTGCTGAGTTCAATTCTCAAATAAAAAATATTTTTTTCTGCCTCTGCAATGCATGCAATCCGAAAGTCAAGACATTCTTTCTGGCTCTTAGATTACCACCAAAGGAAAAGTTCTGCATGTAGAATTAGTTAAGAATTCTGTTGATGATGTGTGAGCTAGAAACAAATCCAGTTCACTCTGTGAGAACTGTGTTGGCTCTGCAGGACTAAAAGGAGTTAAGCACTTTATGTTTGGTAGTTTTTGTCACATGGTAATAAAAAGAATCTCTCAAATTAATGAAATAAAATGACTTTCAAATCTACCTATTTTTTTTTCTTTTCATTGTGTTTTACTGCCCCATGTTAACTTAATGAATCACTACAAAAATGTGTGTTCCATTCCTTTCTAGCCATAAGGAAGTGTACTTCCAAGTGAGTCATAGCTCACTGTTTGAAACAGAATGGACCGAAAGAGTCTTGATTTATTCCTCCCACAGTGGACGCACTAGGTATCCACAGCTGGCCTGTGTCAGTTGACTTGAGCTCATGGGGCTTGAACTGCGGGGCTATAAACTTGCAGTGTAGATGTTCAGGCTTGGGTCCCAGTGCCCATGCTCCAATCAAAGCCTGAACATCTACACTGCAATTTTATAGGCCCTCAGTTCGAGCCCTACAAGCCTGAATCAGCTGACATGAGCTAGCTGTGATGTAAACATACCCACTGACACTGATACTTCAACGTAAACTGCATGATTTCTTTGCAATAAAGTCACCCTTTTATGAATTTTCCAAACATGGGTAACCCTAAGGGATATCATAACTTTGCTCTGATATAAACTATTCTGTTGTGATTACTTGTTCCTCTTGAGATTCTCACCGAAGTATACAACACTATGTGGTGGTCTAAGAAAAATATTTACCTCTTCAGGTTCTCTCTCTTCCTTTTAATTTTCTCTCCTCTTTAAGTTCTTACAAGTTATGGATATTAGGATTAATAACATTCTGGAGATTCTGATTGTAATGCTAACGACTGTAGCTATTCATTTGTGTATTTGAAGTTTTTCCAGGTGACAAGTCTCTGGGAGAAATTCTACCACATTGAAATCAATGGAAAAATTCCCATTGATTTAATGGAGCCAGGATTTCATGAAGAGTGTACTTCATATTGAACTTGCCAGAAGCAGACTAAAAGTCCCCACAACAACATATGATCCAGCAAGTATCATCTAATGTGGTATAAAAAGAAAAAAAAGGTGATGTTACCAAGCATATGCAGAACAAGCATTGATTTCAAACAAAGTATGCTGAATTCTGCTTTTCAGTTCTTGTTGGCTGGCATGTGACGTTCACTTGTAACATGTCCAGTTATGTTCCATGCACTGTAAATCACCATTCAAAGCAGCAAGAGATAACAAAGTAAAGAGTGACTTAGCAGACATGAAGTTGCAATGCAAGAGAAGAAATGCTAATCTAAAGGATTTATTAAAAAATACACCTGTTATTTAAAATCAAAATTACTTTACTTGTTTAAAATGCAGCCCTCCCCATAGGTACTCTTTTTCTTTTCTCTTCTGATGGATTAAGCAATCTTAAAAAAAAAGGCCTTTTATTCTCTATATTCTATTGCACCCTTTGATTCTATATGAGACAAATGATTCTAGTGTAGAACCTGGAAACACCTGAGGCTTCTACTTATATGCAGGACCACCCAAATATTTCTCATTGTTTGGAATAATGGACTCTGCAAGTCTATTTTGAATCCAAATGTATCTGTATAGCCGACAGAGATATTGCAATACTTTTTTTAAAGACAGAAAATGGCCAAATTGCTAAATGGACCTACATTTACAAGATTAAAAAACATAACCAAATTGTTCTTGTCCTGAATAATTACTTGCTTTATAAATATGCATGTATCCCATCTTTTGCTTTTTCTGTCCATTAATTCAGATCTTAAAATACATGTTTGTTCTTAAATAATCACAAATTATCCATGAAATGTTAAATAGGGATAATGAACTCATTAAGCATTAATCATTCATCATCACTCAAGCATGAAAACAGGCTAGTCACATCATTTCCAAAGAGTTGTCATATAATGCAGTGTGACTGGAGAGGAAGGATGGTTCAATGGTTAGGGAGGTTAGCCTGGGAACTTGGAGACAAGGGTTCATTTCCTTGCTCTGCCACAGGCTTCCAGTGTGCCCTTAAGTAAATCTCTGTCCCTCAGTTCTCCATAATAAAAATGGAGATGACGTACATCCCTCCTTCGGAAGGGTATTATGAAGAAAAATACATGAAAGATTGGGAGGTGCTCAGACGCTACTCAAGTGGAGGCCATATAACTACCTCAGAGGGATTTATATGGAGAAAGAGGAAAGACATCAGGCTCCAGGTCATCTTTCAAGTGAGACTACTAACAAGCATGTCAATTGTAAGAGTACATTTTGTGATTTGGGATCTTTCACACTGGAAGCTGGAATCAGCAGACATCAGTCTAAAAGCCCATTTACTATCTACTTATTCCATGTAAGTGGAGTATCTTGCAGCTATTTCAGAGGAATGGTTAAAATGTATACAGTGTTGGAAGCTGGAGGTCTGAATTTAGTTTAAAATTATGTGCGTAAATGTTGCTTCTACTGAAAGATTAGAGAACAGATTTTTAAATCTCATTTACATTTGTACACCAAAAATGTGTGAACACTAAGCCTCTGAAAGGTTAACAAACTCATTATAAATCAATAAATGGCATTACTTGGATCCAAAAAACATTGAATTTTTAGGTCATGTCATTCCATATCTGTTGTGCTAATGACAGAATGAGATCATCATTTTCAAAATGATAGTTTTCCATGAAAGCTATCAAGGTATTTTGGCTATATTTTTCAACAATATTCTACAGGTAAACTTTTTTTAAAGAACCAAAGGTTTGAGATTATTAATCAGCCACCGAACAAACAGTATTTTGCCTAACTGAGAGTCATTTGGCTTATTTCTAGTGATGATAATTTATTTCTGTTAGTGAGGGAATAATTTATTCAGTAATTCATAAGAAGCAGATCAGTCTCTTCAAGTACCTGAAATCTCAGAATCAACTTACAACAGGAGAAATCCAAATTTTCTGCTTTAGGAATTGTGGTCTTGTTTCTGACTAAGGCCTGATCCAATATCTACCGAAATCCATGGAAAGACTCCCACCAACTTCACTTGGCATTGGATCAGACCCTACACCCTAACTCTCCAGTGCTTGGAACCTACTGCAGTCATTTGCATCTTTAAAAATTGAGCACAAATTAGGTCAGGTCTAATAGTAGAAATGGGCCAGTACTGAAATATGAATTTATTTTCTGACAAAGGCAAGAAAATCCAAAAGTAGCAATGTGAATGTGTAGCACCCTATGAATAAAGAAGTAACTAACTGCTTCTTTAAAGAGTATAAAATGGGACAGTGAATATTAGCATAATCAAGCTTAAAATTCTTATTTTGTGAGTATTTACACTCTTGAACAGTTAATGTATGTGGAAAGCAAGCACACATACAAAGAGATAAAAGTTTTTCAAAGGCAAATGTTTTTTTGCTGTGCATTTTTCCATTATTTGCTCAGTTGAAAATAGGAGCCTATGAGTTTTGAACATATGGACTCTTCAAACAATTTCCCGGTAGTGTTGCATGTATATTAGCTTTTTCTTCTTCTTCTTAAGCTATATAAAAATGTGACCCAAATATTTCAGTACACAGATGGTGGGAGGCAGTTTTTATCAGTTTGTTTTGTTTGTTTTAATAACCAAATGCTTCGGGAAAAGGTTTTCTAAAAAAATGTTTTGGGGGGGGTGGATTCCAATGTGATTTTTAGCAAGCTGAGGTGGATTTTTTTGGTTGTTAACAGACATATTTGGTGCTGTATTTGGCATTTCTGTGCACAATTCTTCATTTTGCCTAACACCATTGACTTCAGTGGAGCTATACACCACATAAAAATGGTGTAACACAGTGGAGCATCAGGCCCTAAATGGAAAACCAGGCCTTCTGTTTAGCTCATTCCTATAGAGACATGTAAATATCATTACATTTATTATTCAAATTTCTGAAAATGATTTCAGGAAATATGCATTAAAATTTACAAGCATTTGCCTCAAAATACATAGAGGTGTTGAGATATGTTATGAAACCAAGGAATAACTTCCCCCAAACTTCATTAATACAGGGTGTCTGATGCTGCCTCCTTTCCTTTGAAATGTGGACGGTGACTAATTTTAAGCCTCTGAAAACCAGGGAATATAGAGTTAAGATACACAGCACCTCTGCTATGGAAGCTTAACTCTGCCCTCTTTGAGTGATTTCCCAATGATGTCAGTAAGACATATGTTAACACTTTGCCCTTTATAGATACAGCAGAGCACATGGGCACTACAGAACAATGTCCAATCACTCTCTCTTCTCACCATAATGCTGGTAACGCGTTTTTCAACCCACTATGGTCCTGATTCAACAAACCTATGTTTAAGCACAAGTAGTCCTATTGACTGCAATGGAACTGCTCAAGTGTATAAATACATTGCTGACCTATTGCCTAAATGCCTGAATAGAGATGAAAAATATTGGGCCAGATTGTCTCCTGGCATCTCCTCAGTGCTATCAATGGAGGTACAGAGGCAGAGAATTGGGCCCACTTTCTGTATCTTGTCATGGGCCAGATGAGGGCTTCTTCAAACTCACAAATGACTTTGTGTAAGCACAAACACAAACCATTAGATAATATTAAACAATGAGATAAACTGTTCCTTAATATAGAGCTTTCAAACCCACACAGATATGGGTTGACAGATGCTACAGCATACCATGTCCAGTGGGATACTGGTTATGACATTTACACAGATATTCATCCATCTCTGGTCTCTCAGGCTGTGCCTGCCTGAAACTATATAAACAAATGTGCTCCTTCCCTGAGTAGCACAGCATCCTTTTTGGCATATTATTTGGCTCAGAACCAGCAAATTTTAACATTTAAGCTTCTTGTTTTATGGTTCCCAACAGTCAAACAGTGCAGCTGAGATATTAAATATTATCAACATTAATATTCATAATGCACCCATGGCTGTGTGACTCACAGTTGCTATTGCCAAATATAACTAAAATGAGAATTTAAATTAAAAAACAAAAGACCCAGAGCCCAATACATTCCATAACCAGCAAGAGGTGTATCTATATGTATATCTATATGTGAAAATTCCCTCACACCCCCCCTAACATATAATTAAAAAGTCATCAAACTATTTATCAAAAGGAACAGAGGGAAAACACGTGAATTTTCACAAGCATTTCAAAAGCTGTTTATTATAACATTCTAAAATAAAAGTCCAATCCTGCAACCTTTCATACAAATAGTCCCTGTGGATTCAGTGGGCCAGAACCTCAGCTCCATTAAGACAGTTTTATACTGCTCCGGTGGTACAAAGCAGCATTAAAATCTGACTTAATCCATCAGGGGAATTTCCCCCCTGTGATATGGAATTATCTGGTGGAACAGGGCTGCCCCTGGCAGCTGCTATGTTGCCTACCCTCTCTGCTTTCACCCTAGGGCAGTGATTCCCAAACTTGGTTTGCGGCTAGTTCAGGGTAAGCCCCTGGCAGGCCATGAGATGCTTTGTTTACCTGGAGCGTCCACAGGTACGGTTGCTTGCAGCTCCCAGTGGCTGAGGTTCACCATTCCCGGACAATTGGAGTTGCAGGAAGCGGCGCGGGCTGGGCACCACTTCCTGCAGCTCCCATTGGCCGGGAACGGCGAACTGCAGCCACTGGGAGCTGCAAACAGCCGTACCTGTGGACGCTCCAGGTAAACAAAGCTTCTCATGGCCAACCAGGGGCTTACCCTGAACAAGCCGTGAGCCAAGTTTGGGAACCACTGCCCTAGGGGACAGATGTGTGGAAAATGGGGTATGGCCAATGAGCCTCTGTGGTCCAAGAATCCCTGCCTTCTGGAATGCCCCTCTTGGGGCATTGGCAGACAGGTATTACTTACAGCAGTCATGAGTCAAAAGGAATAACCAAAATGGGGTTCACAGTCTAGTGATGCTGAAGCACAGAAGCTGAACAAATAATCGTTTTTAGCAAGTGGACTTGTGTGTATTAACCCAATAGCTTCTGGGAAATTAGCCACAAAGAGCAAAGAGAATTTCCTATTTTCTCACTAGGCTATCAGCATTTATTGTCTTTGCAAGTGGTAGTTTCACAGTTCTCAGAACACATTGGTCCTGTATGCAAATAATAATGGCCATAAGAAATGTAAAGGCACCCAAATGGAAGCAAGCACTTATATCCCTCTTCCTCCCAGCCCTCTCCTTCCTTCATAATGGATTGTGGGTGAGATAGCAATAGAAAAGTGTTACCTCTATCAGAATGATAAAATAAGTCTGGGTAGTATGGACACATAGATCCCATTTAATGAATTCAGTAAAGTCAGAATGATCTGCAATAGCAAAACTCATCCCCACTCCTTGTTTCCTTCCTAATTCTGTTACCTCCACCTCCCTTTGTAGTTCACTCTGGTTTGTACCTACTAAATTGTATCCCGACTATTTTACTTAGCTTAGGCTGTTATTTCAGTTGAAATGTTGTTTTCCGTTAGGATGTTGTGACAGTTACTACCTGAAGAGGTACTGAATCTAATCAAATATTTGCAAATAGAGGGATGGAGTGTATCTATCACCTTCCTTTTCCCCACAGGAACCGGTGCTGAATGGCTAATTAAAAGTGCAGGCTCCCATGTGCACAAAGACTGACTCTGGCCACCTCCAGCACGCTGCAAAAGGAGCAGGAAGAAACGGGGGAAGTGGCTTGATCTTTCCTTCACTCTGGCCAGGTTTGGATGGAAACGCATGCTGCACCCTCCAGGAGTATGCATGCCAATGTTGTTGCACTCCCTGGGAGCTTTGGAAGTTGTTCTGTATATTTCAGACAGAACGCATTGTGGAGCTTCCACTGCGATGGTGCCCAGAGTTTACAGTAGTGCTGTGGCTGCTATATGAAACTTCGTAGAGAAACCCCTAGGAATGCACATTTACTCTGTTTTCACCGTAATGTCCTGTGCACTGTGCTGTATCCTGAGTCTCTCTTCTCAGATGTATCTTCAGGCAGTCATTTTCCCTTTTCATATTCATGTAAGCAGACTCAGGATGAGCTCTACCCTGACATCTGGTGGTGAGTCATGGTGGGTTGTGGAAAAGAACTTCAGGGGCTGATCTCATTTGCATAGGCACACCCACCCTGCCTCGATGGTCACTCGATGGCTGCTGTAGGAGCCCCAGTTTCTCTGTTATTGGGGCAGGAATAAACTGTTATTTTATTTTATCCTGATTTTGTAAATCAAGGACAGTGGAACTGTACACGGCCTTTTGTTATGATGGAGGGACTCACCATCAACTAAGCAGTACTTGCTAGGCAAGGGTTATGGGTTCCAAAATCCAGTGAATAGAGAGATGCTAGGGACAGGTATTAATACTTTGTGGCATGGGCTCCTCTTACATGCTAATTGCAATTCCTCCTCTCTTCAATGTGGAATATCAGAGCTAATTTTGATTCTATTAGGAGTCTAGTTACAGGCTGTTGAGCTGAATTCACTTTGGGCTAATGGTGCATCAGCACTGAGGCTCCCCTACTACAAGTTGAAATCACAAAAGAGCTAAACTTGCTAAGAGTTGAAATCACTGAGTGTTGTGTTAAGTAGTGGGGGATCCTGAAGATATATGGCGGAGCAGTTTGTGGGACAGCGAGCAGAGTAGAACGGCCGGTAGAGCAGAGCAGAGCAGTTTGTAGGACGGTGAGCAGAGCAGCTTGTGGAGCAGAGCAGTTTGCGGGATGGCGAGCACAGCAGAGCATTGCAGTTTGCGGGACAGCAAGCAGAGCAGAGCAGTTTGTCAGATGCCTGGAGCAGCTCATGGGGGCGGCTGGCACAGTGGAGCCCCATGGAGAGGTGGGGCAATCAGCTTTGGACCACGTAAGGTGTCCCTTAACCCCCCTCATCTCCACCGAGGTTGGGAGGCAAAACTCTGCAGATAAACTTTCAAACTCTGGGGCTGCCCTGACCAGGGACAGAGACTTTTGGGTTGTTGGACTTTTGGGACTTTGGTTTGCTGGACTCAAGAACCAAAGGGAAAGGACATGGCCCAATTTGCTTGAGGTGGGGTTTTTGCTCATGGGTTGTGTTATGAATCCTGTTGGTGATGTTTCCCCAACATAATGCCACATTGTTTCTCTCTGTTATTAAAAGGCTTTTTGCTACACTGAGACTATGTGCTTGCGAGAGGGGAAGTATTGCCTCTTGGAGGCGCCCAGCGGGGGTGGTATATATTTGTCCCAGGTCACTGGGTGGGGGATCGAGCCGGTTTTGCATTGTGTTATTGGAATGGAACCCCTAGATACTGAACCCGGCCCTTGTTGCTGCCAACTCTGATGGGCAGAAGGGTTACATTCAATAACAATTATTCGAAACAATGTCAGTGGGAGTGAAGGGGGATCACTCTCAAATGTGCAGTCCATTCGTATTGTTGCTTGGAATGGGACTGCTGGAAAGGAATGTTCAGGAGACAAACAAAACAGCTGAGCCCAGTGGCACAAGCCACCTGATATAAGGTTTGTCACATTTTCCATGGTGATAAAAAATCAGAAAGCACTTCTCTGCCTTCAGTTAGGCACAGCAAATATCTCACATCCAAAGCACTATAAAAAATTTTAGATACAGGAGTAATCTCATTTTGCTTCTGAAATGCTCTTATCTCTTGGGTGTGGTGTGATGGCTTGTTAAGAGTGGACAGCAACATTACATCTCATTTTAAGAGAGGAAATGAGGAATAGCACACTGGATTCTGTTATCCAAAATGGAATTTGGCCAAGAAACAATGTGAGCACTCACTACTATTATGGAAAATGCAATGAGACCTGGAATGAGCAGGACCTTGGCTTTAAGTTGCCTCCAAAAGTCAGTATCTCCAGGAGCATTCTTCCTCATAACTGTACTGGAGCATTAGTCCATTAAGGACTGGGAGGGCAGACTGGCACCTATGAAATCACCAGTATAACTCACTGCAGAACCTGGGGTTTCAAGTATAGGCCAGGTCTGAGCCTACTTAACTTGTCAGAGCTGACAAGTTCACTTCCACAGGTGATGTAGCTGTGAGATAACGTAGAAGGAACATCCTTTCTCATTTACAGGTTTCCAGTGCAAACACAGAATTAGATAACTAGTGGAAAGTGCAAGAGAACCAAAGGTACATCTTAGTAAAGAATTATGGGCTACCTAACTTTCAGCACCCAGTTTTTGAAAAGTTTGGATTATCTTTTGTAAGGTTTTTTGTATACTGGGTTACAGGTTTTATAAATCCACAAGCACAATTTCAACACAACTTTGAATGTAGTCTAAAAAAAGTCTTCCTGTACAACCCATGAAAGCTGCAGAAAATGTGATATGATTATATATACACATGTGCCCACATACTTTCAGTAGTAAAAATAGAAAGGGAGTTAATCTGTTATTCTTTATGAGCAGTCTGAAACAAAGTGACCTGTGGATTATATGTTATTGTTGGTCATCACATCTGAGATCAAAACAGAAATGGCAGTAGACTTCCTTAGATGAGATTTGTTTGTCTTGGTCATTTGCATCTTGTAGTTTACTTGCATTTGCAATATAATAACCCTTAGAACAAAACCATAGAACAAAATCCATCACACTAACATTTTCACTCATTTCATTCAGTGCTGCATATGTATCAAAGAGATGAGGCAGTAGCTTGGCTCTTGCATGGCATAAAAAATGGGAAGTATCTCTTTAAATAGTTTGTGAGACCTCTAGTGGCCCTCACTGTCTTCTGTATTTCAGAAGGCTCTAACCCTGCTAGAGCAGCGGGGTATATATGTAGCTAGTCCTTGTATGTTGATATAGCTATTTGGTCTCTATAGTGCCCATGTGGTTGCCTAATATTATTAGCAAGACACACAACAGATTTATGAAAAGAAGATGCAAAAGCTTTTGCTCCACTCATCGAGATATGTCAGAAAAACACACCATTTAACCCTCATTTATTGAAAGCCTGATCCAGAGAAATGCTGAGTGCTATAAGGGGTAGTGGGCGTTGCTGGTGGATAGCACTTCTCAGGATCAGGTCCTGAGTCTCTCTCTAATACAGGAAATGTATCATTTGAAGCATGAGTCATAATCCCAATTAATCCCTTCTTCCATCCAGCCACATTTCCAGTTACCCTCTCTGCTGCCTCTATTTCACTGCCATTTCCAAACCCGCATGCAAAACTGTCGACAATCCAGCAATCAAATTTTCTGTTGCTCCTCCAAGTCAATTACACTGACAATGACTCAATCTGCCATAGTCTGTAAAACGAACAGGGAAAAGAGTTTACAGAGGGAAGCGGAATTGCAGATGCGACATTTAAATAATTGTTTCATGCAACAGATAGCGTTTTAATTCCAGAGAAAGGGTTGCCCTGAGATAGCTGAGTATTTGAAGGGATAGATTTTGAAATAAAATAGACTTATTAATGGGCTTATACTTTTGCTTGAGGAGGAAAGTGGAGTTGGGAAGAGGCAATCATGATCAGTCCTAGAAGGCATTTTAAGGCACGTATGTTGAAATCATTTAGAACAAGAGAGACCCAAGTAAACATGCTGAAGAGGGCAGAGTTTTGACTGTCAAATAAAGGCAATTGGAGGGGGTGATAAAGATACCTCATACTTTAAAGATACTCGGCCTTACCCCATTTAAGTACAGTATGTTTCAGGGATTTCAGCATTCAAGTATCATCCTAACTTAACAAAGATTTGCTATAAAAGTACATGTACACACTTATACAATTCTCCTAATAGCTGTATCACTGGTTTGAAAACACAGAACCAGAACTCATTTATTGGTCAGGCAGCATTCAAACCAGCATTTCAACTCCGTGCTCCATCCATTGGATTGAAAATTAAACAAGAATTATGTTATTACCGTTTGCAACTTGATAGTTGGGCTTATGTCAGGACTTCCACTAGGAAACCCATATTGTCAGGAATTTTATTATCAGGGCATAAAAATTTGCTTCAGGATGATGGTTGGCAGAAATAGTCTCAGCCTGAGAGCAATTTGTTTTTAGCAATTTTTAAAGCAGCTACACTGATTTCATTTGAAGATATATGACTGTAAATATAAAATAATAAAGGTAATTACAAATGTTCAAGGTTTCAGCATCTTTTTTGCTGTTGTGTAACTCAGAACTGACACCGATTTAATCATTGAAATTGGCCATTTGTTCTTTATTATTAAACAAAAACAAAAGTAATTTAGCCCACACTAATAACTCAAAAACTACTAGGAAATTAAACAGTGCAATATCGCTAACGCACTCTGGGGAGAATCAGCATTGTTACATTGACATGAATGGAGCTGTCACTGAGGACTGGCTCTGTGAAGGGGACACACACAGAGGCACACTCTCAGTCCTTCAAAGTGATCCTAATCCTTGGTTTTTAACAGTCAAGCACTTCATCTTAGGCAGAGCTAGGTAAAATTCTTTTTTCCTTTTCACAGTTTCCTACATTTAGTTTTTTGTTGTTTTTTTTTTTTACAAAATCTCAGGAGACTGGAAATTTTTCAGATTAAAACATATGAAAAATCATTTTTGCTTGAAAATTTGCAGGTGTGAGGGTTTTTTTTTAAACAAGTGGAAGGAACAGGAGTACGGTGAGTTGTGGGAATCTTTTGGTCTCACAGGCTAGTGGCCTGAGCACAAGGCTGGAAGCCAGGCACTTCTGAATATTTCCACTGGTAACTGACGTTTAAAGACACTTTCCCACCTCTCTTTCTAAACATTACTTACTTATGTGTCACCATACTCCTGTAAGGTAACTATTATTACTCTTACTTTGTAGAAAGGCTCAGAGAATTTAAGTACTTACTCAAGGTCAAACAAAAAGATATTGAGAGTCAGAGTTAGAACCCTGGTTTCCTGAGTCTAGTATGTCCCATTCCTTTTCAAAATGAGAATGTCTTTTAAAACTGAATTGAGAGCAGTTGTTCTAGTTTGCACCACAAAGGCATAATAGGGAAACCTCTGAGTAGTCTCTTTAGAGTTTCTTACTTGTTGTAAGCAGACATTCTACTTCCTCTAGCTTCCATTTCAGCCCACTTAGTTCTGCTGTTCCCAAAACATCCCAGAAAAAGGTAACTCCTTGGCAACATATTACCTACTGAATTATACACAGATACTAATGGCTTTAATTACTTTTAAGCCACAGTTTAAAGTTTAACTATGTAAAATTTTATAAAAATACTTATTCATTAATTTTGGCCACTGAAAAATATTATGGGAGCCCCCACATACAATCAATTTAAAATAATGACCAGAGAAAGCTACCAAATTGGGGATTAATGGCATAAAGGTATTTAAAGTGTATATGTCAATAAGTGAGGGTACAGATTCAGATCCTCATCAGGATTATTTGCTCATATTGTAGTATTGCCTAGAAATACCAATCAAAGATCAGGGCCCCATTTGTTAGGTACTATGTTGACATGAGAAGACAGTCCTTGTTCCCAAAGTATGCCCAGTGCTAGGTTTTGAGAAAAGGCATCTGCAAGATGACACAAGCAAACTGGGATGTAACAGCGGAATTAGAAAAATTACCAGTTCTGAATTTTCACAAAGTGAAAACCATCCCAATGTCCTTTGTCTGTGATGATATCGATTTCCACCATTTATCACTTTTCAATCAGCTTCACTCATTTCTTTTTTAAACGCTTTTCTCTCTCTTTTCATTTGGCACAGGGTCATCATCTTCCAAACCATTTCTTCTTTGGAATTGCTTTTCTTAACTTTTATGATCTTGCTGACAAAGGAATTTAATTCCCTTCAAATCTTTTGCAATTTCTTGGTCATCTTCATCCATATTTTTCAATCAGCTTCATGTCATCTTTGTCATGTATCAGTCCTTTGTATTTGAGTCTGACAACCTGTGCATCTATTGGCCATAAATTCTGCTTTGTAATACAAATCTATCAAAAGTTTTAAGACCTGCAGAAATCAAAAATGATCTGCTCAGTTTAATGTAGAGCATACCATCCAATTACGAGAAAATGCAGTGTTTAATAGTCAATAGTGGGTGTGGCTTCTAACACTCACTGAAAAGGAGGGTGCCAAAAACTGTGATTGCTTTACTGGGGATGGTGAAGGGCAATGAACTATTTGTTCTATTTGAGCATCTATAGTACGGGTCAGAGTATTTGTAATCCAAAGTCCGCAAAGACACACACCTACACACGTTCCTTTTGTGACAGTGCCAAGTATATTTGGGTATCTACTCTAACTTTCAATATATTATCAGGCTACTACTACTAGTAGTAATGCTAATTAAGGGCTATATTTCTGTTAGTGTCTGTCTGGTATCATATGCTTCACAGAATGCTTTCACTCCAGCAAGACTGAACAGTAATCCAATATAGAACATGAACTGTAATATATGTATGTATAGAACTTACTGACAAAGGTCAATGTATATTCTAGGACATTCCTGGTATTTAAAAAAGGCAAACTATTATTACTTTATTGAGCAGTAATTTCATCACTGGAGGTATCCCCTTATGTTTGCCCAGTGTCCTGCTAAATAGTCACCAACTCTGGAGCACAAACTCCAGATATCATCATTCTGGTTTCTCTCTCAGTAAGAAGCAACTGATTGTGGGAGTCTTTACACCATCCTAACTCGTGCAACTTTCCCAAAAACCTGGGAAACTGAAAGTTTCTAGAACTGGAAAACTCCAGAATTGACTTCATTGAGTGGAATGGAAGTCTTCCTAAGTAAAAACTCTAAGTTTTATATGTTAGTGGATAGACAAATAGAGATTCCTTCTGATTTACACTGACAAGCTTCTAATGCATGAAAGTGCAAAGCACAAACATGAACATAACTCCTAGAACCTTGCTGCATTAAATTGCTTTACTTTCCATTGCCCTGGAAAACAACTGATGAACAGCAACCAGATTGGCATCTCTTATAATATACAAGCTAAGGCAAAAGGATAAAATATTATACTTAGCATTTGGAAAAAAACACCTCCCACTGCCAGAAAGGAGAGCATTATAGGTGTGTTCTGATATTATCTGATGAAGTTAATGAAAGGGGTAATTTGCTTATGAATCTGTTATGGGAAGAGATCTCTCTGTGGAGGCAGAAACTCCATTTAGCTAGCATCATTCACAGATGGCACTGCAGTGATGTGCCACCCACCTGTGTCCTGTGCTACAGTCAGTGAAGCTCAGAAAACTGGCTTTTAGGAAAAAAGAGGTTCTTCCCCACTTTGTAAGTCACTGGTGCTTTTAGTTCTAAAAAGAGAAAGTTAAATAGAGGGTTTTGGCTAGAAAAGGATGATTATTTACATTTTTTCTCTCCTTAGCGTAATGCCACCTGAGAAGAAGAATGGTCAATAATAAAAATAAATATATTAGAGTCTTGCCAGTTATTTTTTAAATGAAAAGCCTGGAAGGTATTTAAAAAACACTCAGGTGTCTGACTTGCCTTATGAATAAATATAGCATTGTCAATTAGAATGAAGTATGTGACCAAAGGAGAAAGACCATATCTAAATTAGCAGAGGTTTTGCATGGCTTTTGTATAGTAAATTTGAAAAACAATGATCATTTATAAGAGAGATAAAATAGGAAATAATCTTGCAGTATTGTTGCAGCAATTCTTCACTTCTCTTTCAGGAGCCAGAAGTGGAGAGGCAGGTCACATCAGGAAGCTAAGGGGCATGGGGGAGGGAGGAAGAGGCTCTATATCAGATGGTGGGGCCAGAGGCTAAGATCAGACAGGAGGGCAGCAGTAGACAATTGACCCGTTATCATGGTGAAGGAGATGAGGTGTTTCTGGTGTTAGTCATAGAAAGGGTTGTGGAGCTACAATTGCAAGAGGTCCTGTATTATATGATGGAGGATTAAGGAGTACAGGAAGGTAAGGAAGAAGGCATGGTTCTTGTGAGGTGGGTTCAGGGATCTATATTGAAAATGGACATATTTGTCTTCAATATTGTAAATAGCAGTCTGTGATGAGAAAGTGGGTGTTTTCTGATCATACCGCTATCAAGTGGTAGAATGGTCATTTTCCAACTTTTCCTATCATTTGACCTTGCTGGAAATACAGCTCTATGATGATGAATATTACCTTACAATATACTGTCTCCCTGTCTGCAACCCTCCACAAAATGATTTTCAGTATGATGAGCCAATGTTTCTTGGGAATCTTATATTATCTTATTCTATTCTTGGGAATAGAAGTGAAATCAACTTTGCAATTGAATTGTCTTTTTCCTTTTGAATTCCTCTATGGTAATCTACCATAGGGTGGTTGTTTTAAGCCATTTTCCACTGCTGTTGGGAGTTTGTATCTCCACATGAACCCTTATTTTGCACTAGTTCTGGTTATTATAAAGATATGCCCTTGCAGTTAAGTATTATTGCTAGAATTCAGGCAGAAAATCCACTAATGAGGCACATAGCACCTCACTTCTTCCAGATACTAGATTTTACTGAACAATTTGATTTTTCCCTTCTTATAAGAAAACTCCAACCAGTCTGTACTCCTTTCAAGGAACAGGTGACCTATGTCAGGGCTTATTATTATTATTTTAAATATGACTATTCAGTTTTGTCATTGCTGGAAGTTAGATGGCAGCATGGTATGTGATGGATACTTTAGAAAATTTCCCTCAGCTTCTAGATGAATGGATGCTTGTGTGTGTGTGTGTGTGTGTGTGTGTGTGTGTGTGTGTGTGTGCGTGTGCATGTGTATGAACAAAGGTTTTGATATGATTACTGGCAGGGGTATAGTCAAGAATAACGGGGAGCTTAAATATGAAGACACAAACATATTTCAGATTTCTGTGTTTGTATTCATTTTTCTGGAGTTAGTTATGTGTGGGTGAGGATGGATTCTTGGAAATTTCATTTTCTGTTACATACAGGTAATTAGTATCTCCTAAAGGAGCCAGGTTGGAAACCTAAATTCATTAACAAAAATAATAATTAGTACTGACTTTCTCCATCGTAAATTTTCTGTAAGAAATATAATTTCATTTGAAACAAACTGCAAGGGAACTAATGACAAGTGATTGAAATGGAGCTCTGCTGGGGAATAGCAGATCCCATATGCATCCAGTTACAGTATCTGGTTCTTATTTGTAAGAATGACATCACTTGAAAAATCTGTATATCCAGAACTTGAGAAAAAAGTCCTACATATACTTGCCAGAGGATTTAGCTTACTAGCAGAGTAAAAAATAACTGTTCTGCCACCCTATCCCAGCTCACACTTCCTGAAATATAAAGGACTAAAATAGCTATGTAAAGTATCATCAATCAGTTTTTCATTTAATAACTGAAAAATGTATTATCAGAACTTACTACTGTAGCTGAACAAATAGAAGAAAGTAGTCACCTAATGTATTTTACAAATTTCACCTGCATCTATCTGATATATTCATCAAACAATATTTATCTAAATTATAATGCTGGTCAAGTACTGCCAAAAAAGTGCTTGTCACAGAAATTATTCAGTGGATATTTATGATGTTCATCAAATAATTTAGTCACTGAATACTATTTGACCAGCTGTACTTAGAATGTCATTTGCTTTTGCGATTCCTCCTTTCTCTTCCTGAATTCACTCCAAATATTTTTTTTCCTTTCTGTAATAGATCGTAACACATCTTTTCCTCAGTTATTCTGTCTGATTCCTCTTTTCTCTCTCTTTCGCTCCACCACTGTTTCTTGCCTGCTTTCCCTTTCCCTAGTGTGTTCTTTACTTCATCCCTTATATTTTCTCTTCTTTCTCCTCCAATGTCTTCCACCAAAAATTTCTCAAATCCTCCACTTTTTTTCTAACTTACTCCTCAGTCTTTCCTTTTCTTTCTCCTGCTTGTCCCCACTTCCATTCATCTTGCTGCTTACACCCAGAAATCTTGAAATTTTGCCAAATATCTGATAGCCAGAGGATTAAACCCAATAATTGCAGATTTATATGAAAGATGGGGGAGAACCCATCGGCTAGGGGCAACACCCAAGTGGGAAGCCAAAACTCTCCTCAGAAGGGTGGTAAATTCTTCCCAGCATACTGTCCATGGACATTGCTTAAAGTCAAGCTTCCATACCAGCCTCTGGATAGTGGGTATAATATTTGAAGCTTTTTAGAACCAGAGACTTTTCTACTTAACTCTGTTTTATTGTTACCTCTTCCTCCCATCCATACCCCATTTGTCTCACCCACTTACTGTGTCCAGTCCTGCAATCAGATACCTGCAGGTGCATCCCATTGATGTCAAAGCAGGGGCTCCATATGGATCCCTGCATGTCTCATTGCAGCATGTCTTAGATTGTGAACACTTTGGGGCAGGGATTATCTTATTTTGTACATGTTCATGTACAGTTCATGGCTCAATGGGGCCTGATCCTTGAGTGGGGCTCCAAGAGATTGCTCTGTATAAATCAGACCAAATAAAAGTAGAGCTGCTAGGTCAACAGTCAGAAAGCCACAGCAAAAATGGATTATAGAACTCTCTGAGGACAAATACATGGCTTGAGAGTAAAAAACATACAAGTGGACTTGGCTTTGCCATCTTGCATTCCCAGTTCAGCTCCCACATAGTTCTTACCATCAGAAAAAAATTTAGTATGGGTCATTTAGAAGCATGAAGGGTATTTTGAATATTGCCCAGCTGCTGCCTGTTGGTGGATGCGTAAAATAAGCATTTCACATGACATTTGTTTGGTTTTCTAGTCACTTTTATTTTATTATTATTTCTACTTTTGTTTGTATTATTGTAGTGCTTAGCAACCCCAATCATGGACCAGGACCCCATTATGTTAGGTGCTGTACAATTCATGTGATTCTTATTTGTGTTTGTTCCTTGCATTATTTCCCCCTTTCCTTTTACTTACTAAACTTGTGTGGGCACTTAAACAAAATATTTTCTCCTTGCTTTTACATTTGGTTTCCTGTGTGTGTTCATTTTTTTTTCTAGATGGATTATAACAACTCATGCCTAACCTGCCATCATTGACACATCTAATCACTAGGTTGCTTTTTTCTGCTTTGGTATGACAGCAGGTATAACAGTCTCTCTCTGGAGAATATTGCTGACCCCTGCTATAGTTTATTTTATGCATGAACTGTTGGTAAATAATCATAAAATAGACCTAGTAGAGCACTCTCCTAGAAAGTCTAGGATTCCAGGTTCCAATACCAGCTTTAGTTTCTCCTCATTGTTTTTTCCATTAGTTCCATACAACATATCACTGAAGCAAATGAATATAATTTATTATTTGTATTGCAGTAATGCCTAGAAGTCTCAGCCAAGGCCAGGGTCCCACTGAGCTAGGCACTATACACACAGAGAGTAAGGAATAGTCCCTGCCCAAAGGGTTTTAATCTAAGTCAAAAAGACAGAAATACTATTATTCCCCATTTACAGATGAGGCACTGAGGCATAGAAAGATGAAGTGATTTGACATGATCAAACAAGTCTGTATCAATGCTGGAAACTGAAACCAGGTCTTTGGTGTCCTAGTCCAGTGTCTTATAGTTAAGACAATCCTTCCTTTCTACGATACAAAGAACTTTTATTGTTGAGGCAGCTGTACCTAAACAGAAGGGTATCATAGTAACTGTGTGTTTTAAAATGTGTATGCAGTGCTGTAGGGATGATTTGCAGGGTAAGAAACTACTCAACAGATGACATTCACAAGGACTATGTACCACTTAAGCCCATAAAAAAGTTCTTCAGATGTGTAAATTTCAGCCATTATGAACAAAGGGTGGTAGTCTAGACTCTAACCCTTAATAAGCAATGTGGTGTGCCAGAATGCTGCTTAATTTTCACACCAGGCCTCTGTCTTCATTCAGTAATATACCACACAAACAGTCTATGATAATGTTTAGGATTTTAATTACTTCAGTTTTCTTGAAATATACTTAAACTTGAGGTCAAGCGAAGGTCACCATTTACCATAGCTATGAAAATAGCATCTGTGTCAGAGGTTCAGATGCAAGAAGACAGTGGTGCTAAAAAGGGAAAACAATCATTACAGGGCAATGCTGTCAGTGGACCTGGGTCTGGGAGTTAAATGATGCAGACTCACTTAGTATTCTTTGAACCTTAACACTGTCTACTGCTTCTGCTCCTTTGTTAAAGAGAGGCATGAATCCATTGGCTAAATGTGGACCTATGATCTTTACTCATGCTGTAAAAGCATCCACGTCCTACTAGGTTGTTCAGTCTCATTTTCATCCATGTCAAAATAAAGCTGAGGGAGCATGGTCAGGATTAAAACTCAGGTCATATTATATTTAACCCTATATGCCTCAGTGGCTACTTTTAAGAAGCTTCTGAACCAGTTTAGAACATTAAAAATTCTTCAAGGGCAAGGCTAATTAACTCCCCATCTTTGGTGGCTGCTCAGGTGAAATCCCGTGGTATTCCTATATCCTAGTCAAAACTCTCTCTTTCACTTGAGCCCCAACCTAGCAAAGCACTTATACAGATGTGTGCTCATAAATATATCAGTAACCCCATTGACTTCAATGGTATCTGGAGCATTCCCCTAATGTCTAGGACTGTAGGTGAGCTGTTGTTGAGGCCATAAATGTATTATTTCTTTGAGCCATTACTGGTCACCCATGGAATTTTTGTAAGTATCAAGGAATCTGTCCAAAATCAGGAGCAGCTGTTATAGCAGCTTGGAAAAAAAATCAATGGGCTGTTATCTGTCAGATAGCACAAATCTCTCAATGGATGCCAACAATCTGTAACGATTTATGGCCATATACAACTAGACACCATCTAAAATGCAGACCTGTGACACAGAGATTTGAAAGTAGATCTCATGAACTTATGTTCTGAAATTGAGACCTTTTTGAACTAAAGGAGAATCTCTATTAGTTGTCTGGGCTTATTTCCTCATTGTAAGGGAGTCCTGGGGAGTTGAGATACATAGACATTTGATTAATCTGATTCTATCCAGTATAAGGCAGTGATAAACATACTTATTAGACAGCTCATTCCAGACTGCAAGATTTTATCCCATTATTATAAGTCACTTTAAGATATATAGCGTATAACAACAAATTCTGATCTTCAAGAAATCAGCAGTATATGACTTCAGTGAGCATTCATGGGTACTAAAGTGGAATGCAAACAAAGCCATGTATGCCCACTGACCACATGACAGCTGCCACATGCCACATTACAAAGGCCAGATTGTGCTCCCTAGATCAATATACAGAAGATCTTCTCTGCATGTGGATGGGGACTCAGTCACCTTTGTTGAACCATCTCCCCCCTCAACATAAGACCCTGTGGAAGTGCCTATACACAGTTCAGTGTCCCTGTGGTGATAACCATAAGCAGGTCAGAGGCAGAAAGGATTTGGATGATCATTATCCCCCTTCTGGCATTCTGGAAATTGGATGAAAAAGATAATGCAGACCCAAGTTGGTATTTTCCATGTCAAATCTTCTTTTTTTCCCTCTCCATTAAATATGGCTAATCACTATGTATGGTTGCACATGCTGTCCAACCATGGGGCTTGAGTTGGTATAGAATTAGAGGTTCATTTTAGTTACCAAAAGAACATCAGTTGGGGTCTAATTTATTATTAATTTAGGGATAGATTGTCAGTTTAGCAGACATTTAAGACTACAGCACTTGGTTCACTTTCATTCCACATTCAGAGATGTATATGGTTTAACTATGCTAAAATCAGGAGTATTCTTGATTTCTAATCTTGGTCCTGTTCTGGTGTGTGTCATATATATACCTAGATAGGCTGATAATCTGAGTTCCAGCACTGGCACGTTCAGTGTCTTCAACAAGTAACTGAACTTCTCTGCCTCCATCTTCCCATCCGTTAATCATAATTATTAGTATTATTAATTTCTGGGCATCTAAAAATGTGCTAGGAACTTTGACGAAATGGGTAAAATGGGGAAGATAAATAATGTCTACTTCCTTGTTCTTTGGGTTGATTCAATATGTACAGTGTTAGTTTATTATTAAGAAAATCTGTTTAAAATATTGTTTCTTATATTATATCTTTGTGAAGCTTCACTGTTTATCTATCTATGCACTAATATGACAACATCACTATAGTAACTAAGCCCCAGTTTGAGGAATTTATCACTTAGACTGTTTTATTTAATTAAAATGCATACTGAAGAACTGGTTGGTGTGATGCCCAGTGCTATAAAATATTTAGGAGCATAGGTTTTCCTTTGTATGCACATAAAGTCCATTAGCACTAAGACAAGGAATATGTAATTGCCTCTTAGGGAATCATGTAGATCTGGGTGTCTCACACTGGGTCATGGCTGGAGGCATGTTATAACTTGTATGACAATTTCAATACACGTTGTCATAACACTATCAGCTAATAAAGTTTTAAGGAGAACTCTTCTGAAGTATATTTGAAAGGGGGAAATATAATGTGTACACTTTATAATTCTGAATGTATGAGCAATATAAAGACTGACTTTAAAAGTAGTTTGTAAATGGAGAAATGTTAAATAGGCACCAAGGTTATTCAAAGTGAAAGAATCAAATACACACTAAATAAATTATTATTTAAAAATAATTTTCATATTCTTCATTCCAAAGGATTTCTACAGAAATGAAACACTTAACAATACATTTGGAACAAGCTATTGTAAGCACACTGAGTTTTTTAAAATTTATTTACCTAGTGAAAGACAAGTTTATTTTAAAAACCATGTGAATTGTTTTGTAGAACAAATGATTTTTTATGCATGAATATATTAATATTAAAATGTTCATAGGGATAAAGAACACATACATTATGTTGATTATAAGATATTTTTGCATTGTTCAGTCCTTTAAACTTCCCTTAAGTTTCTATCTTTTTTTCCATCTGTTGAAATTGAAGAATAAAGTAATACAGTTCTATGGGTTGAATGTATTTGATTAAAATTTGTAACATTGAGAGGGAAGTTTTTATGTAGTTCCTCATGGTCTTGCAAATTCTTTACAATTTGCCTATTTATCTATTTCTTTCTTTATTTAAATAAAACTATTTGGGACAGATCATCATTAGTGTCAATGAAGAAAGCACCATTGACTTCAATGTACCTATGATAATTTATGCCAGCTGAGGGTCTGGCACTTTATATAGGATAACTAAAATAATTTAACAATTATCTGATTGTTCTTCTTTGATCACCATGCTTTTCAGTTCCCTTATTTTGGGGGGAAGTATGGTGATCATCAGTCATTCTTGGCCTTTCTATCTGAGTTTTTCAGATCATACCTTTCAAGGCCATGACAAAAAACAAAGTCACCCTAGATGAAAGGAATTAGATTAAAATTAGTAACCTTTCCAAATAAGTACACTGTGCAGTTAGCAGCACATCTGGAGAGTGCAAAGGTGTTTCAAAGACCTTCTAGTCACATCTATAATGGTCTGATTAATGCTGCTGCAGACATGATGGTGAGGGGCTGTGAAAGAAATAATTGCAGTTTCTATTTGTCACAATATTCCTTGATGAGATTTCTTATGTTAGTAATTTGTCACAGTTGTTCATTGTCTTGCTCAATGTCAAAGAAAATGGAGATGCCAAACAGCTGATGATTTGCTTCAAGAATGTCAGTGTCAGGGGTGTGGGAACAAGTAGTTACCTCTGCTCAAATATTTATATGTCTTGGAAAAGACAAACCTTTGAGAGAGACCTGGTTTTAGGTAGCAAGACCACCATTCTAAGGAAGAATATTAATGAATGTGTCTCAGCATTTTTCCTGTGTGATATTATATCCCTCTTCAAACTCCCATTCCCCTCCTGCCATCTCAACTGGAAAGTATTGGACATTCTTCGAGGGCTCTGTAAACTGTCCGGGCCTCAAGTATTACAATACTGTTCAAATGAAATCATATATTGCAATGTTCAGTTAAGAACTGCTAACCCTGTTTGAGATTTGACTGAAGTCTTTAAAGAAAGAGTTGTGGAACAACCTATGAAACCCCACTACAGTAAATCACTAGGGGACTAATCATGATTATGATTTTCAGTATTCTGTGCAGTTCTCCCCTCATTCTGCACAGAGGCATAACACCCATTTGGACTTCTCAGCCCAACTCTCACCCCACAAAGACAGTTCTAATATTATATTATGTAAAGCAAAGGTATGCCCTTGTCAGGACTAGAATCTACATTTGGTTGCTTCACGTCAAGATATAAAAGACATTGAGCAGGTTCAAAGAAGGGGATTAAAGGTATGGCAGGATTTTCATACAGTGAAAGTCAGGGAAATGATTCAAAGAGGACTTGATTGAGGTATTCAAAATTACAACAGGTACAGTGGAAACAAATCAGACATCCTTTTTGCCTCTTCTCATGGCACGAGAACAAAGGAACACTTGATAATGTAAAATAGCACAAATTTAGTACTAATAATATATCCACTTAATGAAGACAGGCCTCAGTCCGGCTCTCATTACAGTCAGTGGCAAAACTCTCATTGGCTTCAGTGGTACACAGTCATGTCCATACATTATATAAATTACCTCTTTAAAAGGAAATACCACTTTTACTCATCCTGCAGAATTCACTACAGGAAGAAATGTTACTGAGACAAATCCTAGGATTGCAGTTAGAAAAAAGACTGAATAATGTTATGGTCGTTAATAAGAGCTGTAGTGTTGCAAGCTAGGCTAATGATGAGGTTAATCAAATATGTTTCAGGGCATGAGCTGATCACATGCAATGGGCTAGAAAAAATACTTTTTTTTCTGTACAGCACTGAAGCATTAGACAAATGGATTTTTTCTAATCTTCTCTTAAGTAACAGGCACTGACTGCTGCCAAAGGCAGGAGAGTGAATCTCTACCATTTGAACGAAAGGAGTAACACTGTTAGTTGGTTGGTTGTAGTAGACCCTTATGCCTCTTCTGTGGAACAACCACTAGAAGGAGACAAAGACACACTGCGCTACTGTGGATCGTAATAACCTCAGAAAGTAGCAAGTTCACTTTGGTTTGGATAAGCATATCTAAAGTCTATCTAATATTACACAAATCTCTCAGGTCTGGAAATCAGTCTGGATTGTCATAAGATTTCTAATACTTCCAGGCACCAGCAAAGCTAGACATATCTTGATAATACCCCTTTTTATCATAGTATGTATTATCTTTTCCTCCAGTTCGAGCTGAAATTAAAAAGTGGAGTGGCATGCCAAAATGAAAAGAAAAATGGATCCCTCCCTACAACAAAGGAGAAGAAAAAAGTCAGTTCATGTGTGATTTCAATTTTGATGGAAGACTGGGGCTTGTTCTTATTTCATCTGAACCATTTTCTAATATCAACTCCTGAATAGAACATGTGTCATGCCATTTCATACTTACACTAGGCAAATTTAAATAGGGCCCTATCAAATTCACAGTACATTTTGGTCAATTTCACAGTCATAGGATTTTTAAAATCATAAATGTGATTTCAGCTATTTAAATCTGAAATTAAACAGCGTTGTATTTGTAGCGGTCCTGACCCAAAAAGGAGTGGGGGGGGGAGATTATTGTAGGGGTGGGGGTTGTGGTACTGCTACCATTATTTCTGTGCTTTTGCTGCTGGCGGCATGCTGCCTTCAGAGCTGGGCAGCAGCTGGAAAGCGGCAGCTGCTGGCCAGGACCCCAGCTCTGAAGGCAGAACTGTTGCCAGCAGCAGCACAGAAGTAAGGATGTCATGGTATGGTATTGCCACCCTTACTTCTGCACCGCTGCCTGCAGAGCTGGATCCTCAGTTAGCAGCTGCCACTCTCTGGCAGCCCACCTCTGAAGGCAGCAGTGCAGAAGTAAGGGTTCCATGGTATGGTACTGTCAAACTTCTGTGCTACTGCTGACTGAGTGCTGCCTTCAGAGCTAGGAGCCCGGCCAACAGCTGCCACTCTCCAGCTGCCCAGCTCTGAAGGCAGTGCAGACATAAGAGTGGCAATATCGTGACCCTCCTAAGATAAGTTTGCAACCCCTCTGCAACTCCCTTTTGGGTCAGGACCCCCAATTTGAGAAATGCTGGTCTCCTCTGTGAAATCTGTATAGTAACAGTTAAAACAGACAAAAGACCAATTTTCATGGGGGAGAAACCAGATTTCACAGTCCGTGATGCATTTTTCATGGCTGCGAATTCGGTAGGGTCCTAAATTTAAAACACCCATTAAAAATGTCAGATGAATGTGAAGTAATTTTGAATCATATGGAGGGCTGCAGTAGCTTTTGTCATCCTGCTGTTACTGTCTCTTTAACCCCCTGCTCCCCAAACACTAACATGTACTTTTTTGTGATAATTTATAGATCTAACACTGATTCTGCAATGGAGAGGAGGCATGCCTAGAGCCACCGGTGCCAAAACCCAGGGAGCAGGGGGCCACAGACCCTCCACTTTTAAAACAAAAGAAATGTATTCACTGCTAAATATCTCTCTAGTGGCAACTCACCCAGGGGCAGCGTCAACACCTTTATTGGCTTAAAGCTTTAAGGAGCTGGTAGAAAAAATATTGTTGCTAATGTAAATCACTTGAAGTGTTACAGCTAATCTACATGTAACTGCTTCCCATATTCATCAGCCATTCCTTTAAAACAGGATATTCTGCAGTCTCCGTTCTTAATACATGCACTAGACATCATTAAAGGTGGCTAAGAAAATAATTGGAAGTCTGCAAGCAAATAAGCTAACCTAACAGGATAACGTATCCCAAGTGGTCTGTTTAGAAATGAAACTTTCACTTGGAAGGACGGTGCTCACTCAGGCACCTGAAGGCTAAATAACTTTATTTAAATGAAAAGTTAAACAAGTTTCTGAGAATGTGACAGTGATAGGGAAGCCTCATCACAATGGAGAATTTCCAGATTGCTTGCATGAAGTCTCAACCTTATAGCATGATGTAACGTGCACCCATCAGCCAGGATGTAAGCATTGGGTGTGATTCACCTCGTGGTTTTCGTGGGTTGGGAAATGCCTTGGATTGTGCTTGCCTTTTACAATGTTTCATTGAAAAAGTAAAAACAAAAACCCAGCATTTTCTAAATACTCAAAGAACTCTGTTGCCCTGTGATTGTTGCAGCATGTTATCTGTGACAACTTCAAACCAGGGGCCAGAATCTCGACCAGTGTCAAAATGGAGCTGCACCCATTTTTGGCAGCACAGAATTTCCCCCAATATAGTTACACCTGCAGAATTTCTGAAAGCTACCAACCTTCTTGTTTAGGTGCCATCTACAGTACTAGTATGTAGTAGAGGCGAACCAGAGGATGCTCTATTGTGTATGTATAAGATGTGTGGTTATTTTAAATTTCCTTAAGCTGCCTAATCTCCCTGTTCTGTTCCCTTTCCCCTTCTCCTGAGCTGCCTTCCTTCATCCTCTGCACCCTGTTTCCAGCTCTTCATCTTCTCTTAGGGTTTAATTCAAAACCCCTTGAAGTAAATTGGAAGGCTTTCATAGATTTTGGATTGGTCCCATGAGGGTGCTGATCAGCGCTTTAGCTAATTAGTAGTAGTAGGACTCTATGGGACACCACTCCTGCCGTCTCTGTTCTCTTTGTTTGGCAATACCTGGGTTTCAGAAGCTGTGGTATATAGATCTGGTTGGCAAAGGATACCTAGTGTGCTCAAATGTGTAGGCACTGGTAGATAATTACATGGGTTCAGAACCCTCAGATTGCAGATTTCATTCAAGTCATTCAATAAGATGGTTTTTTTTAGCCTTCCTTAGAGAAAGCTGTAAAAAAATAATTCAGGATCGTATTATTTTGTGACTGCTGCTACTGTGCATAGTAAACTTACACATTGACTTTAATTAGCATTTAGTTACCTGCTCAATTTGGTGTGGAAATTTTATGAACAATCTTCTGTGAACATGGAAGTACATAAATGATGCAAGAGAAGATTTGGGCAAATTGTTTAAAACAACCTTCATTTAAATTCCAATAGTAATTGCTCTGGGGCTTTCTTTACTTCTGCCAAAGAAGGTAGGGTTCAAAGTACGTTCGTAGCTTGCAATACCGAACTCTAAGGCACAATCTGGTTTTAAAATGTATGCATAGACTCAACATATATTCGAATGGAACACTAATTATTATTCATAGCTCACTTTTATGTAATTATATAATGATCTTCATCCGGCAGGATGTTAAAAGCATTTTGTGGGCCATATGTAAAGATCCCCCAACCACAATAGAGTGGAACACAAACGGTGCTTAAAAGAACTAGTTTAGGAATAAATATAGAAAGTAACAACTTATTCAATGATAAATACTGTACAGGTGGAGATAGATAGAAGTGAATTGGAATCAAGCTGGAATTTTGCCAGATCATTGCAGTTATTAAATCCCCCCATTTTTTTTTAAAAGGGGAGATTTAATAACTACAAGTGATCAGGTGTACTGTCAGGCTCTGGGTTCAAGGTATTCAGGTCTGGTTTTTAGATTGCTAGTTAAGCACCGATACAAGGGTTGAATCCGGCCATAGAATTGGGAATGGGTTGAGGGCAGTGCTGAAATCAAGGTTAGGGACAGGCTGTGTGTCAGAACAGAGGTCAGAGTCCATAAACAAGCCAAATCTGGATGATAGAGTCCAGATACAGGCCAAAGGTTGAAATGGGGTGGGAATGGAGTGGTGCAGGTGCAGGTCCAGGTGCAGGACTGAAGTGGATCAGGAGCGGGGCTGAAGCATAGGGGTCTTCTGAACTAGGCCCTGTTAGGGATAGGCTGCTGTAGCAGAGTCATTGCAGGTTCTGCTGGAGGGCGAGTCACAGCAGCTGAGTAAGCAGCCCTGGTCTGGCTGCGGGTTTACCTCACAGCGCTATGTTAAGGATGGCTGACATGATTTCAATAAGAGCTAATGAGCAGACAGGACTTTTGAAAATCAGGCCAGGCATTTTCAGCAGGACTGAGTCCCCCCAACTCCACCCCCAAAATCTTGTTGAGGCATCAGCTCATCATTGACTCAGAGCAAAGGAAATTGCCTATTTTGTTACCACTGCTAGAACCTGTTTTTGGAATATTAAAGTTTGTCTTGTTAAGAAGGAGCTTTAAACAGGATCTTGGCTGAATTTATAAATGGAGGGTTAGATCCTGCCTGCAGATAAGCAGATGCATATAGCTGAGTATGCTGTCTTTTCAAATGAGCTACTGCATGTGAAGTATCTACACTTGTCTATATGAAGACAAAGTACAGTTCTAGTCCTGACTTGCTTAAGTTGGGTGCCAAATAAACATTAGTCAGCAGGAATTTCTTGTTTTATTTAGCTGAGTGGTTCAGGTGCTCAACTACAATCCTGAAGGTGATGGGTTTGAGACTCACTTGATCTCAGACTGAAAGGCCACCTCCAATTCACCCACCTTCAAAATGGGTACCTGGGTTAGGATTATCAAGGTAGTACAGCTGTGATGCTGGTCACATCACTCTCTTGTGTACCGTTGGCTAGGAAACTGATATTCTTTAACTGCATCTGCCCAATGAGCCATTGGCTGGGGGGAACTTTGACCAATTATGCCTGGTCAGTGAAATACTGTGCCACCCTGAAAAAAGCTCTCCAAATAGGAGGATTAGATCATATCTTAAAGGCTCAAACTTGTAGTGGCAAATGGGATTTGATGGGGGCCGCAGGAAGCAATTGTCCTGCTTTACTCGGCTCAGGCCAGGTCTTAGATGAAGTACTGCATCCTGTTCTGGGTGCCCCACCTTTAAGAAAGGTTGGGATAAATTGGAGAAAGTCCAGCAAAGAGCAACAAAAATTATAAAGGTTTAGAAAACCTAACTAGTGAGGAAAGGTTAAAAAAGTGGGTATGTTTAGTCTTGAGAAAAGAAGATGGAGGTAGACCTTATAACAGTCTTCAAATATGTGAAGAGCTGTTATAAAGAATATGGTGATCAATTGTTCTCCATGTTCACTGAAGACTAAACCAACTACTTTTGGTCCTATCTGCAACAAGGTAGATTTAGGTTATATATTAGTGGAAAAAAATTCTTACTATGAGTAGAGTTTAGCACTGAAATAGGCTTCCAAGGAAACTTATGTCATGTGATGTTTTTAAGGTTAGACAAACACCTCTCAGGGATGGTGTGGGTATACTTGGTCCTGCCTCAATGCAGGGGGCTGGATTAGATAACCTTTTGAAGTCCCTTTCAATCTTACATTTCTATGATGCAATATCAAAATAAAGCTGCAAATAGAGGTGCAAATCACTGTAAGAACAGACATACAAATTCAGGAAGCTCTGGTTTCCTTTTGTGAAGGTTGCAATGAATTCTAAGGGGAGCACAAGGTCATATGTTGTACACTTTTATCCATGGTCATCCCTTACTGTAGTCACTGAAGAACATAATACAGATCAGCGTCAGCAGTGTATGCCCCCATTGATGTCAACAGGAGTTGTCCCTGTGGTTTGAGGGCAGTAGACAGTGCTGAGTATCTAACTTCTTTACATCTCTAGTAACATTTTATTATTTATGAATACTGAAAGGTTACTAGAAAAAAAAAACCTTTCAGCATTGCTAAGATATCACTTCATTGTCATGAGTTTAATCAGATTATTTTCATAAGGGAAGCATAAATACAAAAATGAAAAAGAAATAGGCATAGAGGTGAAATAGTAAAAAAATCACAGCTAAAGATATTAATCATGTTGAATCCAGTGCGTTTTTGGCAGATAATAAACTGATGATCGATGTGATCTCTAAAATCGCATGTGTATCACGAGCATAATCCTCACTCCTTTGCAGGGTCATTGGATTTTACAGTCTCATAAGCTTGCAGAGCTTTGTCTGGCACATCTAAACAATTGCTAAAAGCACAATAAATTCTACAGCTAGCCATCTGCTTACCCTCTTGACCTTTCAAATCTTATAAAAACCAACCCCGTAATTTTTCACTCCATGAATTTCCATGTTTTTTGAAGACAGTAGATTCAGAAGGTTACTTCATTTTTTTGTGTGTAATAAAAATGACCAATTATATCAGATAATATTTTGAGGCAGAGAAAGGGCTGTGAATGCTATCACTACAGTTAATGAGATTGTAGGGCACCTCCAGCCTCCTCATCTGGTTGGAGACATTTATTCAACAGTCATGCCCTGCTTGTATGGGTTCACGATCAGTCATAGTGGAAATTACAGCCAGCGCCTGTTTCAGAAGGAGGTTAAGCAGCGACAGTGTCCATTTCCTACATTAACCTCTCTCATTGCAAACATTTTTTCTAGGCTTTCAACAATCAGTAGGTTTCCTCTTTTGCTTCATTGACCTATCATGTGATCCTCCAGCAATAGAAATAGAAATTAATACTACTTCTACATATGGAAAATCAAGCAGTGTAAAAGAGTCAACACATAGTTATATTACATTGAAAGGTCGGTCCACTCTGATGTGGAGAAACATGATAAAGTATGAGCTAAATGCTTAGAAGTGGGTGTAAGAGTTGTAAGAAAAGTGTTTGTGGAGGGGATGGTTAAAACAATGGTTAGTGTTGGCCTGACTCCGTTCCCACTGAAGTCAATGGTAAAACTCCCACCCCATCAAGTCTGTTTATTGAAGCAAGTAAATGGAGTGCCAGGGAGGTCCAAGTGGAAAAGTTTAAGGTTTGGCTAGATAGACAAAGTAAGAGAAAAGGTCATACATTAGGGTGCCAAAGCCATAGGATATGCAAAACCACACTCACAGAGGAGTGCTTGCAAAAACATCAGAGTCAGCAAAACAGCTTGGGAAAGTAAGGTGACCCATGAGAATGACAGGTATACAAAGCGTAATGTAAAATGGTCTACATTTCCTCTTTTATCATAGGACATTATTTTATGCTTCTCCTCACTAATGTCAATTTTAAAATTTCACAATTTCCACGAGTAATTGTAAAAGTGATTTGATTTGCAAAGCTATTTAAAAAATGCTTTTCACAATAAACACCATTCTCACATTATTTCCCCCCAGAAATATGGCTGGATTTGCATTTTTTCTTTGAACGCAATTAGAATATGATGTGCAATACATTAGCTCGTCTCTTTTAAACAGAACGTCTGTTAGACACTTTTTCTGCATCAGTTCCCTTTGGAAAAAAAATTCGGAACAAAAGATAAAAAGAGTCAATCAAAGCTCCAAAGAAACAACATAAGAACATTTCTCCTTGCACCACTTTTCCTGTAATATTCAGGAAGGACTAAATATGAATCCCCTCATGGCAACTGTGTAGTTCTAATCTCCATCAGGAGAAGGAGCTTTCATTGAATTATAATACATGACATATTCAGTGAATTAAAGTAGCCTGCTGTTCAGCCTGTCAGGAGACAAATGTCTTCTTCACTAACAAATCTGTCAATTACGCTAGGTTGGCAGAGTACAAAATACAAACTACCCTATAAGTATGTGTGTACACTTTTAGGAATTCCTCCAGAGCTGGAGAGGATTGGCAGTGGTAGCAGCAGAGAAGAATGGCTGAAGACAATTACTAATAATATTTAAACTGAAGAAACAATGGGTTAAATTAGCATTATTTCCTTATCCTATTACAATCAGTGTAACAAAAAAAAATGAATTCATGTAGTGCCATCTCCTCTCTTATTAGAGTTATTGTTATGTGGGATGGGGGGGAGGTAGGAAACTTTAGTGTATGCTAGACTCGGTGAAATAAGGTAGCGTGTTCTCTGTGCTGAGCTAGAGAGAACCCCCCAGCAGCACCTGAAGCATTAATAATACCTGGGGCAGGGCCTCCACCACCCACCTTCCGCACAGATCAGATCGGGTGCAGAATGCCTTGCCCAGGGCCCTCCCCAGCCACATGGACTTGAGGGAAGTAAATGCTGCAGCTTAGAGGGTTCAACCAACCTTGGCAGCTAAATACAGCCGTAGCTGCTAGAGCAGGAACAGAACTACAGGTGGAGATGGTAGCTCAATAAAAGCCTGTCTGCTTCCCTTTGCTGCTACAGCTTCCAGACTTTGGTAATGTTATTAGACTTTGCTAGTTTAGACTCTGGATATGCATTTCTGTTTGCTGATTTGCTGTTGCATCATGCATGTGTTTCTATCTCTCCCTAAATGCTGTTTCACATCATCCCCCAACAACTCTACAAAATACCCACTTAAAATATGGGCAGGCTGTTTACAGATGTCCTCTGTGCTGTAGGTACCGCTTTACAGATGTAGCAGTCCAGACAAAAAACTGGAGGTAAAACAAGAGGTTCTGGAGATGGTGATGACAGTCCTTTGTGATTTGGGGGTTCAGGGGAGACTGAAACTCATGCTTCTTCTGTGTGGTGGCAGGGGGTAGGAAAAGTCCATTTTCAAATTATCATAGGAAATCCCATAAATCAACTTCACCTCCTTTCCAGGAGCCCTCCCACAGGTTTCAACCCCTTCACCCAGAAATGGGGAGTGCAGGCCTAGTAAACATAACAGGCCACCCCTACCTTTTACAAATTCCATTTGTGTGACCCAGACTGTGGGTCACCTGTGTGATTAGATGTTGATAGATGTTTGGTTGCGTGTGTGTGTGTTCCCTCTGTGTGGCTCCCTAGCCCTGCGCAGACAGCTGGTATGGCAGACCTCAAGTGAACCACCCAATGACCACAAGATCCATTAAGGGACAAAGGCACCCAGACAGGTTTATTATCGACAAAGAATGATACTAGTATCCCACAGACTCTACCAGACCCCTAATACATGTATTCCCATAACAATGGACTAGCTCAATGAATGGCGGGACTTTCCATTTCTCCCTAGGCTAGACAAAGATACTCCTTCTGAGATACATTTTTATACCCTGATACAAACAAGTTAGTACTGCCTCTCTGACATAGTGAGTTACTGCCCCTGTGACGTGCCTAGTTATTACCCATCACCTTGTACATGTTGGTTCGATTAAAACATTTCTATTACATACTGTCATCCTGACCTTATTTTTTAGGAAGGGTCAGTGTGTTCCTGTTATTTTTGGGGAATGTTTTTGTACCATTCTTGTTATCGGAATGTTCTGGTACTACTTAATATCGAGATGTGTCTGCGTAAGTACTCTGTAACTAGTACTTCTTAAAATGTGCATTTTTGCAAAATCATCCCTGTTCTTGCCAAATTCTTGTAAGCGGGTCCTGCCTCATACCAGGCCTCTAATACAAGGGCTTATGTCTCAGGCTCTCTTTCTACTACACGGACCATAGTGAAAATGTAATATAAAAATGATAGTTCAGGTAAAGCAATGTCACAGTGCTCCTTGGATCTGACTGTTGCTGAGAGCAATCTAGTTTGGTAATTTTAAAATATGTGACAGATTGTTCTTCTAAAAAAAGTACCATTTAAAAATTACACATAGGATACTGAAGCTGAGAACAATGGATATTAATGGTGCAGTAATTGAAGAAAATGGATTATGCTGGGAGTTGAGAAGATGATGCCTGAAGAGCAAATGATAGAAGTTTCAATGGATATAAAAGAACAGAAATTCGCATTTCACATACATGTAACTGTTCATTTCCATTTACTCCCTTGTGAGGGTGGAGAAGATCTGATTGTTGAAATCGAACATTAGAATGACTAGAAACTGGGCTATAGATAGACTGACTATAGCACCCTTCATTGTAGAGAAGAGACCAGAATGGTTTATAGTGGAGGCAAAGGGGATTCATTATTTATTCAGGATGCTGCATACACAGAGAAATTGGGGCTCTCACTGGCCTCTCTAGTTTGAAAAGACACTAACAGCTTGTAGTATCTAGTGTAACCACACAGAGTCTGCTGAAATCATAGTTTGGATTAAGCAGTCTTGCAATGGATTGCTGTCTAGTGGTAAGTGACCTTGCAGCCTCCTTATGGGTGGCTTAGCACAGCCATACCCAGCCCCTAAAACATAGCCAAGAGGAAATTTTCTGCCAGCACTAATTTCTGTTGGAAAATGCCAATTTGTCAAAAGCAAACCATTTTGTAGAAATGTGTCAATTTTGACAAATCTTCCATTGAAACACAGTCAGGTTTCAAAACATGCCTGCCAGCATGCACACCTGGCCCTAGGCAGTCCCCCTGAAGGATTGCCCCAGGGTCAGAGACTCCATGGCTCCCAGCAGTGGCTCATAATACAGACAGCCTGAGGGTCAGGGAGAATTTCATTTAGAAATGTTTTAAATTAAACATTTCAGTTATTTCTAAAGTGTTTTGGGGAAAACTCCCTGTGGACAATTTTGAAATTTCTACTTTTTGTTCGAATTTGAGAGTTTCCCGCAGAACAGAAGTAATGTAAAGGAGCCTTAAAGTGTGTGTTTAATTTGTTTCCACTTTTGAAGTCATTAGGGGTCTTTTAAGTCATTCTAATACCACCAGAGAGGTATAAAGTTGGCTTAGTATAAATGAAATCAGGCCCTGTAAGTACATATTTATATTTACTTCCACCCTGTGAAATGGCTATAGGTTTAGCATGTGAAGGAAGACAACATATGTCAATCTCATTTGGATTATTTCTGTTAGCTTCTGTTGATATCAGGAGGCCTTTATTTACTGGAAAGGCATTTTAAATTCTGAGAGAGAGAGAGAGAGACTGAATTCTGGAAGAGAAATAATTGTGATCGAAATGCAGCTGAGTAATATCTTAGTCCTGATTTAATGCAATTTTACAGTCACATTCCAAATCAAAATCCAAAACACGCTCTGCACTTTTGAAATTTACTCCCTATAGGTTTATCACATTTTCCACCTAATTGGACACATTATTCCATAAAAACATCTAAAAATTATACCTTGATTAAATGTAGTCACTCTAAACAAAATGAACCCAAGAAAGTGGCTTAATATTAAAATATGGCCTTTTAGAAATAGTTTCTTAAAAGCAAACCAACTCCATTGTTAGAATGAAGCTCTTTGATTTTTTTCTATGTATCTGCCCTTTGCTATAATTAATAAATTCACAGAAAAAAATCAATATATCAGCAATAGGTGACCAGATAGTACAGTAAAATTGGAACAACATTCAAAAACACAAAATCAATGTACACCAACATAACTGTTCCCTTTATAAAAAATACAGGTTACTTAGTCTTGGGGACACATCTGCAGTTAACTAAGATTCTAGTACAATTGACTTTTGTACGGCTGGTACAGTACTTTTCCCCCCCATAATTTTCATGCCAGGGGACCAATTCTGGGAGATACATGTATCCCTCAATGAGAGAACAAAGCTATCACTGGGCAAAAATGTTTATTGCAAGATCTTTCCATAGTGAAATAAGCAAGAGGAACTTGTCCCTTTTTCTTTTCAACAAAGATGTAGTCCACTTTTCTTTACTAGTGGAATAAAGTTAACATTTAAGCTGATAATAAATTAGATCTTTCCCTATCTGACTATCCCACAAGGACATGGTCTCAAAGATTCAGAGAGAACGGTGTCAATCTTCAACTGATATAAATTGGCATAGTTTCATTGAAGACACTGTTTTAAAACAGCTGATGGATTTCCAGTGTTCCTTTTTACCAAAGGATGAAATCTACTTCTCCTGAATGGAGCCCTAGTAGACAGGTTCTATGTGGTAATGACATCTTTTCCACCTCCAAAAGTTGGCCCTGGATTAGGGAATGCATCTCAGGAACTGTGTTTCTTCAATCACTTTGGATCGCTTATACCACGGGATGAGGATAAATGTGGATTTTCTGTTTGTTTCACAAAAACATTTCAAAAATTACCTTTTGGAAAAAACAAATACAAAAAGAAAAACTGAAAATAAAAAGGTCTATTAGAAAAGATTTTTATGCATAAATAGCACACCACAGTGATTTTCTTAAAATATAAAATGTGAAATTATAGCTTCATTTATGAACCCCGACAAGGGTGGTAGAGGAAGGAAAGAACAATTCTATTAATATTCATAAAATATCTTTAGATCACTTGTAATGACATTTGTCCCCAAAAAGAGCAGCAAATTCACTTTACATACTGATACCTTGATCTGTAATCCATCTATTTCACCGCACAGAATGACAGCTTGCGCTACCTCCTTCTCTTTCTCAATTAACATTTCAAATGGTGCTTGCTCCCCTAAGAAAAGAAATGTCAGGAAACAAAGGGAACTATCAGATTGAGAGTCATGGTAGTGACACTAGCCAAGTTAGAAAAATATCAGTATTGTTAATATTCCTGCAAGGGCAAACTTGTGAGAGAAATATGGAGTGCTGCCATGGCAGTGTCAAGCATTGTAAGCATATTGTGTCTGTGTTTTTGCAGAAATCCATTCTCTCTAATATAACATGTCAAAATTCTTCCTGATATGCATAACAGTAATAGAGAAATCTATATGTTGTTCTCCCCCTTTAGCTTCTTTTTGTTGAGTAGGCTCAATGAAGGGGCCCCATCCTTTATTTCTTGTGTCTCCTAAACTCCTATTGAATGAACTGGGAGTTTTGCCTGAGTAAGGAATAAAGGTTTGGTCCCATTGCAGACAAAAAGTAAATTGAAATGCATTTTAAAATAATGTTTGAGATTTTGTATAGATATGTTTTAAAGTAAGGTGAAAGGTGCCAACACGTGAGATCAGGGTTCTCCTTGCCAGAACTGATGTCATCTCCAAAACCTAGTGCTGAATAGAATGCTGAATTCTCCACCTTGTCTCTAAGTGTTTACAGACGTGGCGTAAGTGGGTCAAGTTCTGGTCAATGAAACAAACACCAAGTCAAAGGGTTTTGCTCCATATACAAATAGCAGTGAGGGACTAAATCACCACCCTCAGCAGTACAGGTATGAACAGCCAATTACTGTTTCTTCAGGCTGCGTGCATTGGAGGGAGTAATAGATACCATGTATTACTTTCATCTATATAAGGGTTTGGTTTGGTACAGTGGACCACATTTTGCACACAACTACTGGTCACAGCTTTATCTCCATGCCTCCCCCACCACCCACATACCTTATGATGTGCTGTTAAAATTCTCTGTGGAGGATTGCTTCAATCTATACTTGAGGATATGTCTACACCAGGTTCTCTGCTGCTTCTGTCGAACTATCCAACACATACAGTTTTAATCATATGCGTTGGTCTTTCTATATCTGCATAAGATTTCCCAGGGGTTAGCCCTCAGATATTACATCACACAGAACAAACAAAACAAACTTAAGAGGGTATAAATCTCAAACTTTCTGCCCTTTGTTAGTTTCTCTCTCAGTGTAGGATTCCCAATACCTCTTTTTCCCTGTGCCCCCACCTGCAGGCCCTTGTTTCTCACCATTTCCATTAATCTCTTCCTGGCTTAAAAAAGATAGAAAAACTTGCCAAACTTTAAAAATCTGTGGGTGAGCTCCTTAGCTGACATCAATAGAGATCGGCCTATATACACAAGCTAAATATTCGGAGCCCTCAGAACAACTTCTCATTTAACTGGTGCTATACTCCCCACCCCTCCCCCATAACTTGTGGCAAGGATATGTCTACCTTTATTTAATTCATGATTCATTTTGTTAATGTTTTCACATTTATGGCCTTTTTATATATACGGTATAGACTGTATTCACCTTCCTAAGTATCTATTTAAATAAGTAGGTATTTTAACAGATATTAGTTAATATACCTAAAAATATATGGTAACAGATGGATGAATTATGGATATAGAATTGGCATCACATCCTCTTACACATTTTTAATCTGTTTATGGGCTATAGACCTGTGGCACTGCACCTGTGATGGCATCTCAGTATTTAATGATACATTCCGTTTAAGATGTGCTTTGCATCTGATACATATTTAGATAACATTTCCTTTTTACCTGTAGCAGTTCAAGCAGGTGAATATTGTCTAAGGAGGTAAATTTACAGTTTTGTGAGTGAGGACATATCCAAGTTTTTCCCACAATCATGCTTTATGGTCTTGCCCTTGTTTTCCTTTTCTATGGGGAAAAAAAAGCTGTACCTGGGCCACAAAATCTTTAATCTTTCCACTGATATTGAATTTGCTCATATTACCATGTTTGCCATGCTTTACTCAGTATCACTGCTGATGCATACGGCTAAGTTGATGTCCACTTTCTCTTTGCCAATGAGATGCCAGAGCCCATGAACAGGGACTAATAATAACCAGCAGGAACAAAGTTTGAAAATGAGTTTATGAACCTTACTGAAGACAATGCAGACAGATGCAGGCAGCCTCCATCATTGCTCTTCCTATAGGTTAGCCAGAAGAAGGTCACTAGTCATTGCTGAATTCACATAATTCCACCATCAGCAACCAACTAAGTTTAAACCCATTTAACACAAATATCTCATGATATTAAGTCTATCACCTTTGCTTAATTTCAACCCCTTACTCCTACTTACACACTGATTTACTACTTACACAATTCCACTCCCTCATTTGCATGTTTTTCATACCCCAACAGCAGTCTCTGATGCTCATTACCAGTTATATTATTATTATACTACATCCAAAATTTACTGAATGTTTTACAAATCTCAGATTAAGGGTTAATTGATTGCAGAGGGCCTCAAATTTGCCATCCCAGTCTGCTTCTCCAATGGAAGCACCACTCTTTCTCCCACTTTGTCTAAATCTTCTGTATGCTTCATTCTAATGACTTTATGAGACAGAAACACTGGTAGGGAGATAGACAAAATAACCTGGCCTTGATTATTCAACGATCTCTACCACCTTAAAATTTATCCCATTTTGAAGACTTCCTCAGGCAACTTTTTAAGTATTTCTCTTAAACTTGGGGGTAGGGAACAGGGGTCTATAGTACAATATAATAGCCCTTACTATTAGGAAAGAATCATTTCCTAATGCTAGACATACATTTCCCATTGATTAATTTAATCTCATTACACTTAATCAGACCCTTGTTTCATCCTAAACACATGCTATCCAATTTTTAAAACCAATACCTTCTTTTCATGTCTTACTTATTATTAATCATAGCTCATTATACTTCCAAGGGTAGTGGCCGAACAATGTCTTTTGACACAAAGTACAATTCCGCAAGAATACCATTTACCACACGCAGTGTCACCTACAGGAGTAATGATAACTAGTAAAGAAGCTTATTGAAAATGAAAGAATATTGTATGTTCTATCCCACCCCTCCTTCCTTTGTCTGTCATGAGTAGTTGAATTAAAAATTTTTGGGGACAGGGACTGTCTCTCATTCTGTGTTTATAGAGTGCCTGGCACAATGCAGTCCCTCTCCATTCTTGGCCCTGCGGTAATATAAAATAATAATAAAGTAATTGCTTCACTGAGTTTGTATTCAGGTAAATGTTCATTCTCTTTGGTGATTAAAAGTTTCTTTGCAATGTATTTGAGGTCTGATAAGAGCAAATCTATATTATTGCTTGCTAATTGCCAATCTTTAAAATCCTATAAATGTGTAATCATGCTTTGTTTAAATGTACAATTAACTTTTGTTATTATTCAGTTTGCTATAAATGTATTTGTGGTTCGTGTGATTTCTCTTTTCTCCCTTTTCTATTATTTCATTTCATTCCATTACTATTAATGATACACACTGGTATCATCCTAAACAATGTCTCTTCTCCTTTACTTTTTATGTCTTTCTTAAAGAAAGCACATTCTTATCACATTCTTTCTATTCAGTTTTAGATATTTTCTACATATTTGTAGATATTGGATTAGAAAACAAGTTTCCATAATGTGAAACATAATATAAAATTAAGTCAACATTTCTATTTGCCTCACATGGTATCTTTTAGAATCAGCTATAGGTGTTGAAGAAACAATTCATATACTCCTCTGCATTCATTGTCGGATTAATTATTACTGAAACACTCATATCTCTTTGCTATTTGGGAAGAAAGAACTACGATACCACTTTTCCCACCCATAATGACCATCCTTAGCATGGATTCCCTTAAGGGCTGTACGTCACTATTAGTATCTCATTTTATAGATGAGAAAGCTGAGAAATAGATATTAAGTGACTGGTTTGAGATAAGAGGGAAAAAATAAGTCACATGAGTGTGGAACATTCCAGTCCCCTATTAAAAGGGGACCAAAGTTTGTAACTGGAGCAGGAGAAGAGGGTTTACAGTATGAAAGTGCCCATTGCTGGGAAGAGAAGATTTAACTTGTTGTATAAAGGCTGTAGGACATTATTTATCAAACCAAGCTAAAGGAAATAAAAAGTATGCTAGTGGCTGTATCCCCAAACTGAGCAGCCCTTTTACTCTTTTTTAGATGCTGCAGCAGAACAAGGAGGGCATAAAAAGGATTGTCCAAATCCAAATGAGCAAGTCACAAGACAGGTCAAGGAAAAAGAATGGATCAGGTGCGGGTTGATGCCACCCTGACCCAAAGAAGTAGCCACTCAGCCACAACAGGAATATGACAAGTTGAAGAGCAAGGCAGGAGAGGCCAAGATCACCTCAGTGACTGAAGCCCTCATGCTTCAAAGGACACTGAAGGTACAAAAGCAGGACACAAGCCACTGAAGGCCTAAGAAGATTATTGGGAGTGATGGCATTCAGGTCTGACAATGCCTGCTCTCATGTAATGCTCTAACAGCTGAGCATAAGTAGAATTAATCATATGCAAGTAAATACAGAGTAATCATGTTTGTGAGGGAAAAGAGAAGATAAAGTAATCAAAAAACTAGAAGAATCTGGTTTGAACTAAGACAAAACCTGTACTGACTGAGGAGAGAGAGTTAACAGGGAAAGGAGAAACTAATACATATGTGTGAGGAAAAATAAAATAAAATTATTTATAGCCAGTGTAAACAAATATAGAGGAAGCGTGAACTGACTGGAGACAAGTGTGCTGGTTGTCATCCCAATGTGCTTCCTATTGAAAGTAACTGTTCACTACTTTTGGGTGCTTTGCTTTTCTAATACAGTTTTGTTAATCTGGTCTGCTGAGTGGGAATCCAAGAGTTTATTTATTTATTTATTTTGCCAAAGTTGATTTTTTTTCTGGCGAACAACCTCGACAGCTCCACCCCCATTTCCCCACCCCTTCTACTTATGTATCCTTTTATAGATGTCACTGGATTAAAAAAATCTACTTCATTGGTGGTAGTTTCTGATGAGCAGAGATAATTACTAAAATAGTATGAGCGGGGAGGACCAGAACTATTGACCAAGGTATGCAGGACACTGGACTGGAATAAGAGTAGGGGCTTGCAGATCAGGCCTGAGGTACTTTGTCAGATATGGAGGTAGAGCACTTGTGGGAGGAGTAATGTTTTAGGGAACTAAAGAGCAAACAAAAATCACTATCATCTCGGGCAATTACAGAGGTATGTATTTTTGAATTCCAGAAAAAAATATGCCATGTTGGGAATCTGGGACTGGAATAGCCAGAGATGCTGCAAATCAAAATGGAGGTGCACCAACAAAGCAATATGTTAAGAACTGGGATGGGAGTAGCGGTATTGTGGGTTGGGACTGAAGTGCATTGGTAGATCTGTGTTAGGGGGAGGGAAGCTTTCACGTCCTTTGCAAACAGTAGTGCTAGCTAGTGTTAGTACAATGGATGTCCCTATTAGTGTTTTTATTATAACTGGTTTTCCTACTGTGATGTAATCACTAATAAAACAAATGAACATTGCATAATTGGAATAACACTTCAGAGTGCATGGTCAATATACCACCTTACTGAAATACTTCATAAGTGCTGCAGGCACTTGGCTGATGGTCCTTTAACTTTCTCTGCACCCAAGGATTGAGCCAGTATCTTCTCAGACAGTCCATTTAATGTTATTTATTTATTTATTTTATCTGGAGCATTAGCAAGTGCTATAGACCTGCTGTGAGATAGAATTCCAGCTTCCATTATAAACTCCCTCTCTCAATCATAACTTCCTCAGGCAAATTCTGTTTCAGTTACAATTTTCCATGCTTGAACTTTGCATGGAAATGAACTGTCTGGCAAAATTTCAGTAAAGTCATTTAAGTTGTGAATGAATTCTGCATGCCTGAAAAAGGTATGCATTTTCCTCTATGTTCCATCTAGAAATGGAGTGCATGAATAACCCAGCAACCCAGAATGGATTTTGGTGTCAATAAAATCTGAAGCAGAAGAACTTCAGTTCATCATTTCAGTTATAAGATCACAATTCTCTCATGCATGAGTTCTAGGGTTAATTGATTATTTTTCTAAGTGTAAACCTTAGAACATTTCCATTATGCCTTTTGACTTTCACCTGAAGAGAGCGATTCATCTGAAATTGCAAGGATTTTACAAACCACACAAAGAAGTAGGAAGCCCATGATCTGATGAACCAAGAACATCCATCTCCTTCTAGAAGCACCCAAAACAGAGCTACAACATGACTTGAGTTCTGTCCCCACCCCTTTTAATGACTGGACTTCCTAATATTGTACACTTTACAAATTTTTTTGGTTAGGTTTCACCACAACACTTCAAATGAAGGAGACAGATATAATTATCCCATTTTAAAGATTTAGATAAACTGAGACCCAGAACAGTTACTTACTTGTCCAAGATCACACATATCTATGACACAGATGTCATTAGGACTCACAACTGAAAACAAAGTAGAAATAGTTCTGGCCATGCTTTTCAATCTACAGGGAAAGCTAGGGACTGTCCTGACCACATCTCTCAGTCCTCCCAGAAAGCAGAAGGTTGTTTTGACTATGGAAAATCCATGATGACATGGCTTTTCTACTTTCTCCTAGGCAGCTTCTGCACTCCCAGAAGGGAACTACTATATCAATATTCCTCTGTTCTCTCTATCAGAGCAGGAAAACCAATTACTTGGGGATCAGTTACAACTACCTGGAACACCATGCAACTTCATAAACAAAGTACCTATTGGGAGAGGCAGTGCTGGGTTGTTCCACTGTGGAAAGAAGGAGCTGCATTATGTGGATCAGTCTTCTGTATGCAGAATCACTTCCATTTAAACTAACAAATTCTACAGAGTAGTTATAAAGATAGCCCTACATGCACAAGCTGGCTTTCATTGCACTGGGTATAGAGGAAAGAAATAAGATAAACAGATAATCTGTCTTCAACAACAAGTGGCCCAAATTTGATTTTTCCCCGCAGCTTTGTCTTCTTTTGGAAATCTAACTATACTTGTTGCTGCTGAGAATCTGTTAGTTTAAATGGATCCTCACTTTTCAGACCACGAGGCATGGCAAATCATCTGGAAGTAATTTTGGGTTGGGTATGTCAATTTTTTGGTTTGAAAAGACTCAGCACATCCATCCTTATAAATTAATGTGATGCAACACAGCAATTTCTGAGCGGATAAACATTTCATATCAGATTCCTTTCAATTATATCCTCTTTTAATACTGTTACTGTGGTTCTCTGAGTTAGAGACTCTCAACTTTTGCATTTTATGGAACTTGGTCAGCCTTTTAATTGTCTAGCCTTTCTGTAAACCATGTTCTCCAGATGCAAAAATTGAAGATAATTTCACTTTATTCAGTATTAATAAATGGTAAACAACATCATTGCTTCTTCTTGGCAACATGCCTGAATTAAATAGCTCTCTTAATGTATCTCATATCTGTACTACAGAGCTATTTTAAAGCAATATGCTGAGTTCGCCAATGATAAAAATATTATTTTTCATTCCTTTGTTGTTTTTAAACTCTGTATTCCCACTGCATACTTTCCCTAGCATAAACAGTGGCCAATATGAGTCTTTGTGTTTACAGTACATTAATTACTATCTAGTCTTACAAAGAAACCATTTTTTCCCAAGAAAGATTGGCAAGTCTCACTCTTTAGATGTTAAAGTTCCATGACAAATGTTTATAAATTGTGCTTCTCTATTACTTGTGAAAAATACATGCTGGACCATAGGGGCAGTATAGGTTTCAACCCGTTTTCAGGGGCAGATACTGTTGATTAAAGCTGTAGAGTTTAACGCCAGAAGGGACCACCAGATCATTTAGTCTAACTTCCTATCTATCACAGGAGACCAACCCACCCCTCCCGCAGAGCCTGCACACTAAACCCATCAACCAAAATTAGACCAAATTGATTTCTTGGAGATCATTTACATTTTCAATCCTGGCCAAGAAGAACATCTTTTTGAAATGAGAGAGTTTTAAATAAAAGACAAAAACATTAAATTAATATTGAGGATTTGTATTAAGGTAACATTAACTGGGAAAATAGGAGAAAGATGGATCCCATCTGTAATCCCTCTCCCTCTACTACATATGTGGAACACAAATCTATAAAAAAATAACCTATTTTATTTGCCATGGGCCTGATCCAATGTCCATTGAAGTCAATGGTAGACTTCCATATCACAGAATTATAGACATGTAAGATGGAAGAGACCTCAGGAGGACATCTAGACCAGCCCAAGGCACTGAGGCATGACCAAGCATACTTACACTATCCCTGAAAGGTATTTGTCTAACCCACCCTTAACCCCCCCCCAGTGATGGGGATTTCATAATTTCCCTTGGAAACCTGTTCCAGTGCTTAACTATCCTAAAAATTAGAAAGTTTTTCCTAATATCTAACCTAAATATCCCTTGCTGCAGATTAAACCAATTACTTCTTTTCCTAACTTCAGTGGAGAATAATTGATCACCGTCCTCTCTACAACACCCCCTAATATAATTGAAGACTTACCAAGTCCCCTCTTAGCCCTCTTTCTCAAAACTAAGCATACCCATTGTTAAAAAAAATCTTTCCTTGCAGGTCAGTTTTCTAAACCTTTTATCATTTTTGCTGCTCTCCTCTGGACTTTCTGCAATTTATCTCCATCTTTCCTCGTGTGCCATCTCGAACAGGATGCTTCAGCTGAGGCCTGAGCTGAGTAAAGGGGGACAATTACTTCCCATGACTTACAAATGATACTCCTGTTAATACACCCCAGAATTATATTAGCCTTTTTCGCAATTGTATCACATTAATTGACTCATATTAGATTTGTGACCCACTATTACCCCAAGATCTTTTTCAGCAGTACCATTGGCTAGCCAGTTATTTCCCATTTTGTAATTGTACATTTGATTTTTCCTTCCTAAATTAAGTACTTTGCACTTGTCTTTATTGAATATCATCTTGTTGAATTCAGATGATTTTTCCAATTTCTCAAGGTCATTTTGAATCCTAATGCTGTTCTCCAAATGCTAGCCACCCCTCCCAGACTGGTGTCATCCACAGATTTTAAAAGCGTACTCTACACTCCATTATCCAAGTCATTAACACAAATATTAAATACCCAGGGTTTTCAATGAACCATTGATAGCTACTCTAAGTACACTCTCCCACCAACTGTGTACCTGCTGTATAATATTTTAGTCTAGGACACATTTCCCTCCTCTGCATATGAGACTGTGGGACTGTATCAGATGTCTTACTAAAATCAAGTTATACCATATCTGCAGCTCCCCGCCTCCCCTCCCCATCTAGCAGGCCAATGACCACGTCAAAGAAGAAAATTAGGTTGCTTTGTCATGAGTCGTTCTTGACAAATGCATGTTGGCAATTGCTTATAAACTATTATCCTCTAAATTTACAAACTGAGTGTTTAATAATTTGTTCCTATACCTGTTCAGGTATCCAAGTTAGGCTGACTGCTCTATAGTTCCCTGGGTCCTCTTTGTTCCCCATTTTAAATATAGGTACTATGTTTGTCCTTCTTCATTACTTTGGGAACTCATCTATCCTCCATGAGTTATCAATAACAGAATCATGAATGGTTCCAATATTGCTTCAGCTAATTTTTTAAATACTTTAGGATGAATTTCATCAGGCCCTGAAGATTTGAATACATCTAAATAATTTTAACCTGTTCTTTCTCTAATTTGGCTTCTGTTCCTTCCTCCTTGTTGTTAATATTAATTCTGTTGAGAATCTGTTCACCGTTAAGCTCTTTAATGAATGCTGAAGCAAAAGTAGGCATTAAACACCTCACCTTCTTGATGTCATCAGTTATTAGCTCTTCTTCCCTGCTAAGTAGAGGTCCTATACTTTCCTTTGTCTTTCTTCTCTTGCTCCTAATGTTTTTATTTATAGAACCTCTTCTTATTGCTTTTAATGTCCCCTGCTAGGTGTTTCTGATTTTGTCCCTGCATGATTGTACTATTCTTTTGTACTCATCCTTAGCAATTTATCCATGTTTCCACTTTTTTGTTTTATTTTTCAGGTAATTAAAGAGCTCCTGAAGGTCCATATTGATCTCCTACTTGTCTTCATGTCATGATAGTGTGCTGTTACACCTTTCATATTGTCTCTTTGAGAAACTGCCAGATCTCCGGCACTCCTTTTTTCCTTAGATTTTTTTCCCATATGATCAATGCTGAAATGTGACATATTATAAGTGGCTTTTTTAGCTTTAACTGTGAATCTTCTGATGATAGGCTTCTTCAACCAGATAATCAACACTTCTTTTTAACTGAATTACCTTTCTATATTGGATAAAAAGAACAAAAAGCCAGTAGGACAGAGTAGGGTGGGAAAAATGACACCAAAATACAAACATTTCCTGGCAGTATCTGAGAATTTACATAATAACTATAATCATTTGTGCGAGGCTGCTATTGCTCCATATATCTAAATATTTGAATGGGAATCAATGAGACTACTCAGGTGGGTTAGGCCATTAGAACTTGCCCCAAAACATTTACCAAATAGGCCATTATTGCTTTAAAAGAATCATTAGTGTTTATAGTTGGGATTCATATTTCAATCACAATTTTCTAATATTGAAATGTCTACTCTCCAAACATTTTTAAATTAATTTAATTAAGTAGTAAAAGGATTGGGGTAATTGAAGATGTACAGAAAAAACTCTGTACAATGGATAATCCTTATGAAACTAAATATTGCATAGCAGCAATTGGGGTCCTAATGGCTACTGTCACTTTGTCTAATCCCACACATTACAGTGTGGGTTAACTAAACTAATCTTATGTGCTCAATTCTGCAAGATGATGAGCATCTCCTGAAGGTGCTGAAAACCAGCCTTTCCCATTGAATCCAATAGAGTTGCCACAGGGATCAATTTCACCCTATCTGATTACATGGGATTGTGACTGGAAATATGCCAAACTTTTCTAGGTTGCCTCAGATCTGACATGCCAATTAAAGGTACGATCACAGGACATCAAACAAATTTTCCACCGAATGCATCCGATGAAGTGAGCTGTAGCTCACGAAAGCTTATGCTCAAATAAATTTGTTAGTCTCTAAGGTGCCACAAGTACTCTTTTTCTTTTTTGCAAATAAGGACTGTTACTGGTAACTAGTGAACAACAAGTCTACAGCAATACCAGGCATCCTCGAGGCTATTCCTATAGAGACTCTTCAGCCTTCCCAAAATGGTGACTCATTTTAGACATATCCATAAAAAAGCCAATAAAATATCCATCCAATTAAATGCATTTTTGATAATCAAAAATATGTACTTTCAACCCTGCTTAGCTAAAGAGTCTTTGGGCAATACCCAAAACCTTTAGATAAAAATCAAGTTTCAGGCGAGGAAGGAAACCAGCTACCCAACCTAAAAAAAGGCTGGGCTCCTTCATCCACATGTGGGGCATCATGTAAAATATTGTTGGACAGCCCTCTCTAATTGTTCTTCTGTTTAAAGGCTGTGCTTCAGGACATCACTCCCAGAGCACACTGCAAAGAGTAACAGCCCAATCTGAGACTGCACTGACTTCTAGAAGTTCACACTGCTGATGATCATAGGGTATTTGTATAATTTGGGATACAAACTGAACATAACCAGGAGTTCATTTAACTGGCAAGGTTTTATTACAATGCAAACATAGCTTTATATAATGAAGTACTTGTTTGCATTGTTAGCCAGTAAATTCTACATCAGCAATGAAACATTCCTTATGAATCACCACTGTCATATCTCCCAGATGTTTCCTTGTTGCTTGTAAAGACATGTTAAAACTTCTCCAAATGTCCTGGATTGTTCGGAGTCTGACAGCTACTTCTTTGGCCATATTTTTCTTTAGATTTTGGTTGGCTCTGGAAATGATTAAGTAAGCAGCTGATAACACAAATAAGTTTTGTGTGGTTATGGAGATGTTAATTTCCTCAGATAAGTGAGCCTTTGTTGGAAGAAGCCAGAAAGAAAGGGAGGGGAGGTTCTTATGATTCCACCCTCTGAGATTTTTTGGAAGGGAGTGACAGGAAGGCTGCACTGGGACACTGGAGGCAAAGCAATCTTTAAAAAAAAATATGTTGAACACAACACTCTCCCTTTTAGTTCTCAGGTTGGTAACTTAAAACCTGTTGTTATGTCTACTTTCTGTTTCTTTAGTCATATTCTAAACAAGATCTTGGATGAAGATCAATGACCACTGAGGTTAATTGCAAAACTCAGCAGATCAGGATTTTAACTCTTCTCACCATTTTGAGCCTTATTCTGATTCCTACCAAAGTCAATGGCAAAATTCCCATTGGCTTCCATGGAAAGTGTTTGGGTCTTTTGTGATGTATGCCACATAATCTTATGCAACTGAATGATTTCCATGAAAGCTATGAGAGAAAAAATAATACTTAAAATTCAGTTAACTGCTTATTGATCAGATTAATACACTGCATAATGAGGAAAATATTGATCAATGTATAATCTGAATTAGAAAAATGAAGGGAGAGACAAAAAGAAAAGAGAGCAAGATGTTGACAAGAAGAGTTAAGCATGTGATTTTTTTTTAGGGGAAGAAAAATGTGGATAAAAAGAAATGCATCTGCACCCTTAAAACAAATATTGAAGCTGAGGGGAGTTCTGATACTATAGGTTGGTTGCTACTGCCATCTCTACTTTCGTTTACTGGCTGTTCCACAGTGGGGCAGTGGCATTTTTATGAAACATGAACATAACAAAAACACCCTCTGTTTTGTTTCCTCCACGTTTCCATCAATTTTCAGAGATGATATTTAAAACTATGTCAAGAGTCAGTTCTAGCAGTCAAGGAACTTGTAGCCATTTTTTGGGAAATGGGGAGAAATGCAAGATATACAGATAGAGCTTAGAGAAGTGTTGAAAACTGGTAAAACTAAAGTAACAGTTAAAATAAAAATATTGAGCTATTTAAATATACCAGTAAACAGGAAAGCAAGAGAGTTACAGTGATATCAAACTGATACAAGTGGAGAGGTCTGCAACCAACAAAAATTATATTGCTGATCAACAGAGTTGATTTCACTTCCTATCCATTTTATCTTTCATTTAAACTTTCCTTTTTCTTTTCATCCTCTTATCTTTTATTCACATTTTAAGCTTCTTCAGTAAAGTATAATAGATATTTATAATATAAAAGCCTAAGTTAATGATTTGAGGGATCATGATGAGGATCTCAAGATGACCAAAGGATGCCACAGGAACTAACATCAGGAATCTAATGTGTGAAGGTGATGAAAAATAGCATGAACCAGCCAGAGATTCTTTCTAATAAATAAGGAAAGTTAATGTCAAGAGTATTTTTTGTTTGTATTCCATCTTTGATGGAAATATTGGGTCTGCATGCCACCTTACATCCGTGTAAAATGAGCATTGATTGGCTATAGTATGCTCCCATTCTTGTTCAGGTTAAGTGTGCTAATATATGCCCCAGTCCTGAGATTCAGTCCATGTAGGTGCTTCCATCCACCCATGGGTAACTTAGGGGGCCACTTATGTAGATTCAGCTGCTGGATCGGGGCCATATTTCTTCCAAAAACTGGAAACTTGTATGTCATATGATCCTGTCACTTAAGTTTTAGGCCTATGCACAGGGACTTAATGTTCCACACCCACACTACACATTCTTTCAGAGTAGCAGCTGTGTTAGTCTGTACTCTACTTGCGCTACATTGATGACATCTTCATCATCTGGACCCATGGAAAAGAAGCCCTTGAGGAATTCCACCATGATTTCAACAATTTCCATCCCACCATCAACCTCAGCCTGGACCAGTCCACACAAAAGAGATCCACTTCCTGGACACTATGGTGCTAATAAGTGATGGTCACATAAACACCACCCTATACCGGAAACCTACTGACCGCTATTCCTACCTACATGCCTCCAGCTTTCACCCAGACCACACCACACCACACTATCCATTGTCTACAGCTAAGCTCTACGATACAACCGCATTTTCTCCAACCCCTCAGACAGAAACAAACACCTACAGGATCTCTATCAAGCATTCTTACAACTACAATACCCACCTGCTGAAGTGAAGAAACAGATTGACAGAGCCGGAAGAGTATCCAGAAGTCACCTATTACAGGACAGGCCCAACAAAGAAAATAACAAAACGCCACTAGCCATCATCTTCAACCACCAGCTAAAACCTCTCCAACGCAACACCAAGGATATACAACCTATCCTGAAGGATGACCCATCACTCTCTCAGATCTTGGGAGACAGGCCTTGCTTACAGACAGCCCCCCAACCTGAAGCAAATACTCACCAGCAACCACACACCACACAACAGAACCACTAACCCAGGAACCTATCCTTGCAACAAAGCCCATTGCCAACTCTGTCCACATATCTATTCAGGGGATACCATCATAGGGCCTAATCACACCAGCCACACTATCAGAGGCTCGTTCACCTGCACATCTACCAATGTGATATATGCCATCATGTGCCAGCAATGCCCTTCTGCCATGTACATTGGTCAAACTGGACAGTCTCTACGTAAAAGAATAAATGGACACAAATCAGACGTCAAGAATTATAACATTCAAAAACCAGTCGGAGAACACTTCAATTTTTTTGGTCTCTCAATTACAGACCTAAAAGTGGCAATTCTTCAACAAAAAAGCTTCAAAAACAGACTCCAAGGAGAGACTGCTGAATTGGAATTAATTTGCAAACTGGATACAGTTAACTTAGGCTTGAATAGAGACTGGGAGTGGATGGGTCATTACACAAAGTAAAACTATTTCCCCATGTTTATTTTTCCCCCCACCCCCCACTGTTTCTCAGACATACTTGTCAACTGCTGGAAATGGCCCATCTTGTTTATCACTACAAAAGGTTCCACCCCTTCCCCCCGCTCTCCTGCTGGTAATAGCTCATCTTAAATGATCACTCTGGTTAGAAGAAAAGGAGTGCTTGTGGCACCTTAGAGACTAACAAATTTATTTGAGCATAAGCTTTCGTGAGCTACAGTTCACTTCATCAGATGCATTCAGTGGAAAATACAGTGGGGAGATTTATATACACACATTGAGAACATGAAACAATGGGTTTTATCATATACACTGTATCCGATGAAGTGAGCTGTTGCCCATGAAAGCTTATGCTCAAATAAATTTGTTGGTCTCTAAGGTGCCACAAGTACTCCTTTTCTTTTTGCAAATACAGACTAACGTGGCTGCTACTCTGAACTCTGGTTACAGTGTGTATGGTAACACCCATTGTTTCATGTTCTCAGTGTGTGTATATAAATCTCCCCACTGTATTTTCCACTGAATGCATCCGACGAAGTGAGCTGTAGCTCACGAAAGCTTATGCTCAAATACATTTGTTAGTCTCTAAGGTGCCACAAGTACTCCTTTTCTTCTTACTACAAATTGAGAGTCTTACAAACAAAAAATGTCCCAATTGCTCAGTGGCATCCAATCTCCTTTTGCAGTAAAGACAACACTCCCAAGTAGTAACTGAGTTTTGACACCCAACAAAAGCCCTTGAGAACCCCTTAAACTATCACAGTCTGTTAGGCTAGCATGTGACTTGCTAAACTATTTGATTTACTTTGAAGTAAAACGACTTTGTCTTTCATTCCAACATAATGTATATAATTAGGAGCACTCCATCCTTCATTTGCAGGAGAACTCCTCTGCCAAGAACTTCTGAATTACAGAAAACCTCCATCAATTTGAGATTCTGCCAACACACACAAAAATTAAATTTCACCCAATTGAATCAGGCTCATTTAGCCAAGGGCTATTTAAACAGATTTATTGAAAAGTTTGATTTCATCACTACAGTGAAGTGCAATAGTTTATGTCTGACTGAGAGCAACTATATCCTTAATATTGACTTAATACCTGAGTATATGAAGATTAAGGAATGGATATTATTGAACAAACCCATTCCATGATCATGTAGCAACCGCATTACAGAATCCCTTTACTATTCTATCAATTTCCTCCCCCTTTCATCTTGAGACACAAATTTGCTTAATGTGATCTCTACATCTTTACCCATAGTTCTTGTGTTTAATTGTGAGTACATACAAAACCCATATCTGTGTTTTGGAACAGGCTGTTAAATGTGATAATATTGTGACCAAATGATCTGGTTTTGCATTCTCATTCACAAGCAAAATACACTGTTTATGTGCACTCTTTCAGGGGCCCTTAGTGCATATTCTTATTGAGGTAAGAAGTGATGTATGTGGTGTTCACTAATCACCAGGGGCTCAAGGTGTTTGAAAAGATCCTCTTTGTTCACTAAACACTGTTCCCAGCTGTCTCTGCAAAACACAACATGGGCTTCTGCAGAGCCTCTCCTCCAGGCTTTCTATTTCTTAAACCACTTAAAAGGTACAGATCTCTATACCACAATGCAAACCTCTTGGTAGTTGTCTTGAGTCTCTTCATCACAGGCTTTAAATACCGATAATATTTATGTATCGGTGTAAGATACTGCCCAGTGAAATAAGTAAGTATTTGTAATCTTGTTATACACAGAATCCCAAAATGAACCTTAAAGTATAAAATGCAACTATGATTTCACTGTGCTTTGCTCGTTCTCAACCTATCAAGATAGAATTCTCTAAGTAAAAGCAGCCCAGGGACAAAACTACACCACTACTCAGAATAACATTTGAAGATCCTTACGTTAAAGGTTTCAGGACAACCAAGCCAAGTCTCAAAAGAAATAGCTCATACAATCTTCCATTTCAAAAAGGTGGTTTTATCTGCACTCTTTTTAAAACACTCAGAATTGCTATCCCTGGGTGCATGTTCATAACTATAAAATAACAAATTATTACAACAAATGTGCTAACTAAAAACCTATGCATGGCATTTGTCTGCTTCAGAAACAGATCTCTTCTCGTAGACATGGTCCATCCAGTCTGAGTCCAAGTGGTCCTGTTTACAACAAAAATGAGAAAAAAAAACCTCGTCAAGATGCGAATGCTCAGCTCTATTTCCAGATCATGGCAGACCAGATTCATACAGATATTCATCCATCCAAAGCAGTGGGGAAAAAAACTTTGCTATCTTAGAGAAGTAGTAAATCTTTGCCTCCAACAATATGCACAGCACAGGATTTTAAATGTGTCTATTGATGCACTCACAGAACTTCAGAACATGGCAGGTACCGCAGCTGTTTTACTATACACCGTTGAATCAGCCACATATGCTAGACAAAATTTGTACTTTTTTTTTTAAATCAGTTTTATGGAATTTCCTAAGCTTTAACTACTTGAGAATAATTATACAGACATGTAAAATCAAACTTTTATTACTGGGTTCAAATGCTCATATAATAAGTGAATTCAAGAACACATTTATTAAATTGTCAGTGAATGCCAAAGTGCCTGTTCACACATTTAAACATTAATATGACTTAATAATCTACTAACTTTCATATGAGCTTCCAAAGGATGTCATAGCTAGATGTGTTACTCTGGTCACAATACCTAGCATAACAGGCAGGAGTACAGTGCAGACTTGTTTATCAGCACATCAACATTCAAGAGGCAGACAAATAAGAAATCATGGACTGAATTTGGGAGAAAGTGGGTGAACAAGAGGAAAGAAGATGATGGCAGAAGGAACGTGTTTTGGTTGCAACAGAAAAGATTAAGACATTTTGTGCTAGCAGCAAATGTATTTATTTTAAGAAATAAAAAGCAAGGCAAGGTGTGGAATAGCTGTACATTAATTTTTTTTTTAAACACAGAAAATGTGCAAAATACTTCACATAAAGTCCTGCTGGTTAATTGATTTTGACCATCTTCATAGTGACCTCTTTGAATCAGGTAACATGACCAAACAGAAGCCTCCCCCCTCGAAAAAATAACTGCTACTGCTTCATCCATGTTTCAGACAATAGCCCAAAGCATTCCACCTAACTTCCTGGACAGCAGGACTTGACGTTTGTGAATACTGATACCTTGTGGCTAATGCATAAGTCTTCTATTGGAAAAGATTTTAAAATGTCCTTCTCAAACAGCAACCTACCAATAACCCTCAAACAAATTGTGGTCAGACCTCAGCTTAGGAAACTAACTCTGGTCATTAACATACTTTCCAGATATCACCCAGTTTTGAACCTCCCCTTTCTGAAAGAGGTTATGGAGAATGTGATGTCAGGACAACCTTAACAATATCTTGCATTTCAAAGTCCCCTTAACCTCATGCAATCAGGGTTCAGACCACTTAATGTCTTGGAGACTGCACAGAGAATGGTGGCTTACAAGCTCCTTGAGATGTAGGACAGATGCTTAGGCTAATGCTACTTGATCCTTTGATATCATTGAGCATGGCTGCTGCTGTCTTGACTGCAACACCTAGTGGAATGGTCAGACCTTTTTCAATTGTTTCCCTTATTCGTTTCAGGAGAATCTTAGAAGGTTTTATTTAGGTGACTACTTCTCCTTCTCATTGTCAGCTCTGGGATCAAGCAGGGCTCAGCCTTGTTGCCTATGGTGTACAACATCTATACTAAGCTGATGGAAGAAATAAAAGATCAAGTGGGCTACAGCATCATGAGTGTGCTGAGTGTCCTCATTTCCCCCCTCCTTTTCATCAGACCCAGACCCAGCTGTTGCTGGGCTATCAAAATGTTTGATAAAGACTGAAGCTTGGCTAGAGCTCATCCTAGCTGAGATAGAAGTGATGTTGATTGGCAGTAGGAAGCCTTGTGAAAACCTGGAAAAACCTATGCCTACAGTATCAATTCAAGACACCTGCCTGACTACTGTTAATATGATCTGCTAGATCACTCACTGTTGCTAGGCTCTCAGGTTGCACCACATTCCAACTACACATGATGAAGAGATTGTGCCCTTTTGTTTCGGGTTTGGTTTTCACCTGTGGCCACACATGTCTCATTAGGCCTGTCTGCTACAAAAGACTACCAAGGACCAAGCAAGAAAGCTACCTGGAATGTTTTGGAAGGGCAAAATGTAGCTCGCCTGCAGCAAGCTGGGATGAAGATATCACAGCTGTATCCTGCTCTGTGCACTGCCTGCCTGTTAAGGGTTAGATGAAATTCAAAGTAATGATAAATATCTACAAAGATGTAAATAGTCTAGGCTTCAGCTGCATTAGAAAGCACCTCTCCATCTTCTATCCTATTTATAAAATATTTTCATAAGTAACACTAGAATCTCACTTATGATCATCACCTTTGCCAAGTACAAGAGACAGAGCTTTCTAAGGAGTAAATACTCAGGAATTTGCTTCTGCAAGGAAGAGATGTCAGCCTTAAACTGGTCCCTGAACAGATATGAAAACATGGACATTTTAGTCACTGACTAAAACTCTCTTGCCTCCTTGACTCTAAAGCTGCAGAATTCTATTAGGAATTTAAACAGTCCCTTTTTAAGCTATGTAAAGTTTGCCTAGGTATCATGGTGAAGGATAGCTTATAAACTATATAGAAATAAAGCAATCAAAACTGTTCTTTTCACCACAGAGACTAGGCTATTGGATCAGCATCATAGCCAAGTACTTATATGGTCCACTATAGAATCTGAATTCCTAATAATCATCCATGGATTTTTTCCTCCTTACCAGCCCTCTGAGGGAGGTAAGGACTATCACCATTTCATAGATCTGTAACTGAGGCTCTAGGTAAACTAAATGACCAGCACAGGAAATACCAGCTCTACACCACACTTCCTTTTCTAAGCTTTTGCTTTTGTGGGTTCTGATTTTTATAATGTTTCCTGTGCCTCAGGGTTAGATTTGCCAACTTCCTGCACCTGTCTCTCTAGTTAGTTAGGGTAATCTGCCTCTTCCAGTCATTAGTGGCCTGGCAACCATACACAGTAGGGTTTGCACAGCTGTATGGATTAGCTTCTTGTCATTTCCCTAGTTTTCTGGGAAGGATAGAGAGACAGAACACTACAGTATTGAACAAAGACTAAAAAAAGAAAAGAAAACTCTGAGCCTTCATTCAGATACCATTCACTCAGATACTCATACCCCCCAAAGCAAGAAAAAACTCATCAGGAAAGAGAGCTAAACATGAAAGGAAAACCCCAAATCCAAAAAGTCTCTTAAACAGACTGACCATCCTGTCACAGACCAGTAGTGTTAACATACAAGACTATTTCTCTATCTAATGGATCTTCTCTGCAGGCTGCTTTGCATTCATTTTTAAGAATCTTAAAAGACATTATATTTGTGAGGCTTCTTTTCAGTCTATGAATCCCTAGGGTGAAATTAGCATTCAAATTTCATTACACCACTTGATCCATTTCTAAATAACATGAATAAAATTGAAAATGGCAAAGGTCTTAGAACACTTCCCGGACATCCAGTAAGCCTCTTAAATTGTTAATAATTATTATACCCATTTTAGAAATGGCAACTGAGGCAAAATGAGGTTACACCATAAAAGTCACACAAGTCAGTGCCAGAAATAGTAACAGATCCCAGGACTCTCAATAATGTAGAAAGAGAGAACAAAAGAGAAAAAGAAACTATTATGTCAATGAAGATTGCCAATGCTACCATAACAAATGAGATCAAAACAATATCACACCTGTCCACTCACAGCTGACCTTACAAACCAAATTGTATAAGAGGGGAGGTTGAGGTATGCCCACGATATATATCAGTCTATTTTATTTTATTTTTAGAAAAGTTAATGGAAATGCAGCTTGATCTACCCTAATATCATTATAATTTGGTGAGATGTGGAATATCCTCCAGAACATAAATTTGCATTTTTGAATGAACTATGACAACAAACACAAAATCCCAATGGCTATTTATGTAGAACTCAGCCTACAGCCAATCAGCTATAGGAAGATGAGCACACATTAGCAAACCCTTCAACTCTATGTCCAGAAACAAAAAGATAAACACATCAAAATGATTACAAAAAAAGATGTTTTAAACAATGCTTTGGACTACACAGCCACTGTGAATTTCCCACACAAAATATGAAGACTTCTGTGGTTTATGCTGAAAATATAAGTAGAAAAAGGTAAATTGGGTGTAGGAAACTGCAGTACATTGATCTTCCAGGTTTACACCCAGGGGCACCGTCGGTGCAGGTGAGAAATACTGTCATTTTCAAAAATCCCCTTGCAACTCTCCATAAACCAACAAACTTTCAGCTCAACCCATTTTTTTCCTTTCTAAGAAAAACTCTTGTGTTAAACATACCATTTAAGAAAGCTGACAGCCCATTACTGAAAGGAGCAGAATTACCTTGTTTTCTTCCATAGAGGATCACATCGTTTTAACACTTTGTGAGTATATTCTAAGGCCTAACATTATGAAACTGCTTGAAAACTAATCTGATAAACTGATGTTACACCCATGTCTGAGCTATTGAAGTCCTTAAATCATGGTTCAAAACTTCAAGGAGCAGAGAAGCCTCCCTCCAGTCAACCATGCCCCATGCTACAGAGGAAGGCAAAAAAACCTCCAGGGCCTCTCCAATCTGCCCTGGAGGAAAATTCCTTCCCGACCCCAAATATGGCAATCAGCTAAACCCTGAGCACCTGGGCAAGATTCACCAGCCAGATACCCAGGAAAGAATTTTCTATAGTAAATCAGATCCCATCCATCTAATATCCCATCTCGGGGATTTGGCCTATTTACCCTGAATATTTAAAGATCAATTACTTACCAAAATCCCATTATCCCATCATACCATCTCCTCCATAAACTTATCGAGTAGAATCTTAAAACCAGATAGATCTTTTGCCCCCACTGCTTCCTTGGAAGGTTATTCCAAAACTTCACTCCTCTGATGGTTAAAAACCTTCGTCTGATTTCAAGTCTAAACTTCCTGGTGGCCAGTTTATACCCATTTGTTCTTGTGTCCACATTGGTGCTGAGCTTAAATAATTCCTCTCCCTCTCCTATATTTATCCCTCTGATATATTTATAGAGAGCAATCATATCTCCCCTCAACCTTCTTTTAGTTAGGCTAAACAAGCCAAGCTCCTTAAGTCTCCTTCATAAGACAAGTTTTCCATTCCTCGGATCATCCTAGTAGCCCTTCTCTGTACCTGCTCCAGTTTGAATTCATCCTTTTTAAACATGGGAGACCAGAACTGCACACAGTATTCTAGGTGAGGTCTCACCAGTGCCTTGTATAACGGTACTAAAACCTCCTTATCCCTACTGGAAATGCCTCTCCTGATGCATCCCAAAACCGCATTAGCTTTTTTCACAGCCATATCACATTGGCAGCTCATAGTCATCCTATGATCAACCAATACTCCAAGGTCCTTCTCCTCTTCCGTTACTTCTAATTGATGCGTCCCCAACTTATAACTAAAATTCTTGTTATTAATCCCTAAATGCATAACCTTACACTTCTCACTATTAAATTTCATCTTATTACTATTACTCCAGTTTACAAGGTCATCCAGATCCTCCTGTATAATATCCCGATCCTTCTCCGAATTGGCAATACCTCCCAGCTTTGTATCATCTGCAAACTTTATTAGCACACTCCCACTTCTTGTGCCAACGTCAGTAATAAAAAGATTAAATAAGATTGGTCCCAAAACTGATCCCTGAGGAACTCCACTGGTAACCTCCCTCCAACCTGACAGTTCGCCTTTCAGTAGGACCCGTTGCAGTCTCCCCTTTAACCAATTCCTTATCCACCTTTTGATGTTCATATTGATCCCCATCTTCTCCAATTTAACTAATAATTCCCCATGTGGCACGGTATCAAACGCCTTACTGAAATCTAGGTAAATTAGATCCACTGCATTTCCTTTATCTAAAAAATCTGTTACTTTTTCAAAAAAGGAGATTAGGTTGGTTTGGCACGATCTACCTTTTGTAAAACCATGTTGTATTTTGTCCCATTTACCATTGACTTCAATGTCCTTAACTAATTTCTCCTTCAAAATTTTTTTCCAGGACCTTGCATACTACAGATGTCAAACTAACTGGCCTGTAGTTACCCGGATCACTTTTTTTTCCCTTTCTTAAAAATAGGAACTATATTAGCAATTCTCCAATCATTCGGTACTATTCCTGAGTTTACAGATGCATTAAAAATTCTTGCTAATGGGCTTGCAATTTCAGGTGCCAATTCCTTTAATATTCTTGGATGAAGATTATCTGGGCTCCCCAATTTAGTCCCATTAAGCTGTTTCAGTTTCGCTTCTACCTCTGATATGGTAATATCTACCTCTATATCCTCCTTCCCATTTGTCATGCTAACACTCCTTACAGATGTGGTCATATTATCCATTCTTTGACTGACTGACCTACATTCTGCCCACTAATCCATCTTCATAGGGATTTATTCTGTGACTTCAAAGGAACTAGGCTGATTTTCACCAGTTAAAGATCTGACCAAATTTATGCCAAAAGTTTAATCAGCTAATTTTAATCTTCTGGCCAATCGTTAAATGTCAATTCACAGATTAATGTATTTTAAGGCCAGAAGGGATCTTTGTGATCCTTGAGTCTGACCTTTTTAATAACACAGGCCATAGAATTTCACCCAGGAATTCATATACCAAGCCCACATCTTGTGGATCAAGTTGTTTGAATAGGTCTTTGAATTCATAGAGCTGGAAGGAAGTGCCCTATAAAAATATCATGGGCTGAAATTTCCATGCCCTTCTTGACTCTGTGGGTATTTTCTCATCTTGGCTAAAAAATCAGTATTCAATTACATTCCAAGATTAAATGTTTCAGAAATAATTGAGGTTACAATCAAATGCTGTCCCTTTTTAGCTCTTGGAATATTCTGATTACTTTCATCTTACAGAGCATAGCACTCTATGTTAGTCTAGATGTCAAAGAGGGAGTGACACGTGAGTCAGCAGGGCAGAGCGAGAGAAAGGGGAAAAGATTAATATATGCTAACAGCAGGCCATGGTGGGTAAATTTAGTCTAAAGGACTGTATTGCAGGTCACAGGGATGGAGGTGGAAATCACGTCCCATTGGCTGTGCAAAAAAACCCTTACCAATGGTGTGGCTAAGGTCTAAGAAAGAGAAACAGGAACAGAATCCCAAAAAGTAAAGGAAAATAAGTCTGAAAGATGGTGTAAAAAGCCATCAGGTAATGGAGGGGCTTTTTTATTGTTAAAAAGGAACGTTACCAGAATGTGTATGAAAATATCTAAACACCAGCAATAAAATGAGACTTGGCACTGAAAATTGACGGTTTATGAAGTTGTCTTTGAAGTTTGAAGTTTATTGGAGAAAATTGCACTTTTGACTGATGAGAAATTTGATCATAGTTGATGGGGTGATACCCACAAGAAAGGGTTAAATTGTAATTTGATTTTTTTTTTAATTAATACATTTCTAGTTTTTTAAACATCTAGTTTGGGAATTTCCAAATCACCTAAGTGACTTTCAGTGGGGGCTGTGCTCCTAAGTCATTTAGATGCTTTTGAAAATGACACCCCTAGTTTATTGACATATTCAGACTATTTGTTTCAGTGTTTTAAGGTGCTTTATGCACAACATGTAGAACAGAAAGGTTTTGATGATGAATTATTTAGCGATCTGCAGAAAATACTCTTAAAATCTGCTCTTATGCATTTATTTATCCTGGAAAAATTCAGATCCAGCATCTGTTGTCCTACTTGTTTTACTGTCTAACGATGAGTGCTTGTGAGACTTGTTTACAGCAGATTTTTTTTTGGTTCCCCTCAGAAAGAAAATAGGAAGAGAGTTAAAACCATTATTAATATTTGAATGATACAATGTGTTTGCTGGCAATACATTGAGTAACTCAACTAACTTCCACCAAACCAGATGTTTTTAAGAGCAACACACTATTAGGAAACATAAACAAGTAAATAAGAAAAATGAATAAAGGTGGAAATCAAAAATATCTGTTCTGGGAGTCCCCCATCCATCCCACCCTGCATATTTTGATGGATTTGAGACAGGGACCCTGGAACATTTCTTGAAGGGTCTGGTCACTCAACTCCCTGGAACATTTGGATTGTTCTGAACCTTTTACTCACAGCTGTGCCCTGAAGGTACCTGAGCCCTAAAGATGTTACACATTCAGTAGGATTATGTTATTCTGCAGGAATAGCACCTCCTATAGCGTTTCATCATAGGCCTTTACAGTCACCAGGTCATATCAGATCTGTTAGATTCAGAAGAGTAAAATTTGACTTTATAAGATGGTTTTGCAGTGAACCAGGGCTAGAAATATGGCATGGTTAGTGGTGTCAATGTGAGTCTTCATCTTCAGTCAACCTTTCTCCTACATAATCCTCTGACTGACTCATTGTTTTAAGATGGTTTCCTCTTGCTTTGGACTTCTCCTGTTTTGTTCATGACACCAATTTGCAGTGACCCTGGGTGAGGCGAGGTGAGGTGAGGTGAGGTGAGGCAGAGGCAAACCAAGTCAAAAGGGATCATTTTAATTTTTTTAGAACTTTATAAGGAAAAATCCAAAATTGAAGCAGGAACATAAATAATATAAAATATTATTAAATACTGACTACTTGTAATAATAAACCAGAAGTGACTAACCTTTGTGAGCTTGTACACACTACTTTTCCTTTCTTTGTGCATTTAACACTAAATGCATCATTATTAACAAGAACAAAAGAAATTCCTTGACGGTGTACTGTGTCATTTCAGAAAAGGATCAATGTTTCCTCTCCTAGCTTATAAATCCAACTCCACTCTTGCTGTCCTATTCTTTGCTTCTTTTCAGCTTGAGGTGCGCCTTGGGGTCAACATTTCTGTGGCTGTACCTCTTTTCACTGAGTTTATCCACAAGTGAGGTTTCTTCACCTAGTGGGTCCTCACTAAGCACCTTTGAACTGCATTCCTTCAACAGATGTTCAAACAGTCATTCTCTCTGCTCAATTACTTTGGGTCCTTCATGGTTGGGCTTCTTGTTTACTGTTTTCAGGACCTTTTTCATCTAACACAGCCTTTTGGTCAATTCTCTTTTTCCACCGGTTTTTCCACCTTTCAGCTTTTTTCCCTTCATATTCTCTCTCCAGTACATCTGTAGATTTTATTCCCTCAACTTCCTTTCTCCAATAGTGTCTGCTCACATGCCGAGTTCTGTTCTTTCTGTGTCTCCATTGTTTTGGGCAGCAAACTGGCTTCTTGGCTCCGGATGCTTCAAGTTGCTCCAAGAGGCAAGCCCCATTGATTTCATATTTAACCCTTCAGATTGAGTGAGTGACTTTTTTTTTTTAATCACATCTGGTAATTTTTTAACAGAGTTTTATGTAAAGAGCATTCACTCATTCCTAAAGGAGAGTTTTAACATGAAACTCCCTGTAATAGCAAATTGGTTAGAAAGTCCACAGAGAGAGATCTTAAAACCACGACAAATTAATTGAGATTCTCTGCAAACTAGGTTATTCACTGGTACAAGGACAGCACAGGTGCTTCACAATTCACTCCATTTCTATCCACTGCAATGATTCCAGATGAGATGATAGGATTGTGAATCAAACCACTGAAAACCCACATTATTATAGAGGGGAAAAGTTTTTAAGAGGTTTCACAGGTTATTGTTGCTAGGGAAACCATCTCATGGTAGCCATATGTTCAGAATACTTATTTTCCTTTGTTCTCAAGAAAATTAAAAAACATCTTGATGCAGCATGTAGAAAAAAGTTATACGGAAAATATCTATATAAAATCACATATAATGGAATTAAAGGTATTAAAGAACAAGCCAAAGTTCCACCAATCCACCAAAAATTATACTATGTACAGTCATTAATATACAGGATGTATGTTCTCTTGTGCTTTTGTATGATTGTTAATATTTATTTATTTTTATTATGTTCGTGATTAAAAATCCTCATGTGGGATTGGGCTCCATTATGCTGGGTGCTATACCCCACAGAGTAAAAGATGGTTGCAGTAACTAACCTTTGTTTCATCCTCCTTTGCTGTTTGTAGATTCTGCTGTACAGATTTTCTGTCTTTGAAAGCTAGGTACTGCTGCTGGTGGGAACAGGAACCCCCATCCCCAACTATACCTGTTTGTCTAAATACATTCTGATATACAACAGATTGAAAGGCAAGAATATCTCCAATCTGGATTAATACCCTGTCACTCTCTGGCTGTATCCCACTTGGCTTTCCTTCCATGCATGTACGGAGATTGTGTGACTCCCAAAATCTTGGCTCTGATGAAATGTGTGTGTGACTATCAAGAAGCATTCCCATTTTATTTTTAATTAATCCAGTGAAAGAGAGAACCAGAAATGTCTTGGCTTTTACTATAGACATGCCGAATCTTGCACAGAGATCGCAATGCTGAGGGCCTCAGCAAGCTGTTTGGAGCACATCAGACTTAATACACTGTGCTGCCTTTTGTGAGACTTCCATGTAGTATGTTGGATGGAAGGCTCAGAACAGGAGAGGTCCTCTTATGATAGGAAGTTAAATAACCAATTGCAGTTGGTTAATATAAATGGCCATGCACTGTGAACAAGGAAGTTTAATTCTTTGGCTAATTTTTCAGGGCAGGGGTTACTAGAGATGAAAACCTCTTCAAAAGAAAAGAAGGAACTTAGATTTAATCTTTAAACCTGCAGATTGTAATTTTTTTACAATGATTTTAACATATTTCTTATTATTTTAAAAATATGTCCTATCCATTTAATGCTTGTGAAAAGTATCTTTCCAGGTACTTATATAGCCCCCATTACTGTAATATTTGTAATTCCCTGCCTCACAGACTTTAATGTATTTATTCTCAAAGTAGCCCTGTGTGGTAGGGAAGTGAGAGAGATAAGTGTGAAGGATACACATATATCTATATGAGAGTGGCCTAGTGTGCATAAAGTTTAATTTTCTTTAGCTTCAATTGGATTTATATTAATGGGACCTAAAAAAAATCTCTGCAGGTTTTCGCTGGGCCGTAAGTCACATCCCTGAATATGGCAAAGCGGTAATAGATTTGAAACCAGCTGCACCCCTTAACCCAAGGTGGGCAAACTCTTTGGGCTGAGGGCCACATCTGGGTGAGGAAATTGTATGCAGGGCCAGGGCCAGGGGTTCGGGTGCAGGAGGGGATGCGGTGTGCAGGAAAAAGAAAAGGAGTACTTGTGGCACCTTAGAGACTAACAAATTTATTAGAGCATAAGCTTTCGTGAGCTACAGCTCACTTCATCGGATGCATTTGGTGGAAAAAACAGAGGAGAGATTTATATACACACACAGAGAACATGAAACAATGGGTTTATCATACACACTGTAAGGAGAGTGCTCACTTAAGATAAGCCATCACCAGCAGCAGTGGGGGGGAAAGGAGGAAAACCTTTCATGGTGACAAGCAAGGTAGGCTAATTCCAGCAGTTAACAAGAATATCAGAGGAACAGTGGGGGGTGGGGTGGGAGGGAGAAATACCATGGGGAAATAGTTTTACTTTGTGTAATGACTCATCCATTCCCAGTCTCTATTCAAGTCTAAGTTAATTGTATCCAATTTGCAAATTAATTCCAATTCAGCAGTCTCTTGTTGGAGTCTGTTTTTGAAGCTTTTTTGTTGAAGTGTAGCCACTCTTAGGTCTGTGATCGAGTGACCAGAGAGATTGAAGTGTTCTCCAACTGGTTTTTGAATGTTATAATTCTTGACGTCTGATTTGTGTCCATTCATTCTTTTACATAGAGACTGTCCAGTTTGGCCAATGTACATGGCAGAGGGGCATTGCTGGCACATGATGGCATATATCACATTGGTAGATGCGCAGGTGAACGAGCCTCTGATAGTATGGCTGATGTGATTAGGCCCTATGATGGTATCCCCTGAATAGATATGTGGACAGAGTTGGCAACGGGCTTTGTTGCAAGGATAGGTTCCTGGGTTAGTGGTTCTGTTGTGTGGTGTGTGGTTGCTGGTGAGTATTTGCTTCAGATTGGGGGGCTGTCTGTAAGCAAGGACTGGTCTGTCTCCCAAGATCTGTGAGAGTGATGGGTCATCCTTCAGGATAGGTTGTAGATCCTTGATGATGCGTTGGAGAGGTTTTAGTTGGGGGCTGAAGGTGATGGCTAGTGGCATTCTGTTGTTCTCTTTGTTGGGCCTGTCCTGTAGTAGGTAACTTCTGGGTACTCTTCTGGCTCTGTCAATTTGTGCAGGAAGGGGCTCAGGCCAAGGGATTGGGGCAGAGGAGGGATGCGGGGCATATGAGGGGGCTCAGGGAACGCGGTTGGGGTGCAGGAGGGGTGCAGAGTGCAGGAGCGGGCTCAGGGCAGGGGTACAGGAGGGGTGCAGACTGTGGCAAGGGCATCAGAGTGGGGATTCGGTTGCAGGGTGTACAAGGGGGCTCAGGGCAGGGAGCTGGGGTGCAGGATGGGTGCGAGGTGCAGGCAGGGGGCTTAGGGCTGGGAGTTGGGGGGCGGACTACAGGAGGGCTTCAGGCTCTGGCCCAGCACCTAAATCGGCTTCATGGTGGCAGCGGTGCAGTGTGGGGTCAGGGCAGGCTCCCTGCATGCCTGGCCTGGTCCCACACCGCACTACTCCAGGAAGCGCTGCGGCCCCTGGGATGGGTGGGCACACGGCTCCACATGCACTGCCCTTGCCACGCCTCCAGGTATCTCCCCCAAAGCTCCCATTGGCCGCGGTTCCCCGTTCCCGGCCAATAGGCGCTGCGGAGCGTGGTGTCTGGAGGCAAGGGCAACGCACGGAGCCCTCTGCCCCCCTGCCCAGGGCCGCAGGGGCGAGGTGCCAGCTGCTTCTGAGAGCAGTGCGGGGCCTGCGGCGCCACGGGGGGCAATCCCGCGGGCCGGATCCAAAGTCCTGAGGGGCCAGATATGGCCCACGGGCAGAAGTTTGCCACTCCTGCCTTAACCATTAACTCCAAAAGAGTGGGTTGAAACAGCTTCCATGGTCTCATCTCCTGTTTATCTCCTGCTTTTTATATTTTTTGGAGTAAGCACATGCTTGTGATCTAGGAAGATGTTGTAACAGAACTGCCTGTTGAAGGGAGGGGCTTTTCCAAAGTGACCTAGTGTCAAGTTTGCCCACCCCTGACCAGGACTGGCCCACATTTTTGGGGTACAAGACGTCGGATGGCCAATTTGCTCAGATGATCTCCAGGGAGATGCCATAAGGGAAACCAACTAGAATAGCTACAGTAACAATCATGGTAAATGCAGAAGACTGTGTTTTGCTCAAGGATCACCAAAACAACAAAAAAGGCTGATGCCCCTGCTTTCCCTTAGGTTACTCCTAAGGTAAGAGGAGATCAAGACGACCACAGGCTATGCCTGCCTGACAGCCAAGTGCGTGATGTACCGACCAGAGACAACATCACATATCCCCCTGAACTGCAATCTTGACTCTGATGCTCCAAAGGCTAAGCAAACTGAAAAACAGATTTTTTGATGTAACTTTTCCCCCCCTTTTCTCTCATTTGATATAGTTTTGGAGACACTGATACTATTATTATTGATTTTTTTTTCTAATATTTTGAATATGTTAATGAGTATGTGGGTGTGTATGTATTTAAGAAATAGCACGTGTATACATTTATACTAGGGGTGCACCATTAGTAATTAATCATTTACTAACCCAAATTAGAAGCAGGTCCTACAACCTCAGATCACAGGATGTCACTTTGGGTTAGTGAAAATGTCTGTATCACACCATTCTGCTCACACAGGGAATTGAGAATTGCTGATCCCTCTGTATTAATAATAGACAAAAGAGAAAGAAGGGAGAAAATCCAGTATGTCACTTAATAAATGGTACTTGGAAGGAATCTAAGTAATACTTCAAGGGCTGAGAAAGAAATGATGTCTCCTTAAGTTTCCGGGGTTTGTATTTGTAAATATTGACCATGTTCTGTATTAACCTCATAACATGATTATTTGCTGTATTAATTTGATGACTTGATCAATTGGTAATGCAATTTAATACTTTTGTTGATGTATTGACTTCACTCCAATTGGAACTGAGATTTGGTAATCTGAGATAGTAGTATGTAATCTTTAGTTATAAGTGATAACTCTAGGAAGAAATGTTTGTTTCAAACTTGCATCAAGGGTCAGAAACTTCAAGGGCAAAGGTAACTCAACAGAATATTTTAGATTTGCTTCGCTCTGCCTCTAAATTAACTATGTTGCTTGCCCAAGGTCACACATGTATCATGGAAAAGCAGTGTCTTGAGCCCAGGTCTCCCAAGTCCTAAATTAGTTCTCTAACAACTGGACCAGACAGTTTAAAATTAAAAACAATACTTATCATTATTAATAACAATAATTGTATTAGCTCACCTGATACCCCAAACAGGATCAGGTCAAAGAAATAACACAGTCCCTGCTTCGGAGACCTCACAGTTTGCTCATAGGTAATGTTCAACAGGTGACTAAATGGACAAAATGGGGGCAGCTGGAGAAGGTAACTGTACAGACGGGATGTCTGCATAGTTATTACTCATTGTGATGTAAGTAATCAGTAGGGGTTGCCAGCCTGACCACTAGAGATTCAAATGAAACCTTTCTTCCTACATAGTTTAGTTATGCTTATTTACATGGCTTCCAGTTTTGTAACTGAGAGCATCAGTTTTCCAAAAGCACAGCTAAAGAAACAGAAGCTAATGCTTGATCTTGCTGCCAAAAGAGATCATGTATTAGTATATCATTCAAACAATACAGGTTCTGAATTTGTCCTTGTTAACTCAGGCCTTTACTCAGGCCTGTTGCCAACCCACTCATCTTGTTGTCAGATAAGTGGGTTAGCGGTAGCTTTATACCTCAGGATGTTTATTCTGGCTAATTTAACAACTGATCTTCTAATGTCTGGTGCTTTTGCAATTATGTCCCAGTTGAGGTTTCCAACTGAGAGCAGTTTGCATTAAGTTTCTGAATCTCTGCTTTGCAATCTTAGTATCTCGTTCCTTTTGATGAACATGAAGAAGATTGCTCCTAGGGATACCTGAACCTAAAATGAACTGAGAATGTATTACAACTTTTAAACTTTCCAGGCAATGGAGGAGAAATTCACACCAACCCCATCCCTCTCAACAGCTGTTGCTACAAGGTGATATTGCTTAAGAGTCTCAAAATAGAACAAAGCAAATAGGATCTCTGTAAGGGTTCTAGTATATTTTGGCAGCCCCCAGCTGGAATCTAATTGCAATTTAAACAGAGAGCACAAAAAAAGCATTTTAGCCTCCATACCTTTATGGAGTTTGGTTAAATTAAACCATAGATCATAATAATGCAGATTTTCTTGAAAGAGATTTCTAACATTATAGACACTATAAATATGTGATGGATGTCTTTTCCATCCCCAGTAACATGTAGGGTTTGTTCAGCAGAGTATAGTGAATCAGACTTTGAGAATCACTAATAAAAAAAATAAGATATCGAGAAGAGCAGTTCTCTATTTTATACATTTTTCATTGATAATTCCACTTTTCCAAAATTGTGATTATATGGTAAATATAAATAAAAAACTAAAAAACTTTCATCCAATACTAAGTTCTATTGTTTGAAAGAATTTTCCCCTTCACCCCCAAATATATCACTAGACAAAAATGTCTCTCCTGGTAAAAGGAAGACTGGAAGCATAGATAATTGACTCTGTTGCATCCTCTTGCACAGACAGATTCATCTACATTCCAGGGGAGAGTCATATAGTTGCTTTGCAACAAGGTTGAAGGGAGGGCTGAATATTTCCTCTCTTGGATTATCATCCAATATGCCAGTAGGGAGAATAAACCTGTCAATAAACTAAGAAGCCAAGTGGGAGTAGCAGGCCACCCATCTTTTCTGCCCTCATCCTGAGAAGACAACGCAACGTGGATGTGGCTGAAAGGGAGAAGGGCCTTTTAGGGTTCAGGAACAGAAGTCTGCAGGGCCTAATGGGGTTTCCATAAGTTTGAATATGCATATCCATTGTTTTCAGCAGTATCATGACCTCACTATTTATGACATTATAACTCTCAGCTATAAGGCAGCCAAAAGATCTACCTGTCAAAATGAGGTATGAATAAGAACAGAGAGATCAGCCTCCCGGTAAAGAAATGTATTCTCTGACTGCCTTCTGTTTATGGGCACCAGCAGAAAATCTTTAAACTGACAAAATAACAACAACGATTCTGTATCTGTGATAACAGCAAGGAAATTGTGGGTGACTGCAAAGACAAAATATGTGTGTGAGGGATATCAACTATTCTTTTATTTTATGATTCAAGTCAAATAACAATTTAAATAAAGCTTTGCAAAGTCCAAATGGTGACCAGATCAGAGAGCAGAAAAGGGTACTTTCTTGTAGTCACAGCTAGTTTCTTTGTAAAATATTCAGTGCATTTAAAGCTACATATATACTTCACATCCATTAGTGTACATTTATATTATATTATATTATGTTATATTATATTATATTATATTATATTATATTATATTATATTATAAGATGCGCAACTTGAGGGCACCTTAATGGTTGTCATTTTGCAAAGGATTGGTTCACAGTACTTTCTGAGAATTAGAGCCCTTTAAGATTTTGGAACTTTAATATTTCAGTTTTAAGTGCTCCAAATCATTTGTCACTTTTGAAAACTCAGATATTTTGTGGGTGTGTGCGCTTACAAAAACAATGGAGCAAGAGAGAAAAATGGAATGGATCTGAAACACTTATTTGTGGAAGGGCCCAAACATTATATTTTATGTGAATGTCACCTCCTATCCAGAGATAGGTTGAAGAGAAAGGATTTAGAGGTGAAATTCACCAAAAGAAACAATCTTGTCATTTCTTCAAGGTCATCTCAGGCCTTTTCCTACCTAAAAAAAAAATAAATCTCATATGGAAACCATTTCTGGAGTTGTATTGCGAATATTTGGCAAGTAGGTTAGCTTTGCCCTGCTTGATTATAACAAGATCCTATAGTCATTTTATGCAGTGATTTATGCCCTGATCAACCATGAGAACTTTTAATTTAACATTGTTGCATAGATTCCACACTGTCTGATGTAAATTTGCTATTTGAATAATCACAAACCAGTTCATTCAAATGGGCACATATTCTTGTATCTAAAACTTCCCCAAATGTGTTGTATTTGAGAAGACGTTATTATTCTGTTATCAAGCTGATCAGAGGCTGACAATTCCCTTTTGTGGCAACTTTCAAGGTTTTGAGATTTAGTTTTGTTCTGCACTGGAATGAAAACAAAAGCTTTTGACCACTTTTGCCATAATGGAATCGTGGCAAAATGTCTATTTTCAGATCCAAACCTGAGCTTTTCAGGGAGGGAGAGGTATGTATAAGAATCCTGGTTATTACAACACTGGCCTAAGATGTGGGATTCCAGTATTTGCTCTCCATGATTCAGAGCAGTTTTTCATCCCACATCACTCTGAGTCAGGCAGAGCAGGGACTTAAACCTGTCTTCCACATCTCAGGCCAGTGCCCTGGCCACCAATCTTTTCTCAACAAGCAAAAACAAAACACGTTTTGATGAGAAGTTCTTAAAACCAATACATCCTGTTGGGACTCTCTCCGAGATCTCTTTCCACTCGGCTTCCCAAGAATTTAGTTTGACTCCAGATCTTGTCATTCATGTATCTTTATTTGGCATACAGCAGTGCTACGCTGAGTTGATCAGACTCAGATGCGGGGTGTGGGTAGCCTGGGGGTGGATGCAGGCTACATCACTGCTTCAAAGTTAAACAGAAACCTTCTCCCTCTTTATGCATCTCATTGGATTTACTATACATTGCATCACATATTTTTGGATCGGCTTGATTACTTCACATGTGCTGTCCACACACTGTCCTGGTACAACTTCCTCTTTACCTCATCTCTATATTCCTAACTTATTTTGTCCCTTGTTATCTACTTCATAGTAACTAGTTTCCTAGGTGTTCTCCCTCTTATCTTAGTTGGCTCAAACATTCTGTCTTCTTAGCCTAGTAACCTATTTACTTATCTTATTTAGCACAACCATTCTGTTTTCAACCTGATAATTCATTTACCTCCCTAGTTCTAGCTTCCAAAAAATGAGGCCTCCCTCCGTGTGTTGATTACTCATGTCGGGCCAGGCACCAGCTACATATCCCTGTGCAATGTTTCAGCTTTGGCGACACAGCATATTTTAACAACATTTAATTGAAAAAGTTCCAACCAGCTCTAGTCATAGTATCTTGAGAGTGATGAAATTAATGGAGCTGTGCACAGGTGCACACGTTCACCGGCATGGCTCCAGCTGCAGATTCTGGGCCAAGTTGCGTGTGAAAACATAACTTATAGTGCTTTACTGTCATACCTAGAGCTGACCCACATTTTAGAAATTTGAATTTTTCCAGTGAATAAAAGGGACGTATTTACATGAAACATTTTCACAGATTTTCACCAACTCTAGGCATAGCCCTCAATGCTTCACAGGCCTTTCCTTATTGTCATCCTTGCAATATTATTTCTGAGTTACAATGCCTGATCCCTTGGTCAGAGACCTGCCAATCTGATTTTTCCTTAAAGTGTCATCCACTATGTTGCTATATAAGTAATAAATAATAATAATAAATAAATAAATAATGGTGAGAATACCAAAGGGAAGGTAACTTTTTTTGTTAAAAAAATACCAGATGAGCACAGTGCAGACAGTAGAGGACTAACCTAGTTTTGCATTATAACTTTCCATTTTGTTACAATAAATTCCATATAAGAGTAAATCAAGCCTTTAGCCCTTCTCATGTTCTAATGAGCGCTAAATCCATTTGTATTATTGCTTTAATACCTTATGCTGACAAAGCTAATAATTTACTCAATCTGTACCTTCTGTTGACTTCTTGGAGCAATTTCTTTCAAATTTAAATGAGTTCTAACAGCTTAATTCAATTATCAGGTTTTAGCAAACCATTTTTATTTCTTTTTTTAAAACTTCGTCCTGGAATTGCCTTTTCAGAAACATCACTGCAAGCAGAAATCAGTGGAAAGATATTTTCAGAATAACAATACAAGTGAGATCATTACTATTTGATTGTGGTAACTTCCATAATGTGGAAGACTCTGGAAGAGTACTGAAAAAACAGGAGTACAGTTGTGAATGCAAGTACTGTGTTCTTCACTTAGCCCTCTATGTGCTCAGTCAGGGTTATTCATTTGCTGTATAGCTAAAGGAAGACAGTAATCATAAACTAGGGGGCACAATCTAGGTCATGAATTTATAATTATTATCTTAACTATGGAAGCATCTAGGAGCTCAGCTGAGATTGGATTCCATTGTGCTAGGCTCTGTACAAACATGTAGTGAGAGACAGTCCCTGCTCTGAAGAGCTTAAAATTGAAATAAGCAAGAGGGTAAACAGATACACAGGGATGAAGTGACTTTCCAAAGATCACAGATAAGGTCAGTGGTAGATCCAGGGATAGAACCCTGATTTTTTGACTTCTTAACCCAGTGGTGGACAACCTGCCCGTCAGGGTAATCCACTGGCGGGCCGCAAGACAGTTTGTTTGCATTGACCGTCCACAGGCACGGCCGCCTGCAGCTCTCTGTGGCCGTGGTTCACTGTTCCCAGCCAATGGGAGCTGCAGGAAGTGGTGGCCAGCAAGTCTCTGTGGCCCGTGCTGCTTCCCATAGCTCCCATTGGCCAGGAACAGCGAACCGCGGCCACTGGGAACTGCGGGCGGCTGTGCCTGCAGACGGTCAATGTAAACAAACTGTCTTGAGGCCCGCCAGTGGATTACCCTGATGGGCTGCAGGTTGCCCACTGCTACTAGCCAGTAGATGATGCAACCTCCCTTTTTTTTATCTTGATTTCCTTTTTTATTTTTTTTTAGGCTTTTCCATTCCAAGTTAACTTGCTGACTTATTACATTGGATTGAAACAGCTAAAACGTGTTGTAGCTTAACACAACATCAAAGGTTACATATATAATATGTATAATAAATAAGAATAGTAAATAATAAAAATTATAATATGAGAACTGTGCCATCCACATCAAAGTATATAGGCCTGATCCTACAAGATCAAGGGAATCATGCAGTTGGCACAAAAATGAGGGATGTTGTTTGATGCTTTAGAAAGTATAAAACCTTCTCTTTCTTCTTCACTTAATGCAGTGGTTACCTTTAAGAAATGGATGTTGGATAGATGACAAGAGAGATATTACTTGCCTTAGTTTGTAGTAAGTATGCTTGTCATAAGTTTGGTTACTAGAGCAGGTGTTCAATTCATCCTTCATACTCTTTCCAAGTTTATTAACTACAACATGAAGCTATCAGTGACCAATGGCCATTTCATAGTTAGTGTCACATACAGTTCATTACATATATGAATGGAGGATAATCATGTTGCGTCTTGGCACCTCACATAACTCCACAGTCTAATATCCTGAGCCCAAATTGGCTACAACACTATTGCATATAACCCCATATCCATCATGTTAATGTGCTTCAATGTGACACATATAAAATGAAAAATAGCTTTGACACAGTGAGAAAGAGATTTTGAGATGTCTTTATGTATGAATGTGTATCTTATCTCTTTGATGACAATATTGTGGGCCTTGCTGTGAAAATTTCAGAATCATCTAAACCTTTGGAGTTTGCCAAGAGCAATGCATGTAGTATGGGATTCAAGGTTTGTTTGAAAGTTCTAAAACAAAATGCTTAGTCAGACTAAATTTTATTAAAACTACTCTCCCAAGATACTGTAATTGATAGATCGCAAACCACTTTATTCAGATGGGCACAATGCCTTGTACTTGGAACATTCCCAAAAGCATTGTCTGTGGCAAGACCTTATTATTATAATTTCAAAGTTACATTAGACTGTGTGGAGTCTGTGCAGCAACATTAAATTAAATTTCTCATTGGCTTCAAGGCTCACTATCTGTAATTAGTGGCTTCTGTTCTTTATTACACTGATCAGTAGTGCAGTGCTATTCATCACTACAGTCTTAGTTAATTATCCCTGTTAATGATTTTCACTGTGAAAAAAATCTACAGGCCCCATTTGGAAAGAATGTTTTGTGTTAAAATTATTTGATGGTAAGGCACCATAGTGAGCTGACAAGCTGTGGGAGGGAGGTTACTTATCCTGTGACATGGTAGCTTAGTTTTTTTTATTACTGAAGTGCTCAAAAAAAGGGGGGGAAGTACTATAATTCTGCATTTTGGTAGGAGGTCATGACTGTAATACTCCAGGTGTATGAGGGGGTGGGGGTTGATCATTATAGCAACATGCTGAGAAGAATTGCCACATAGAAAAAACAATAACAGAAAGGGGGAAATAGAATTTCTTTGCATGTCTGGAGAAGTCTGTATTGCTGGGTTAGTGATTGGCTCATCTATTAGAGAAAATCACATCTGTCTTCTGCTAATAAGCATGATGCACATTTATGGCTGAACTGTGCTAGTTAGATATGACAAGAATGGAAGCATTTACCCTAAACTTTCATGGGAGAAGAGTTAAGCCAATGATGAGTGCTTTTGAAAATCCTACACTTTGGCCAATCAGGTGTCCTAATGGCAGTGCTCAGTCCTTCTGTATAGAAAATATGGGTGCAGCTCTTGGGCATGGGACACTGAATAAGCAGGTGAATTTAAGAAAAATTGAAGCAATGATCTGAGAAATGGCCAAGAGTGGTCTCCACTGTGAACAAAGCTATTCATATTTTCATGCTGCATTCAATGCCAGTATATTAAGGTGATGTGTAGAAGGCGTGGGAGGGGGTACATTAGCTAAGTAGAAAATGAGGGCATATAGAGGTTTGAAGAGTGATTTATCCAGCCCTTCCCAGCCAAAGGGGCAATGACTGGACCATAGGTGATAAAGTCAGTGGAGGGGATATAAGCGGGAAAAAGTTGGGGGGGGAAAAATTACCTGCCTCTGCATTATGAACAATCCTTGGGTGAGGGCAAAATAACAATTTACCTCTTTCCTGACAGATCAGAAATTTTACATCAAAACTACCTGCTAATTACTTATTTCACATGTTCTTACATAATGAGAAATGATTACAAGAGAAGCCAAGAAGCGAGTACCAAAAATAAACCATTTAGAATAGGATGTCACTGAGATGTCAGAATCAAACAAATTTTGATTAACAGTTGATCTTGATTACCTAAAGTGCTTAATAACTGTAAAAATCGAAGGATTAAATTCCTCATGCAATGAAAATACCTGACTGTGAAATTAAACAAGAGCCTGCCACCTGCCTTCTGTGTTCAGTATTTAGAGATATATTTTCCCTTCATTTCTCAGTGCACCCCAGAATGTGTTCTGTCCTCAAGTAATCAAATTAATGCATTCAGAAAATAGACTAAGGGCTAGGATTGGTCTTTGTAAAACATTACAAACAAATGTGGTACCATTATTATTACAGGGCTAACAGAAATCACCCCCATTTCAATAAAGAAGGTAGTGAAAGGACCTGCTGCCAAAAAATAAATTAAAAAAATGACAAAGCTTCATGACAGGTGCTTTTCAGAAAGAAGATGTCTCTTGTGACTGTACTGGCTAAATGTGAAGTCATTTGTAAAAATATATAGATAAGAATGAGATGAGGGAACAACTCTAGCCCTAAAAGCCTCTGTCAAATCAGAATCTTGGATATTTTTGATTCTTGTCACAAAGAGCTTAATGGGCATTGTCAGGCTGGAAACAGCGATTTGGATCTTTGTGAGGTATCACATACTTATTCAATAATAGCAAGGATCCTGCCAACTGTAAAATTTGTAGCCAAGTAGCAGACATCCCCAAAGCAGCAGTTTTCCTCTTTTAATAGCAGAAGACACTTTCTCAGGAAATAATTTCAGAGAGCTGCAAAATAATTAACCACACTCAGAAATAAAAGCAAATGTAGCAAGTAGCACTTACTATTTATCGTTATGATTACCCTCCCCCCCACACACACACCTCCCTAACAATGTTCTTAGAGCTAAAGCATCAAAGCACATGCTTTCACTTATTATACCTCATTTGACTTTCGGGGCAAAATCAGATTTAATTCCTCTGCCTGTTTGAGTATCTGTATCTTTGTGTACAATTGCCATTGTCACTCAGTACATGTGCTGCTTCCACATCAATGCACTGCAAACACCATGTGCCAATCCCAGAGAAGAGTTACATGCAGAACTATGGAGAGCCAGGACTTGAGTTGTCCTTCCTAATATTTAATGCTGAACAAACGGATACAATAAAACAGCTGAATTTTACAATGAGCCTCAGTGCAGAGCTGTGAAATTCTTAAAATCAGACATATCATGTATGACAAGTCAGCTCATGACAAATCCTACCTCTGTATCAATGGTCAGCCTCAGGCTCATTCTTGATAGTAGGACTGGTGTGCTTCTAATGTGCAGGAGGGCTTGTGTGACTACACAGGGGTAAGCAGCTCATGCCTGGCAAGGAGCTAACTAGAATGTCCCATCCTTCCTTCCCTGGAGGAGTTCATTAAGGCTGTGGAGGCAGGAGTGAAAACTACTTGAGTGGAGTGACTCTACAGTGTCATTCCAGCCTGAGATGATGATTGCTTTTCTGCTACACATCCCGCAATGCCCAGCCCAACTCCGTGGACTGAGTGTTTGATTCACCCCTTTGTGAAAACCCCAAGAGTAAATACATTCAAAACCTCATCTATTTAGCCATGTTTCCTGTCTTCAACCCACCAATTGGTGTGCAAGCTTGGTTACTGGATTCTGTGCATAACACCCACAAAACAGATCTTTCCAATTTCAACACTAGCATTAGCACTGTGTGAAAACTGTTTCCTGCAGAGTCTCCAGGGTCTTTATCACCCTGGCAAATTGTTTATTGTATGCCTGACTATAGGGAAGTACTGATTTTGTTTAGTATAGATTGTGTTTCCCATGTGGGAGCAAAAGTGGGCCAGAGTCTTCCTCCCCACCATGGGCCACAGTGCAAAGACCAAGGAGAATTTCATTTCTCACAATCAGAGCACAAAGACTAGCCCCGAAACCAGTACAGGATGTTGTTAGCGTGTTTGCCAAAAATCTTGTCTAGGCAGGGCAGTGTAGAGGGCAATCCAGGTTTCAACTTGCTAGGGTAGATTGTATTAAAGTACATACTGCCTTGTGTACACTAGGCTTTTAGAATGTGTGTTAGACCATGTTAGCTAACCTGGTCTAACAACACACCTTTAAACCATAGCCATGGTAAGGCCAAAGAGACTATTGTCAAACCCCCAACACCAGCCAGCAGAGCTGACCCAGCATGTGCTGAATCCTATGACAAGCTGTAGAAGGAGCCACTTGGCCCATTGTACCATAAAGCCCTAGGGTGAACTATGCTTTCTTAAGGCTAAATGTCTCTGGAAGCTCCCACTGGCGAAGCACACTTATGCAACCCAATATGGAGGGTTATACTTTAAAGACGCAACATAGTCCTAAACATTTTTTACACTAATATTTTCCTTTCTTATTGTCCTTACCTGGTGAATCCTGGGCAATCAGTTATAGTAAATAGTACTAAAGTACTGTATAGGGGTCTATATAAGAACGTAAGAAAGGCCATACTGGGTCAGACCAAAGGTCCTTCTGCTCAGTATCCTGTCTTCCGATGGCACACTGCAAACCTGGAAACAAGCACTCCCAGGTGAAAAGTGCAACATCAGTCATAGTAACAGCATGATCACTCTTCCCCAGTAATGAATTCTAAACATGAAGCACACATTATAAAGCAGGGATGGGCAAACCTTCTGGCCTGAGGGCCACAACTGGGTTGCAAAACGGTATGGAGAGCCGGGTAGGGAAGGCTGTGCCTCCACAAACAGCCTGGCCCCTGCCCCCTCCCACTTCCCACCCCCTGAGTGCCCCCCTCAGAACCCCCCACCAATCCAACCCCCCTGCTCCTTGTCCCCTGACCACCCCATCCTGGGACCCCCACCCCAACTACCCCGGGACCCCACCCCCTATCTAAGCCCCCCTACTCCTTGTCCCCTGACCACCCTGACCCCTATCCACCCTGACCCCTATCCACACACAGGCCCCCCAGGACCCCTGGCCCATCCACCCTCCCACACACTTCTTGTCCCCTGACCGTCCCCTTCCAGAACCCCCATCCCTAACTGCCCCCCCTCAGGACCCCATCCCCTATCAACCCCCCCGCTCCCTGTCCCCCCCTACTGGGACCTCCTGACCCCCTGGGACCCCACCCCTTATCCAACCCCCCTGCTCTCTGTCTCCTGACCACCCCCCTCCCCGAACCTCCACCTCATCCAACTTCCCCCTGTCACCTGACTGCCCCCGGGACCTCCTGGGACCCCCCCCACCCCCTTACCAGGCTGCTCAGAGCAGCAGAACAGGCTTATTGGAATGCCTGGGAGGTGGGCGGGCGCAAGCTGCACTACTCGCGCAGCCGCATAGCTGCAGGGGTGGGAAGACAGTGGGGGGGGCAGGGGCGAGCCTCCCCAGCCGGGAACTCAGGGGCCAGGCAGGACAGTCCCACGGGCCGGATGTGGCCCGCGGGCTGTAGTTTGCCCACCTCTGTTATAAAGACATAGTATCCCAAAGATTTCAGTTCAGTAGTTGGAGTTGACAGGAAACCAAACTTTGTCTGACTCTGGGGAACAACTAACCTTATAATACACAGCAGATCTGTGAAGTAGCAGGAAGAAGTCAGTGCCCTGCTTTGAGGGTCAATACGGCAACTTTGGATATATGATTTAATGGACAAACAGTGAAGAATGTGAAACCTGTGAGTAAAGCGCTGTGAGAACTTCTGGTTGCAGCGGTCTGTAATAGCTGACCCCAGTGCTTCAGCCTTTTTAATGACCTGTCCTAAATCAAAAGAAGTACTTGTGGCACCTTAGAGACTAACAAATTTATTTGAGCATAAGCTTTCGTGAGCTACAGCTCACTTCATCGGATGCATTCCTTTTAGTATGATGTCCATCTGTTTGTATTTGGAAAGGAAGATGATGTCTGTCTGTATTTGTATGAGTTTTTTTCATGAAGTTGATAGATTTCCACTCCATACGGCTGAATTCAGTGCCTTGCATAATGACAGGTTTCAGAGTAGCAGCTGTGTTAGTCTGTATCCGCAAAAAGAAAAGGAATACTTGTGGCACCTTAGACTAACAAATTTATTTGAGCATAAGCTTTCGTGAGTTACAGCTCACTTCATCGGATGCATGCCCATGAAAGCTTGTGCTCAAATAAATTTGTTAGTCTCTAAGATGCCACCAGTCCTCCTTTTCTTTTTATGGATACAGACTAACACGGCTGCTACTCTGAAACCTGTCCTAAATCAGTTATTCTGTGCAACTTGCAAAACTGAAAATAGACCAAAAATATGGAGGGTTGTATTGTACACCCAGCAATGCATTTGTTAATCTCCACATCAAACTCCAGATTTTAGATTTCGCCGCAGTTCCATGTCTACAAATGAGGAAATATTTTGTCCAAATCATGAAATAAACTTGAATTTCAAAAAGGGTTGGTTAATAATTTTGTCCCATTATTTTCCTTGTTTGCCATTCTGGTTCTGTCCAGGGCCAGAAGGGCTGGAACACAAGAATTATAGTTATATGATATGTCTATATGTCCTCTGCAGACTTTTTTCTTTAATGTTACTCTCATCTTCTGCAGTGTCAAGCAGTGTCAGCGCTTCTAGAATACAGTTAAGCGGATTTGACTCCATCCAGAGGGCATATTACATACTAAGCCAGTCATTTAGATAGGCCCTAGATGTCCGTGTTACGTGTGCCCGTCATAATATGCTAACTTGTATGATATCATTTTTCTTGTGTCACCTTCTTTTTATATTACATATTGTTGTTTTGGTGCTAGTCAATATTTTAACTATTCACAGAGCATTATATAATGGATCCCCCACATTCTCTAATGACTATACTGTGTTGCCAGGGGTAATGCTATTAATGAAGGGAAAATGGTAACTAAAATATTTTGTTATTTGCAACTTTGTAATTTATCAATAAATGGCTGAAGTGGGAAAATAAATAGAGCTCAGTGTTTCCAAATGAAATTAAATGAAAGGGATTCTCAGTGAGATATCTATGATATATTGCTCTAGAAAGTTATTAGCTCTCCTTCTCTTAGTAAGTCATGAAACCAGGCTGCCATTGACAAAACAACACAGGAAAACCTACTAAAGGTGATAAGGTAGAAAAGCAGCAAGCTGTCAACAAACAATCAATTTACTGCAGAGGGACTACTGACTGTAACAGTGTCACACATCAACTTACCTAATAAAGTCAGCTTCCACCTAGCTGCAGGGAGAAGATAACCTTTTTTCCCTGTATTTTTAATCTGGAAATGTGGATAGCTTGTAAGACTAAAAGAAAGACTACAAAAAACAGTTCATATTAAAACAGAACCAAAATAATTACTGTATACTACTGCAGGCAGACAGATGCCCTGCCTTTATCACATACAAGTTCAAAAATAGATGGGTCTTCAATATACTTAGAAAAACAAACAAACAAACAAAATCATAGGCCTGTTGCAGGCATTTAAATGAGTGTAAATTAAAGCCTATATTTGCCCTTTATCTTCCAACTTACTCCTTTGCAATGCTTTTCCTGACAGCTCCAGAAATGCCTTGTCCTGAACAATTAAAGAGCTGACAAAAATGAAGGTGAAATAATCACTGTAGACAGCTGTTTTCTAGTTATGTCAGTCTCAGTCAGCACACTTGGCTCAGAAACATGCTACTTTAGGCCCATCAGACAAGGTTCCTCTGTGGAGGCATAGGCAAGATTTAGGGATCCTATTCCCTGTGCTCTATAAGATGTCTGATCTGCATAGGGTCTCTGTGCCCAAGTGCACAGTGAGGTTACTTGAATTGGGCTGAGGGATGGGGTACGTCAGAAGTTCTGCTGCAGCTCAGATCCATCAGCTAGTCCCAAAGAGAGAAACACACTCATCATAGGGGCTACTGTTCCCAGGCAGCTGTGATTGCAGCTTTTTCTCTCCTATGCTCCTATGCTGTGCTGAGTAAATGTGTATTAATGCTCCAGCCATACTTCATCACTGAGCCATTTGTGTAGGGTGCCAAGTTAAGGCAGTCAGTGGAAATATACCAATGCAGAGGAGCAGCAGCCAGCTTTGAGAAAGGTCTAGAAGGTATAGCTTTGTACTTTTTAAATATGAAAATATGAGAGTGCAAACAATGGAGGAGGAAAAAGAGGATTTTGGATGAGGAAATACAGTTGTGAGGAGGTGGAGATAAAAGCAGATTATTTTAATCTATTTGTTAATTGGTACTGGGGAATTCAACAGCAAAGAGTTGGTGACCAATGGAAGTTTGATATTAATAAACTTTTTGACAGGAAACAGTGTGGGATTATGCAGATGTTGGAACAATGGTTGTTATTTTCAAGCAAGCTCACTTTAAAGGGTAGAAAGTTGCTCTTATGGGAAGACAGAAAATTTGAAGGAGAACAATATTGCTTCGAAATATCACTTTAATACATATATTCATTCCTATTCCAACCCTACATTAGAACACAAACTTCTCATTGTCAGACTGGAGGAGTACAAATATTTAAACTAGAATAAATAATGTTTGACATTATTCTCTGTTTTGTTCCATATGTCAAATTCCTATGGATATTGGTGAGAGTTACATCCTGCATTGTAGATGGAATTTTCAAAAGCACCTACATGAGTTAGGAGCACAAGTCTCATTGAAAAGACTTTGCTCCTAAACCACTTAGTGGCTTTTTAAAAATCAGACCCTAAGCTGCTAGTGCATCTCAGTCCTGTCCTGCAAAGTTCATTTGTAATGGTGTTAAATCCTTGTTCAGTCTTTGACTTCACTTCCTAAACCGTCAGCAAGGACGATACTAGTGGGATTTAGGAAATTGACTGGATGGAGTTTTTCTTTGTCCTGAAATATTTTACTGAAGACTCTCATAACCATAAAGTTAAAGTAGAAAGCATTTATTTGTGAAAAAACCAGCCATACTAATAACACTTATGATCATTATTATTCTCCATGCATTATCCTGTATGCTCATTCCATCACTGAATTTATTTTTAAGTAGAACCCTGACAGAGAAAGGCCATTTGGCGGAAATCTGGTCTATTAATTCATACATTAAGGAAACTGTATAGATGAGCAGGCTAATTTGACTATTTTGATCCAAAACTGCCATATAAATACCTAAAGTAGTCAGTCTTATGAAAACAGATGGATTATCCAATCAGCAGCATTGGTAGTGGTAAGAAAGCCAGCCAGTTCACCAGTGAAATGTTCAGATACTTGAAAGCAAAAGATTAGAACAAAGAGGCATTTCTTATCCACGTGAGTAGTGTCGTTGACTTCAGTGGTCAACTCATGTAACTGTGAGTTTACAGGATTAGGAACATACTTTATATGCTGTGGCTCAAGTTTTCTGGATTCTGTAGTTAAGATATTGGTGCTGTCTTGATTGCTACCTATATTGTATAGTTTGCTCAGGATTCCTAATTATTCCCTTTTTTACTATCCACACCAGGGCATTTTTGACATATCTGCAGTGTGGACACTTTGTGTGTGTCATTTGAGCTGTGTCTTCACTAGTTAAAAATGATATTTACACTTAACCCATGTTAAGATCACCCTGGTTACAATTCTAGGAAAGCCAAGGTAGTTATCATTTTAACCCATGTTATCTGGCCAAGGTAAATGTTGGTGGGAGCCTTGGGTTATTTTGATCTATTAACATTGGTATAGGACTTCTCAGTACTTGGAATCACCTTTTTTTTTTCAAGAGATATCATCCTCTTTCTGCCTGCATTTATGATGCACATCAGATTGAATGTCTGATATTGTTTTGTCAGCTTAATTTGAAATACTTGATATGGTTCTCCCTGTTAAGTGCTTTGACATGATCAACATCATCAATTTAGCGACCAAAAGCAACTCAAGCAAGAATCTCAATCAAAATGGACCTTTTCAGAGCAAACATTGAAAAACAAACTTAGGCTCATACTTATGTGCATGCTATCTCTCAGCTGCCAAATTCAATCACCTGACCAAGCTATTATGCAAACAGAAGATGTTCTCATACTATAAGAGACTCACTTATTGCATAATGGAAAAGTATTGAAGTGTCATATCCTAGGATACCACTTAGTGGTGAGTCAGTGCCTGACAAAACACGGATTGGCAATGTTAATGAGGCAAGAGCTCTGGAGCATTTGGTCCATTGATGCAAACTCTTCAACATGATAAGCCACCACAATAAGAATCAGTGAGCTTACAATCAACAATATCCATAAGCCACAGCCTGTTGCCTGGTCTATACCAGTTTTACCAAAGCACAGCCACCCTTCAGTATGGGTCAGAGACCTCAATAGCAATCATATTCCCGGAGTTACAACAATGATATCATGGGTGAACAATTTTTTGACTGGGCCTCAAATCAAGACAAGTACCCACTGTTCAATTCTAAGCAGCCAGGAACCTTCTATTCTGCAAATGAATATAAAACTATTTGTTGGACTTGTGCTTCATGTCCTGTGATTGGAACACATGACACGTAGTGGCAGAATGAACTGTTCTTGATGATTTTAGTAGCCAAAACTATTCTGTCATCATATATGTTGGTCTCCAAGACCCCCTAATTACATCTGCATGTACATCCTACACCTTAGGAACACGGATTGGGATGGCTACCTGGAAACCATAGAAGCAGTAGTTTGCTGAATACCCGTGAACACAGAGAACTACAAAAGGTTCATCAACCTTCTTAAAGTGGTCATGAAAAGGAACATTCCCCCATGACTACAAGAAAGCCTGCACTTCCTGACTGACAGATGATGAGGCACTCGTAAAGGAATACAGGACAACAGGTTATCCTGTTGCTTCAACCACCCTCCTAGAATCACTGAACTTTGCTCAACAATAGCAATGGGCAAAAGCTATGCAGAATCTAGATTTCTACGCAAGATTCTGCTACTCAAGCAGGAAAGCCTGAGACTTCTCCATAATCTTGGCAATGCTAAACCTCCCTAAAGAAAAGTGCTACATATGACAGCCCACACTATCGCTATCCAAATGCTCCTGATCTCCAAAGCTCAAACAGATTGTCATTACAAAAGGAAAGTGAAGAAGGAGCATCACTGCTCCCAACCTGACTGGCCTGAAACATCAAATCTATAAAAACCATTCATTTGAGAAGAAATGGACAAGGCCATAACAATCATTAAACTTGGCAAGGCTGCAGGCCCAGACAGCATCTTCCCAGAATTTCTGAAAAACGTAGGTCAGCATGGCCACTACTGGCTGATGGTTCTTTACCAGCTTGCATGCCCTTGGCCAAACACCCAACATACAGCAAAGTTCTACCATCCTGAAACTGGAGAGAGCAACTTATGATCCTCAAAACTACTGGTTACTATCATTATTATGCTTAATGTATAAGCACTTGGAAAGGATGCTGCTCCAGAGACTTACACCCATTTATGAAGACTGTATTCCCAAAGAGCAATCTGGGTTCAGATCGGAATGAAGCACCTGCCATCAGATAATCAAAACTACACTGAAGCCAGGCTCAAAACAACAGAGGTCTTTGTGGACCTGTCCTCAGCACACATAATGGTTTGGCAGGACAGCTTGGTTCTGAAAGTATTGAAAAGAGTGTGTTACAGAACGACACTGCTCCTACTGACAGTTATGCTCACCTTCCTCAAATTTTGTGTACATCTCATGGAACAGACCAGCAGACCTCGTCCTAATCTACTGAACAATGGGCTTCCACAGCACCAAGTTGACATCATAACATTTTAAAATGTATGTCAGTGACATCCCATCAACCCAGTTATGGAAATTTGAATATGTGGATGATCTCATGTTCATTCATCTAAATAAGTACTTTCATCCAAGTGGATGTATCTTCACAGAAGATCTGAAAAATCTGAAGGAGTTATGACAACTCTGACTGAATCCTCTAAAAAAAGTTGTCTCCATGTTCTACAAGAGCAATCAACATAGAATCATAGGTCTGGAAGGGACCTCGAGAGGTCATCTAGTCCCCTGCACCAAAGACAGGGCTAAGTATTATCTAAACCATCCCTGACAGGTATTTATCTAACCTGCTCTTAAAAATCTCCAATGATGGCGATTCCACAACCTCCCTAGGCAATTTATTCCAATGCTTAACTACCCTGATAGTTAGGAAGTTTTTTCCTAATGTCCAACCTAAACCACACTTGCTTCAATTTAAGCCCATTGCTTCTTTTCCTATCCTCAGAGGTTAACAATTTTTCTCCCTCCTCCTTGTAACAACTTTTTATGTACTTGAAAACTGCTATCACGTCACACCCTCCATCTTTTTTTCTCCAGACCAAACAAACCCAATTTGCTCAATCTTTCTCCAGATATCATGTTTTCTAGACCTTTAATAATTTTTGTTGCTCTTCTCTGAACTTTTTCCTGTTTGTCCACATCTTTCCTGAAATTGGTGCCCAGAACTAGACACAATACTCCAATTGAGGCCTAATCAGCCTGGAGTAGTGTGGAATAATTTATTCTTGTGTCTTGTTTACCACACTTCTGCTAATACTTCCACTTTTTGTAGGACACTCTTTTTTTCAGTTTCAGATCATTGAAGATCTCCTGGTTAAGCCCAGGTGGTCTCTTGCCATACTTTCTATCTTTCCTATGCAGTGGGGTAGTTTGCGCTTGTTCCATTAATAATGTTTCTTTGAAAAACTGCCAACTCACTTGAACTCTCCCTTTTATTATTACCTCTTAGACTTGCTTCCCATTGGGATCTTACCTACCAACTCCCTGAATTTGCTAAAGTCTGCCTTCTTGAAATCCACTGTCTTTATTGTACTGTTTCCTCAGTAGTGATATGAGAATACAAACACGCGATAACAACTCCAGACCTGACAAAGATCACCAACCGCCTCCTGCGCCCTCAAATGCCATCTTAGGCACTTCTGTTTAGCAGCTAAAGCTCTCATAGTGCCAGAACTATCACCAAAAGACAAGGGGCAGAAGTTGTGGGAAAACAGCAGTGTCAAGAATCAAGATCTGATCATGGATCCTTCAGACCAACCAGCTGACTTCACCATGACACTTAAGATATGGATCAGAGTGAACCTCATCACAACCTCACATTGGTGTTGCAGTTACCTACTAGCCCAATGGAAAATGAAGGATGGACTAATATGTGAATGTGGAGAAGACATCCAGACCATGAACAGCTATGAACTGCTGCCCTCTAAAATCCTTCTCTGGAGGGACAGCCTTGATTCATTCCATGTCACTGGAAGCCATAGAATGGATGACAATCTTGGACATCAATCTTTAACATTGCTTTTCAAGTTGCCATAGGAAATAAGAAGTTTGATATCATGGATAACAACCTCCTTCCTGTGTTTGGGAGCACCACTTCCTCAATATGTACAATAATGCTAATATAGTCAGTATATTTTAATAATTTTTAGAAACAAAGTAAGAAATGTTTGTTATCCTATTGGTATGAACAATACATTTAATTGCATTTCCATTTCCATATACTTCTAGATAACAACTAAAAATTAATTAATATTACTTTTACTATCATTAAATACTTTTGCCCCATTTTTGACTGCTCCTCAGATGTCTCACCTGAATGTTTATGCTTTTTTGGCCTGTTTGTCAATTTATTCAGTTCATGGGACGGTATAAATAAAGGCTACGTTTAATATGATGAATAATTTATATTTGTTTTGGGGATCTTAACCTGTGGGTGAAGACTAGGTTTCAAAGACTCACAACCATACTCCCTTTATTTATGGTAGGAGGGTCCTCAAAATGTATGAAAAAGGCCTGAGAATCACTGTAGAATCAATTTATGAGTATGCTTGCTTAATAACTTTACTACATTGAATATCACTGAATGCTTTACCAAACTCTTCGTGTATTATCTGACCAGCATTAACTTTATTGGCCAAATCAGTAATTACATCAAAGAAGGCTCTTAGATTTGTTAGGTATGACCTATTTTTAATAAACCAAGGCTGCTTATCAGCAATTATTGGATACCTTTGCACTATCTCAAATGTTTACTATATTGATTCCTTTCTAATATGACACATATTTTCATGACATGTCTGGTGGAATCTGTAATGGAAAAAGTGGCTCAGAAGACTGGGGGAATGGAAAGATGATCAAGTGCCTTATAAAAATCTCATGGATGTCAAAGGGAGTCTTTCCACTGATGACTTCCGTGTGACTTTGATTGGGCCCCAAGACAGCCAGGGAGCCAAAACTAGCTATCAAGAGGTATAATGGCCAAAGAGAAGTCTTATGTTAGTAGTTTGCTTGATGAGATGATAGAGTTTTGCAACCACATTGATTCCGAGCATTAAAATGCAATATCCATATTACTTTATTATAACATATTGAACAAAAAGGGAGCATAGCTCCCAGTCATCTGCTAAAGCAGAGGAAAAATGTCCATCCTCTTTCCTTACCGGGCTAAGCACCTCACCCCTCCTCCTTGGCTGTGTGGTTATTTACTTTAACCACTGATTATTAACAATCATCAGAGCAGTGACATGCTTGCCCAAATTACTAATGATTCAACGGGAATAACAATCACTTTCATTTCTGATCTCTGAATACTATTATGTAACTTGGTCATTAATCTATAATGATCACTGATGCATTCTCAGGGACCAGTTCACTCCCTGGGTGGCAAGCCCCTGGTGGCAGTAAGCCTGTCTGAAGTTGGGTCACAGATAACCTATTAGGTATCTTTGGTTCAGTTTAAAAGGTGTGGGGGAGGAGGGCAGTGCAGAAGATATCCTGAGTTGCCACCTCTCCTGTGTACCTATGGAGCCCAGCCTGAGGTTAAGTCTGTCTTACCCCCAGGGAATACCTTATGAGAGCACAGTGGTAATGCTGCTGTCTGTTTCCCATGTGGTACATTCTGCCTTTGCAATGGCTGTGCCTGTGTGTCTGAGGACTGGAGTGCACTCTGGAAAATCTGGTCCTTATACTCTTAGTCACTATGTGATATGTAGCAGAAATGAATATATACCTTGGCTTGGGAGCCAAAGCCAACCTATAGTGAGAACAAAAAGCTCAAAACAAAGGAGAAGAAATAAAGGCCCAGCTCTTCAGCTAGTAAAAATTTGTAGCTTCACTGACTTCAATGGCATTGTGCAGATGCACACCCAGATGAGGATCTGGTCTCAAGTGTTTTCTCCTTGGGAAGAACATAACATGTGATTTAAAGGAGTAAGCTTTTTCATTTTAATGTGTTATATAAGACTTGCACATTCAAACAAGTTTCACCCTCACAGCCAATCTTCCTCTAATGTGAATTGGTGCCCTTGCAGTGGCTTCCATGATCACAGTTTGTCATATCCTAAACACAGAATTGCAACTGCCATACAGAACCAGCTTGAAGAAAAGATCTGATTTTTTGAGCGAGGAAGGCTTTATTGAAATCAAAGAACCACTAATACCTGAAGAATTAATACAGTGAGTTATACAGGGGATTGTAAGCTACATCGATTGCTACAATATTTATTGAAATATTCCCTTTATTAATTTTTCCCAGTGTGAAAATCCCTCTTTAAGGTTTCCCTTTTGATACCACTGATTTTTTAAAAACCTGCAGTGATGAAGGAGAGATAAAGGACTGCCTAAACTGAGCTGTTCTAACTGTTAAGCTGTTGCAAGGAAATGACTTTGCTTGTATACAAAGGGAACCGGTGGTGTAATATATTGAGAAATTCATTTGTGGAAATCTCCAGCCTGCCACACATTTCAGCCAACTTATCAGATGATATAAACAACAAAGATTAGAGCTGGCTTTTGTTTTCTGCTCCATTCTTCCTTCCAGAATTTTACCTTCAGCTTTTCAAAGGTTTTAGTTTTGATTAGGAATGTAATTCTTGTTCTTGTTACTTAACAGTGGTTTTCAATGTATTTATTGGAAAATGCCAATCTTTGAAGCCACAGCATAGCAACATGTTTTACATAAAAATAAAAATGGTTAGACTCCCATTAGTAAATCTCTATTAAAAAATCCTTCAATGTAGAATTCTTAAGGACATTGTTCATCATTATCTATGGATTCATTGCATGGTGACTGGGCTTTAGTGAACTATGTTTTATCTTCCGATATTCTTTTGCAAAAGCACCATCTCAGTATGTCAAGTCACCTTCCTTTTGTTCTGAATTAACATCTAAGAGGAAGTAATGTGTGCAGAAGAACACACTGTCATAATAAAGCAATATTTAATAGTGCATAGATTGGTGCTATGGTTGCATATCCATCTTCTGGATCTAGCAGGGATCAGAATTTGCTTCCCAACCCAAAAAGAAATAAAACAAGCTGATAAAGGCCCCTTCCTCTTTGTTCTTATGTTGAGAAGATATATGCCCTGATTCTGGGCTGTTCTGTGACGCTTGCACATCAGCTCTCTGCTCAAAACTACATGTAATTTCTCTGAAAGTGTAGTAGCATGTACCCTTCCCCTTGTGTAACTTTCTATGTCATCAAGGTATACCCTCCATCAGGGGATGGAGGAGTAAATAGGTCAGAAAACAGGCCATACTGAGTGGCATATTCCTCTTCCAAGTATCATAACTGCACCATGTATAGCTTTCTGCTGTTCTCAGTACCATCTGAACCCTATGACCACATGCACTCACCCTCAGAGGGAGATGAAGGCACAAGAGCCACTCACTGAGCCTGTGCTAGAAAGTGCAAGAGGAGCAGATGTTCTGAGAAAACATCCAGGTGGTCAATGGCACTGTTGCAACCTGGATCCTCTCCTCCACAGAAGGTAAAGAGAGATAACTAAAGAATGTTTTGTGTTATGTACATTCATTAGTGGCAAGTTCTCTCACCAACAGAAGTTTGTTCAATAAAAGACATTACCTCACCCACCTTGCCTTTATAATATCCTGGGAAATGGCTACAACTTCACTGCATAGTTGCTCAGGGTTAGGTTCATTATAATAGAGAAAGCACAAATGCTGAACCACTTTGATGCCGTTTTCCAGTTGGACAAGCTCCCACCTCAACAAATACCTTGCAACTAAAAGGTTTATATTTAATTTGAAGTTTAATGGAAATCTGTCATATTATTAGACTATCTTACTATGGATGGTGCAATGGCATCAAATGATGAAGATCATTTATGCCACTAATCTTTTGTGCAGAGGCTGAAATGCTTATCAAATGCTCCATCATATTCTCACATGGAAACCATTTTTATTCCTGTATAGCAATTTTATCGGAAGGCAAAATGAAGGGCCAAGTGGGCTCACTGGCAGTGTGAGTAGTTAATTGTCACCTCTGCCTACTTATATTTTCAGATTTACAGTCTTACCTGTAACCCTCTGACTTTTTGATAAGCAGCATTCCTGTAGCCTATAATGTGATAGCATTAGCCGAACTTTATAAAAGTGTGCTGGTGCTTACTTCCCTGCCAAATTCAGAGTGTTCTCTAAACAAAGAATGAAGTCTCTTCAGAGGGAGTTATTGAGCAACTTGGAAACACAGTGCAAATGATACTCAACCAGCAAAAGCCTGAAAAAGCCAATTAAGAACAGGGACATACCATAGATTTTTACAAACCAATAACTATTCCCGAAGAATAGAAAGATGCCCAAATTGTGATTATACTCTAAAAAGAGCAGCCAAGGGAAGTCCCAGAAATGGTTGGTGAGTGCGCCTCACATTTACTCTTGTGAAACTGACTAAATATCTAGTAAAGGCTAATGTAATGCAACAAAAAGCTGAACTCGTATAATCTGATGAGGTCAAAAATACCATGGCTTCATGTCCAATAAACTGCTGAGTCCTTTTTTGTGGGGAGGGGGCATAGGAAACTAAAAAAAGGATAAGATCTAGTAAACGCAATTTGCTTGGATGTTCAGAAAACTTTTGCTAAATTGTGAATAGGAGACCGCTACGGGAAATCAATAACCTGAGCATGATAGCATGAGGACAAAGCCATGGCATGAAATTTTTTTAAAAAATACACCTCACCCAACTCCAAAATAAGCAAACAAATAGACAAACAAATCCCCAAACCAGACAGCCTGATGCATATTTGCACAGAGCAGGTGCTAGACACGCCTAAAATAGGAAAAAGAAATCCAAATGGCATCTTCCTCCTCTTCCCCAAAATCCCTCAGCAGCCTGCCTGTGTGACATGTGTGGGTGATGGTGCTCACTGGGTTTGGAGGTATATGGCTGGACAAGGGCAGAGGTGGGAGATGAACACTCTGCAAAGCAGCATCCTACTCCAAACCCTTAAGAATGTTCTTGTGGAAGTTAATGCTGGATTAACTTGTCTCCTTGCCATTTGTCTCGTATGTGACTGTATGTTGGGTCAAGATGGCAACTATGCTCTTTGCAGAACCTGTGGAACCTCCCTAGATCACTGTAGCTTTCCAACCATTGTCAACAATGGTTCATTTTCCTCTTGTATAGAGGGTGTAAGGTAAACCAAATGGAACAGTAGCAGACTCTTGGGTTCACAATGTAAATCTATCTGTGCCAGCTGCTTTGCTCTGAAATACAGAGCAGATCCTGGATATATTTCCAGTGAATACCCATTCTTTATCTCATAGTAATATGGAATGTTTTTGTAGATAGGGTATAATGTACCTTTACTATTAGGTATTTGTATATTGTTGGTAGGCTACTTAACAGACTTGGGAGTGAGATTTTTTTAATGCATTTTGTGACTTTTCCCTAGAGCTGCTGCATGCAAGGGAAATTAAAACATAAGAGTTACATTGTAATTGTAAGAACCACCCTCTTGGCCATCACCTTGGCTTGAATTGGTGATCTCCTGAGCAAATATCATGAGTCTTTTGAGCTAAATAACTAGACCTCTCTGATGGAACTGCAACATAATTACATCCCCTGCTAGGCACAGAGAGAAACTGGTAACATGCTGAAAAGTGGGCTACAATAGGTTTACACTGAATAATTGTGAAATGTTCTTTCAGCCTATTGGCTGATAGGTTACATAATTCAACAGTATCTGCTTGCAATGCAACTATACTCAACCATAATTGATATCTATATCTTTCTATCTCTATTTAAAGTCACTACTATAAAATGAAACATTTTTAAAATTTATTTTTGCATTTTCATTATTATTCCTTGTTTCACTGATGTTTCAGGATGATGATCTATTTATATGCATAAAGTAACTCAGAGAGAGAGACTGAATATTTGAGTGCCAGAAAACACTCCTCCCTTTGCTCATGTATGAAATGGAGATAGTTGAATATAAGAAATCCACAGTTAATGGAAGAGTTTTCAGGTATTTAGAAAGTACTGGTTGTCTAATTTTTGTGCTTGATTAATGCAGCTCCTCACATAAATAAATAAATATAATAATGGGGATTTCTTTTATCTGAGTTTGTCAGTATAAAATTGTCAGGAACATTTAAAAAGCCCCAAAAAAAGAATTCAGAAAAGCACCAGCAATAAAGAAACACTGATGTCCCTGGCTAGCAAAGTGTTTTTGACTGATTCTAATAGACATCCTTTGAATGATGATGTTCTACACAACAAGATCTGAAAAAAAGCAGATAATGAGCTATGCTTTCAGAGATGAAAGAACAAAAATATGAAGTAAGAAGTACTAAATAAAAGAGAACAACACAAGAAACAAGTGTTGCTTAGCAATGATGCCTATGTCTGACACAAACATTGACCACATTGACCGATAGTACTGGATTTGTGCTTATCTGGTAAGACATCTAAAGGCCCATGTCCATTAGAAAACTGAAACACTGCTGATGGCGTTTTACAGCAATTGTTCTCCCGAACCAGTAGCTGAAAAGCATTTAAGTGTTCATAGGACAGAACTTAAATAATTTTCAATAAAAGTTCAGGTAGACCCACGACTGAAAACTATTGTCATAAATGGTTCATTTTCCTTTTGTAGAGAGGGTGTAAGGTACTCCAACTGATACTGTAGCAGAATCTTGGGTTCACAATGTAGATCTGAGGGCTAAATTCTCTGCTGATGTAAATGTGTGCTGTTTCATTGACTTCAGTGGTATTTCATACATTTACAAAAGCAGAGAATTTGGCTCTGAACATCTAGAAATGGTTTATTGCTGAGTAAGGAGCAAGAACGCATGGAGTAATCAATTAATTAGGCATCTACAGTAGTTGCTTGTGTACATTTTGCCTGTGTACATTTTTTCAAATGTAATATTTATATTAGAAATAAAAGTTACATATAAAACAGATGATCCAAAAATGCAACCCAGCCTGCAAACTACAGCTACACAGTTCACTTTCCAACATTCAGCTACTACCAAGCATTGTTGCTGGGAAACCTTAGCATTATAACAAGAGTTTAATATTTCTTATTTTTTGGAAAATGAACTATAGACAAAAATAGCGACAAGAAGAAAGAGGGGGTATAAGAGAGCACGTGATATTGGCAAAATGGGGCATTTGTCTATTTCACACAAAGTAGTATTTCTTTTTTATGTTATTTTTTAAAATAATGACCAGAGTAATATTTTTAACGTTTTGAATATCATACCCTTCCCCATGTTAGCTAGCACTTTAGTGTTTCATAGTTTTAGCTTTTTCTCTCTCCATATTTTCTAACTTGGCTTCTATATTAGCAAAGAAACAAACTGTGACATGTGTAGCACTGACATTTTTTTTGTATGTGTTTTATCTTTACATTTCTAAATTCTTTCCTTGTGTGCATTGTTCAGCAGCCCTCATGTTCTCAGCATTGCTGCAGCCAGTAAAATGAGACTCCCCCACCCACCACACACAATTCAGTTCAATGTAATAAGACTTTATCGGCATGACAAGCTATAAAAATGCTGCTGAACTGTAAAATGAGACAGACCATCTCAGGTATTAGTCAGAGATAAGTAAGATCCACTCAGAATGGGGTAATACCCTGCTTGGGATTTGATCCTGTGTCCATTTGTCATTACAGATGATTTCTGGTCAATGCTATTACTTACATGCACACATCAATACACCCACCCACACACCTTCCACCCCCCAGTCCAGACCTCTCACTCATGGAGAATTTATTTTTATTCTCTCTCTGTTTTCTTCCTTAATCTAAACTAAAACTCTTAGTTTGAAAGTACGCATTTTTTTTTTGCTTATGGAAACATAGCAAAAATTGACAGGCCTATTTAGAAAGCAAGACAAATATACTAGGACAAATTCTTCTCTCATTTTACTCCAGTGTAAATTCAGAGAAACTAAGAGTGAATTTGGATTTACACTGAGGTAGCTGATAGCAAAATTTAGCCTGCTATCATTAAGTTCAGTAAGAGGAAAACTTGTATTGGTCCTTCCAAAACCAAATGTTGGGCTTTCTTGGGATATTCTTGCTAATTTGGAGGCTTAAAGCGCTTTATAAAGAAAACATACTGAGAAGAATCACGACCATGTCCTGCTAAACACTCCCACACTGAGTCACTATGAGCAAAGAAAATCCTGGACTCAGTCATTGTGGTGTGCCAGTCAGGCAGAATGTGCATGACTCACCAAGGAACACATTCTCTGACATTTAAACACAAATGCTGGACTCAGCTAGTGTGTCAATGCATTGCTGAAAACATATGCAAACCCACTCACTGGAATTAGAGTTGTCACTGTCATAAAGAGAAGGTGTTAAATTCAGTTACAGTTATAAGCCACTAATGGTAGTTTTAAAGAAAACAACTTCCATTATCAGTTCAGTAAACATCCCATGTGATAGATATGACATTATCTGTTATATAATACCCATTTCAGATTGTCCCCTGGCTGCAGGACAAATATTTTACTATCTTTTTTTTATCGGTGAAAACCAGCTTCATGCAAGAAAATTAATTCACTGGTATTCAATTTTCACTTGTAAGTTCATGCAAACAAATGTAACCTATCCTTTTAGCTCTAACATTAGATTAATTCAATATTTTATAGCAGTAGACAGCTTAACCAGATTCATCAGTTTCCGGCAAGTCCACAAATTGCCATCTGAGACAGAATCCCATCTAACAGCCAGCATTTTTGCTACTGTGGTCTAGAAAGATATAACTGACCCTTATTCTTTGTTGAGAATCACTTTCTGCTGGTTGCACTTTTCCAACCATGCAAACAGTGTGATACCCCGATGATGCTGACAAATAGTATTCTTAGACTGAAAATGTCTTAGTTATTCAAAAGGCTTGTTAAGACTATGAAAATGTGCACAGATGGTTTACCCAGTAGAAATTATATTGGCTAATTTATTATTAGACATCCTCTTCTCTCTAGATTGCAAAATTGTACCCCTCTACGTAGCATTTTGGAGCATGAGCTTGAGGTTTCAGTGGATACAAAAAAATCTTCATTATGAATGAAATAATTCTAATGAAATCGAACATGTTCTGAGCATTGTTCAATTACTAACCTGATGTTTCCCTCCTATCAAAAGTTGTATTTCACTTTCCCTGATATATAGACTTATAGTGGTCAGACCTCTCAAGCTCCCAATGAGACTCAAAATAAAGAAGACATGAGGGACAGAATGAGACTTCTTTTTGGTCTCCATGTGTTCCCCAATGTTTCAGTCACTCCCACATCATTATGCCTCATTTCCCCCTGCATTACTCTCTACTTCTCCTCAATAACCCCTCTTGCCTCTTTCTCAAGCTGGTGTCAGTTGCTGCTGTGCCAAGCTGTTGAAGTGATGCTTTGTTGCCTCTCCCTCTGAATGTGGCTGAAATTCAGATTGCCCTACACCATTCAGGACAGTTAGGATCCACTCTGTTATAAGGATTACAATATGCTCTCCAAAAAAAGAAAAGGAGTACTTGTGGCACCTTAGAGACTAACAAATATATTTGAGCATAAGGTTTCGTGAGCTACAACTCACTTCATCAGATGCATTCAGTGGAAAATATGGTGGGGAGATTTATATACACAGAGAACATGAAACAATGGGTGTTACCATACACACGATAACAAGAGTGATCAGGTAAGGTGAGCCCCCTGCCCTTCCCTTCCCCCCCCCCGCTGTTCCTCAGACATTCTTGTCAATTGCTGGAAATTGCCCACCTTGATTATCACTACAAAAGGTACCCCCCACCCCCCGCTCTCCTGCTGGTAATAGCTCGCCTTACCTGATCACTCTTGTTACAGTCTCTATGGTAACACCCATTGTTTCATGTTCTCTGTGTATATAAATCTCCCCACTGTATTGTCCACTGCATGCATCCGATGAAGTGAGCTGTAGCTCACGAAAGCTTATGCTCAAATAAATTTATTAGTCTCTAAGGTGCCACAAGTACTCCTTTTCTTTTTGCGGATACAGACTAACACGGCTGCTACTCTGAAACCTGCCAATATGCTCTCCATTTCTTCTTTCAGCACCATGGACAGTGTGGCACTCCTCAGGCTGAACCTAGGGAGAACAGTGAAAGATTTGCTTCTAAATGAACAAAAGCTTATGACTTTGTAAACTGGCCATATCTGCTCTTCTAAAGTGCCACACATTCTGACTCATTATCATGTGCCAATGTTTGCATGTTCATCTGTTCTTCTTTTGTCTGTCACTGATTTTTTTGAATTGCTGGTGACAAAAACTCAGCAGCCTGTGAAAGATGCACCCACTCCATTATTATTTGCCTATATTTTCTTTTCCTCAATCCAAGTTTAGCAAGGAAGTGCATTTCTCACAGTTTTACCAGTTTTTATAAGTCACTGCACTGGCTGTTGTGCCTCCTTCTACCAGCATAGTTCTACCAGACTGGCAATAACATTCATAACAGGAAAGGACATAGGAAGTACTATTTTGACTAGATCCAGGATTATTCAGAGTTTTATCTCAATAGCTGTCCAATGGAGAGACAGTGGGCTTGACAGTCATGACAGAGAATGATTGTGCTATTCAGGAATTAGTCCCAATACTAAAGCTCTTTGAGACACAGACTGTCTTATTATTTGTCAGCACTTAAAGACACTTGCTTCTTTAAAGTTGACAAGTTTATTTCTGTGGAACAGCCTTTCAGATTGCTTCAACCATGCTTATAAACACATACTAATGGATGTTTCTTCTAAAATGATCAACAAGAAACTAGTTAAGAAATGTTGAGATCTAAATTATCACCATTAGGGATCAGAGTCAACACACTTTGGAGGTGGATCATCAGTTTTCACCTCTCAGAGCTTCAAATTGTTAGACAATTTAGGAAGCTAGCACTTACATCCAGAAGGTTAGATTCATTATTAAAATGTCTAGAAACATTCTGTTTTTTAAAGAAAGCTTAAATTTTGGAGAAACTAAATACACCAGAAAGATTCAGAGCCATTATTACATACAGTAGAGGGAAGTCACACAATATATTTATTCAACGGCCTTTGGTATGGCCATTGTTCCAAGAAATGTCAACAAAATGAAGGTTCACTCATTGAAGGAGCAATACAGTCAAGCTGAGTAATTTTATGCAGATTAAAAAAAAACAACAACAACTAACAAACCTACAAACCATAGCTCTAATTCAGCAAGCACTTTGTCACATACCTAACTTCATGTCTGGGAGTGACTCGGAGTTGAGTTCAGTGGTATGATGCATGTGAGTTAAACATATATTTGCATGCTTATTGGATTAGGGCCCTTGATATTGTTAAATAAAGTTTAAGTTCATGTAAATAAGCAAGGTGGAGCTATTAAGTAGGTTACCACATATCTTGCTTAAACTTTAATAAATATAAGAGAATATTGTTTTAATATTGGCCCTGAAATATTAATATTAGCCTTGAAACTCTCATTAATGCTAAAAATGAATTGGAATGCAAATTCTGCACTTCTGAGGCTGAACAAGTAACCCTACTTGTTTTGCAAACTGTGCTGCAGTAATGTTCAGCCTCTCTACAAAGTTAGTTTTGTCTCAACATGATTAGCAGGCACTGAATTGCTGTAATGGGACAGAAATTTAATTATTTAAAGAAAGTATTTCTTAAATTATTTAACCAATTTAAAAAGAAGCTGAAAATAACACAATAAAGAAAATCAGAACTCATTAACATTTCATAATCCCTTCCCAATGAAGCCTTTTGTGAAGACAAGGATAATCCAGTAACATTCTCAGATCAAAAGAATTTGCTTCCTTTTGAACTCCTAATGCCCCATTTTCACACCTAAACCTAACACGCTCTAGTTTGACACTCCAGAGTTCATTTCAAATTTATATCAAAATCCTTTTTTCCTCTAAATGACTTTAAATCTGGCTATTATGCATCCTTTTTCATTATTCAGTCATTCTCTGATTTTCAACCTCTTTGTGTCCCTAAGACGTATTTTGAATTTAATCATAGTCTTGACAAATAATTCACAGATGCAAAATGTTCCTGGAGCTTTTTAACTTATCCCTGCAGCATCAAACCAGAAAATTTATGGAACTAATACAAAACAAACTACAAATGCTATGACCCTGGCATGGATACTGTAATAAACAGAAGGCTACTAAAGTTAAGGCATGCTCCTGAACCATTAAAGTTAATGGAAGTTATGACGCGGGCTTCTATGGGAGCATGAGCAAGCTCTTACTGAGTAAGGGGCTCATGCAAAGCCTGCTGAAGTCAATAGTTTTTCCAGTGCCTAATATATACTTAAAATGCCAGTATTCTACTGCCTCTTTGTAAAGATCTTCCTACTATGGTCACACGCATCGTGAAACTTCTCAGAAAGACGTGGGCCTTGACCTGGTTCTCTACCATGTCCTTACACTGGTGACCATGATAGATTCTGGCCACAAAAGCGTTTTTCAATAAGCTGGTGTATACTACAAAATTTGTGCTGCTGTATCACTGACAGCTAAGGCATGTTTAGCAGCATATCAGTGAACATGATAGCTGCCATCCATATCCAGAAATGATGATACTTAGTGATGTGCACCAAGCCAAAAACTGTTACAACCAAGCACACATCCAGTATAGTGTGCATCCAAACTTGGTGTCATTACAAAACACCCATGTTAAAGTAATGTGTATGGAGAGCAGTGGGGGGAAAGGAACTAGGTGACTGCCACGAGTGTCATTTAAGTTTAATGAAGTTTTCCCAGGACTTGAGAAACAGTTTCAGTTAGAAGTATGAGCTGCCATGGAGAAAGTAGGCTGTCCTGGTGAACTGGGTTCTATAGCAACCAAACATCCAAGCAAACCTATTGAGTTCTATTGTAGTCTTTGTAGATTCTTCAAAGTGTAACCTACATATTTTTCTTGTATTGATCTCTAGCTATTCCATTATTTGACGAACTATTTGAGAAACAAGTATTTTTTGTCCAAAACCTAGTGGACAGGTCTCCAGCATAAAAACAAAACAAAACAACACATCATAAGTGGATGAGAGGCCAGAACTGAATCATCAAATAAACTGAACCACTCTGACACTATCTTAGATTTCCCTCCTCTTCAGCACTGAGGCACTATTAGTATGTCTACAGTTAGACAACCACAGCTTGGCCAGCTCAGCTGAATCAGGCTCATCTGAATCAGAGCTCAGGCTAAGGTGCTGTTTAATGGCAGTGTAGATGTTCAGGCTTAAGGCTGGAGCTTTAGCCTTGGGACCCTCTCTCTTTGTGGGGTCTCAGGGCTTGGGTTCCAGCCTAAGCCTGAATGACTACATCACAATTAAACAGCCCCTTAGCCCAAGCCCCACGAGCCTGAGTCAGTTGAGCTGGGCCAGCTGTGGGTTTTTAATTGCTATGTGGAGATATCCTATGTGGAAACTTGACACATTCAGGCTAAAAATAAGGCATACATTTTAACAGTGAGGGTAATTAACCATTAGACAAGCTTACCTAAAATCTCCATCACTTGAGCTCTTTAAATAAGGATGTCTTTTAAAAGACATGCTGTAGCTCAATCAGATATTATGGAACCTATACAGCAATTATTGGGTGAAATTCTATCACCTGTGTAACGCAGGAAGTCAGACTAGATGGTCACAATGATCCCAGTGTTCATGCTGCACATGTTCCAAAGCTAAATAGAGGACTTCAGGCTCAAGTGTCTTCAACATACTGACACTTTTCTTGATCACTTTAAAAAAATGAAAGGTGGTGGTTATCTACATGGGGGTGTATGGAAAGTTTAACTTTACTGATACCGCCAAAGCCCTGAGAAATCTGGGCATATAGTAGCTGCTGTCAGTGCAAAGTCAAAAGCGTAAAGCATGATGACAAGGCTTGATTCCATTTTCATGAAAATAATTGTGACAATAAGGAACTGCAGGTAGATAACGCCTTCCATTGCACTTGTTATAGAGAGATATGTACATAATTATTTTAGATTCTTCTCCCCTCCTGTTATCTCCCCCAAAACAGTTTAGTAATCTTATATAAATAGGAATGGGTAACCACTCCTTTTAGTATAGGGCCACAATGCAATTGGCACTGATGAGGTGTACAACAGAGGCAGGGATAGGTGCCTTCCATCTTATTCGCTCCCCCACCCACCTGCACTAACCTTCCAAGCAAGGTAAGAAACAGGGACATTGTGAACAGTGGTAGCATTCACCAAAGAAAGAGGGAGGCCCAGAGTGAGGGCAGGCCCATGTTGTTGCATCCTCCAGCCAGAAGATCTAAAGGCTTGTCTATACTATCGCTTCAGTCGATGTAAATTACATTGCTCCGGAGTGTGAAAAAAGCCTCCCCCACTAAGCAACACAAGTTACGTCAACCTAAGCACTGTCCATGTCATCACTAAGTTGGCAGGAGATGGTCTCCGGCCGACAGCTTCTGCCTCTCATTGAGATGGAGCAATTATGGTGACGGGATAGCACTCACCCGTCGGCATAACATGTCTTCATCAGATGCGCTACAGCAGCGCAGGTGCATCGGTGCAGTTGCGCTGATGTAGTGCAGTAGTATAGACTAGACCTAAGCCTGTATAGAGAGGAGCATATACTGGTTCCTTTCAAAAAGCAGATCTTCTCTTTCTCAGTGCACTCCCACAGAGCACCAGGAAGAAAATCTGGTTGATATCTTTGATAGGCTTTGCAATGGAGAATTCACTCCACATTATCCCCAGAGTGGTTAATATAGGCAAGAGAAGTCAATTAGCCATAGGCTGCACCTGGAAGGGAGCTAGGATGCAAAGAAGCTTAATTGGGGATGAAGTTCACCTGGGCAGAAACAGGCAAGGCTTCTATAAAGCCAAGGAGCTGGCAGCAAAGGTCTGCAATCACATGCCCTGATGCAAGCACAAGGAGAGGGAAAATAGGAGCTTGTGATAAGCAATGTAGGAAAAGGAGCATGAAGGGCAGTGAGAATAAAGACTTAAACTGCTGGACAAAGGGTCCCTGGATTGGAAGCTGGTGCAGAGGTTGGGCCCAGATTCCTCTACAAGCCACTCTGGGAGTGGAATACCAGGGCAGTTCAGAAAGGAGGCTTTCAAAATACCCCGGCTGTTGGGGAACCTCAGTGTGACTTTGCTAGAGGGCTAAACCACAAAGAAGAAAGCGCTGCAGCTCTGGGTGCATGAGTTAGCTCACCCTCTAAGTGAGTGGGCTGAAGGAAGGAGCATCAGACCCTGTGGTGAACTAATCCCCAGAGGAGCCACTAGGAGGTGCTAGAGCAGTTAGAATCCACTGTATTACTGCCTCCCATGCAGCATGGCTCTTCTTAGTCCCATCATGGCTCTTCCTGCAACATGAGTAGTGGCTTAAAAGCCACAATATATTATGTTCTGTTTTAATGACACTGTTCACCTTGGATGATCAACACTAGCATTTCGTTTCCTCAAAACCTAAGAAGCCTTTGTTCTTGTAATGGTTTTTGATCACTTGCACTCCTGGTAAAAATGCAATAATACCCAACATGTTTGTTTGTTTAAGGCTCAGCCTTCAAAGACATGGCCCTTGTAGGCTTGGAGGGAGAAATATTAAATTCCTCTTATTATTCTGCATGCGTGGTCAAGATACAATACATTGGTCCCATAACTTGACTCCTCCAACTCCACTAGCTGCATGAGTTCCAACTTGCATTTCAGCTCCACAATCTGGACATTATAACAACCTTTAAAACACCAGTTTACTACAGAATTGCAATCTGATCTTAGCATAACAAGAGTTGGCATTTTTATTTTGAACACCCGTTTAAGAAAAAAATATTACAAAGCCATTGTTTGTATTTCTCGCACTGGCACACTATGCAGCTGAACTGAAGTCATGCAATAGATTCAGACTCAAATGATTAGGTTCAGAAATAATTGTATGTACCTCCCTACTTGAGAGCATGAAAGCTGTGACACTCACATGGCTATTTCACAAAAGAGTTAATGAAAAGATTTCCATTGTACTGGGGTGGGGAGTTTACTCTTCAGAAAAGAAAGCCCAGAAGACTAAAGCAATTATCTGTTGAGATACTAATTTATCATTATAGCCATTTTAGTAACAGCAGAGCCTTTCTTTTAATGCCACTTCTGCTGCATTACTTTCCTTTCATCGTACAAAAAGGTTAATTGTTAAAATTACACATTAGGAATAGAAAATAAGGTTAAAGATGATATGTAGTTTCCAAGGCTCTGTTTAACAAATCAACACAAGATAGCAGAGTTTCATAAGGCAAGAGAGAAGAGAAGCTGAGGAGGGATGCATAGGAAAGACTGAAGATGAAAAAAGAAAGATTGGGGGAGTGAGAAATTCTCTGTTAAATGGGTCAATTCACATGAAATTTAAATGGAAAAGGATAACATCACAATAAACAAAACACAGAGCCAGTTCCAAAGCAATTACAGGTAGAAATAGCTCCAAACTATTGTTTCCTGTTTCTTTGAACAGAACCCTAACATGAATAATCTTTATTTCTCACTTTGTCTCATGCAAACTCTCAAAGCAAATCGGTTGGGAAAACAAGAGGGTAAAAAAAACAAATGTATTATTTATATTGGACCTGATTTTCATCTTTCAGACTTCTGTGTAAATCAGGAGTAACCCACTGAAGTCAAACCATTGTGAAACTGGTGTAAGAAAGGAGAGAATTAAGCCCATTCTGATCTGCCCCTTGAAGGAATTCAAAGACAGAATATTTCATTTGATGAAATCTTTCCCTGCCTTATTTCTCAGTTTCCTGCTTGCCTATTATCCTTTTATTCTCATTGCTGTACAGTTTCCATTCTCAGCTACTAGAATTGCCCATTTCTTCTTCAGTTATTGCTCCTTTAATCCAATATTTGGCTCCTTATTCTTAGTACCATTTTAAGTGGCTAGAAGCTCCAAAATATGATAGATTTTCACTATTGTGTTTCCAATGTGCTACATATAACTATCCTCCCAGTTCAATCCTTCTACTCTTTCATTGACACTGAACCCTGTTTTTCTCCCCACTACCATCCCATATCTAGTTTCCTTCTGGTCATGATTTTCCATCTTCTCTGTTCTTGTCCTTCATTCATCACCTTTCCGGTTTGCTATGACTTCAAGGAAAGAGTGGCACAATGCAAGTTTTTGTTGCTATAGTTCTCATTTCACTTTGATCATTAATACAGCTGGAAGTTCTTTATCCTGATGACAAGTCAGAACATGTTTATGCATGGTCAAAAAGTGTATGGGGGAAAAAAGCCTGCCTGCTATATGTGCTAGGTGTCATTACTCATTCAGCTCCTTCAAATTCTTTCATCTAAGCAACCTTCTTTCTTCATAATCTGCCAACCCTAAAATGCTAAGCCCCCTAGGATCTCATCTGTTCTGTGAATTGCTGTATAGGATGTGCTTTTCCCCACACATTTTCACAAATATAAAAGAAAAAATAAAGAATACAATTACAGGAGCTTTATCAGTGGAAAATCATGATGCCTTGTGACTGTTTCGGAGAAAGAAAAATAAACCTTATTTCTATGTTATAACTGTTCATGGAGCAACAGATGGTCAGCTCAGTTACAAAGAGACATTTTACATTGCCTCTCAGCATGCATATGTGCACCATTCATCTGAAGCTATAGTCTTTTTATTTTCCCAACTATAACCCTTGTGACCTCCCACTCTTTCCGCAGCAAGTTTTTCTATAAACAGAAGTGGCACACACACAAAAAATCTTTCTTGGGGTGGCAGGAATTAAATTGGAATTTTAAGAGTGGCTAAGATAATTAACTTCAAAAGACACATGATTTCATTATTAACTTTAGCCACAGGATCTGTCAGCAGCATTACCAGGAGTGGGACAGAATGATTTATATTCAAACAGTGGGGAAAACACCTCAGGTTTGAAAGGATTTAAGCATATGCAAACTTACTTCAGATAAAAAGCCATCAAGTAAGTTGTGGTCAAAGCCTGATATTTTAACGGAACTGGATTGATGGAATAGCTATTGGGAGTTGTAAAAAACTCACTTGTTTCTGTTCACAATGGATTCAGGGCAACCTTTTTTGTGGGGTGGGGGGGTTGTCATATGATCCCTTCATCCCCTGAGTTTCTCTGTGAGTTTTCACTTTCAATCAGACTCAGAATAAAACCCAGCCACGACCCCCAGCTTAGCAACAAGTCTGGTGTGAGGAATGTTTGCCTGGCCAACACGACCCCTGCTGCTGGTTTGCCTCTAAAAATAGCTGGAAGAACCTGGAGACAAAGTGATTGAGTGGGAGGAAATGGTCTCAGGGAAGCTGTCTAGAGTTATAAAAAGCCTATATGCTGATGCCAGCTTTGGAGCCTGAGTCTTGAATTCCATGAGTAGTAGAACTCGCCTCTCCCTTCAGTGGTTCCAGCCAGTCTCTCCCTCATTGGCCAGGACAGCAAAGCAGGCTGTAAAATAGTCCGTGGGCAATTATGACATTAATCCTAGGTGAGTGCAAGATATGCTGGGAAATAAGGGGAGTTCACAGTTAGAGGGAGCTTTAGAAGGAAGCAGGCTGTGCTGATAATTTCTATGGAAAGTTATTGGAAAATATTTTTTTCTGATTCTTTCATGTAATTACCGATTTTTTAAAAAATATATGATATTTTTAGTTTGTAAAGATTTTCAGACAGATCCTCTCTGGAGAAGGTCTGTGGAGACATGTTTACTGCTTCAGGCAAGGTGAAATGAAGGACCATGGTAAATAATAGTAATAACAAAGCACCAGATTTTTCAGTCTGATTTTAAATCCCACAGACATGCCTTTTTTAAGTGAAATCACTGCACTCTACATGTCTTTAACCCCAAAACAGAATTTACCCCCAATTTGCTGAAAACTTGGTCCAGATTTGCCAGTTGTTTTGTCAGTCTTGGCAAACTGAACCCAAATTTCACATTTGTATCAAAATATTAAAACAGGAAAGTTCACGTGGTTTGGGGGTTCATTATAATAATTTGTCATTTAGTAGCTCTAGTAGTAACAATTCTTTATAACTTATCTTGGAAATGATAAAGAAGTCTTAAAATTAGGTGCATTTTGAGATGAATGTGAACTTCAGGATTTAGCAGAGAATTCATAGCATGGTGCTAACAGATACCAAAGACATTTCCTAATGGAACATTTAAGAGTAGAGATGGGCAAACTAATTTTGACAAAACGAGAACCAATATGAACTTTTGCCAAAACTCAAACCAAGCCCAAACTTTTTAAACATTCAACTTTTTACTGATTATATTTGATTTTTTAAAAATATGTACCTTTGCTGTCAAAAGGGCAAAAATCCTCCCTCCTCCTGCCAGCTGAAGACAATAGTGCTAATTTCTTTATGAAACAGATTCTGTTAAGCATCCAGAAGTTCAGATGATTATCTGAACTTATCTATTACAAACCTCAGAACTATTTTGAGGTTGCCTCAGTTGTAATGGAATACACTCAAACCATTAGTATAACTATACTAGCCCTCAGCAATTTTAGAGGAGCCCACCTTCCAATTCCCTTGAGAAAATGAAGGAGACCTTAGGGAAAATCTTTCCATAGCACGGAGTGATTTTAATGGCCTCAGATGTCCATGACATAACTTCATAGAAGAACCATACTGACAACTTATAAACACTCAGTACAAGGCTTAGCTCAGTGTCTCTGCATTACCAATGCTTGGAAAGATTTACACAAAGGTGCTGGAATTATGAGTGCTGGGGGTGCAGCAGCACTCCATGTTTTGAAGTGGTTTCCATTATATACAGGGTTTACAGTTTGGTTCAATGGTTCTCAGCACCCCCACTATACAACTTGTCCCAGCACCCCTGACTTTACAAGAAAAAAAAAGAAAAGAAAATTGAACTTTTTTTCATTAGAAAACGTTTTCATATTCTTCCCCTGCCACTAAGGACAATAGAAAGACTGCCATGACTTCAGTAAACTTTGGAGCAATCTCAACATGAAAGTACAGCTCTGCTTAGAACATATAGGGATGTGACATGAAATCATCTGTGGCATACTATATTACTTTAGTTTAAACCATTTTTAGTGAGAAAAAAGAACATTTTAACATTAGTGATATACTGCTAATTACTGTCATCCATGGGAGATACTATGAAACCATTAAAGTATTTCACTGCAAACTCTTGTAACAGCACACTACTGTCTGACCACCAAATTTAAATTTCGTTCCATGCTCTATCTTCATAATTATGCTTTAAATCCATCCTGGATTATTTATAAGGTATGCTTTTTCTCTCCGATTTGTATGGAACATGTTGATAGCCAATTACAAAGAGTATGTCTAGTGAGAATTCATTGTCTCTGCTAAAGTACATTGGTAGTTTTTGCCTTCTATAATGAATTATTTTGTACTTTTCCTCATCAGATTCATTTAGGGTTTGGATCTGCCAGCCTTAATTACAATGATTAATATCTTATTCATCCAGTAGGACTTCTGAGTGACAGTAATGGCAGCAGAATTTGAACGGTAATATATGGATACCTCTTTAAAGTGTAATTTAAGTGGTGTGTTACATTAAAGATCACAAAAACTGGGAAAACACTACTATTAATAAAAGGTCCCACACGACCCCAGTGGTGAAACATTTTTTAACCATTTTACTGATAAGTAAGCTGAGGTCCAGGTTGCACACTGAGTATATAGTAGAACTTGGGATAGAACTCAGGAATGCTAACATACAGTTTCTTGCTGTCACCACCAGCAAAAGACTGCACCTCCCATTCATTTCTGAATGTGTTGCAAACTGTTATACACAGTGTTTTTCTAGCCATGTTGGTCCCAGGATATTAGAAAGACAAGGTGGGTGAGGTAATACCTTTTATTGGACCAACTTCTGTGGGTGAGGGAGGAAAGGTTTGGGGCTTACAAAGAGCCTGAAAGCTTGTCTCTCTCACCAACCAAAGACGTATATTGTTACAGCATTCTACTTTACGTTGGAACCTTCCTTTACCTTTGTGTTTTCTTTTTCATTGTGTTTTTCTCCTTACATTCCTCTGTTTTTCATCATTAACAAGGGAAAGAAAGCTGATTTTCACATTGCACCTCCCTTGTTGCTGATTCCACTGTCACTGAATGATAAATCACTATTCTCTTCCATTTTCTGGTTCTCAAACAGTCTGTCTTGTACGTTCGCGTCATGAAATAAATTTAAACTGAGCTGCAAAGTCTTAGATCTTTCTGAACATTGCCAGTTTCTGCTGACTAAAGGAATCCAAAATCAAGACCTGAGGCTGTTTACTCATCACCAAAGAACTGCTCCAAAAGCTCTTTATTCTTCTTAAGTTGACCAAGCATTGAAATAATGTTCCATCTCAAATTAACAGACTTGGTCTTTTATTCTGCTTGCACAAATGAACAGTTCTTTGCAAGCCAAGAACTATCTAATTATAACAGCACCTGGCAGCATCACTGGATATAGGGGGTCTGTCAGCAGTTTTTTTCCAAACCCTCTTTCATAGAAATTTACAGCTCAGTCATTTGAATTCACTTTAGACTAAAACTTAGTATAATATTCTCAGTGCAATATATTTTTTCAAATATGATTTGAACTGGTAAGGTCACTTATTGTTCTAGAACAACAACCCCTCATTTTTATAATTGTAGGCTCTTTTTGACAAATTCTCCCCATAAAATGATGGCTTTAATGCAATTTCACAGACATGGTATTGTTGGAACCCATTATGTTCTGATTTTTAAACATTGAAAATAGATAATTAATTTGCCTGAAATGTATTCTTTGAGTAGATATAGCAGTCAGTATACTGTCTAAACCTTTTTTTTTATTGTTGTGTGCTATAGGAGCATTATATTGGGAATGGCAGCATACGCTTTAAAGAAAATGATATATAGGAAACAACATTAATAGATAAAAACCCCTTGTTATCTTTGTTTTCAGTGAGGCTGCTTGTGTTGTAACCCTGATCCTCACCTGGTGTAACTTGATATAGCTCCTTCAAAGTCCAGGGAGTTTAAACTAATTTACACCAGCTGAAGATCTGGACCAATGTGTGCAATGGTGGTCGAATGGGGCTCTTATTGATTAAAAGAAATTACTTCCATAAAGTAAACTCAATTACGTGACCTATTTTCTCTTCCAATTTGATAAACCATAAGCAATTAAGCCTCTAAACTTCAAGAGAGCTTGTGGTCATTCTACTGTGCTGTTTCATGTAGATCTCTCCATAGGCAGAGATAATTTGTAAAACTACAGAAATATTTTGTAAAGGACAGATGAGGAAAACATTCCTTTTTCCATCATGTGGAATCTTGAATGCTTGTTTATCCAACTAATTCCTAATTGCCATTAGGTGTACAGGCATCTTATATAGATCCTATTGATCTAATTCAATCCTAGAGCTTTTTAACTGCTCCACAAAGAAAAAAAACAACTACCAAACATCAAATCCAAGAACCCAAACCCAAATATAGTAGGCCCATCTTTAAAATTCATGAGGTATAGCATGGTAAAGGTTAAAACATCCTGATTGATGGGGATTATTTCCTTTATATGATTAACCTTCATCTAAGTCACTGTCCTAGTACCTATCTGACAGTTGCCACTTGTGTAACCCTTAGACCTATCAATGCAGAGACTGAAAGTCAACTATAAATCAAACGGGAGAAATATGCATCTGGAGAAACAACCAGGGGTTTCATCACAAGAGCCAAACTTCTCTTCCACAGAAGTATGCATGTGCTCAACTTTCCTCCCATCCTAACCCAAGACATGTATAGTCTCTGGCACCGTAAATGAAAATTTTATTGTAATTTCCACTTGATGGCATCAAGAGAGGGGAAAAAAAAGAAGAAAACAAAATCCTACTAGACAGTACATCTGTCATCTTTCTGATGAAGGGGGGGCACAGAATGTGTTTGAAGCAGCAAAGAGATTTGTACTTTGAGATCACAAAGAGTGTTTTCATCAAACTCACTTCATAAGAACATATTAGCTTCTGCCATTATTTATATCCCAATGCTAGAAGAAGTGACAGTTGATGCTGAAGTAGATCCCACCTAGGCTACCAGCACAGAAATTTGAAGGCTAAAAGCCTTTCTTAATGTTGGTAGTTATAGCATAAATGGCTGTCCCTTTTAATTGACCTTCCACATATAATAATATATTAATATGACTCATTGCAGAGCAAGCAGAGCTGTGGCTAGCATCCAATAAAAATGAATACATCTATATTATCTTGATGATTTTCATTATGGAGAACATATGTTAATCTGATTACACAAGCAGATTTACACAATTTAAAAATTAGAACAACAAGGAGTCCTTGTGGCACCTTAGAGACTAACAAATTTATTTTAGCATAAGCTTTCATGGGCTAAATCCCACTTTATCAGATGCTTGAATCTGATGAAGTGGATTTTAGTGCACAAAAGCCTATGCCCAAATACATTTGTTAGTCTCTAAGGTGCCACAAGGACTCCTTGTTGTTTTTCTGATACAGACTAACATGGCTACCACTCTGAAATTTAAAAATAGTTACAATATAGTGAAGATTAGTTATCAAAATGAGAGCAATGGCAATGTTGCTGTCTCAAGAGCACACTAAATGAATTTACATTTATGTAAGAACTATGAAAGCTCTTGCAAAATTATTTGGATTCTGGTGCTAGGTGCTGTCCCTACAGAGGAGGATATAGTCCCTGTCCTTAAAACCAACGAGCCAAATCCAACCTCCACTGACTCAATGGGAATCCTGCCATTTATACCAGTGAGTGCTGGGGCAGGTCCAAAAAGCTTTCTTTCTAATAACTAACCAGATGTTCACATTGTATGTGTTTCAGTCATAGATTAGAGAACTGGTAGATATTATCACAATCTTAATTTGACTCTACTGTGACACAAAATTTATGAACTCCTACATTGTGGTTGGGCATGTAATGAAGAAAATGTCCCAGTCCAGGGCAGAATCAATTATTTCTCACTAGGAGGATTTTTCTCCTAACTTCATGGATAAAATTAATTGGATTTGGATCAGTGGTTGTTAGGCCTCTCATCAAGAATCCAACTATTGCAATCCTGCATCATGCACAGGATGCAACTTCATTCTCTTTGTTTTAATCCCTGCTTAAGCCTCATTTGTTTCCCTGAGCCACTCCTGTTCCAGAGCTAACCTCCGCCCCTGAATTCTTCCTTAGTTTTGTTCCTTTGAAATTTAATTTATTCATTCAAAAGTGAACAAACAAAACCCCAAGAATTAACAAATGGCTCATATGGGCATAAAAACTTACATCTTAACTTCTTTTTGTTCTAATACTTGTATTTCTTGTGATCTAGTTTATATATTCCTTCAGGTTTGTCATGGGTACATGAGGGAGGGAGGATGCAAAGCTATTTATGCAGGCAGTCCTCTGGGTTTGATATTAATAAGCTTTCAATTAGTTTATGCATATGCACAGAGATTGTTAGTAGAGCACATTTCTTAAATTAATCAACACAATCAAATACATGGACTTTAAGGACAAAATCACAATAGCAGCCAAAATGCTGGGAGCCAAAAGCTGAATGAGTGTTAAGGCTGAAATTTTGCTTCCTCACTAACAGGTGCTTCAACAAGGGTTTAAAGAGAGGTTTTGTGTGAACCTACAAACTATGCCCAGCAATCTCAGCAACCTGTGAATAAGGTACATCCTCCAAAGCTTTCCTCACATTTAAACAGCATCAAAGCCCAGTCCTTCGCCTTCAAAGATCCAAGGGCCTATTTCTTTTCTTTGAAGTTCAAAATTCAATGAACTGTCTAATCAGTCCTGAAGAGAACTACAAAAGTGCAAACTTTTTAATCTTTGGTTGGCTCTGTTGTGGGAATAGCAAACTCCAAATATATGCTTTTGCTGTTATTTTTTAAATTCCAGGAATGGGTGTTGTTTGTCTTGCTCTATCAGTGTAATATTTATAAAGTTTAGAGGAAGCAGTATATTGCATGACCCTGAGAGACAGATTAGGAGCCTGGTCACACTGAACTCAGAATTTACATCACTCTGACTGAGATCAGAATCAGGTCCAGAGATTGTAGAATATATAGTACATATGACTGTACTAAATTTTGCAAGAATTGTTTAATAAAGATATTGAGGCCAAATCATCCCAGGTGTAACTCCACTGACCTCAAGTGATTTATTCAGGGATCAATTTAGCCCCTCAAACATTACGTCTATCCGATGCTTCTAGAATTGTATAACTAAACCTGCTTCATACACCAAAATGCATGTTCAAATATGTTTCACAGGTCATGCTGTTTGCTTTCCATGAACATGTGAAAGAGCAGAGAAAAATGTTTATGAACAGTGCAAGTCCTGTGAATTCTAAATGAATGCAGTTGGTAGAAAAATATAATATATATTAAATATTTTATATTAATGGTAGGAGGAGATGATAATTAAGTGATTGAAATGCCTCAGCCCAAATCAGAGATTGAGCACATTAACACAAAAAAGTACAAATTTATTAGAGCATAAGCTTTCGTGAGCTACAGCTCACTTCATCGGATGCACTGTAGCTCACGAAAGCTTATGCTCTAATAAATTTGTTAGTCTCTAAGGTGCCACAAGTACTCCTTTTCCTTTTGTGAATACAGACTAACACGGCTGCTACTCTGAAACCACATTAACACAGTTAATCAAATTAGGCTGCCATGGATACATGATTGTACCTTTTGCAAGTAGGACCATACAAATAAATGCATTTACCAATCTTTCTGAGTTGCTGACAGAACAATTAATCCAGCGGTAGAGGCCTGACACAAATACAGTAAGTGTAATGAGACAGACAAGAGAATGTGAACATATTCTTTGCAAACAAAACTATGCACTAACAATATGACCATAACTAATGATTCATGAATAACAGAGTGACAAACAACAAAAACCAGCGGGTTTAAATCCATGCCTTTGACAGATCTGCAAAATAGCATTTGCTGTTTTATAGTGCATGTTGTTCCTGAATGTTCCCAGCCACAGGCCCAGTATTTTGCAATTACACAAGGAAGACAAGGAGCTGTAACCTTCGCAGAGAATGCATGATCATGCACAAAATTATCTGATGTCAATATGAAAACAGAAAACTGAACAGAAAGTTACCTAGATCGCAAATAAATGTCTATCTTTTTGTTCACTAAGGAAGGAATCAAACTATTTTAAAGTCTGCATATATGGAGACAAATATAATGCTTTGTGTTGTGCAAAAGATAAAGGGATAACCTTGAAATTTGTCCTATAATTCCTTATTAATATCCTGCAATTCCCTACACCTGACTATCTCCTGGCAGCTCACTCTATCTTTCCTTATATTGCTGTATTCTCCAGGCTACCCTCATCCTGAGAAAATCAAAAGCGGAATGTTTTGTTCAAGCATTTCCCTGGTTATAAAGCTTGGAGGTCATCCAATTGTAACCCACAGGTATGTGTGCATTACAGGCCTCCTTCTGTGTCCCTTCTAAAAGAATATGAGCTTTCCACTACCAAGTCTCAAGCTGAAGTAATCCATGCTTTTAGCTCTGGAAGTCCCTGGTTCAATGCCTGTATATCAGCCAAGATGGGGAGGCTGTCACAAAAAGTAAATAATACCATGTGACTAAAGTACTAAGCCTTGACTAGGTGAAGAATGAATAATTGGGCTGAACACCATGCAAAGTCTGAAGACAAGAATTTGTTCAGCTGAACAAGCTAAAGAACAATTGTGAATAGGGAATAAAGGAATAAAAGGCCCATCCTTTTTGTGGAGACTTTGCAAAACTTGAAAGTCAGTTAAATTCTTTGGATAAATGATTTGCTATGATTAAATAATTTCCCATATTTGGGGTCGGGAAGGAATTTTCCTCTAGGGCAGATTGGAAGAGGCCCTGGAGGCTTTTCACCTTCCTCTGTAGCATGGGGCAGGGGTCACTTGAGGAAGGATTCTCTGCTCCTTGAAGTCTCTAAATCACGATTTGAGGACTTCAGTAGCTCAGATATAGGTGAGGTTTTTTGTAGGAGTGGGTGGGTGAGATTCTGTGGCCTGCGTTGTGCAGGAGGTTAGACTAGATGATCAGAATGGTCCCTTCTGACCTTAGTATCTATGAATCTATAAACTACTAATAAAATAGAGATGATTAGAATTTCAAGAACTGACACTGCCTGAAGGTGCCAAGTCTTTCGGGACCAAAAGTCAGAAGGCTAAATAGAAGAAGCAGATGAATGATGTGGCCACCTGTTCATCCAGTAGATAATTTGGCAAAGGGGATGTTTTACTCTATTTAAAAATACACATTTGATTGTAACAATGGATAACTCAAGGATGAACCCTGCTGTGAAAGTTTCCACTAATCTTCCAACTCTAGGAAGGATAATATAAAGGGGGGAGGAGGGACAGTGGATGGTCAAAACAGCATGTGGGCCAGACTCATTTGCTGTAAATTGGTGTCGCTCTGTTGATTTCAACAGCACTGACTCAAACAGAGGAGAATCTGGCCTGACATATCTATTTAGTGTTTTTTTCTGATGAAAAAAGCATTTGAAATAGAAAGACTATTTTCAAGGTGAAGGCAATTTCACGGTCTTATGGCACAATTCTGCAACTCTTACTCATATTGTGTAGCAGTCACTTGTGCAGGTAGTCCCACTGACTACATGTCAATAATACTCCTCAGTGTATGTAAGGGAATCAGGGCCTTACCTTAGTGTTTAGCTAACAATGCACTCAGCATCCTAAAGCTGACCCAAGATTAAGCAAAGTAAAGAGATACTATTTCAATATGTCTTTCAAATTGGACAGATTATTCTTTTTTTGCCCCAAAGACACATATTGTTTTCAAACCCCAATTTTTCACTTTTTAAATATTGAATATAATAATAATAATAATTAATAATCAGTTGGGATGCAAACTAATGAAAACCACTCTGGGTGCATTTGAAATTGAAGACATGGGCAAATTGTTCTTGTACTTCTATACTGCATAAACATCTCTGTAGTCAGCTAATAACACCAAACTCACAAAATCAGCTATCTTCTTATTTTCATCTTTTTAACATTAAAGAATTAAAAAGCCATTGATATCAATGGAATTATGCTAATTTGCAACCATATTTTGGTGCTTCTGAAAGGTGCTGGATTGAAAGCTTTTAGAAAACTGAAGTATTTTGTCCATGAATAATGACAGGTTTCAGAGTAGCAGCCGTGTTAGTCTGTATTCGCAAAAAGAAAAGGAGTACTTGTGGCACCTTAGAGACTAACAAATTTATTTGAGCATAAGCTTTCGTGCATCCGATGAAGTGAGCTGTAGCTCATGAAAGCTTATGCTCAAACAAATTTGTTAGTCTTTAAGGTGCCACAAGTACTCCTTTTCTTTTTGTCTATGCAGAATACTTGGATTAGGCAGTGCGGTATTATCAACTACACACCTGTGATTATCTTGTCCTGGAAGCTGCTCAGATACCGCATTGATATGTACGATAGAAACAACTACATAGATAGGCAGATAAGGTTCCCCAAGGTAATATGTTTGTCTAATTTCCATCTAATGCAGTTAGAATCTTTTTTGCTTTTGTTTTATTTGCTTTTTACTTTTTACTTGAGTGCTTTATATTATTTTAAATACTGGGGGGGGGGAGAGAGAGAGAGAACTCTAAAATCTCTGAAGCATCTGCAAATAGAAAAAGGAAGATAGTTTTGTTTTTAAAAATTGTCTAGAGGAAAAGTAGAAGCAGATACATATTCAACCTGGTGTCTATTTATAGTGCTATCACTGTTTTTTTTTAAAAAAACCTGTTCTCTCTCTGATGAGCAGGATAATATTTATTGCTACAGGTGAAGATCTCTGCAAAACAAGGGGACCATTCCACTGTTTTCTTACTGTCCTCCTTTTTTAGGTACCAGAATCTTTCCCTAGAGAATTTTGGCTTGAACCATACTTTTTAATTGGTGTGGTCTATAATCTAGCAACACAAGAAGTGCTATGGACTGGTGATTCTTGCTGTAGCTACTAACAGCCAGGCACGAATTATCCAGCCAGGTGCAATCATGTGGCAAGCAATGTTTAAATGGCCAGTTAGAGACTGGAGCTACTGAAGGGCCCTCATTATGCCCACTGTCATTCTCCAAATCAGTTTATCCTCTGGCAACCAAGAAACCACTGCTTTGTATCCAGCTCAGTGTCCAGGAATGTCAGCGTGGCAGTGGGTCCCTCTCTTTTTTCACTGGCTAGCAGAACCCTTAATGCATCTGTAAATGACTGAATAATATCAGCAGTTGTGAGCACTCACCAATCCCAGACCACACTAGGAATAAAAAGTTGTCCAGCCAGTGAACAGTCTGTCCAAGCCAGCTACCCTGACTACCGCCAACTACATCATACAGCTAAATTTCCCAAAAGCAACACAGGAGATGGAGCATCCCCTAAACATGGTTTATCCAAATAAAACTGTCCCTCAGACTGAACACCTACTAAGCTGAAATCAGAAGGGTGAATGAGAAAAAGAGCCTCAAAGCTGATTTCATCAGTAGGGCAACTGGTCCACACATCCTTATTAAGGGAAGCAATGTAATCTAAAGAAGTATAATGGACCAAATAGGACTCTGGAGCAATGGTACCACACACTGAATGTCCATGAAGGTATGATAGGTGCTGAATCAGACAGAACTTTTCTGTTGCCTGCTTGGAGACAAATCCCAAGAGACATCTGCAGTTTTGGCAACTGGCCAGAGGGCCAGTAATTCTTCCCCAAAGCACCTATTGGTTAATCTTCATCTGAACTAGATGGAATAAACTGATAATTGATTTCAGGCTGCTGGCTATTATGTGTACTCTTTCTCCTTCTGTGTAGCTTTTAAAGACTATTGAAACCATTGGAAAAATAGAGCTGATCAGAACGTTTTGGCCAAAATAAAATTCAGACAAAATATACTGTCTTTTCAAATGTTTTGTGAAACATTTTACAAAGATATATTGGTTTCCACATAATTTTAATCAGGAAGGTTTTGGAGTTGAGGACAGAAATCCAATCTGGCAAATGATTTTGTTTTCTTTCAAAAACCAAAACCAGTGCTTCCCATGCTTGAATCTATAGACAGACTATTTAAATCAAAGGCGAATTTAAAGAGTAGGAGAAATGATCAAGAAACATATTATTGAAAAGCATCATATCCTAAATCTATTTCAGGAGATGAAAGATCTGTTATCAGTCATTATGGGCCCTGTTCTGCAATCCTTACTCACACTGAGGAGTACTTGCTCACTTGAGGACTTCCACTGATTTCAGTGGGACTAGTTATGGGAGTAAATATAATTCAGCATGAGTAAGAGTTTTAGAAATGGGCCTTAATTGACATGAAGGTTGGGATTTATCAAGGCTAATTTTTTTTTTGTAATTCACATTACGTTAATAAATGAAACATATAGGCTGGGGTGTACCTCATTCACTTCACTGTGGGAAGTGGAGCATGGCAATGGTGGAGGATGATTAATAATTAGTGAGTGTGTTTGCAGGCAACTGTAACACTACCTCCACCTGCCTGAGGGTGTTTGGCAGTTGAACATCTTTAGTTCTGTTACACAAGAGGAAGAGGGGTTGGGGGGATGGGACCTCCATAGGCAATGCAGAGCTGAGATCAGCATGACTCCCTGTTGCATCTTTCACTGTTTGCACAACAAACGTGATAGGAAGGAACCACAAAGACTCAATGGGGTTCCAAATAACTGTGTTTATAACTTCATACTACTTGCATGGCTTAGATACATATTAACAGTGCAGTTCTGCTGGGTTCTGAAAACATACAAGACAACAAGGGCTGCAAGATGGCTCACAAATTATTTTAAATATATTAAACCAAGTCCTATGCAGTGCATTCCGTGTTTGGTGGTAGATGCACGGTAGGAAAAGGTGAGGTGGAGTGCTACACAGATTCTTCCATGCAAATCCTTTGCGTGGGGTGTATTAAGGCCATTGCTCTCTGGGCTGCAGTGATTGCTATTGAATGCCCCTATAGTTCCCCATGGAGCCATCTTCGACCCAACAAAGAAATACGGGCTGGGTGCTGAGTTTCGGATTTGGGCCTTGATGCTTACTAATAGTAGCAACACTGGAAGGAATTTGTAGAAAAACACCACACTTTCTTTCCTCCTGTTCCTTGTCCTTATAGAAATCACCTCTACTGGAATAAATTAATTTAACAAGTTGAGGAAGCACTGATAAGCAAAACAGGTAATCCTTTAGCAAGATATTAATGCAACAATGTCAAGAACATCATGCCTAAGTCAAAAGGATCAGTTATCTTAACTGATGTCTGGATATTAAGGTAGGACTAAGGCTCAGAGGACTCCTCACTCTGCTATCATATAACTAAGGATGGTGACTCTTGCTCAGACAAGGGGCTTAATGCCTCTTTACCTTTGTAGATTCATCCATAACTAACTACTGTTATTCATTTTGAAATCCATTAAACATACAAGGTTTCCTTGGGGTATCTATGAAAGTATTGACCAAGTCTAGGCCCACTTGGTTTGATAAAAGGAAAGGTACCGTTTCCTTTTGTAGAATATAGGGACGGGGTAATGTTTAAATGTTTGTGCGCCTTCTACTGGCACTCTCCGTGTGCTATGTATTAAACCACCAGCAAGCAGTCATAGTAGTAGTATGATCGTAGATAGGCCTTGCATGTTTATATTTATAAACAGATATTTGGAACCCAACTCTGCCCCAGTTTGTGGCAGTTTCTACATGGTTTGCCTTTAAGCCAACAATCATTTGCATTGTGAGACTGTTTCCCACCATGAAAACACACATTCTTTGAGTGTTGTCCATGTTGTGCTTTCTGCTTGACCCCCTCCAGTTGATTTGTTGCACAGATCAAATGATGCTGTTACAGTTCCCAAGAACCTGTAGTAGCTGTCTCCTTTGAAACATCAATTTCTAGTGCCTGTTTTAGCATTAAATCTGCCTCAATCAATAACCATTTTTAGGTGGCTTCATTTTGCATACCACACAATCACTGGTCCCTTAATGCGTCATTTAAACTCTCTCCCAATTGGCCAGCTCTGTTACTTTCTTAAGTCAGCCACACATTCAGGAATTGTTTCATTTTCTCTTTGATTCCATTTATAAAGGTAAAAATGCTCTGCAATCACTCTTGATTTCAGCAATATTTGATTTTGTAGAATTTCCATAACCTCAGCAAAAGTTTTGTCTACTAGTTTAACAGGATCCAATAGTCTCATACTCAGTAAAAACACTATGAAGTGAGCTGTAGCTCACGAAAGCTTATGCTCAAATAAATTTGTTAGTCTCTAAGGTGCCATATGTACTCCTTTTCTTTTTAAAAACACTACCTTATTCTTATCAGTTATACTCTTAGTGATTATATATTGTTCCAGTTTCTCAATATAGGTGGGGCTGTCCTCTACTGAGCCAACAATCAAGTTATTTTCCCCTAAACAACCAGAGAATTGTAACCCCTCTGCTCTTCAGTCCCCTGCACCTTCAAATGAGCAGTTTAATCATAGTCTCAATGACTGCAGTTTCGTTTAGTTTTACTTGCATTAGGCGTATGGAGTCACTCTCTATAGCACCATATTCCTGGATTAGGATCCTATCTTTATTGACAGTTGTTGCCTCTTTGCCAATAAAAACAATATGAAGAAACTGCCTGGGCACTATTGGATCCCAGAAAACCATGTTTGCTAGTCCCCATTCATACTGCTGCTCTGATTGTTTTCTGGTGGCTTCTAAATCATAGAATACAGTGAGCACCCCAAGAGGGTTCACGAACTACTGAAAGGGATAACAACCTATTCTTACATGCTGCATCTTCTATCTCCATGAAGAGAGGAAACAAATTATAGAAGCCACCCAGGGTAGTTCCAGAGCTCAGCACTGCTACTGTGCCATATTCCCCCACCACTATAGGATTACATGTGTGTGGAAACACAAATTAAAATGCCCGGATTTAAAAAAATCATATTAATCATAAATTGATTCTTCCTTAGAGGCAAACACATTCTTTGTATTTTGTGTATTTTTTAAAAAAATTCTTAGCTATGATTTTTCAGTGCTTATATCATGGTGACAGACATCTTATAAACACCCAACCTGGAGAGAAAGATCTATAATTGCTGTAACCATTAAAATTATATTTCTGTTCATTGATCACTCCAAGGAAAGTATCTGGGAACAAATTAGCTACATCAATTCCCAAACTAGAAAATGCTGTCTACAATTATAGCAATTTTCATAACAGGCATGTCACTGCCATGACTACTTAATCTTTCCTCCTGAAAAGTCACAACGCGTCAATGGTGCCTGAAATGGCTGCCTTTGTCCCTGACTGAACAAAAAAGAAATAATGAGTGTATGACAAAGGGTGCTTTCTAACCCAATCCAACCCAATCTTTGCATTTCTAATGCAAATAGAAGCCTTTCAAGTAAGTATACCTTTAAAGGAGTTTTGGAAAGCTTTTGCTGACAGCGGGGTTGGATCATTTTCTGTTTTCTGACAAAAAGAAAAGGAGTACTTGTGGCACCTTAGAGACTAACAAATTTATTAGAGCATAAGCTTTCGTGAGCTACAGCTCACTTCATCGGATGCATTTGGTGGAAAAAACAGAGGGGAGATTGATATACACACACAGAGAACATGAAACAATGGGTTTATCATACACACTGTAAGGAGAGTGATCACTTAAGATAAACCATCACCAGCAGTGGAGGGGGGAAGGAGAAAAACCTTTCATGGTGACAAGCAAGGTAGGCTATTTCCAGCAGTTAACAAGAATATCTGAGGAACAGTGGGGGGGCGGGGGGGGGAGAAATAACATGGGGAAATAGTTTTACTTTGTGTAATGACTCATCCATTCCCAGTCTCTATTCAAGCCTAAGTTAATTGTATCCAGTTTGAAAATTAATTCCAATTCAGCAGTCTCTCGTTGGAGTCTGTTTTTGAAGCTTTTTTGTTGAAGTATAGCCACTCTTAGGTCTGTGATCGAGTGACCAGAGAGATTGAAGTGTTCTCCAACTGGTTTTTGAATGTTATAATTCTTGACGTCTGATTTGTGTCCATTCATTCTTTTACGTAGAGACTGTCCAGTTTGACCAATGTACATGGCAGAGGGGCATTACTGGCACATGAAGGCATATATCACATTGGTAGATGCGCAGGTGAACGAGCCTCTGATAGTGTGGCTGATGTGATTCAAATTCTTTATGTGGTAGGAAAAGTTGGGTAATTTTCCTTCCAAAAAAAGGTGTTTTTCCTGCTTCTTTTTCAGATTAGACATATCAGGAAATGTCTATTTTGTTGTGGCTGGGCGTACCCTGTAAAGAGCCAGGGTAAAAGACTTTTTGCCTCGAAGAAGCACAGAACAGAACTCATAGCTCAGAGGAGGGGGTATGGGGCGGGGGCTAATGTGGCCTTAGGCCACTTTTGAGCCCTGGGCTGCTCCAGAGGCTGGGGAGACCCTGGTTCTAACCTGGGCAGCCCTGGGGGGGGAGGGGCTGTCGGCATTACATAAGCCTTCCGAGGCTGCCTTGAAGGCAGCAGCACTTTCAGCAATCTCTGCAGTGCTGCATGATGCAGCTCTCCCTCCAACACACTTCTTGCACTTTTCTCAGGGTGTATGACAGGGACCTCTAAAAGCAGCCTTGCCGCTGCCTCCCCATCTAAATCGGGAGCTCCTACAACATCTTGACACCTGTTCAGACCTTCTGCTTGGTACAAAGGGGCAAGGGAGAGGATCTCACCACAGATGTTTAGTTTGCTTCGATTAGAAAAGCTGTGTGGTGTGGAGCTTAGACTGTGTTTTATTAAATTCATACAGGGCCTAGCAGAATGGAATCAGACTCTGATTTACACACTTGGGATACTGGAATAGAAATAATAAATTATTATAATTGTAAGAACTAGAACACGTGAGTGGGAACTTTCTGAGCCCTTAGATGAAGGTGCCCAGGTCTTGAATCCGTGATAGAAAACTGCTCTCAGCTGTGTCAAGCATTTTAGCTAAATAATAAAATTCTTCAGTTTATTATTAATTATTATTAAGCATATGACTGAATTTCTATTCCTCTGTCTATTGATGTGGTGTCATTTCCTTAAAATATGAGATGCCATAATCTTACCCATGGTCTAGTCCAGGGATTGGCAACCTTTGGCATACAGCCCATCAGGGAAATCCACTGGCAGGCTGGGACGGTTTGTTTACCTGCAGCGTCTGCAGGTTTGACCAATCGCATCTCCCACTGGTCGATCAGTTATAGGACTATAGAAACATGACTTTGGATCCAGAACAATGAAATGGAGGTGTGACAGAATCAACACTCTACTTTGCAAAATAGTAGTACCCACTACGGGGGTAGTCGGATGTAGTGAGTTCCCCAAATGCCAGTAAAAGTGTTCAGAATGTCTTTTGTAATGTTCTTAGCCACACTAGAATTATGAAAAACATCAGGCAATTTAAAAACCCGATTTAATGTTACCTTACAAACATAGGAATAAGATAGAATGGCAGTCTGAAGGTCTCCTTTTTTTTAACTCTAGCAACGGTCATTACCATCTTGTCAAATATTATTTTAGTCAAGCCAAGCTGCTGCATCATTTCTACGTGAGAGAGTGACGAAATTAATGGTATTGTGGATATGCAGGATGGGGGGAGAGAATGACAAAGGGAGCGGTTAGCAAGCAGAACTTATCAATTTTGTTCTGTAAAAACCCTGCAAAGAAACTCCAGCAAATCTCACCATGGGGACAAAACCTGTTTTAGCTGAGAAGCTATAAAAACTGATAGTAAAATGACTGATTCAATAACTCTTGAGCAGTTGCTACAAAAGTTAATACTAGTAACTGGTGATACTTGTCTTGCTAACAGTGCTGGGTGAAAATAGTGAAAGTTACTTTGCCAGCATTTCACAATGATATTTGGCAAAAGTCACAGAATTTGGAAGGAGTCACAGCTGTGACCTGCATGCTGAAAAAGAGCACACAACTCTGTGACTGTGACTGTGTCACAGAATGCAGTTTGCAGGCCAAGCCTAGGAACCAGGAGAGGACAAAATATCAAAAATAAAATTGAAAGAGGATAAAGCCAAAAATTAGAAATGAATCAGGAATAAAAGACAATGAGAAAGAAAAAGAGGCTTATGTCATTTCTTGTCTCAAATTATTTCCAGTATTGTTCATCTCTTTTTATTTTTACATCCTCCTCCTACGTTTGCTCTTCTAGTAAAGGTAGCCGAGTGTACATTGCTCAATTTCAAGCAGATTCTGGAGCTGGGTGTTTCTCCTGTACCTTCAGGGCCAACATATCCATAAGAAACAAAGAAGACAAGAAGGATGCTGCCTCCTTCTCATTTTCTCCTTCTTTTGAATACCAAAGGATGTCAGCAGTTAAAATATCAGGACAGCAACCACACACCACACAACAGAACCACTAACCCAGGAACCTATCCTTGCAACAAAGCCCGTTGCCAACTCTGTCCACATATCTATTCAGGGGATACCATCATAGGGCCTAATCACATCAGCCACACTATCAGAGGCTCGTTCACCTGCGCATCTACCAATGTGATATATGCCATCATGTGCCAGCAATGCCCCTCTGCCATGTACATTGGCCAAACTGGACAGTCTCTACGTAAAAGAATGAATGGACACAAATCAGACGTCAAGAATTATAACATTCAAAAACCAGTTGGAGAACACTTCAATCTCTCTGGTCACTCAATCACAGACCTAAGAGTGGCTATACTTCAACAAAAAAGCTTCAAAAACAGACTCCAACGAGAGACTGCTGAATTGGAATTAATTTGCAAACTGGATACAATTAACTTAGGCTTGAATAGAGACTGGGAATGGATGAGTCATTACACAAAGTAAAACTATTTCCCCATGGTATTTCTCCCTCCCACCCCACCCCCCACTGTTCCTCTGATATTCTTGTTAACTGCTGGAATTAGCCTACCTGCTTGTCACCATGAAAGGTTTTCCTCCTTCCCCCCCTGCTGTTGGTGATGGCTTATCTTAAGTGATCACTCTCCTTACAGTGTGTATGATAAACCCATTGTTTCATGTTCTCTGTGTGTGTATATAAATCTCTCCTCTGTTTTTTCCACCAAATGCATCCGATGAAGTGAGCTGTAGCTCACGAAAGCTTATGCTCTAATAAATTTGTTAGTCTCTAAGGTGCCACAAGTACTCCTTTTCTTTTTGCGAATACAGACTAACATGGCTGCTACTCTGAAACCTGTGATTCTAACTACTGTAATCCATTCACATTCTTATTTCACTTTCATCACTGTAGCATCTGAGCACCTTCCAGAAATCCATTTAAGTGATTTGACTAACATCTGTTATGTTCTTTCTTTCTTTCATCCTCTCCCCAGGAAGAAAGATGTGTGATCAGGGTTGTTGGTTTTTTTTAAATCATATGTAGATGCTGCTATATGTTTGTGCTAGTTAAGGCAAGTTTGTGAAAGTGCCTGTTACACTTGGAACAGAAAGTGATGTGGTTTGTCATTCTTAATTCCTCTAGAATTTCATTCTTCAGTGCGGGACCAGCCCTCAAGCAATCTGGATTTGAACTTTCACCTTTACTATAGCTCCCTTTCCATTATGATGCAGACACTAATATTTCAGCAAACACATTTTCATTCATAAAAACTGATTGCTGTTTTGAGGAGGGAGGAAGCAGCAAAACTGATTCTAATAATCAATTGACTTTTCATGCCCAACAACAAAAATAATTAAAAAGAGAGAATATGGCTAGTTTTGCTTTATAGTTTGCTAGTTTGCTTTATAATTAAAAGGGAGAATATGGCTAGTTTTGCTGTTTTTCCTAATTCACCATACAGATCTACCCGAGAAATCCTATTTCATTTTGCGGTGAACCATTTTGCATGGTATAATACTTCTAGAACTGACAGTCTGAGTGCACATGGCATGAAGGATAGGTTTCAAGGAACCACATTTTGCTTGCAGTGCAGAAAAAATACTCAGCAATGCTAGAGGGCTGATTCTGCAAATACTCATGCAAATGACTTGTCCATGTAAGTAGCTGTCCAGGTGTGAGGAGGCCCATGGAGCTTACTGAGACTACTTACATGAGAGAAGTGTCTCCAGGGTCTGATGGTAGACATGTATGCCTGGATTTCACAGTGACACAAATCTCTCCATCAGTGTCACAAGACATCTTTTCAGTTAATCCCCACATATCAAAGTTCAAGTAATCATGCAGCGATTTGATATTGCTCAAGGCTGTAGTTCTTAACTGTGGAAGAAGTCTTCACCTGGATTGAAATTACAATAAGAAAAAAACCTGTTTTAATGCCTTGAGAGTCATTAAACCTTTGACAGGTTTCAGAGTAGCAGCCCTGTTAGTCTGTATTCGCAAAAAGAAAAGGAGTACTTGTGGCACCTTAGAGACTAACAAATTTATTAGAGCATAAGCTTTCGTGAGCTACAGAAGTGAGCTGTAGCTCACGAAAGCTTATGCTCTAATAAATTTGTTAATCTCTAAGGTGCCACAATTAAACCTTTGGCAACTGTTTGTTTATCACTGTATTACAGAGACTTGTAGTAGGCTATTTCCAGCACATTTCAGTAAACATGACTTTCGAAGATTGTGAACATAAAAACTTTTAAAAGTTTAGATTCATGATGAATGAGACTAAAAAGTCTTGGGCAGTGCTTTTTATAAAGGCATGCATATCAATGAGAGTTAATAATATATAAATATTTATAAGCATGCAATACTTGGAGAGATATGCAAACACAATTCTGTAATTTCAAAAGTAAATTGAAGCAGAACAATGTTCATGTGTTTTTACCATATTTTCTTTTGCCTATGATTAAAGCTGATTTTCTAGTCTTTAAATTCTTCTGACATATCCCCTGGCTGATCTAGAAATGATACAGGGTCTGAGCCTTCTCGGCACTTTGAAGTCCAAAGATGTCTTGTCTTTTGGCTCCTTCACATAGCTTCTCCATTACTGCTTGTCCTGGAAATCTCTGAAGGTTACAGTGGGGTCCTTTGAAACTTTCTTTTGAACAGTGGTGTAGAAAACCATCTGGGAGAGAAATTTAAGTGACATGACTGCCGAATTGAGACCTTTTTGTGTAATGTGGCCTAGAAAACCGGACCTCTCCCGTAGGAGGAGAGTTTTCTTTGGAAACAATTTTACATGACACCAGCTCTGGTAGGCACTAGACCCCTTTGCTCCTGGAGAACGTAAACTTGAGGAGAACACTAAACTTTGTGATGGAAACATAATATTTTCTTTCAAAGAGAAATTCCACATTACAATTCAAAGGCAGATAGCTCAAAAGCAGTTACATGAGATATTAATTAATTAAAGATCATTAATAATACACAACATATTTAATTAATTATACACAGATAATACACAAAACTAACACATTTGAGGTGGTTGTCCATCCTTGTAATTTGCTAGTGCTTGGCTTTAGTAAAGGGACAGACCAGATATAAACCCAGTATTATTTTATCACATTCATCTACTGGAAACTGTCAGAAAACAGGTTTCAGAGTAGCAGCCGTGTTAGTCTGTATTCGCAAAAAGAAAAGGAGTACTTGTGGCACCTTAGAGACAAACAAATTTATTAGAGCATAAGCTTTCGTGAGCTACAGTAATTCAGTGTTTGAATTAACTGGCAGAGTTTGGATTCTCTGTATCTGAACAGCAGTACTAAAGGCCACATGCACGTAGTATGTATTATTTGGACTTAAGGTAAATGTTGACTATATGTTTGAATGTACACTGCAAACACACCATGCAAAGATGATAGGCAGATCTGTTTGCATCTCTCATTTGTTATGCTTAGTGTTCTGCATTTTTTCACATGCATTACAAAAAAGAAAAATTACACTTAGTTTTTGAGAATTAAAGGACCTAATCTGTCTTCATATAAGGGCTCAAGCTTGCAAGCTTTGCTTGAGTAAAACTATAGGATTAGAGTAAATCAATAGGATTTTTTTCCATTTATTTCAACTGGTTCTGTTTTAGGCCTATATATTTCATGTTATTCCCTACTTAATAAGGAATATGAAGGTTTTCTAAAATGATCAACATTAGCAAAAAGAAAAGGAGTACTTGTGGCACCTTAGAGACTAACAAATTTATTAGAGCATAAGCTTTTGTGAGCTACAGCTCACTTCATCGGATGCATCAACATTAGCGTAACTCAACTCTCATTGAGGTCAGTAGCATAACTCTCAATGATTTCAACCGGAGTAAAGTTAGTCAACACTTTTGAAAATTCTAGCCTAAATATAATCTGGAATATAATAAAATGTCCATCAGGGAAAACAGATTGAAATATAATTCTACAATAAACTGACTATAGTTAAGGACCCTACATTGCAGAGTACTTTGAATTTTTGAGCCCCCTTGAGTCCTCCAAGCTCCCACTGTATGAATTAATCACCTCACAGTATTACAGACTGTAAATGCTTAAGAACTGCTGTGATCAGAAGGAAAGGCCTTAAAATGAGACTCTATTTTATTTAAAACTTAAACTAATATATACAGTTATGATACTTTATTATTAAAACATATTTAAAGTAGATACAAGTAGTCTAGATACCAGCAGATAGTAAAATTTCATAGATTTTAAGGTCAGAAGAGAGCAATTAGATCATTTAAGTTAACCTATATAAGGCAGGCCATAGAACTTCATCCAATGACTCATGTTTTAAGCCCTATAACTTGTGTCTGACTAAAACATATTTTTCAGAAAGGTATGCAGTTTTGATCTAAAGACTTCAAGAGAATGAGAATCTACCCCTGTACTTTCTAGTTTTTTCCAATGGTCAATCATCCTCAGATAAAAATTTGTGCCTTATAACAGTCATGTAAAATATATCCAATGTTTGAAAAAATAAAGCATCCCGTGAAATGCTTTTTCTTGTATTCACTTTCAAGAAAACTGGAACTTTGCAGTGTGAATTATAAAGATGACACAAAGCCCTAGATTTCATTTGTAGCAGGAGAAAGGGAAAAGTTTAACTATGTTTAATATTATAGAAGTTTACTTTTTTGAACAACAGCTGACTTTAAAAATGCCAGAATGTATGGTTGAAACCCTTTGGTGAATATACTACAGCTGGATAAATAATTCAAGAAACTAAAAAACAAAACTGGTGGCTATTTGATCAACATTGTTGAGAATCTGCTTGAACCTTTGGCCAAAGCTCTTTTGTATTTGATTTCTCTGAACATTTGAGTGATCAAATTTTACAGGCACAAATGTTCAAACACAGCAAAGTTCAAAATCTCATGTACAAATATCCACATGTTAACACTGGAAAATATTTATACATTTATCTGATCAGGAAACAGAAAACAAAAACAAAAAACTAAGTTAGCTTATCTGCTAAATCTCAGCTAAGCAACAGATCTTATATTGCAAATATTCATGATCAGTCTGTATAGTAGTATATTGGAAAAAATAAACACATGATAAACTATAGATATGAAAAAAACAGAGAAAAATATGTGGATGCATATTGTCTGAGCAGAAAAGAGGCTAAATTTGTCAAAAATTATCTATTAGAAATCATCTGCTCAGTTTTAGTCAGTAGGGTCATATTTGGAAGATCTTCTTGGAAGATCTGCTTCCCTGGTATAAACTCTGGAGATCATAGCTTTTATGAGACCCTCATTTGAGGCCTCACTAAAGTTAGAAACTCCACCACATATGTCACAGTGTGTATAATTGTGCCTCCAATTATTTGTGCATTGATTCATATATTATAAGGCCAGAAGAGACCTCTGTGATCTTCTTCTCTGACCTTCTGTATAAAATAGGCCATAGGACTTCCCTCAATTAATTCCTGTTTGAACTCAAACTTTAGCAACCCGAGGACCCCGATTCTGATTTAAAGTTTTTCACGGACTCCCTGAGCCTCCCACTCAACCACGGGCCCCAATCTTACTTCACCCCATCCCCCAAAGTCCCACACCTGCCCCATCTTTTCCGCCCCTGCTCCACCCCGCCCTTTCTCTTCCCTGCCTCTTTCCACCCCTCCCTTGAGCATGCCCAGTACCCGCTCCTCTCCCTCCCTTCCAGCGCCTCCTGCACACCACTGAACAGCTGTTCCTTGGCATGCAGGAAGTGCTGGGAGGGCGGGGCAGGAGTTGAAGGAGGGAAGGGGAGGAGTTGATCAGTACAGCCCACTGTAGTACTCTTGCAGACACCTAGGGGTCCACAGACCCCAGTTTGAGAAACACTGAACTAGAGTATATCTTTTAGAAAAACATCCAATCTTAATTTAAAAATTGCTAGTGATAGAGAATCCACACCAAACCTTGGTAAGTTGTGCCAATGGTTAATTACCCTCACTATGAAAATGTACACCTTATTTCCAGTCTAAATTTGTCCATTGTCAACTTCCAAGCATTGGATCTTGTTATATTTTGTGTACCATATTGAAGACCCCTCTATTCCCAGTATATAGACTGTGACCTTTTCATTGTTAAGTTAAACAGACTGAACTCCTGGAGTCTCACACTATAACGCATAAGTTCAAATTCTTTTATAGACCTTGTAGCACTACTCTGAACCATCTCCAATTTATCAACAACTTTCTTGAATTGTGGACTCTGGTAGCAGTTGAACCAATGTCAAATACAGAGGTAACAGAACCTTCCTATTCCTACTCAGAAATCCTGTTTTCATACATGCCATTGGCAGGTGCAAAAATGGAGGCCAAAGACAAGGCTGAAAATATACTTTGTATATAAGTAAGAGGAAAGGAGTGTACAGTGTAGTTACTATGTGTACAATTGCTCACTTTTTACATTTTTACTTCACGACATAACCAAATATCAGTCTAAAACTGGAGAAGAGTATAATTTCTTTCAAGTGCTTTGAGTTGTTTCCAAACTTTATGGTGTTTACGTTTTGTTTAAGTGACAGTATTATAAATTCCTGACTTTGAGACTGAATGTCCTACAATTTTTTTTAAGTCACAATGTTTTAATAAATAAAGTTATTGTCAGTTTGTTTTGCTTCTGAAAGAACTCTATCACATTGAAGAATTAAGTTTTCAGAATAGCCTTTATTTTATAAATCCATGTGGACAGTCCAATACCAGTTTCTATTGTTAATGGCTAAATTCTGATCATTCTGTATTTAACCAATGTTATCTATACTTTCTCCTCAACCAATGTCACATATAGAGCTGTAGTATCATGGATCCTTTGTGAATCACGTGATTATCTTTAGCTATCTTCACGATCTCAGCTCCTTCCCTGGTCCTTATTAAGCAGTTAATTATCTTTTGCAAAGGTTTCCCTCTATTTTACCTTGCAACTTCTCTTTTGGTATTCTGTGATAAATCCATTGGCACCCAGTGAATTTTAATTCTTCTTCTAATAACTTATCTGCTCTGGAGTAATTGTAAAGCCTTTTAACATTTGCCTCTTCATCCCTCTCTTCAGCCCACCCCCAATAATCTGCCCCTGAAAGGTGACCGCTTTGAGCTTCTTCCATAAATTATTGGACAAAGCAATATATTCAGGCTTCCAGTGATATCAGCCTCATCTCTGTCATTAACTTGTTTTTCCTTACCTCTTTATGGCCCCTATCCTCACTGATCCATGCATGGCTGTTTGCTTCTTATGTATTTAACATAATTCTCTCTGTTTGCCTTTTGTATTTCCTTTACCATATTTATACACTTTGCTACCTTCCTTCCTTATTAGCTTTTTACACACTTTTACCTTTGTAACCTTTTATATTCTGCTTCCAATTTTTAATTTCCCATAAGCCGCTCTCCCTTTTTTAAATCACTTTGTTAAGCTCTTTACTCATCCACACAAATCTTTTATTAGTTGCCCTTCCTTAAAAGTGAATTTATATCCAAATGGCAGGCCTTCTGCTGTGATGGCCACCAACAGAACAATGAAAGTCTTTGTACAAAATCTGGACATATATAACTTTCAGAATGTAATTGGCATGGTTTATTGCATCTGACAGGGTTTCTGGGCACTTTAGGATGTCTGGATTTGTAGGTATTCCAGCCGATTTATGTTTCTAATGGAATATTGTTAATATACAGTTCTGTCATTCCTATTGCAATTAAATGAATTTTGGGTATGGCACCAATGCAGGCCATCATGGTACAGAAAACAACATAAAAGCCCATTTAAATGAATAACAAATTTAGCAACAGAAATGTTCAACTTCTGTGCTATTTTATTTCCACATGTACAGAATAAAAATGCATCTGAATACAGAAATATATCTTAATAAATGAAGACAGAGTTACAAGCACCCCTTTCCAAACCTTACTTTCATAACAAACTATTTTCTATGAGGCATGAAATGGATTGGCTTTGTTAGGAGAGAAATGCAGGGATTGAAAATAGGTAAATCATGTTTCATTGTTCCCATACTTCTGCTAGGATGATCTTAAACTAAAACCCTAAAGCAGACATGGGGTGGGAGGAAAGGAACAGCTTAACTACATTGTGTGCATTGCTAGCAGTGCATTCAATTATAAAAAAAAGTTTCTGTTTTCTTGATAATTTAATAGACATTTTCCTCCTTTGCCTTATCCAAACAGTGGTCTACAGGCTTGAGCACATAAACTGTTAATATAAAAAGTGATATATCAAAAGAGAGTGTCTCTATTTTTTATAATTAATTACCTGGTATTTTCCTTGGGTTTATTATTTTCCTATTTTATACAGATTTTTGTTTAACAGTTAAAAAAAACAAGAAAGCAGATAACAGGCTGACAGGAGATGAACCAAATAAATTCATAAATAGTGGAGTGCATCTCTGAATGTTGCATCAAGTGCTATTTATATTTTGTGATCTGCACTACTATCTACACCCTTTTAAACACTGTTGTGTATTTTCTTGCCATTTCTGAGATTGCCAATCTCTTAGGATACTGATTGGCTATTAGTGGTTGAGACCTTGTTTTGATGAATTTAGAACCCACTCCTTGTTTTGGGATTCCAATTTTAGAACAAGACCAGAAACTTTTGGTATGCTATTCCTGTTTGAACTTATAAAATGTTACATCCAAGATGGGTTCAATGCCCTGGATGCTTCCATATATTCAAACATGCCATTTGTGGTAGCACAATCAGTTGTCGCCTTCTTATGTAATCTTCAGCATCATAAAAACTGCTGTTCAGGTCAATGTTGTTGTGGAAAGAAGTCTGGGGGAGGAAATGCTTGTGATATGTTAAAGAGCTAATGGATGTAATTGTAAAAATAAGAATGCAAAGTAGAAAGAAAGCAGAAAGAGGGAATGGAGAGTGAAAGTGAAATTTGGAAACAGCACAGACAAGGGAAGGAAAATACAGGGAGAGAGAGAATTTTATATTTGCAAGTGTTTCTTTCACTATTTTTACTTCTTCCGTTCTTCTGCTGCCAGTGCAATTTGATTACCAAGAGTGATGGAACTTTAAAAAATCCAATCAATATCTTTGGCACCATGTATGCCTTTTGCCTGCTATTTACATTTACTTCAGCTTAGACAATAAAAATCTGTTAAATCAGTTTATTAATTCTCTGTCTCTCCATGCTGCACTTTTGGGGAAAATATGTATACTTTCCTTGATTGGTTTTTAATCAGATGTGTGCAATGTAGACAAAGGGGAAAATATACACAAATTGTAAAAACTAGATGTGCCCACCTACTAACTAGATCAGTGGTTTTCAAACTTTTTGTATTGATGACGCCTTTCACACAAGCCTCTGAGTGTGACCCTCCCTTATAAATTAAAAACAAGGTAATTTAATTTAATGGGGGTCTCGGGGCTGTCATCCCCACAGAGCTGACAGCTCACGGCCCCAATGTTACTACTTTGCTACCCCCGAGGGGTCAAGACCTCCAGTTTGAAAACCACTGAACTAGACAGTTAAGAATCCCTTAAGACTTTACGTGGACAATGTGTTCATTAAATGTACTCATTGAAATATTTTGATGGGTGTTTAAATTTATAAAACAGCCACTTATAAAGACTAATAGTGATCAAAAAGTTGACAGCATGACTGTAGACTTTCAATGGGATTTGGACTCCTAAATGCCTGTCTCTCTTGAAACCCAGACTCCTAAATTACTTAGGCATTTTTGAAAATTGCGTTCAGTGTCCCATCAAAATTCCACCTTTCCTACTGGAAGGGAGTGCCCCTTTTATAGGAAATCAATGTTATTCAACAGAATTCACCCCTAAAGGCAGGAAATTCTTTGCAGATAGCATGTTAAGGATCCAGAGCGGAATCTCTGAAGTAGCAGGTGGGCTGAGATTGAGTGCTATGCAGAGCCACAGTGTCGAAAAGCCAGGTTGTGCCCTCCTTCCTAAGGATAAAAAACACTTTACTCCACAAGTGGTCCCACTGAAATCAGTGGCACCACATCTGGAGCATGGTGAATAAGAATATCACAACCTGGCGCTAACTGAAGTGTAGTTGTGTATGGCCATGTGCAGCCATGAAAATATTCCGTATGCATTCCCATAGGATGCATTCCTATATCTCAGCTGCTTTCTCTCTAGCACTGATGCTGACAGTTGCAGTATTAACTTGAAGAAATTAATCTTCACACAATATGTTTTCTGACACAGAGTTGTGACTTGAAAACTAATTTGACTAAGAAAAATATACTCAGAAGGTTTTGACAGTTATCTAGTATTTTTTAGATATGTACTCACAAACTCCTCCCCCCCACCCCGTTTCTCTGACAAAAAGACCTCCTTCACCTGTGGGGGTATGAATGAATCTGTCTCTATACGAAGATGTGAGATGTATAGATTGGCTTGGTGATCAAATATCCTTGATATGCACAATTGGTAAACAACAAACATTTTGGCAACCACTTTTTGAAAACCATCATATGCCTAAAAAGAATCACATACTTAAAATTATTTTTAGTTTTGAATATTCTGTTCTATTTTTTAATTGAAATAGCTGCTGGTCATTTGTTTCCTGATTGGACAATCATGCTGTATCTCTAGAATTTTCTCTGAACTTGACATGGATAATTTAAAGATTGTTCACTATCTTTTGTAATATGTTATTGTTATTTGATTTTATTTTTCAGATGCAGATTGTCGGTTTTCTGTGTTAATATTGATCTATGCAGCAATTTTAAGATTTATCCATCCTATGTAATATTGACAGTTATTCTGGTATCCCACAGTAAATGTTTGTTGTGATTTTTTTTCTGAACTGAGGCAATAATTTTAGGAGGCTTTTCTTTTTATATAGTAACATTTACCTATCAGATGGGATAATTCCAAAATATTTCCATGAGACTTCTGATCATTGAATATAATCCTTGGAAAAATTAATGGGATAGTGAAATAAGTGTTCACATGATCATCAACATCTGTAATATCTGGTTTTTGACTGTCTACTTCAGGGGTTCTCAAACTGGGGGTCATGACCCCTCAGGTATCATGGTTATTACATGGGGGATCATGAGATGTCAGTCTTCACCCCAAACCCTACTTCGCCTCCAGGATTTATAATAGAGTTAAATGTAAAAAAAATGTTTTTAATTTATAAGGTGGGGGGTCGCACTCATAGGTTTGGTGTGTGAAAGGGGTCACCAGTACAAAAGTTTGAGAACCTACTTAGTGGATAGCCACATCTGAAGGAAAGGCCAATTCTTTTACAATTTGGGTTCCTTTTTCCCCCTTCAGCTAATTTGAACATATCTGATTAAAAATCAATAAAAATTACAGCTGCCAATTAATCACAGTTAACTCATGCAATTAACTCAAAAAAATTAACCATGATTAAAAAATTAATCCCAATGCACTGTTAAATAATAGAATACCAATTAAAATTTATTAAATATTTCTGAATGTTTTTCTACATTTTCAAATATATTGATTTCAATTACAACACACAATACAAAGTGTACAGTGCTCACTTTATATTATTTTTCATTACAAATGTTTGCACTGTAAAAATGATAAAAGAAAGTATTTTTCAATTCATCTCATAAAGCACTGTAGTGTATTCTTTATCATGAAAGTGCAACTTACAAATGTAGATTTTTTTTGTTACATAACTACACTCAAAACAAAACAATGTAAAACTGTAGAGCCTACAAGTCCACTCAGTCCTACTTCTTGTTCAGCCAATTGCTAAGACAAAAAGTTTGTTTACATTTATGAAAGATAATGCTGCCCACTTCTTATTTACAGTGTCACCTGAATGTGAGAACAGGTGTTTGCATGGCACTTTTATAGCTGGTATTGCAAGGTATTTATGTACCAGATATGCTAAACATTTGTATGCCCCTTCATGCTTTGGCCACCATTCCAGATGACATGCTTCCATGATGATGATGCTCATTTAAAAAAATAATGTGTTAATTAAATTTGTAACTGATCTCTTTGAGGGAGAATTTCATGTCTCCTGCTCTTTTTTACCCACAATCTGCCATATATTTCATGTTATAGCAGTCTTAGATGATGACGCAGCACATGTTGTTCATTTTAAGAACACTTTCACTGCAGATCTGACAAACACAAAGAAGTTACTGATGTGACATTTCTAAAGATAGCTACAGCACCTGACCCAAGGTTTAAGAATCTCAAGTGCCTTGCAAAATCTGACAGGGATGAGGTGTGGAGCATGCTTTCAGAAGTCTAAAAAGAACAACACACTGATGTGGAAACTACAGAACTCAAACCACCAAAAGAGAAAATCAATCATCTGCTGGTGGCATCTGATTCAGATGATGACAAAGAACATGTATTGGTCCATATTGCTTTGGATTATTATCAAACATAACCCATCATCAGCATGGATGCATGTTCCCTGGAATGGTGGTTGAAGCATGAAGGGACATATGAATCTTTAGCACACCTGGCATGTAAATATCTTGTGATGCTGGCTACAATAGTGCAATGTGAACACCTGTTCTCACTTTCAGGTGACATTGTAAACAAGAAGCGGGTAGCATTATCTCCAGCAAATGTGAATACACTTGTTTGTTTGAGTGATTGGCTGAACAAGAAGGAGTGAGTGACCTAGTAGGCTTTAACAATACATTGTTTTATTTTTCAGTGCAGTTATTTATGTACGTAATTCTACATTTGTAAGTTCAACTTTCATGATAAAGAGATTGCACTACAGTACTTGTATTAGGTGAATTGAAAAATACTATTTCTTTTGTTTTTTACAGAGCAAATAAATGTAATCAAAATAAATATAAAGTGAGCACTGTACATTTTGTATTCTGTGTTGTAATTGAAATCAATATATTGAAAATGTAGAAAACATCCAAAAATTTTAAATAAATGGTATTCTATTATTGCTTTACAGTGTGATTAATCTAGGGAGCTAATAGTCAAATGCAAATGGGCAAAAATTATATACCAGAGAAGTCTCAAGCAGGGATTTGAAGAAGGAGAATAATGGCATTTGGCAGACAAATTGAAAGGCTGTTCTAGGTGTAGGAGGAAGAATGAAAATAAGCATCATGTCAGGGGCGGGGGAAGGAGATAAAGGCATCACTTAGAAAAGAGTTTTGGAATACATGTAGAAAGGCAGAGGAAGAACAGTAAGAAAGAGAGCAGAAACAAAGGTGGGCTGAATTTTCTCAGAGCCTTGAAGGTGAGTGTACAAGACTGAAACACTCAACTTGCTAGCAAGTATTGATCTTTCTAATTAAGGATTCTGTGGGTAAGGCAGGTGGTTTGCTGTTTCATCAGGATAAAAGGGAGGTAGAAGTGTCTTGCTTACAGAGTCAGGATCCAAGGTGGACTGAGCGATCTTAGGAGCAGCCAGGCCCAAAGAAAAGGTTTGAGATGATCTTCAGATTGTTAAAGAAGTCATACCCCCAGGGGTAAGTGGGTTTAGTTTTTGTTTTTGTTTTACTTTGGATTTTGTTTTATAGTAAAGCATGATAGGCACCTACACTCACTGAGGCAATAAAGGATTGGAGGCCAATATTCCTTTTCTGGTGTCCTGATTTCCATCATTGTTTCTACTCGTTCTTACTTTAGTTATTTTCTTGATACATTTGGTTAATTCACCATGCCATTAAGAAACAGGGAAATCTAATTTAGGAGCTCACTCTTCTTCCTCCCCTGCACCCCTGCCCCAGCCACCCACCTAAAAACAACCAGTCAAACAAACAAACAAATAACCCCAAAACATGCCTAACTCTCTGGAAAACTCTTGTAACAGATGCAAGAACACAGATGCAGTAATACTTCCGCATGCAACTTAACTATCCATTTGTTAATTTACAATTTATGCATACCTAAAGTAGAATCTTTAAGTATATATGAACTCCTAACTGAAAATCTTTGGAATCAGTAAAACACAAAGATGATTGTCTACAGGAAATTGCCTAGATGCTATTTTTAACAGATGTACTGAAAATCGTTAGGACTAGGTTATGATGAGCTGCAAACATTTCAGGTTTTCAAAAGAAAAATCATAATGGATAATGACATGCATATTAGAACAACTATGAAGAGTTGCAATTTGTAAATGAAAACATCTGTGGAACATATTTAAATCATTTATATACACTAAATTGACAAAGTATTTTTCTTTAAAAAAACTCACTTCACTTTATAATTATATTAACATGTAATAAAAAAGAGAAAAACAAAAGAGAAAAAACAAACAGAAAACCATCACAAGATCTAGAAAATGAGCCATAGACCTGACCAAATTAAGTAACATGGGGCAGTGCGAACAGAAGACATGACAAGTAAATGAGTGGTTACATAGACCAGAAACTGGGAAAAGGGCACCTCAGAAGATTGAGAGGTTTAGATACTTATACAAATCATTTAAATCCCTGATTTTGCAATGACAATGACACACAATGATTTGAAGAATTGGGGTGATCGAATTAGAGGTGTGTGGCAAACAGATTTTTTTAGTCTGTTGGCAGTTTTGAAAAATTAGGAATAAAATTGTTTTGGGTTGACAATAATTTTATTGAAATTTTCAGTAAATCAAAAAAGTTAAAAAAATCAGTTGGAACAAAACATTTTGTTTTGAAGTGAAATGAACCTGAAATGAAGCATTTCCTTTCAATTTTGACCATTTTAAAAGATTTTATTTTCAAATAGAATTAAAGGAAATTTCAAGAGTTATTTTGAATTGAAAAAATCCAATAATTTAGCTTACAAAATGTCAACATAAAATTATTAGACCTTTTCAGAATCCCCCCTTCTACTTCGATACAAACAATTTAGTGAAACCAACACAAATTCATGAAATGTTTCAGTGGATTATGCACCCTATGCTGAAAAAAATAATGGCAAACAAATTACACCCAGCACTAAATTAAGTATACCATCCCTATTCAGCAGAGTACTTAATCACATGTTAACTTTAAGCACATATTTAAGTTCCATGGACCTGGGATCTTAGTATGCTGAAATGGAGTTTTATTCTGGAAGTGGATGGAAATTGTGCAAAATCAGGCTCTTTAATGAATTTTCTAGAAGTTTGGAAAGATTGTGAAATATCACAAGACTAGTTTTCCGTGAGGTAAAATATTCTGATTCTTCCATTATTGATTCCGGCTAACACTAAAGTTTGGAGAGACACCAAATATTTTTAAAAGCAAGTGACGTGTTTGATCTCAAAATGATTATGACTTTAACTGTTTTTGGGTGAGGTTCAGATCAATTCTTGTTTTATGCCCACTGATATGTGAATATCTAAATTTTTATTTTATCACATTTTTTCCCCTTATTGGCATATTGTTAGTGAATGGAAATTGTATAGTTATGTTTGCAAGAAAATATTCAATTAATACACTTTGACATAGATGTTTGACTGAAAATATCAATATCTTAAATGATCATGTGCAGAAGAAATATGGTGTTACTATTTTTAATCCCGAGGCACGTGATAAATGAACAAACAAGCTTTTGTCTCATGAAATGTTCTGGGGTATTGACGCACCACCTTGCAAAACAATTCCAAATTTAAATATTATTTTGGGAGAAATCAACCAGGTACTAATTCAACAGCAGCTAATAGGCTCCGCTGCTTTAAAGAGGTAGCAACATTAACACATTCCCTTCTGTTTCAATTTGCAGAAATAATTCAGAAAGAACACTACTCCTTTGAACTGTCTAAATAGACCAAAATCACTTCTCTTTCATTTGGTTCTGGTTTTTTTTTTCTTTAAACATGGTCAAATGATTAAAAAAAGATGTGATAATAGTTTCAAATATTTACCAATTAAATAAGAGATTAAAAATTGTAGCTCCAATATGATAATATGTTCAATTGAACCAAAATATTGTGACAATATGTGGGTTCACTAATTTTTCCTAGTTCAAAACATTTGGACTCCACATAAGTTATTTTTGTAGTACAAGAAGCCATTGCAGAATTCATTTTGGTTTGGGTACCAAGGATATTATATATGTTGCTGTTTCTGGATTATAAAAACGGGATGTCATTGGGAAGACTGGATTAGTTTCAAAGCAGAATTCACCAGTTGTCTTGGTGGAAGGCTGGTATCCAAATGTATCTTCTCAAAGGCCCTGATTCAGCCAGGTACTTAAGCAGATGAATAACTGTAAACACGTGAATTGTCCCATTGAAGCCAATGTGACTACTCACTTATACCCATGTGTCTGAGCACCTGGCTGAATTGGGGCCTAAAATAAAATCTTCAAAGAAAATCACCACTATGACGTGGGTTCGATCATTATTTTATATAAACAATAAAAATACACACAGAATTATTTTTGTATATCTATTAATTATTAGCTCTGGTTCCCAGTTCAGGAGTGGCTGGATGAAAAAGAGTGGAAGAAGGTCATGAAATAAACCTTTGCAGATTTCTTTATGGATCAGATCCTTAGGCCCTGATGCAACTAGGCACTTAAGTATAATATTGACTTCAATAGGACTACTCATGTACTCAATATTACACACATTGACCCAAATAATTTGCTGAATCAGAACATAAGGGGTCTGATCCAAAGTCCATTGCAGCCAAGGGGAGACTTTCCAGCAGTCAGAACTGGTTTCTGGGTCTCAACTCCACAAAGATGGTAATGCTGCTGCCTCCATTTTTGAAGAGGAGGATTACAACATTCTGTCATCACCAGCACTCCATGACACTAATGAGTCTCTTTACATCAAGACCATGAGGAAGATTGTATGGAGGTTGTTGGAGAGGGGAAACAAAATCTTAGTGGCAATGTAAAAAATGTCAGCAGCATCCTGCTCATTTTGAAGCTCTTATTGCAGTGGAAGTATATTCCTAAGAGAAAAACTTCTAATTAAGTACCAGTGCAGTTTTAACCATTAAAATATGAAATAACTGATGCCATAGAAGCTAGACCCTATGATATTAAGGATAGAATAGCTGTATAAATGTCATACTAATTAACAGATGAATCTGAACCAGAACTCCAGATACAAATACCTCCCTCAAATTTAAAGGATGTTAGAAATTTTAACCAATTTGCAGGTGTGGCAAATAAACTCTATTTAAACATTAAACTGAAACAGAAGACTGAATCCAAACACACTCAAACTTTAAGTGTTAGACATCTAGATCTAAATTATACACAAACACATATGTGATATGTTTTGTCTAGATGGAGTGCAGGTCAATAAAAAGAAGTGATGACTCCATTACACTAGTTTATGGGGCTTGTGCTGAAAGTGAAATTGCTTACTCTGAGAGCCAAATGTATGATTCAGGTACTAAAAAGAAGGTAGAACCTGTAGAGTCCTGAACCTGAAGCTATGTTGTCCTGCAGCACAGATAATAGAAGGTGGAAGCTCTGGATTATAGCAGAACTTGATTCTTTTCAAGATAATGAGTGAAATTCTGGCCCTATTGAAATCTATGACAAATTGACCTTACTATGTCCAGGGTTTTACCCATTGTTCACAATAGGATCAAGTTTTTTCAGATCACTATATGGAAGTTAGAATGACAGATTATTAAGTTTTAGATTCCAGAAATTTGATTTTACATTAAAAGATTTGTATATTATACCAGACCCTTTTCTAAGCATGATAAACAATATATCTTAATACTGGGAATTGTTGAATATAATGCATGGAAAGTAAATACTGTTGGTGTTTTGACATGAAGATATAAATTCTAGGCTTGCTCAACATATAATTTCTCTGTTGTCAGTGTCTGATTTGGATTGTTTATATATTCTTGCCTGTTGACTGATTGATTTGATGTCTGCCTTTTGTGTCATTAACATGATTGGACTCATCATTGTAGATTGTTATTGTATCATTCTATTGTAACATCTTTGTTGCCATTGCAGATTTTACTTGTTTACTGGAAGAGTAATTTAGTAGTTTAACAACTTATTCTTTTCTATAAAAAATTCTGAGTAAAAATACTGGGGTGAAGTTAAACCTCTGTATAAAATTTCACCACACGATTGGTTTTTGGATCTAATTCCTAACCAGCCGTGAGATTGCCAGGTCAGTCCCCCAGTCCAACTGCTTTCTTCAAGTGTTTGTGTGGGGTGATGCAGTGGTCTTATGTTTGGACAGCTACACTAAAATCAGTAGATTAATAAACTAGCACACTAAACACTAGGGCAGTAGCGTCCCATAATGGGGCTCTGCATCAGCCTCACACTAAGTCTCAGTGGGCATCACTGACCTACAAATTGGAGTACTAATGACTGCAATAGAAAGTGAATGAATCATGTCTCCTTCTGCTTATGTGAAGGATGAAGATGCTTCCCATTCCCTTCCTGGTAAACCCTCTCAAAGACTGACGTCCAAAGACATGGGATAAAATCACCAGGTATTAATTAGAAGGTCCTACCCTCTCTCCAAAAAAAGAAAAAAAGTGAACAAATTTTGATCCCTGGAACAAAGGGTGTCTGGGATTATGTTAACATATCTACCCTTCCTGATTCACCTGACTTTTATGAATCTATCTGACATTCATGGGTTTGGCTTGATCCCCAAATCAGGATGTGGGTAGATTTAGAATTTTGCAGAATATTTCACATAAGCCTAATTAACATATAAACATCAAGGGTAAAATGTGGATACTTAATACCCTGACTCTATCTTTCTTGATTGACTAGAATAGGGGTTGGTGGCAAATAAGAAAATAACCTTGATAAACTGTGAAGACAATACATCCATTCCATTGTTTTAAGCAATCAATAAAACAAAACAAATAACCTTAAATCCCAAATAGAGAAAAGCAGTACATGTGGCCACCAGAGAATTTGCACATGCACAAATGGTTTTGTGTAAAATAGGTTCATCTGATAGCAGAGCACCATCAGTAATTTCTTATGAATACATTAATATTAAAATGCATTGAGTACAATATAAAAGAATGATAAAATGAGGCACCCTTGTAGAATTATACATTTAAAATTTAGACCCATAATAAAGTGTGTAATCACAACAAAGTTTTATATATAAACAAATCTGGGTTTGTATACTTCTGTATATTCAAGGATATGCAAATATTTTTGCTAAATGTCAAGATGTTAAGAACACTTGTATTAGTCTTTTCCAAGAAAGGATTTTTGTGAAAACCAAGCTGAATGCTGGAGCTAATGATTATAGTAACTCACTTATCATAGTCTTAGAGTCGCTCAGTTACTGAGTTTCCAGAACATCCAGCACACGGCATGTAGTAAACATTAATTATTTTTTTCTTCACAAACATTATGCTGTGCTTTGTTGGAACCGCTCATAATGGCAACATGTACTACTGATGTTGAAATTACATTTCTCAAGCTGACTACATTAAACTGTTCTACTGGAACATAATTGTACAAATGCAACATGATTAAAGTCATGATATACATGAAAGAGAAATAGAAGGAACAGAGAATATTTATATATGGGTATTAAATAAAGATGCACAAAGTATGAAATTTTTTTTCTTTAAAGCAGCAATTACTATTGCTTCTTATTTTTATATATTGCCTGGTGCCATATATACTGTATATCTGATTCATATACAGAAAAATGTTATATGTGCTATACATTTTAAGAACCTGTATATATTTTATTTTAGTACCCATTACCATAGCATATGCGCTTCTCACAATCTTTCATGTATTTATCTTTATAATGCACTTGTGAGGTAGGGAAGTACTATTGTTCCAGTTTTACAGATGTGGAACTGTTAGTATCTGTTAGTACATATTAACCCTTTTAGTCCTTTATCTTTCTGTTTATTTGATTCATTTATACATTAAACTATTCGTAAATCTTTATTAAGAAAGGGTCTCTTAAATTCTAAGGCCCAGAACAGTGGTCTTTGATCAATAAATAACCCTATCCAGGAATTAGTCTGCCAAAGAGCAGAGTGAAGGGGGATTTAATAGCAGTCTTCAACTACCTGAAGGGAGGTTCCAAAGAGGGTAGGGCTAGGCTGTTCTCAATGGTGACAGATGACAGAACAAGGATCAATGGTCTCAAGATGCAGTGGGGGAGGTCTAGGTTGGATATTGGGAAAAACTATTTCACTAGGAGGGTGGTGAAGCACTGGAATGGGTTACCTAGGGAGGTGGTAGAATCTGCATCCTTAGAGGTTTTTAAGGCCCAGCTTGTCAAAGTCCTGGCTGGGACAATTTAGTTGGGGTTGGTCCTGCTTTGAGCAGGGGGTTGGACTAGATGACTTCCTGAGGTCTCTTCCAACTCTAATCTTCTATGATTCTATTGTTCTATGAATTCTACAGTGTTAGACTGTACATAATAATCTTGGACACCTCTATGTCCATAGGATCTGGAAACCATTCCCTAATATATGTAATGCTTACATACCTGGGAAACTGATAAGATATGATGTTACAAGCAGATGTCTTCTGTTGGTGAATTAACAGGAAAGAATAATTATGGGGGAGAAAGACCCACTGAATATATTATCTGTTAGTTCTCTGAGTTGTAAATAACCATGACTTCACACATAAATCAGGTAAACTGACAATGTATAGAAATAACATCAGAACAAAGAGGGTGTCTTTGTTTGAAAACCGTACATAATGACAGAGGTATGAGAACTTAGTTGGGGAATGAATCCACCAGGATCCTCTACAGTGGAGAAGAGACAGAGAGCCAGCTGTTTATCACATCACTTAAAGGGAGTAATGTATCTATTCGTTCTGTGTAGTGCTGTACTAATCTCTGATTGATAATCTTTGATTAAATAATTCCAATTCAGTCTGTTTGAGAATCATAAATTGTCATTAACTCAGACATGCAACACGAGGCACAGTGAAAATAAGTGTCTTGCCCAAGGTCACACAGGAAGCCTGTAGCAGACAGGGAATTGAAGCTGGGTTTCCTGACTCTAGGGTGACCAGGCGTCCTGATATTATTGGGACAATCCCAACATTTGGGGCTTTGTCTTATATATAAAACTATACCCCTCTCCCACCAAAAAAGTGTCCCAATTTTTCACACTTGCTATCTGGTCACCCTTCCTGAGTCCTAAGCTAATGCCCTAACCACTAGACCATCTTCCTTCACTAAAAATGGATATGAGCTGAAACCGTGTGTCTTACCTCTCCCACAATTTGTTTAGAGCAGTGGTGGGCAACCTGCAGCCCATCAGGGCAATCCACTGGTGAGCCATGAGACAGTTTGTTTACATTGACTGTCCACAGGCATGGCCGCTTGCAGCTCCCAGGGGCCACAGTTCAACATTCCCGGCCAATGGGAGCTGCAGCCAGCATGTCCCTGCAACCCTGCAGGTTGCCCACCACTGATTTAGAACTATTGACCTGCCAGCTATTAGACGAAACATAATCAGATCAGCCTGTAAAAATCTCTCAGCAGGAGGTCACTGATGCAACAGGAAATGTAGGGCAAAAATGGTTTTAGAAGGTTGAATAAAATAAAGGTTTTAAAAAATCTTTTTAAGGTAGCCCATTGTTTTTGAGTTGAAGCATTGGCCACTAAGGAGAAATAACGCACTATTATTAATTTTTTAAGACATGAGGCAGTAGTTTTGTATGATAAACCTAAATTCCATTCAATCAATACATATGAGAGATGGACCCAAACCAACAGCTGCTGCTTTTGAGGACCCTCTCACTTTGGTCTGAAAGGCAAAGAGTTTCATGTAAATATGGTTCAACTACAAGCAGTTAAGTCATCTCTGCTAGCATTCCAGTCATGGTGTGAGGGAAAGCATATTTTCCTAAGGACAGACAATGCAGTTGTCTATGTGATTACATATCTCAAGTGGTAGCATAGTAAGAAGGGGCCAGCTTCCCCTGGATGCAGTAGAGGGAAGCTGGTTATGGCTTCCAGTTCCATCATCTGACTGGCACCAGGAAAGTGGAGCAGGGCAGATAAACTACCCCCAAAATTGATGGTCTCTTGGAAGAGTCCATGAGCCTATTCAGTTAAGTGGATGCTAATCTGCTGTCCATCACCACATACTCCAGTTCAGGGATTCTTATTTTGCCAGGCAGATTAATTGAGTGGGTCACATAGCCTCCTAGGAAAGTGCTGCCTTGTGGAGGAAAGATTTCCCTTCACCATGGGGACTTTTATCTACCAGTGAGCCTGTTTTCATCACAGGCCAATGCAGAGTTTCCTTTTTAGAGCAACAGGAATAAGACATGGCTCAAGATATCTTCTGATTAGGGTGAACATTCCATCTAGTTTAATTCCTCCAGTCTAGAAGGTATGGAAAAAATGTTCCCCTGATTCTCATTGCTCCAAAATAACTCCAGAGATGTGATAGGCAGTTTTTTCTAATGCTATTTGGAGAAAATTGCACTCAGAGGCTAACAATGCATCCCTACCCACTCACATTAAGTCTCTTGGGTTGTCTTGAGACTAAGTACTCCAGGAAGAGTTAGTAATTTTGGACAAGGTAGCAGAGCCATGTTTAACTCAAGCAAAACAAATAGAACAAAAATAACTTGTCCATTGCTTATTACATGGTCTGATCAGTATTCCTGGATTGTTGTAGTACGATTTCAAAAATGGGGCTAAAATGGCCAAGATTCCTGTTTCCTTCAGTAGGTGTTTAATGGCTAGGTTTCAGCTCCCTGGGTATCCAGACAACTGTTCTCAATGCCTTCAGGGGATATATGGGTTTGGGGAAAGCACAGTTGGCTCCTCTCCATTTTGAAAAAGTTAATTTTCTTCATCCCCTCATTAGGTCTCCTCTGCTTCCAGAGCTTTAATTTTGTTCCCCAAAATGTGGTTGGGACCTCCTTTGAGCTATTAGATTTAGCATAACATCTTTTTACCCCTGTAAGTAATCTTGGTGGCTATGACCCCAGCCAGAAAAGTTAGGGAAAAGTCATCTCTCTCTAGGAGTATGATTACACTGCAAAGTGAAGATGTGACTGTAGCACAGGCAGGCATACCCATGTTAGCTTTAATCTAGCTAGCACAAGTGACAATAGCAGTGTAGATGTGATGGCACAGGCTTCAGCGCAGGCTAGCAACAACAGTAGAAATCCTCCAGGAACCCTAGATAAGTACTCTGGTTGCTAGACTTTGCTACAGCCCATGCCTACCCGTAAGCCTACCTGTTCTGCAATCACATATTCACTTTACACTGTAGATATGTCCACTTAACAGACTGTCCCACAATGATAAAGAAGTCATTTGCACCTGCTGCAATATCCTTCAATTTAGGATGCTTCCTTTAGCAGTCTCTGCTTGTCACCTGAGACTAGGAAAGAGAAAAATTGGCACTCTGGACCTGTGGAGGACTCTCAAAAATCCATCTGAAGAGAAATAACCCCTTTAGAAGTGCTTACTCACTGTTTGTGCTATTTGAAGGATCCAGATAGGATCTCAAAACTTCCAGATACATCATTGCTAAGTGATTCAAGTAAAACTCAACAGCATTAGTGCCCACTCCTCCCAACTATATTCTTCTGAGCAGAGATAGTTTAAGTATCAGTAGATGAACTCCGTAGGGCATTCATTGCACACTTTGCTAAAGACTACAGACGAGGATACATCTTATGTGTAGTCATGTGCAGAGTGAGTAATGCAAATCAGAATGGTAACATTTACACCTAGCTTTGCAAACTCAGTTGCACTGGTGGAAAGACTGTAAAAATGGCTATATGTAGGATAAACAGAGAATCAGGCACTAAATCTTCAGGTACCAGCCCTATGCAGCATGAATTAGGGTGTAATCATTCTTTTAGACTTTATAGTATTATTCTGGATATTTTGAGTATGGCTATTTCAAAACAGACATATTGAACAGACTAATTTCATAGTAGCAGCCGTGTTAGTCTGTATTCGCAAAAAGAAAGGAGTACTTGTGGCACCTTAGAGACTAACAAATTTATTAGAGCATAAGCTTTCGTGACCTACAGCTCACTTCATCGGATGCATTGGGAAAAAAACAAACAAACAAACAAACCCAGACAGACTAAGTTATAGTTAAAAAAGATATTCTATTCCATTAAAAAATAACTTGGTTGATCTGCCCAGATTCCCCATTTTCCCCTGATGGATAATGGTCCCATTAAGCTTGGAACAAGACTGTTCTAGTTAGGATGGTAGTGAACTTTACTTTATTCTTTAGCTCAAGAAAAAATGACAATGAGACATGACATAAAAGAATTATTGAGGGACATAGAAATTGTCCAGTTTGATTGATTGCCACACTGACTCTTGCTACCAGAGAAAGAAAATCTTGTCTTCTGGGCTAATGAACCAACTCAGAGAAAACCTCAACAGGTAAGAGGAAAAATAATTTGTTTTTACCATATATTGCACTTCAAAAACCAGGTCAATTGCACTCACTCTAGAAATTATTTAGAAGCTGCTATAAATAAGCATGATCTATCATGTATTATTTTTTGTTGGACAGTCTCTTACTAAACACTATAAAATAGAAGCATCAAATGTAGTCTAAAATGTGTCTTAGTGCTATGCTCGTATCTTAGTTGTTTGTCTCAAGGACAGCTAGACATTAAAAGACACATAATGTAAACTCAAGGTTAATTTTCTAACAGGATTTGATATTTTCTAATGTATTTTAGGTTGCTTTCTTTCCTTATAGAATTCATAAACTGACAATCATATTCTGTAAAAGCTGTTTTAGGACATTGCTTGGACAGTGATGTCCATATGATCCTCACTTGTTTTGACACTCTTTAGTTTAGCTGGCTAATTCCTGAGTGACACTGATCACTTAGAAATCAGTGCAAATGGGGCAAAAAATAAATAATTTACACTCTGAGAATGTTCTGTCTTTGCAGGCTAAATACATCCATTACCAGAGAACATTTGACTGGTGCAGTGAAAAGCAGTGAAGTGTAGCTTATTGATACGGTGGATATTTTTTGAACAGGCAATGATCAGAGCCTTTTTTTGCCCTGTGGTCTTATAAAATAGAGTAATTGCAAACCAGAAAACAACAAAAACCTGAATTATATAAATATTCGTCATTATAAGATGCCAGAACTTATAGATACCCTGTATTTAATAGGTAATTCATATTATGTTTGAATGAAGCACTCTTTCTTGTTATATAATGCTCTTCTGATCGGATGTGAACATAGGAAAAAGGACTCTAAAGAGTCAGAAGTGTATTTCCTGGCAAGGAAGAGTTGGTTCAAAATGTTTAATGCAAATTAAAATTTGATACCTTTGTACCTTTGATATGGTACAATTTCCACTTTTCTAGGATAGGCTGAGTTATAGTATGTATTGCCATGGGTATTGCTTCAGACACCTTAAACTCCTACTACATGTATACCTACTTGATAATAGGGACCTGTAATAATTTTCCCATAGCACAGAAGCATTATTTATAGGCAGCTAATAGAATCCCTCAGAACAGATGTAATACAGGTGTCTGACACATAGAAGTGGCTCTTCTTTATTCCCAGCCCATGTTGTAAGATGGGTCTGAGTTGAAAAAGGTTATATATCATCCCATGAGAAGTCTCAGTATTCATGTTACATGGGTAGGAAGAAAATGTTCTGTAGGAAGTCAATGTTTGACTCTGGCCCTGGCAAATTCCTGGCTCCTCTCCTTCCACTCTGGTGGCATTTCATAGCTCTGGCTCATTATGTAGTCTGGATAGGGCATTTAACCATTAGATACAAGATGGGATTGTAACTGAAAACTTCATCTTTAAAACAATTTCAGTGGACCAGAGTTCTTTATAGCATGGCCATTTTATCCCTGAAATATAAAGTGCCTTAAAAGTGGGCATAACTGTAATTTACTCCATTTTTATATTCCAGAATGGTGGAAAGTGCCCTCAGTGTAAATGAGAATCTAGCTCTATAAGTAAATGGTCTGGTCTTAAATTAAGAGGCCTGCCTAGTAGTTTGTGGAACCGTCAGTGTAAGAATAAACAAATGCCCTATCTTCTAAGTTAGTATGAGTCAAACTTTTGGGCACGGAAGAAACTGGCACTAAAACAACTATCTGAGATCACTTTGCAGCTTGTGATATATGAAATAGTTATGCAATGCGTGTTGTTTATGGCTTTATCATATGTGAGGAGAAAAAGGTTCAGCACAGGAGGTCTGACCCAAAGCCCCGTGAAGCCAATGGGAGTCTTTTAATTGATTAAATGGGCCTTGGATTTGGCCCAGAAACAGTGAACTTATCCTAATAAATAAAGGTTAAAGGAAGTGCATTTTAAGCAGCTAAGGACAAACAGACCAAGTACCTAAGGGAAAGACATCACAGCACTTATAGAGAGAGAACTTATCAACAACAAATGAGACTGGTCTTTCTCATTACTTCCTGTGAATGTAGTTGTCAGGGCAGGTATTGGATCATGTGAGACAATGATTGCAAAAAGCCATGCTTTTCTGTTTAAATTGTTTAGTGTCAACCCTAGATGATTGGGGGGTATAGTACACCCGTTGGACAAGCAGTGGTCTTTTTAAACAGATCAGACAGAAGACGAATGAGATTCTTCCTGAATCTTCCTTGTTTTGGAAACATTTGTGTAGGGATCACAATGCTAATGTACTTTTGCACCAACTCGAGGAAGAGGAAAGTTTCCTGAAAGTAAGAATGTTCTTTCCATGCACTTTGTTACATAACTTTCTTTCAGACAAAGTACCACAGGATGAGAGCCAGTTATAAACGTAAAGAGAAAAGGAAGGTTTTTATGGTGAGAATTTAAGAGAGGATGTGATTCTTTGTCTCAGAGGGAATAGAGAGCTCCAGATACATGGGGAGACACAAATTAGAGAGTGACATCTGACCCCATTACTGTGGAAAGGGACAGACCCAGACTGGAAGGACAGAGTTTGATACAGATGGGGTAGACTGACAGGTTTCCTTTATTATTAGTGTGACAAAAAGTACTTAATCTTAGATAAAGGTATATACGTAGATAAAGGTCTCAAAGACACTGAGTTGTGGATGGTGAGCGACAGCAATGGTTTCTTTCTTCTTGGGTATTACAGTAGGTGAAGCACTGTATGTTTTATTCCCTTTGATCGTAAGAATATTTCTCAGTGACAATGCCTTTTTTTATTCAGAAAAGAAATCTTAAACTTTTCACAGAATATTGGAAAATGTTTGCACTGAGATATTTTTAAATGAAGAAGGAAACCAGATGAAAAACAAAAGTTGTAAAGCAGTAGAAATCACATCTTCTTTTGGAAGCTTTTTGTTTGAAGTGGTCATGGACATCAAAGATGTTGACGAATCAGCTCTTTAAAAACCTTTTTCCTTGTACAGGATGTGATTAATGTAGAAAATAAGAATACGCACATAATGATATGTTTTTCTCCATTCAGACAGCCCACTTACTTTATTATGGTTACTGATTCAGGATGTCTTCAGAAGGTTATATAGAAACTGCTGATAAGCATGGCCTCCTTCAAGGTTTAAAATGACCTCAGTTGCACATGATCATACAACCAACAAAAGCACAGAGCTGTGATGAGTTTACAGTAGGTCAATTGCTGGATAAGAGGAAGCATAAATCATAGAAATATAGGGCTGCAAGGGTCCTCAAAAGGTCATCTAGTCCATCCTCTCATGCTAAGGCAGGACCAAGTATGTATTTTAACATATGTATTTGTATAAATGTATTTCAACAAACTAGCCAAGCCCTAAGCTCATGAATATTCTCACTGATCAGCCTTTTTAGGATTTGTATCAGTTTCACTCAACAATTTCTGTGGTCATGAGATGATCTTAGTGTTATGTGGGGTTATCATTGTTCCTTTTCATTAATATTCATAAAATCATCAAGAATGTTTCTTGGCTTCCTGTCCCCATCCATTCAGCTTTTGTCTAGGGATGAACTGAAGAGAGTCATACTGTTTCCCATTTCACCAAAAGCCATCTCAGTGCATCTTTGTTTTCCTACTTCGTTTTTATTCTTATAAATTATATATCACCAACCATGTACTAGGTACTTTACAGAGAGAGATGTTGTCATTGCCACAAAGTGCAATAGGGTGTGCAATAGGAAGAGGAAAAGGAAGTGGGATGTGTATATTAGTTAACCCTAAATGACTTCTTTGGATTGCCATTTTGCAAACATTTTAGATTTGGGTGGAAAAAATATTGAATTTGCAAACGTTTTTCAGGGATGGGAAATTGTTTCCAACCCAGCTCTGATATCTACTATTTCTGTTTCCGTTTCTTATATCCCCTCTGTACAAGTTCATTAACTCTCTGGTCACTGCTCCCTTTTTGTCCTGTTTTTTCACTGAATATCTTTTTCTTTCTAGTCCCTCTTTTTTATTTCCTTTTTTTTTTGTTACTCTGTCCTAAGCAGAATGATTGCTACAGCAAAGAGAGTCAATGTGAACTGCCCCAACTAATGTGCCTCACTGTTTCATGGTGAGATTCCTCCCAAAAGGGTGGGAGGGTAGTTGTGATTTCTTGCTTGTTCAATGTTTGAACACCTTGAGCAGGATTGTTCCAAGACCACCAATGCATTTCACAAAGTATATAGAACAGAGAACAGAAGGTAAGGACTTTCACTCATTATGCATGTGGGCACAATTTGAATCAACAGCCTACTGATGAAAGGCCCGATATCACATTACCAATCCTGTGAGCAATCCAATTCCCCATTTGCTTTTAAGATTTTTAATAGACTGGACCTTGCCAAAGTCTATTTCTTTCATCTATCCCATTTAAAATAAGGCAGCAAAAATTCAGCAGCAGAATCAAATTGTCTCTGAAGTTATGAATTAGAGAAATGCAATGAAGGACAGATTTTTTTTTAAAACTTACAAGTATATGTAAAACTTAACTTTTGTATGGCTCCGAATTTTGGGCATAGAGCAAGAGATAGGAACAGATCTTGAATACAGTAGAACTGAAGTGTTGAGGTGGATCCTTGGAATCACAAAGATAAGCCATGTTCAGAATGAATGAACTAGGGGAAGTGTGAAGGTGGTACGAATTGTAGAAAAGCTCAGTGAATCCAGGCTTAGATGGTTTGGGCATGTGAAAAGAAGATGAGAAGTGTATATATAGGAAATGGAAGGTAAAAAAAAGGGTTGGAAGATTCAAAAGTAGATGGATGGATGTCATACAAAAGGATCTGATTAGCTCCAGAGTTTCTGAGGAACTGCTTCAAACAGACTAGAATGGAGAAAGACTTCAAGTGCTGACACCATATGATGAGACTAAGGCTAAAAAAAGAAATATATTATATTATATAGTATATAAAATTCAATTCACTGTGTGGCTTTTTTAAAATAAAACAGAGAACACTAATATACTTTGGAGTATCTTAACTCTCTTGAAAGGCAATTTAAGATAAAAGGTCTACAGCAAACAAGGTCTAAAGATGCATTAAAAGCGTGCTTTTAAGTGTCCTTCTGTTAAAACAAGCTTTTCAGCAGATAACAGACACTAAGGCTGAAAATATTTGAAGAATGGCTCTGTCCATCTGTATTTCTTATAGACACAGAAGATGTTTTCCGTAGCTAGGTAATCAGACACACTTCAGTTTAACAAGTTAACCTTTGAACATTTTTTTAAAATGAGAGAGAGAGAGGGTAGAAAAGAAGAAATTATGTAAATCCAGAGATGTAGAGAGGTGGTGTGGCTATGACCCTATTTTTCTGTAGCCGATCTTTTACTCTTATAAAGATATATTATCTCATGGGCTTATTGTGATTGTGGGCTAATAGTGTTATCATTATTCTGTTATATCGGTTATGTGGCCTGATCAGTAAGGCCTTGGTTGAGATTTTCAAATCCAAGTGCATTTAACCATATGATTCCTGTTTAAATTAACAGGAATTATGTGGTTAGATACCCTGCTTGACTTTGAAAATTGCAACCCTTGTATTTTGTACTGAGGATATTAGTGTTTTAATATTTGTGGAGCAGCTAAAGTTTGGACAGGTGCTTTATTAAATCTAATTACATACATAACTAATTCATTCAACATGGGACTAACTAGTCAGGCCATTTGGCAGCTGCATCTCACACAGAATAATGCAGTGGCCTGGTAGCTCAATGGGATGGCCTTAGAAAGCACCTTGATTCTCTATTTACTTCTAGGTGTAACACAAGGTGTTGATACTTATATTTAAAGCTGTATATGATCTGGGTCCCAGTTACTTGAGAAACTGTCTCTCACTCTATGCTCTGCAACCACAATTGAGATCAGCTATTGTACTCAAGCTAAGGGTCTGGGGGCTACTGGCAAGGAAGTGTCAATGGTAGACTCTCAGGTCACTCTGGAATAAGACTGCAGGAAAGCCTATGACAACTACCTCATGTTCAATTTCAATGGTGCCTCGAGTGGTGTATTGAAAACTATGCAAAAATTACAAGTGCCACTTTAAATCCTGGCCCTGCTTGCAGGCTAGGGGGCTATGTGGAGAAGTGTGGGATTGGGACCTAGTAGCCGAGTGGGATGAATGTGCCTCTCTGATTCAGGGAGCAGCCTGTTTTCTCTCTCTTTGTTTTGGTTACGTGTGTTTATTCTGAATTCTGAAATAAGTAGTGTTAAATTTCAGCCTTCTAGAAAGCATATTTATGCTTTTAATCTAATTTCTCTATGTCTATGCTGTGAACATAACCTCGGATATAGAACGGCTTGAGAGAGAGAGAGGGAGAGAGAGAGACTGTAAACCAAACTTGTTTAATGTTACTGGCCCCTGTTTCTCATTATTGGTAATGAAGGTTCTAAGTAGTGTAGATTCTATTTCCCCTTGGGATCTGTCCTCGTGAATCTTATATTGAAATCACCTGCAAACAATCAGAATAAAACGGCAACAGTTAATAACTCTACTAATCGTCATATAAAATGCCCTCTTCAAACTAAGGCCAAACCAAAGACAGGATTGATGGGAGGGAAAACAAATAGCTTAGCACACAAGAAAAGAGATTGCTGGAATGAATACACAGGAAAGAAGCCTGTGGTGGGGTACAATCACTCATGGAGCACCCCATAGCATTCACACATGTCATAAATACCCTGGGCTCAGCCCTCTGGCCAAGTCACATTAAGTTCAGCCCTTTCCAGGGTAACCAAAAGCTCCAAATGAAAATAAAACCAAATCTGAATAATTCTTCTGCTCCCTTGGGCTTCTGAAAACTTCTGCTTCCACTTACAAAACCTCCCCAAGGACTCCCTCCAACAGGGAACTACTCTGTTCCCTCTTGGTTTCTCTCCGTAGGAGAGTTCTGCTTCCTTTGCAGTCTCTCTCTGGATCTTGCCTGCTTGCCAAGGCCCTCCACAGGGATCAATTCTGTCCATACAACCTTCCTCAGTCTGCCTATCCAGGCCCTTCCCAGTGAGAGAAGGAACTCCCTACTTTCCCTCTCCTGGGTCTTCTCCCTTCAACTGAGCTTCTCCAGCTTCTTATATGGCTTAGGTGCCTAATGGGTCCTTAACTAGCTCTGACCCCTCTGGCTGGAAGGCAATGAATCACTCCACAGGTTCAGAACATAAATACTTTTTTTCCTTTTCTAGCAGGTGATGGGGGTTCATTCCATCACAGAGACAAATGCTAGCTTCCCCATTTCAAAATCTGCTAGCCTATGTATTGGACTACAGTCATAATGTGGTAGGAATTCACCCAGTATCAAGTTTCTGAAGGGTGATTTGTAAACAGATCTGTATCTATTATACAGTTTGATGAGATTCAAGAAACCAGGAGATGCAGTTCTATTATCCCATAGGTCTGGTGATGAAAGAAAATATTAAAGTAGCAGATTTTGCAAGGACATACATTTTGTGCCTACCGGCACCACAGATGCTGTTTCCTGCTCTCAGAAATTGATACTGTGTCTCTTCTAGACTTTGCCTCACCTTATTCTACCATCTTATTTACGCTGAACAGTACTTTACTCTGTGAGACTCCTCATTCAAATCACTATGAAACATCAGAGAGGTAAAGACAACACCAATATAAAGTCTCCCAGATACCTAGAAAAGTGACCCCAGGGCCATCCTCTGGTGCTGATGCTGTACAGGATTACTATGGCAGAATTGAATATACTCAAGCTGAAAAGAACCCATTTGTATGCACATTTCTGAAATAAGGAGAGTCAACTGTAGCCACAAGACACTGCAGATATCTACCACAACTTCGTAAATGTAATTAATGTGGAATAAAGTTCTAAAGATGGCTTCAAGCCATGGTATTCCATAGTTATAATGCCCATTTAGTCCATTTGTATTTTGGGTCAAACCACAAAGAGAGTACATAAGGGAATTGTGCAATATAGGTTGCATTTTCAACAGAGCATCGGTGACTTAGAACCATAATTCCCAATGACTTTCAGTGGGTTTTCTAATACATGTACAGTTGAAAATTTCAGCCCATGTCCCTAAACAGAGCTGGCAACACATTTTCCAGTGGAATACTGGGGGGGGGGGGGTTTAAAGCAAAATATTTTGCAGAAACATACCAATATTTACAAAATTAAGTTTAGGGGGGAAATGGAATTGAAACATTCCATCACAGCCTTTTCAGAATGCAAAATTTTGATAATCTCTTTTGAAATGTCTTTTCATTTCATTTTAAATTTTTTTTATATTATATAAAACGAAGTTAAAATGGAACAAAGTTTTTTGAGTTTATCAAAACAAAATATTTCACTTGACCCATTTGATTTTTTTAAAATTTCGTTTCACAGGACATTTTGAAATTAGCTTGGTTCTGTTCCATTTTGGAATGGAAAAAGTTTCAAAATTGCATACTATTCCATGAAATAGAAAATTTACTTCATGCCCAGCTCTAGTCCCTAAATTCCTCAAGTTATAGAAGTAAATGTCTAAAATCTGAATGGAGTGACTACTAAATCAAACTTAAAGGCCAGACCAGTAGACCTTAGCTAACATAATACTCCCCTGGATGCCATTAGGGCAAGTTCTGCATGTACTTAAGTTGAGCATCTGTTAAACCACTTTCCTGTGTTGGAGTCCAAAAATAGGATCTAATTAGTATTACTCTCCCTTTAAGAATGGCAACATTTCCTTTGGGAATTACAGTACTGGTAATTTATGAAACTCTCCTGCCTGGGAATTAAGTTGTGAAATCTACAAGAAAGAGGGAGACCTTCCAAGGTGCAAACTAGCTACCTAGCATGTCCTTTAGAGTATCAGATTAGTTCCACAGCAATTAAATAAAAAAATGTGTATCCTGGGCTTTAATTTGGTATTGTTTAACAATATTTTACCTTGCCAGGTTTGGATCGGACATTTATTTTCATGCCTCTGGAGGAAGTTATTATTTCAGACAATCTGAAAATGAATTCCAGGTCCAGTGCTTATGACAGTAATGTGAAATAATTATATATTCCATGTAATAAGGAAGAGGTTCATTCATCTGTTAATGGACGTTGGGGAAGTCCGTCACATTTGTCCTTGAACTCTTGGATGGTTTTCACAGATCTAGTTATATGTGATTATGAATAGCACTTACTTGTATGCCAAGAAATGAAAAAAAAATGTGTTGCTGGAGTGCAAACAGCTATGGAAGCGATTTTAATAGCCTATATTTTAACTATGTATTCATTGCTTCATGTGACACCATTTCATTGTGTTCTGGTAAGGCAGGTCATTGCTTTCGAATTGTCTCATTGTATGAAAAAAAATCCAACTGGGACTGACCTTTAATGGAACTTCTATCCCAATATATAATTGCAAGAATAAAGGATTAATCCTGTTTAGAATATATAAATATGGGACATCTTCCAGTTTTTATGCACCTTTAATGTCTCCTTAAATTCATATTTGTTCCAAATGAAACTAGCATGTCCTGGGTCAATGTACCCTTGGTGTTTCCCTTTATGTATATAATACATGTAAATGATGCTGACTGATAAGCATCTCAATGACACATAATGAAGCATAAGATGCCAATAAGAAATGTTAACATGAGAACTGTTCCTAGTTCTTACCTTATTCCTGGTCTCTGACCCTAGGGTTGACTCTTGACTCCCACTCCTGCTCCAACCACTAGGCTGACACCTCTCCCCTTCCCCCTGCCAACCCCTGTCATGACATGTGGAAGGTCCCAAGCAACTGTAATGTGGGTCTGCTGCACAAAGGAATGTGACAGGGTGGGGTGGAGACAGGAATATGTACCCTTTGCATGGCAGTATATATGGGCAGGCTACAGAGACACACCTGTTTGGCAAAGGTGGTATCTGCATCAAGAGCCACAGAAACTAGTCCAGCAGTTGGGCTAAACTAGTCTCCAAAGAGTGGCTCTGTAGTTTCCCTTCTGCTGGCCAGTTCCTCACACTGGGCATTAGGCACAAGATTTGCCTAATCACATCAATTAATAGAGAAGTTGAGTACATATTGCACTGTTCCAGAATGAGCGCTTCATGCTACAAGGTCTCTATTTAAAGCATCTGCACTGCTTTAAATGAATTTCAAGTCATTTTGCATATAGGGTCAAAATGAGTTCTTCTTATAAGGTATTCACGGGGTTAACAGTGTTTCCACTTTTTGTTGACATTTCTCTGATTAGCCGTAAAACAAAATTATTGTAGATGGGAATTGGTGACCTACTTCCTTATCTTTATTATGTGTGCTATATAATACCCACTCTTCTTTTTCATGGTTATTTCTTTTGCCTGCAGAGGAGACTGATAAAAAAAAACAACAGTGTATCTCTCCAATGACCTGGACCAAGAAAGTTGCAGAACAAATATCAGTAATTGGAAGATGATGGAGTAGGATACTCTTTCTTTTGAGCTAGTTGCTAACATTGAAAATAAATTCTATTTAACTCCTTTGGAATGTGGGTCATGCTGATACTGCGGATGGTGTATTAACACATCAAGGGAAGCATATGGCCATACAACTGCTGTTCTAGCAAGCAGTTATCTAAATACCTCCCCAGAGAGGAGTAATGTCATTTTTCTGTCTGTCAGTTCTTCTGTGCAAAATTGTGAGCTAGGCAGATGTCACCAAAAGCAAGACAAAACGTTGATTACTTCTTGGGCTCCTAGGCAATACTGAAAATACAAATAATAATACTGCTAATAATAATTAGTAGCTCAACAATCTCAGAAAAGATGGCTCAAATGGGATGAACTCATAAAAATAGCTTTCTTAACAAAACTATGTATGTTACTACATTTCATAACCTGTATTACTGCGTCACTGCTGTATTCCTCTCTCTCTTCATATTTGTCACCCTTTCTTTTTAATAGTTGGGTAAGAAAACCATTTGTAACCTCAATGATTTTCTTCATCTTTAATAAAAAGCTAATAACTTTAAAAAAAAGTGTTTGCACTTGCAAATTCTATGATAGAACAACTGGGTAAAGAAATGTATATAAAAGATATTTGTAGTTACCAATAAACCATGTATCTCTCTTATTGCAGGAAGTAGACAGTTTTCTATTGCCTTTACTTCTAAAATGACTCCAATGTTGAAGAAGGCTGTGATGGTTAATTAAAATTCCTTGTGTATAAGGTTAGTATTGTTTTTTGTGGTTGGCAGAGGTTTTACAATTTATGTATTTATTTTTTCCTGGCTCACTAGTTGGTCTGTAATAGAACTTCCTGTGGTAGGAAAGTTTAAAGCCTGTGAATCATCTTCATTTAACTTATTGCATGTAAATGACCATGAACAAGAGCCACAAAATTAGATCAAAACTGAATGCTTTAGAATTTGCTGAGAACATGGGCTGTGATTTTCAAAAGAGCTCAAGGGAGTTAGTTGCCAAAAGTCTTCTGACACACTCACATTCACCACAGTGGCAGCATGTAGAGGCTGAGATGGGGGAAGCCCCTTTGGGACTTTTTGGTCTGACTTTGGCATTGGAAGCAGAAAGCTGCTCCATGTAATGGTGCACTGCACATCATGAAGGAATAATTTATATGGCAATCAAGAAAATACAATCAATCACCTCAACAGTTCCAGACTGAGTAAATGGAGAATGAAGACTTTCAGAACTTTCCCTTGCTAAGATCAACAGCAGGATACTACATTCCAACAAAAAAAAATACCATTGATTAACAGTAAACACACAAACAGCATAAACGAGAATCATGAGCAGCTTTTCCTTCTCTTCAGCCCACCTCTGAATTTTGTGTGTTAACAAGGATGGTCTTCGTACTCAATTTTTATTATTGTATTGTATTGACAGGTGTTTTGACTTCCAGGTCGTCATTAGCTAGCAACACTTCATGGCTCCTACCGAGAATCAAAAGTGAATGGGAACATTGCCTGAGTGTGTTGATGAGGTAATTCTACCAGAAATACCCTTCTGCTTCTTGCTACTGTAAAAAAAAGATTGGTGTTATTCTGAGTATTTCCATTATAGTGCTAGGCAGGAAACACTTTAGCAGAAGTTGCTGCACAATTCTAAAGCTCCCCACCCCTACCCCCAGTGCTGGATACAAGGTTGAAATTTATTTTAAACAGCACAAAGAAAACAAAACACACACATAGAAAATTAAACAGTTTGCTTAATACTTAGTTAACAAGCCAGAGGCCTTCTGTGTACCAGGCATTTTCTACCCCATGCCAGAGACCCTGATGCCTTGGTGCAGGAAGCAGACCTTTAAGAAGAGAAGGGCAGCAAGATTGTACGTCTGGAGTTGCCTACAAAGGCCTCCTTGGTTCAGCCTCAGCAGGCAGCAACCCAGCTGGCCAGGATAAGGAGGAAAGATTTTCCCTCTACCATAACCCAGGAACCCAGGGCCTATTGTTGACCATACTTTGTATTTCGGTCACTAAGAGTCCTTTTTTATTTATTTTGTGTAAGTATAAGGCCCAGACATGCCAAGATGAGTAAGACATTTGTTGGAGTATTATAAACTAGATGGCTCATCTCATGAGCCAGTGATATCCCTGATAAAGACTTTCAAGGTGGATTACAAGATTATCTTTTTATGAAAAAAATATTTAAGTAGGCAACCAGATAATATATATGAGTAATTTATTTACTGTTTTGCTCCATTATCCACATTCATTGGTTGTCCATTTCAAGATGAAATTGACTGAAACAACCTCACACTCCCAGTTTTCTCCGTGTACTTCACATAACATGATCACTAGTACATTATTTACAGTCAATACTTAGTGATAAATCCTGAAAGCATTCTGCCTGAAGAACTCTCACTGATTGTGTTCTTTAGAACGGGCCTGGCGCTTGATACTACAGTGATGAATGTGGAATAAATACTGACACTGCAAAAGATCTGGGAAAGATCCTCAGATGAATCAGAGCAATGCTTCCTGCCACCTTTCTCCCTTCCAATCCTGGAGGCTGCTGGAGGTTGCACCAATCCCCACCCATTGTAGAGCAGCCCTGAGGTTGCTCTGTCTTACAGATAACAACTTTCTAGGGAGCACTTCACCAACATTATTGCCATCACAATCTGATCCTATTTTCTCCTGTCCCTGAGCACAGTGGAAAGCTCCATCAAGGGGCCAGGAGAGAGCTAGTATAGGGCTGGCTATGTGACCCTGAAGTCCTCAGTAATGTTGCGGCTACACAACTAAATGATACGTTAAAGCTTCATAAAACCGATCTAAAAGCTGTGTTATTACAGTATTAGTAATGCTGGCCTAAAAAGCAATGGTGATCGCCTGGACAAATACAGTGGGGCCACAACACATTTTTGGCCAACCCTGATTAGAATAAAGCTTATACACGGAGCAAGTGTCAGTAAGAGCAATACTTCACTCAGACTGCTTCAAAATGAAAAGGAAAACAATGGTCAACTACTTCCAAATAAATGCTAGTTATCAGCTTACTCATACTGGTTGGTTTTGAATGCATTTGATATTATTAGATAGATATAGTGCCTCCCTCACTTTGAGAGAAAAAGGACAGTAATGTGTAACATTTTATTCATTCAAAAAACCATTTAAAAATTAAGAATTGCTTATGCTTTAACATATTTATATTACAGTAACACCTGGAGCAGTAGTTCTCAACCTATTTACCATTGTGGGCCACATATGCAGCTCTCTATGCGCTATGTGGGCCACATCCACACAATATATATATACTATCAATATGGCCCTGAGGTTATCACATTGGTTGCAGCTGTGTGCTGATTGGGCTGCAGGTCGCAGGTTGAGAACCACTGACCTAGAGAACTCAAACAAGATTAGTGCCTCATTGTGTTAGGCACTATAGATACGCACATATAGTATAGTATACATCTTAAAAACTATCCTTTGGTTAAAAACAAGTATACTATTTTTTTGGGATGTGCCTACATGTATAATATACACAGCTCATAACATGGCTGCATCTGAGCTGTAGAAGCCTACTGGTAATTATAGCATGAGATAGTGCATGAAGTTACACAATGTGTTAAATGCTGGCTTGTGGTACTCAGACACCATTCTCTGCTCTGGAATAAATAAAACATAGAAGTATTGACTCCAGCAATATCACAAACCCACATTGTTTATCACTTGAATGAAGCTGGAAGAGAGTACAGCTTTAACCTATACCAACTACATATTACTGATCTAATTGTTACTGGGGCACCTAAGCTATTTGTATTTGTTAGAGATGCTTTCTATTGCTATGACATCTGGAACAAAGTGAATCCTTTAGTTACCTTCTGATAGGTTAATTCAGAGCAGCAATCTACAGAGCAACTGGCATGTACTGTTCAAACATATTATTCCCCTAGACATCTTTTCTGAGTAGCAGAATAATAGGATACAGACTGTACGTAAATCAAGGAGAAGAATAAAAGCCAGTTATGCCCAGACTTTTTAACTATGATGAATCCTTTTTGATCAATAACCTTAAGTCCTAGAGCAGAAAAACTTTATTTTCTTTTTTGTGACCCGCTTTTTTTTTCTCAGACTTTCAAAGGGACCCTATTATGATATTGTGCAGTGAAATGGGGGTAGACACAAAGTAAGAGATTGCCAGATTGTAACTTTTATATCAAATGTGTTATTGCGTTGCTATAAAAGACAGTTATTGTGCGATCCTGTAGAGTTGTGTGTGAACTTTAGAAAACGCATGTTCTTATTATCAGCCTACAGACAAACACAGTCTTTTCATGTTACCGTCTGCCTTAGCTGACCCCTTTCAGGTCCCAGTCAAGCTGTATGGCTCTCATCTTTATGTGCCCTCTCATAAAATCATCAGAATGCAGTAACCTATCCAGCTATATATTTTTGGATCTGTTTAGACTCAGGAAAACAAGTCATATCTGGAGAAAACAAGTAAGGTGACTGGGCTGGTATTAGATATCAAAAGCTTTAGATAATATAGCACAAGAAGTCATGAGCGAATATATTCCCAGTATTTACCATCTATAAGAAAGGGTGACCTTGTCAAAGGAATGTTACTCTTGTGGCTCAGGCTGTGTGAGTCTCTGTGACTCAAGAGATCTGGGTTTAATTTCTGGATGCCACGGTTTGCCACAGATTTCTTGTGTGACCCTGGACAAGTCACTTTTGCACTGAATCAGAAAGACATTAAGCATATGAATAATCCTACACCTGTTCAGCAAAGCTCTTTAACACGTGCTTAAGTTTCGCTCCTGTCAATGGGACTTAAGCATATGCCTAACTTCTTTGTTGAATAGGGATACAATTACTTCCATACTTAAAAGCTTCACTGAATTGGAGCCATAAACTCTCTGTTCCTCAGTTTCTCATGGTAAATCGGGATAATTCCTTGGTCTCTCTTATCTGTTTAGATTGTAAACTCCTTGAAGTAGATATTGTTTTACTCTTTTTTTGTTCAATGCCTATCACAGTGGGGCCATCTTCTCAAGTAAGGCACTTCTGTGATATTGCAATACAAATAGCAAGTAGTAATAGCTCATAATATAAGCTAATTGTTTTGTTATTTTACAAATAAAATCATTGCCAAGGTCTTCCAAAACAGAGCAAAAATGCATCGCATTATTCATGCGATATCGTAATGACTTTCATGACGAACTACAAACATGTCCTAATTAACCTGATTACATGAGAAAGTGAAATGGATTTTCTTAAACTGTGATTTGTAATTACCGGAGACAAATCTCTAATATAGGCATATTTTAACTTGTCATGTACTCTATTTCTTTATTTCATTTGATGCCAAAGTTTTCCGCTTAATCAAGTTTTACAAAATGAATAAATTGTAGAGCAAAATTGGAAGGGATTGAAAGATTTCATTCCATTCAAGGCACCCCACAGGACAAGGGTATTTTTCAAAAATATAATAGACATAAAACAGAAACAAATTAGTATAATTCTGGGGATGTAGGCCTCAATCTAGAAATACACTTCAGCACCTGATTCACTTTTAGCATGTGTGTAGACCCACTGACTTCAGTGAAACTACTCCTTTGCTTATAGCCAAGTGTATGCTTAAATGCTTTCCTGCATTTGAGACAGTATATTTGTGTTTAGTTCATAAGAGTTTTCCAAACACACACAAAATGCTCTAGGCCTTCATGCCAAAGTCTGTTTGACTGACTGCTTTAGAATGCTGAGAGACCAATCATGGGACCTGGGAAGTTGTTGTGATCACATGTGATGTCCACAAAAAAGTGGTCACCAAGTTTTTTTGGGGAAAGTATTCCATTTGAGTTCCCAAGCCTTAAATTCAAACAGGTTTGTGTTTTGACTATGGTCCAATATTATTGTGAAGCCATAAGCAGGGTGCAGATTCAATACGTTCATGTCCATTTACACTGGTTTTGTGGAACAAAAAGAGAGACTAGGCCTGAGCTATGAAGTGATAATAGGGCTCTGACCTTGGGGAAATAGTTTACCTTTTAAAAACTAAGGCATTATTATATGAATTAAAATGTCAAATGGTAAGGCTGGTGAGATTCCAGAGAGTATTAATGTACCAGACTGCTGTCTGCCAGGGTTTAGTACAGGGACTGGGAAAGATTTTATCTCTTTCCAGCTGGATTGGAAAGCTCAAATGAAATTCAGCCTCATGCCTGGGGGAACTAAGGGAAAGTGATTTGTGCTGACTTGCGCTGACTGCATAGTTACGGTATGAACTTAACCAGTCAGACAGACAGGAGAAACACCATATAGTTTGCATCATGTGACCTATCCTAAGTAAAAAAAGCAAAATACATAATGAAAAACAGCCTGCTAGAGTATACAGATATAAATACAGAGCACAAAAGTTCACAAAAAGCTCACATGAACACTTTGACACCAACATCAAATGCCTTCATTGGCTTTTTCCAGTATCGGTCAAGTTCCTAGACTTTGCCAGCCATTCCTGATGCTAATTAGCTCTTGCTTCCTTCTCTTCCCCACTTCACTCCTTGTTAGCTGCATGGCAAGGGCTCTCTGTGTATAATTTTCATAGCCTTATCTAACTATCTTCTTTCATGGTGGGGTGGTAGGAGGGGGACAATGGGTATGAGAGGGACCAGTACCTTCACTCTACCAACCACAGGATCTGCAACTGTGGCTGATCCTTATATAGGTTGGGAGTGCATGGGGGAAGTCAATCTTACCTCCTCTTCCCCTCCATTACTTTCCAGCCCACACAGTCCAGATACCTGAATAAGAGCCCACCATATTCTGACCCTTAATATTTCTAAAGCATTGTGAGGTGCTTGTACTAAAAGTGATACAGAGGAACAAAACATTACAGTTAAAAAGCTCACAGCTAATAAAACCAGCGTAAATTTATGTATTGCAAGTGTGTGGCAAAAAAAGTGAATCAGTTTTCTTTTTATCTCAGTTTGGTAAATAAGAGGCAGTTTCTAAAACTTAACTACAGCACTGGTTTTCATTAGTGGCAGTGATAGGAAAAGGTGGGAACTCAGCATGTTCTGTTATCATACTAATGGCTGTCTTTATCTTGCAATTACTCCATTGTTATTACTCCTATGAAATACAGATGGTTAGGGAGAAAAAAAAAGACAGCAAAAGCAAGAGAGGTTGAACACAAAGTAAAACCAGGCAAGAGAAATTCAAGAACGGTTTCTTCAGGTATGTTAGGTAAGTCAAGGAAAGTGTGGGCCCCTCACTGGATGAGGGAGGCAACCTAGTGACAGAGCATGTGGAAAAAGCTAATGTACTCAATGCTGTTTTTGCCTCTGTCTTCACAAACAAGGTCAGCTCCCAGATTACTGCACTGGGCAGCACAGCATGGGGAGGAGGTGACCAGACCAGCCCTCTGTGGAGAAAAGTGGTTCAGGACTATTTAGAAAAGCTGGATGACCACAAGTCCATGGGGCCAAATGCGCTGCATCCGAGGGTGCTAAAGGAGTTGGCAGATGTGATTACAGAGCCATTAGCCATAATCTTTGAAAACTCATGGTGATTGGGGGAGATGACTGGAAAAAGATTAATGTAGTGCCCATCTTTAAAAAAGGGAAGGAGGAGGATCTGGGAAACTACAGGCCAGTCAGCCTCACCTAAGTCCCTGGAAAAATCATGTAGCAGGTCCTCAAGGAATCAATTCTGAAGCACTTAGAGGAGAGGAAAATGATCAGAAACTGTCAGCATGCCTTCTATGATGAGATAACTGGCTCTGTGGATGAGGGGAAAGCAGGGATGGGTTATTCCTTGACTTTAGCAAAGCTTTTGATACGGTCTTCCACAGTATTCTTGCCAGCAAGTTAAAGAAGTATGGACTGGATAAATGGACTATAAGGTGGATAGAAAGCTGGCTAGATTGTCGGGCTCAACAGGTAGTGATCAATGGCTCCATGTCTAGTTGGCAGCGGTATCAAGTGGAGTGCCCCAAGGGTCGGTTCTGGAGCCGGTGTTGTTCAATATCTTCATTAATGATTCTTCCCCTGTTCTCTTGTGCCCTCAAAACCATTAGGATAGCCAGGAGACGGGTAACATCATCGCTCCGCTTGTCCCTTTAAACCAAACAGGACCATATGTAAACTGTATAATTAATTGCACCACTACCTTTTGCCTGCTAGATACCAGTGCCTCGCGGTCCACCTTCCGCGCAGGAGACTTCCCTTCCCTTACAAAAACCTCAGAAATAGTAAATGCAGGAGTGAGCAACACTCTTATTCCCCATCCCGTCTCCTCACCTCTGACTGTCTCTATCAGTCCTCTGTCTGAGCACAACACTTTCCTCCTCAGCCCCTGCTCACCTGTTAAACTTTCGGGAAGAGACTTGCTGTGCAAATTACATTGTACAATTTATTGCACCCCAGATGGTGTGTATTTGGATGTCCCTGATCCCAGTCAAAATGAGGTCCTGGAAGTCCTGCAATTGGGTGCTCCAGAAGAGGAGACCGACCCCAGCCCTTCCTTGTTGCAACAGGAATTGCTGGCCAAGGTTCTTCCCTGTTTGTTGGCTGAGCACACCAACCAGGTAGGGTGCATCAGGACTGCCCAACCAGTTCAAAGTCACCTAGACCTGACAAAGCCCCTTCCTAGAGTTCAGCAGTATCCTCTCTCAAGAGAGGCCGAGGAGGGAATCCGCCCAGTAATTACCTCCCTAATTCAACAAGGAGTAACTATTCCTACAGTCAGTGAATGTAACACCCCCATTCTACCTGTAAGGAAACCTGGCAAGCAGAGTTGGCGCTTAGCCAAGGATCTCTGTGCTGTCAATGCTGCTGTTCTCCCTACTTACCCAATCGCCCCAAACCCTACTATTATTCTCTCCTATATTCCTCCCTCTGCCATTTATTTCACAATTGTTGATCTCTGCTCAGCTTTCTTCTCTATCCCTGTCCACAAAGATAGTCAATACCTGTTCGCTTTCATCTACCAAAGGTGTCAGTACACTTGGTCAGTACACCGAATCACCCACCTTATTCTCGCAGATCCTCAAAAGGGATCTGGATGATATTGAATTCAAAATGGGGTCCACTCTAGTCCAATACATAGATGACCTACTCTTGGCATCGCTGTCTTTAGAGGCCTCTAAAACTGATTCCCTTACACTATTGCAAGCTCTAGCCGAAAAGGGTCATAAAGCCTCCAAGTCTAAACTGCAGCTCTGACTGCCCAAGGTACATTATTTGGGACATAATATTTCAGCTGGAGAAAGACACTTGTCCTCTGCACAAATACAAGCCATCCTCCAGGTCCCTAAACCAACCACTAAGAAACAAATGCGCGGCTTCCTAGGTATGGCTGGGTATTACCAACAGTGGATCCTTGGGTTTACAGCTATTGTTAGGCCCCTGCAAGAATTAACCCATGACAAGGTCCCTGAACCCTTCCATGGACCCCAAAAGCCGAGGAAGCATTTATTAAAATTAAGGAGGCTCTTACCAGGTCCCACGCCTTGGGTTTACCTGACTACCAGAAGCCCTTCACCCTCTACTGCCATGAGAAGGAGGGAATAGCCTTGGGGGTCCTTACTCAAACTCACGGTGACAAATGACACCCCGTAACATATTATAGCTCACCTTTGGACCCTGTAGCAGCTGGACTCCCTCCTTGTCTTTCGGCGGTAGTTGCAGCCACTTCCCTTGTGAAGGCTTCTGCTACTCTCATTTTGAGTTCCCCCTTATGTGTTGCCATCACGCATGCTGTGACCACCCTGCTTCTAAAAAGCAAAACCCAGCATCTCTCTAACTCCAGACTAACTAAGTATGAAATGCTGCTTTTAAATGCCTCAAATGTAACTCTTACTCGCTGCCCTGTTCTTAAACCCGCTTCCCTACTTCCCATGGCAGCTGAGGGAGAATCTCATGACTGTTTAGCTGAGACAGCAGAACTCTCCACTCCTGGAATTGATTTGAAGGATACCCCGCTTCATAATCCTGATCTACTATTCTATGTAGATGGGTCCTGCCTCAGAAATCCTGCAGGCCTACTCGTGGCTGGCTATGCTGTTTGTTCCCATCACGAGCCTGTGGAGGCCCACTCCCTTCCAGGAGCACACTCAGCCCAAGCCGCAGAACTTGTCGCCCTTACCCATGCTTGTACTTTAGCCAAGGACCATCTGTGTTACCATCTACACAGACTCTCGATATGCCTTTGGGTGGTTCATGATTATGGGCAACTATGGAAACACTGAGGATTTCTCACTTGGGGGGGGGGGCAAAAATTAGTAATGAGCCCTTTGTTGATGCCCTTCTCTCTGCCCTTCAACTCCCTTCTGCCATTGCCATTGTAAAATGTACTGCTCACCAAAAACCTTATGATGATGTTACCAGAGGAAATGCACTGGCAGATGCTACTGCAGACAGGTGGCACTTTCCAGGTCTTCAGCTCCATTTGATTTTATTTTCCTCAGTTCACAGTTCCCCTCCATGCCTGCCTCTCTCCATGATTTAGCTCTTATGCAAAATTCATCCCCAGAACCAGAGAAGGAAAGATGGAGGCAGGATGGATGTACTTTGCATCTGGATGCCTTGTGGCGCTCCCCAGATGGCTGCTTGGTGGAGCCCAAAGCTGTGCTCCCCTATCTCACTCGCATGTCCCATGGATTGGCGCATGTGAGCAAAGGGGGATGATCGCGTCATTGGTATGCCCCAAATTTCTCCATTATGGCATCGCAGTACTGCAATTCATGACCTATCTGCCTAGCCCACAATAACTGCAGACAAAACCCGCTGCGCACCCCACTCCATGGGGACCTTTTGTAAATATCTGAATTGATTTTATCAATATGCTGAAATGTTGTTCTTATGAATATGTTCTTGTTTGTGTCTGTATGCATTCTGGATAGAGGCCTACCCTTGTACCAAGGCTGATTTCCTCACCATAGCAAAAAATGTATTAAGGGATTTTATTCCTAAATTTGGTCTACCTCTCCCTATTAACGGTGACTGAGGTACACATTTCACAGGCCAAATCATGCAACAGATTTGCAAGGCTCTTAACATCACCCAACACTTGCATTGTGTTCATCACCCCCAGAGTGCAGGGGCGGTTGAGCGCAAAAATGGGGAACTAAAGAACAAAATCTCTAAGATCTGTGCTGAAACCAGCCTTAAATGGCCTGATGCCCTTACCCCTTGCTCTCATGTATATGAGAAGCACACCTGCACACAAACATGGCCTGTCCCCATATGCAATCCTTATGGCCAGACCCATGCGTATACCAGCATCCTCTCCCCCAGTCCCTTGCCAATTGGACCTGCAACTAAACGATGATACTGTTATGACATAAAGAAAAGGAGTACTGGTGGCACCTTAGAGACTAACAAATTTATTAGAGCATAAGCTTTCGTGAGCTACAGCTCACTTCATGCATCCGATGAAATGAGCTGTAGCTCACGAAAGCTTATGCTCTAATAAATTTGTTAGTCTCTAAGGTGCCACCAGTACTCCTTTTCTTTTTGCGAATACAGACTAACACGGCTGCTACTCTGAAACCTGTTATGACATACTGTCAGATATTAATTCATTGCATTAGGTCTATCCACGCACAAGTCCAAAGTGCTCTGGTGGAACCAGCTGACACAGCATGCCATCCTCTTCAGCCTGGGGAAGTATATCAGAGGAAAACTTCTTTGGAACTTTGCTGGAAAGGCCCCTACCAGGTCCTACTGACCACCCATACAGTGGTCAAGTGCAAGGACTCATCAGCTGGATCCATGCCTCCCACTGCAAGAAAATAATGCCACCTTTCCAACCGCCAGATCCAGTTCCCAAAAACAACCAGAGTGGTCATGACGACAACCCCACTTCAGGGCCCAAAAGGGAACCTAGGTACGACCTCAGGAAGAGACAGTAATACCTCCAGTGATTCGCCCTTATAGCCAGTTAAGGCATCAGGCTCCCTGGAAAAGGGAACACCAGAGATCAAAGGCCAGAATAAAGCGTTTAGAAGTCCAGTGGAGAGCCTAGCACCCACTGGCACCCAATTGCCATGACCGATCCCACGGTCAGAATAAAGGAGTCAGCCAGGGTGCAAAAATAGCTGATGCCTTCTATCTGATTCATATGTGTAACTATGTTCTTACTACTATTGCTGAATTTTCATGATATTGTTATGTTCTTTTGGATGCACAATGCCACCAGCAGTTTGCCAATAAAAAACCCCTTTAAAGAACCGGATGCAGTGTCAGTAACCTCTCCCTTATATGATGTTAAACCAGGGATGCTCCAAGTAAGGAAAAGGAACATCCGCTCTGCTGAAGTCAAGGTACAAGAATTCCTGACCACAAAAGACATTAAGAACTGGCCCTGGTGGAAAAGACAGAGTGTTGTAAACTGGCAAGGAGGAACCCGTGGGTCCCATTCTTGCGACTGTGGTATTAATTGGGTATTGGGGTTTATTCCATAGGCTGTGCCCTGTGTTTTTGGACAAGTGCCTTCACCTTGCACTGCCCTCCCTCATTGGCTTCCAGACAATGAATATCAAAAATACCTTGCTACCACAACCATCAAACCCACCATCCCTTCCTCCATTAACCTCACCACAGCCCCCACAACCTACCCAAATGTAGATGATACCATATATTCAAATGAAGCCCAATGGCCAAAACCTTCACATTTAAGTGATTTATGGAAATTTTGATCGGAGAAATTATTTTTTAAGGTTCAGGACTGTTCATATGAGCAAATGATTGAGTGGAGAACAGATGGGGTGGTGGATATAGAAATATATGATATGACCACTACTGAGCCCCAAGAGTCAGAAATTGAAATTAATGGGGCCCATGACAGGATGGATGTGATGGCCATTCCCGGAGTTTGTAGCATGATAAATCAAAAAGGCCCTTATTATTATTTGGTTACCCAACTTGTAAATAATCAAACAAATACCCAAAAAGTTTTCTCCGCTGCTGAAAAAATTACCTGTACTGAAAATGTCCCAATAACTAATAATTTAAACTTCACCATATTGCAGTACACCCTGTCCCATAATATTGATGCTGAGGCCTCTCAAAAGTATGTAAGGGTGTTCAGCCATCAAATGTGGTATAATACTTCATCAAAAGGAGATGGTTTGGAGTTTTGATGGACTGTAATTAATGCTACACTAGGGACTGTAAAATTTACACTACCCTTATCTAGTTTTCAGATTACCTCTATATATCCTAATTGTTCACAAGGAGCTGCCATTTGTTTGGCACAGCAACGGACCTGGATTTCTGCTAGAAAGAAGAGGGACTTAGCTGGACACCTATGGGATGGGGAAAATAGCGTAGCTGCAATCTGGAATATCTATAAAGGTCAGCAACATAAGGAAAAATTGGGACAGTTGGAAAAAGCCACGGGCCTTATTACTGGAGCACAGCTAGCCCAGGTTCAGGCTGGTGTTGGTGAATTACACACTATCTCCATCTTTAGTTCAATGACCCAAAAGCTGTTAACAGAAATGGTACTGTGTATCACCAATGCTGGAAAGGTATTGCAGTGGGATCTGGCTTGTTTGGAGGTTCAGGATTTTCTGAATGACCAGCTTATGGCCATTCAGAGGGATCTTGAACATCAGGCATGGCCAACTGCCCTTACAAATACCTCAGGAGTTCCATCTAATCTGTGGCCGTGGAGACATACTTGGAGATTTTCTGAGTGGAGATGCAGACGTTCACAGTGCTCCTTCCAAGTATACAGGCCGGTCGGAGGGGTATGGACTCCCACCTACCGAATCCTGCTGGGTCCATGGGGAGGATGCATGTGGGATTGGATAATTCACCAAGACATTTGGAAACTTAAACTACCTCATCTGCCCAACCAATTTGTAGTCAGTGTTCCTGGAATAACACTCAACATTTGGCTAGGGGTTGGAAGCCAATGGACATTTTGGCCGTTAGAACCCCCTCAACTTCAGTGTGTATGTAAACTAAAACCAGGAGAGGTTGTCACTGTTCGTGATAACATTTGTTCGGAGGATATGCAACTACCCTGACAGGATGCTTACTTTTCCAAGCTAATAATAGCTGTGTGCATGTTGAGACTACCACCTTGAATGACATACAATTTAATCTCACCACAGCCACAGGCAATCCTATCATTTACTGGCCTGTGGATAAAACTCTACAATTAGCCCTCAAGTTCCAGATACCGTTTAATTGGACTGCTTTAGTACCTGACTGATTCCAAAATTTGCTTTCAATCCTACCTAAGGTTCAGAAAATTTCAGAATTACAGGGAAAAATTCACATACTTCAAAATATATATCAAGCTGAAAAAAAATGTCTTTTATACTGCCTATAGAATGTCTACTTTGTGTACCAAAACTGATATAGTGTGTTTTGTGACTAAAGCTATTCGACAATCCCAACCACATCATATTACTACCATGGGAATGTTGTTACTTTTACTGCTGTTTAGCATAGGATTGTGTTATTTTTGCTATAAAAATGTATTTACCATTGCCTATCCAGCCCTAAACCTGCCAGCCTCGATGCAAGAGAGCAGGTGGCACTAATGATTGTAAATGAGATGTATGACACAGTTTGGGCAGAAAAGCAGGAAAACAAAAAGGAGGAAATGGCTAATGGCTATGAAAGTTTGGGCCCAATTAGTGGTGCCAAAAAAGGCACCAAAGGGGGGAATGTGGAAGAAAAATCTAGTAGGCCTAAACTAATAGGCCTAAAACTTTGGTCAAGCTAACTGTGTGTATAAAGCATAAGAAGAGGGTGAGTAAAATTCCATTAAGAGGCAAATAGCAACAGCTCAGCTTAAAAATGTAACGACAACCACTAGAAGTTAGAAAAGATCATTAACCACAAAGGAAGCACCTGTCAATAACAGGTAAAACTTGTTTTGCTATATTCCAAATAAGGAAAGCTACTGTTGAAGCTTGCACTATATGCCAAATAAGGAAAATGCTGTTGAAGGAAGTGTGCTTAACAGATTGTGGTTTTCAGCAATATAAGCTCCTGTATTTTCTGTTCACAGCAGAGCAGCTTCGGCTCACTCTCCCTGTATGCGTATGTTGAATAAACGGATGTCAGGCTTTGTTCTGATCCAAACACAATGCGTGGTTAATTTTTCCACAACAGGGAGGTTTAGGTTGGATATTAGGAAAAACTTTTTCACTAGGAGGGTGGTGAATCACTGGAATGCGTTACCTAGGGAGGTGATGGAATCTCCTTCCTTTGAGGTTTTTAAGGTCAGGCTTGATAAAGCCCTGGCTGGGATGATTTAGTTGGGGATTGGTCCTGCTTTGAGCAGTGGCTTGGACTAGATGATCTCTTGAGGTCCCTTCCAACCCTGATATTCTATGATTCTATGAAGACAACAGAGGAGCAACAGAAACACAATAAGGTAATTAAACTATTTATTTATTTGTCTTTTAGCTAATGCAAATCCACATACACTAGAGGCAGGAGTGGACATGGAATAAAGGAGATTGAGAAACTGAAACAAAAGAATGCTTTTATTTTAATTTGCTTCAGACACAAAGATCCCCAGCAGAAAGATTGAGTAATAAAAACAAAATAAACCCTAAGGCCCAACACACACCAAAGGCCCAAAACATCCAACAAAACAGTCATTTCCCTAAATTACATTTGGAAAAAAACCCTACTTCCCTAGTGAGAACAACAGATTCCATCCTCAGTTGGGTGATTTTCCTTCCATGATTCACTGTAATCCATATGATTCACACAGTGAATGTGATTTACAAAGATAAATGTTTTATTTCTGTGAACGTAAACCTGTAGGGATGAAAATGTAAGTAGGTGAAGATTTCTATTTAGGAATCAAATATGATATGGTGTGACAAAGTTCCTCCTCTACGTTGGTGGGTCTTGTGCTTATTGGCGGATTTGCTTGCCTCGGAGCTTCACAGCAGCCCTCAGTTTGGCCGTTTTCGTGAACCCACAGTCCAGGTCCACTCCTCCTGTGTCTGACCAGGAGTTGGGAGGTTTGGGGGGAACCTGGGCCCGCCCTCTACTCCAGGTTCCAGCCCAAGGCCCTGTGGAATGCAACTGTCTAGAGTGCCTCCTGGAACAGCTGTGTGACAGCTACAACTCCCTGGGCTACTTCCCCATGGCCTCCTCCCAACACCTTCTTTATTCTCACCATAAGACCTTCCTCCTGGTGTCTGATAATGCTTGTACTCCTCAGTACTCCAACAGTCCGCGTTCTCACTCTCAGCTCCTTGTGCCTCTTGCTCCCAGCTCCTCACACATGCACCACAAACTGAAGTGAGCTCCTTTTTAAACCCAGGTGCCCTGATTAGCCTACCTTAATTGATTCTAGCAGCTTCTTGATTGGCTGCAGGTGTTCTAATCAGCCTGTCTGTCTTAATTGTTTCCAGAAGGTTCCTGATTGTTCTGGAACCTTCCCTGTTACCTTACCCAGGGAAAAGGGACCTACTTAACTTGGGGCTAATATATTTGCCTTCTAGCACTCTCCTGTAGCCGTCTGGCCCGACCCTGTCACAATGGACACTGGGACGATATCTTCTTACATCCATAAAAAGTGCAGTCAGTTGGAATACATTTTGGAATTTTGATGACTATATAATCAAATGAGTTTCACAATAGCAGCACTAAGCCAAATTTGTTGATTTTTTCCCAGAATAGCAACACATCTTTGTCAAACATAATTCTTTCCCTCCTTTTATGCGATTTATAGAGGGTGTTGCTGAGAATAAAATGTCTATGCATAAATATAAAGAGTATTGTGAAACAAACAAAGAGCTAAAACATTATTTATTGATGGAGACTATTCAATATTTTGAATAGAATAGAAAACTCATAGGATGATACTTAGGATGATAGCTTGATAGGATGAGACACATAGGATGGAAAACCAGGCAGAGGGAAAGTGGAGAAAATATATTATTGCGTTTTCTTCTGAAACCAGTGTCAGTTTATGACACCAGTGCTGCCCTTTTGCAGAGTGTCAGGAGATGCTGGTGGAGCCTTGCAGGTTGGCTTCCCAGTAGGGAGGAAATCAGTGACAGCGCAGAGTCTGCTATATTCTAAGTGTAACATACTTTATTTACAAATATTCAAGTTCCCCTTTTCTAGGAACTCCAGCCCAAGTCCCAGAGTCCCAAGGATTGACAAATTAGACCCCAAGGCAGGGAGCAAACTCTCCTACTGATCACATAACTCCCTCTATCCAGAACCTTGAATGACTAACAACAAACATGTCTTGTAGGTCTAAAAACTTTCTCACATGATAAAAATGGGACAGAGGTGAGGTTTTTTTTTTTTTCTAAGCCAGCAGGGAAAAAAAAAAAAACCCTTGGCTCTTTTAAGGATTGTGCAATCCCCATCCTTCCTCATGGACTTGAGATGCGGGGGGGGGGGGGGTCTATATGGTTGATTTGGTTGAACAAAAGGGTGCTGCACAAGCCTATAGCTCCCTCTCACAGGGTGGGTTTATAATCCCTTTTCCCTGCACAGTGGTGCCTTCTGTTCCAGGAAGAAAATTTCTCCCCATTCATGATGAAAGCAGAACTGTTTGGGGTTTTTTGGTTTTTTGTTTTTGTTTTGGACCTTACTATGAACATCCTGCTAGTAACTTTTTGGGGGTTGGGAAGAAAATTTTCCCTCACTGTCAGCTGGGCTTGAGTGTGGTTTTTGCTCCCTTCTCAGCAGCCTACGACTTGGGGGGTAAGTTAGGTTGTAAAATTCAAGTTGTCAAACTTGGTCAGTGTCCAGGCATTCCTTCAATAGGCGGGTCTGGCTCCCTGATAAATGAAAATTGGAAGCAAATTAGGAAAAAAACATCTCCTAAAGAAGTTCAGGAATGAGTTTGGGGCTCCTAATGTCTGGTACAGTGAGAAGAAAATTTCCCTTTCCCCACTTCCTTAACTCTAATAGGAGGGTAAGAGAATGGGGTCCCAGCAACAATGCTGGGACCAGGTTAATGGGGTGGGATGCTAATGGCAGTACTACAACTGGGGGGAATGGGTTACAAAGGAAAGAGGACCTTCACTGAACATGGTATTGCTACATAGTTCTCAAATGTCTTAGTTAAACAAAGTTATGGCCTAGTTAAACCACATTCCTGGTGTCTGGTCTTTCTTCCTGCAGCGATAAGCACAAAAAACTTGGAACACTACATGCAAGAGTCCTTGGTGATGCTTGCTGTAACAAGGTAATGTGTGGACAGGCAAAATGCCCTCTGAAGTCAAAATTCAGTGGCCACGAGCTACCTGAATTCATGGGCTTACAGAATTACAATATATCAATGTTTGAGCTCTGAATTAGTAACATATTTAAGCAAGTGCATGTCATACACTTTACTTGGGACTTTCCATCCCTGAACTTTTTGGGGGATAAATCTACTTTATAAGAAAGGTAACTATTAATAAGTGTAGATCCAGGATCACATTTTTGTTTTGTGTTATTTCTACTACTTCCTCTTATTTCTAGTACAATCTTTATTCTTACTTTATTAAACTTAATTTTGTTGTATTACAAGTGCTCACAAGTGCTGTGGTTTAAGGTAACACTGGTAAATTGAGGGTACCCTGCACCTTTGGGGGCAGAAGATCTGGTATATTTGTGAGTAGCTAGTGTGCTGGGCTGAATATCAGAGGGGAATGATTCAAAGGGATGAAGATATTGGGGTGCACCTATTGTTAACCTGCAAAATGAAGTTAGGGCTGGCATAAACCCAGAGGAGAGTGTTTAAGTTGCTGAAGGGCTGTCAATGTCAAGGAGCTGACACCCAGCTAAAACAGGAAAGACTCCCTTCTGATGGAGGCAGGGGGGTAACAAGGTAAATCACAGTCATGGGTACCCCACAAACCACCAAAGAGAGTTATAAGATTAAGTACATTAACATTTGTGAGATGTCAATACTATGGTAGAAGGGGCTATATAAGTACCTGAGGTAATCTTAATAGTACTAAGTTCATAAATGTGCTATTAATGCATAAACAGAGGGAGAGATCTCAGTCTTCTTGGTTCATCATTCTCCCATGCCATTTAAAAACCTGCCATCTATTATGCAGTCTAGATGGGTTTTCATGTTTCTGTCTGTGTAGAAAAGCAGCATAGTGAGTCATTTCCCATTATTGGCATAGCACTGGTTTTCTTGAGTGAAAATTTGTTCCTATAATGGACTTGAGATTATAAACAATAAGATTTTCATTTATAAAAAATGAGGATTCACATGAACTCACAAAACCTTAAATACCATTGGTTTCACTTATCTCTAATATCAATATCCTAGACGATTTTGTACTGTTTCTTATTATGCTGTCTTATAGCATCAACATCAGAATATTCAAACCAGTTAAATGGAAATTAATGCTTTTGAAGGCAAAAAGGCAGAAGACCCCAATTACCTTCTAAATTAAAAAGATGTCCTCACAATGGAAATTTCAATCCCAGTGACAATAATTTCTGTTTTACCAATTAAAATTGGAGATCTTTCTAAGAAAGAAATATTAGATAATGATTACCTTCATTCACTTTTCATTCCTCTCCAGGGCTTATGTCAATTGATGACTGTCCAAAAATAAGTAATGGTTATAAGGAAGTTTCTTGAAATTGACAGACTTTTTGGATGACTTTTCATTGGGAGGTCTGATAAAATTTTATATGCAATCAGATTAGATGGTACTTAACATTTAATCAAATTCATATTCCAAAGGAAAGATAATTATGGAGTTTCTTCCCCCTTACTAACACAACTGATAACTATTAAGTAATTAACTTTGTAATTTAAATTGCATGCTTATTCTTTGTATTGGTTTTATGTAGATGATTTACTTCTATAGAGAGTTGCTGATTTTTTTAGATAATATATGTACATGTACTTCTATATTTTTCATGTATCCTAAAATAAAATATATATTTTAGTTCTAGAAAATATGATAATCTTTAGAAATTATCTGCCCAGATACAACCCACAGCATTCTAATACTAAATTCTCCAAGGAATGAATTTCCTGTTTACTTTTTCAAATACAGTTACAATACACAGTAAATCACAGCATTAAAAAGCTTTGGTCCTGTATGTATTATTAATACAGTATTGCTTAACTATACATGCAAATATTATCACTGTGTTAGGCCCCAATTATGCAAACACTGAATTTAATAGGCTACTCATTAGATTTGCCTGGAAATTTTTTTTCCCTGTTTTTGTCCACTTTTTGCTTTGAATGTTTTTAGGTTTTTGATTTCTGAAAACAAACAAAACATGATTTTCTGGTTTCCAACAAAACCCTAAAATGTTTGAAAGAAATGGACATTTTTTTCTGAAAATTTGCATTTCCTTCAAAAGCCATTTTTTGTCAACCCTCCTCCTCAAAAACATCATGCTTAGACTTTAATTAAGTCCATTACTCATGTGCGTAAACTTATGTTTGGAAGTTTGGGTCTCTAACCTTTAGAATTTACAATACAATATGGTCCAAATACACAAAGGGTCTTCCCCAGACCCCCAGTAGCAGACAGTCTAATGGGAGATGTTTGTGATGATTATATCCCTTTCCCCAGAGCCCAGCAGAACCCAAAAAGTGGGTGGCAAGGGAGCCAAGGATGCATTGATTCAGTGAAACTCACAGCACATTCTGCTTTTGTGGCTCCTATAAAATTATGGATGGAGCTTAAAGCTGTCTCCTCCAGGAGACAGTATAAGGTGTGTCAAGTGGAAGCTCTGTCTACCATGAGGGGGGCTGGTGATGGGTCCCTTGAATTCTATGAGGCTGTTCCAGTGTGTAAACTGTCTCCCAGGACTCCACAGTCAATTTCTCAATATATGGGATTTTCAAAAGAGCCTAAATGACCCGAGAGCATAAGTCTCATTGACGGCCAATGGAGCACATGCTCTTAAATCACTTTGGAATATCCCAGCCAATGTGTTTATTTTTTCCACTGAGCTTCTGCAAGTAATATAGACTGAGGAGGCCATACATCTTCTCTTAGCCACAGTTTGGAAGCTTAATTATTCATGTGACATATTGGTTTCAATTCTGTTCAGTTATAAATATTTTCATGTTGATTTTAAGAATACACTTCTTCTTAAATGGGGAGGAAGAAAGCAAATACCTCTCACAAAACAATTAACCTGAAGAAATTATTCTCTTGTAAATCAAACTTGGCTCTGGAACTTTCTTATTAACATAAGAACATTATTCCCATTGATCTTCTTATTTTCAGTCTTTATCCTCAGGTTTTTTTTCTGAATATAAATGCTTATTTATATATGTGTCAAGGGCCTTCTTTTGCATACTTTTTGTTATATTTGGAACTCTGATCCATTATCTTAAGCTTCTGGTAAGTGTCCAATAAATTCTATGTAAGATCTTGTACTGCAAGGTCCTAAAAAGTTTTCTATATATTTCACAGGATTATCTTCTATGGCTTAGGTGTAATGCTTTTACCAATTTCACGTTCCCAAATAATCCCAAAACACATGTTGGGATTTCTTTTGCTTATTTAGCAAATTATCAAAGTTTGTGGCAATATGCTTGGATTTTTATAGTGATTTCATTACATCTTAAACTGGATGAATAGTGGGATTTCCTTATAACTTCTGTATATCTTCTTCAACAGATGTCTTATTGTATAGGTGGGATTTTTAGAAGTATTTAGCTTAGATTCATTTAAATGGGAGCAGAGTTAGTTTCATGCCCACTCTATATGCTTCCAGAGCTGACCATAATTGAGCCTAAAGATTCCTAAACAATGTAATTGTGCTTCTGTCAAAGACAGCTCTTGAGCATTTAATCCCATGAGTTTTTCCATGCAAATAGATTCTTTGTGATACTGAAAAAGGTTCAAATTGTAGTGAACCAGTGCATTCTTGCTGTTTATTGCTTGTTAAATCCTGGCAGTGTGCTTGGCATGCTGAATGTATGTATTATAAATACCCTATGTAACAATCTTCACACAGTCTGACTGTTCAGCTTTATTGGATTCATGTATTTTGTTTTGAGATACTGACCATCATGAAGGATATGGTGTGTACAAATCAAAAGCCAAGGACCCAATTAAATTATGAACAGGCTTGACCTTAAGACCACTAAAATGGCCTGGGCCCACAAGGTTGAACACCTGATGCCCTGTGTTTCTTGATCTGTTCATTCTTTCTTTTAATGGTTTTATTATGGTTCTTTCCCTTTAGATTGATGGGAGGGACTGATGTTCATTAGGAGATTATTTTAAATGGAAGGAGGATCAATGACAAAACTGTCATTGACGTCAACGGGCACAGGATCAAGTTTTAAAGTTACTTTATTGTACTCACGTTAAATTACTAGTACTTATAGACACTCTACTGCACTGTGTTGAGTGTTCTTAACTCCCATGGAAAACAAAGGGTATTAAAGATGATTAGCATCTTGCATGAGATTCTCTTCATCTTGTTGGATTAGATTCTAAATTCAAACTAGTTTCATACAGTATATTGAAAAGGCATCTAATTTCATAATTCATAGTTTTGTCATATGCAACGTGACAATTTTATAGAGAGCACTTTTTTCTACAAATGTTCAGTAAAAAACACCAGAGCTGAAATCTGGCCCCACTGAAGACTAGAGGAGTTTTGATCTCTGACAAATTTATGGAAAATACTTTTTTGAATTTGAATAAAAACAATATATGTATAACTTTTTCTGATATAGTTGAAGTGAAAACGAGTACAAACATATTTCCTCTTCCAAAGCAGGAAAGGATTTGTAAAGAATGACCCTGTTGTGACATGAATCGGCAAGTTCGTCAGAATGGCAATTACTTCTTCGTCATACATAAAAATGGAGGTCTTGTAAGAAACATTCTCCTATCTCTTTGCAACAACAGATGTAAGATTAGTTGACAAAGAAAATCATTCTCCTTCCTGTGGATTCCTCTTTCCATTTAGCATGTCACACAAGTCTTGAAGTTCAAAGTGGACATTTATCAGTGTCCATTTCAGTGAATAGATATATTATAATGAGATTCTTAAAAAGTAATTTAGAATGCAACGGTCTACATGGATCTTGTTTTCACAGTGAGTTCCTTTTAAATATATGCCTGATAAGGCCAAGGAAATGAATAATGAATCTGAGTTAAATGAATTTTTAAAAGTCTGCTAAGCGTAAGGCAAAATATATATGAGGAGGAGGTGAGGAGAGGTGAGAAAGAGTTACTCAACCACTTCTATGAAGATATATGCTATGACCAACATATAAGAATGTTGTACATTATATGTTAATGGACATTTAGGAAATACGTGAATCTATGATAAAGTGTAAGAATGCCTCTGTGCCATTTCTTCCTTCTAGGGAATAATGATTATGTAAGGTTATAAGGTAAGTAGTGTCATACTTGTAGCTGTCATTTCCACATAAGGAACTGAGCCGCTATGAAGAATGAGTGGAGTTTACGTAATTTGTATGGAGGAATCCAAAGTTACCTTGAGAAAGATTATGAGTATAATATATGCAATTGCTGCATATAGGGCCTGATCAATTGATTCTAATGGGCTTTTGACCGGTTCCCTAGAAAATTTCAAGGAAAAGTGGTGTTAAAAAAATAAAGACAGCTGTTAGTGTTAAAATTATAATTGAAGAGAAAAGGACAAGGTCATCACAGTGGAATACGCCCATTATAAAAGCATTCACTCATCCTCAGAGTATATAATGTAGACATCACCTAAATAAACAACAAAATATTAGTCCTCAGAATTGATGGGCTGAATCTGGTAAACATGCATTCTGATCAAAATAATTATTTGGCAACAAAAAAGCAAATAATGAGATTCCGTGTACAGTTAATATGTCTTTTCAGCAAGAATCCTCTTCTGGAAGTAGCAGGAAGTGCATATAGTATGTAGCATAACATGCTAGCTTTGTGCTGTGTAAAATGTGGTAAACATAAATTGGAAATGCTCAGGGCAAGAGATTTTGTCAAGTCTGCTCTACAGGATGGAAACAGCTTTCTACCTCAATCAGAAGTTGGAACTCTCTTAAATTTAAAATAAAAAGGAATACATTTAATGCATGTACAATGCCACTTGTTATTGATTTTTCATTGTAAAAAGTCTTGAGGCAATTTTGTTATGGATATTATATTAGCATGTATGTTTTGTTGTTGTTCAAATTACTCAGAATGTAAGATAGAATATATAAGAAATATGCACAGAACAATAGGTATATCACCATAAAATAAGGCCAGAGCAAAATAATGTCTAAAGAAAACTACAGAAAGCAGCAGGACCACTTGTTACAAAAAAAGGAAGTTATATATATTATGACCAGAATGTTTAGTCACCCAACATTGAAAAATTTGATACGTGGGGTTTATTGCGGGTTTTGAAGATAGGTGTATAGAACATAAATGTTAGCTTTATAACACTGTGATCAACAAGAATATCCAAAAGATACAACCATGACTCAGTGTTTGGTAAGGTCTTGGCCAATAACATGCATGTGCCTGATGTTCAGATATAACATAATTTATCCTGAAATTCTTATGATTTTTTTTGGAATATGATCTGACTGGAAAAGATCTGTTAATAAGTAAGTGTTATGAGTAACTGAAGAGTTATGATTTTTTAATTCTAGACAACCTGAAAAGAGAAGTCTTATGTTAACAGGAGACTGAAATTACATTGCTCAGATTTAACATGTTAATTAGCACCATATAGTTCTATGAAAAGATGCTAGAGGCACCATTACTATGTTACTGTTACTAAACTAAAGGAAATTTTCCTTTACTTCCAGTAGTAGAGTTCTTGGTTTTGGATGCAAAGGTTTTGATTCATACTCCAGAGTGGGGTCCATTGTAAATGCAAAAGAGCTCTGTGTAAGCCCCAAAGCTTGTCTCTCTCTCACCAATAGAAGATGGTCCAATAAGAGATATTACCTCACCCACTTTGTCTCTCATTTATATAATCAAAGAGATTAATTGATGAAAGGAGAACTGTGACGTGGGGTGCTCTACTCACGCTGGACAGCACCGCCTCCTGGTAGTTCTGGGAATTAGCTCGGTCAGGCTGATACCCCTTCCACCAGTTTCACCCTGGCAGTTTCTCCTCAGCCTCTCGCTCGCTCTCAGGAGGCATAGCTGTCCTCTTCGTGACTCAGCTCTCCAGCCAGGTTGCTATTGTGGTTTCCCCTTTGGGGTAGAGTTGAGGGTATGTGTGTGTGTATCAAAGTTTCTGCCCTCCAGCAATCTCAGGCAATCTTCAGCTTCACTGCCCTCACACTGCCACTCTCTCAGTGGCTGGCAAGGATACCTGGACCCACCAACTATTCCAGGTTCCGGCTCAGGAACCTGTCTACACAGTAGCCATGGCCCATTCTCTGGACCCTCACTGGTACTCTTTCTTTGATGGCACTAGTCAGTATATTGGCTGACTGAAATCCATTAGGTAGGTTTACCCCAGATGTAGGCTCTACAACAGCTCGATATCTATTGGTATTTTCTGATATACATCAGTGTTTGTCAAGGATCTTCCCTTTCCGAGGAGGAATAAAAGTCTTCTGTTTTCTGCCCACTTTAACATTTCCAATCTGCTCCGCAGGGCCCAATGAATGGTTTTGTCTCTGTGCTCGAGTCAGTACTCTACTCAGCACAGCATTCTTCTTAGAGTGCCCATGACGGTTCATCCTCCTGGTCCCTTCTTCTGGCAATGGTAGCTCCTTCAGGTCACTAATGATGTTCATCTCTGGGACTCCTTCTCCCATATGGCTCCCTTCAGAGTCTTTGTCTTTCAGGATGAAGATGCATTTCCCTGGCAGTGTCTGGCCCATATAGTCTGTGTCGGCTTCGAGGCATTCCACCACTGGGATTGCCAGTCCATTAACTGCTGTTAGACATACAAACAGTGTGCTGTGCATGGTCAGTTCCTTGTCTTTCAAATATTTTTGAAAATGCGACTCAGTAATGGTGGTGACTTCTGAGCCAGTGTCTAACAAACATCTGGTCTTCACTCCTGCTAGACATACTTTAGCAGTTTCCAAATGCTCGTTTACAGAAGTCACTAGATATACTGGCATTGCCCACATTCCTTTCAACACTGTATGCAGCGTGATTTTCCACCAAGGAGAGGCCTAGGAATCCTTCTGCCGCTGCTTGGCCTTCTACTGGAGATGGGCCGCTCGCTCCTGGTGCCCCACTGGTTTTCAGTGCCTGGGACTCTGTTCTCCTTCTCAGGGGACACTTCCGGCGAGTGTGCCCTGGTTTTTCACAAGGGTAACAGATTTATTTTCCCAGCTCATCCTTTAGTGGGGCTCTTCAGGATCCCGATGCCCTTGGATACTTTGACATACTAATGGGATTTTTTTCTTTCATTAACTCAGTCATCACTTTTATCATCTCCTCCTGTTGGACCGCCAGTTTTTGGACAGCCTCACTTAAACTTTCCAGTGTTAACTGTGTTTGGGGCAGGGTCTTTACCCCAGAAGCTGCATTCACTAGGCCCCCACTTCGTGTAAGGGGGTTAGGCTTGGCTGTCTCTGTCACAGGAACTTCCTCTTCTTCTGACCACATAATGGCAGCCTGCATGAATTCATGAAACTTCTTACTGGGCTCTTCCTTAAACCTCCTTTTCATTTCTTGGCAAAGGGAATCATCTGGAGCCCCAGCACTAACTGCTCTTTCAGAACCATATCTGGGTCTGGAACTCGTTGAGGGTCTCGCCGCTTCACTTTGCTCATTCTCTCCTGGAGGTCATATGCCTGTATAGTTTCACCGGGCTCCTGCTTTCGCTCAAAGAACTCCTTTAGTCGGGTTTCAATAGGTACCTTATCTTCATACACTTCAGGGAGGAGTTCAAACACCTTTTCCACATCTTTCTTGTCTCCCATTGCGATGAACTTTACTGTGGCCTTGGCCTGGCCCTTGAGGTGCTCCTCTATGAAGTCCACATGATCTTCTTCAGGTACTCTTAGCACACGCAGAGCCGCCTTCACTGACTTGACCCACTCCTCTACTGTAATGTCTCCTGGTCTAGCCAGGAAGCCACCAAACTCTGTGACCTTCCGCTCCCGTGGCACATAAATAGTAGGGGGTTTCTTAGCTTCTGCGGCCTGTTGGTCTATTACCGCTTTAGCCAGTGATAAGACATGTCTCTGTTCTGTTCTAGCTTGTTGTAATGCCTCCGCTTGGTCTGACAATCTGCACTGAAGTTCAGCAAACTGGGCCCGTAGTTCTTCAATTCCAGCCATGGTAGGGTTCTGGACCAGGCCTGGACAGTGCTACCAGAACTCAACCAGTAAACCAATGGGGTGGACCCTGTGGATAGGATCCTGTTTGTGACGCCAATTATGTAAGTGGGGGAATAGTCCCACTATTATGGGGGACTTTCCTGGCTTCTGCACTATCCCGGTGAAGAGGGCTAGCGAAAGGATCTGAGTCCTTGCTCCCACTTCCTTTACCCAGTGGCCTCCCTGCCCTTGAGGACTCCCCTTCCACTCTCCTGTCTGGCAGAGTCCTTGTAACCCCAACAAGACTGGGCCCAGGATTTCTGGGGGGCTTGACCCCCAATTCTGCTGTGGTCACCTAGGATAGGGGCTAGGGTGTCCCCACTCTGGGGTATTCTCTCTGCACTGGACACTTCTCTGACCCACTGACCATTACATACAAGTTAAAGCAAATGCAAGTTATTTAATCAACAGTTAATTTTAAAAAGAATAAGGGAAAATGGGAAGGTTAAAGGAAACACATCAACCCGCTCTGTGGCAGGGAACTTCACAAACAGTGTCTCTGGAATGTCCGGGCAGTTCACAGTCTCTTCCTTGTAAGTCCCAGGCCTTCTTCTCAGGCCCTGTCTGTGCTGCAGGGATGCTGTGGGTTGGACACTTGCTCTGGTGGTGGCCACATGCTCTCAGGATCTAAGTGGTAGGACCCTTCTTCCCTGTGTCGCCCCCACCCTGTTGGGGTTATGATCCAAGTCTGGCCTGCAGAGCCTCTTGGCTGAGGCATCTCTCTGTGCTGGGCCTGCTGCCCAGGGTCCCCCTCGCTCTCTCCAGCTGCTCACCAAACCCAGCTCCGGACTGCTCCAGCCCCAGCTCCACCACTCCGTCTCTGCACTGCTGCTGCTCTGCTTCCAGCTCCCTGGGCTGCTTCTTTGGCCCCTCTGCCTCTGGTTGCTACAGCTCTGCTCCCAGGATAGGTCTGCTCTGCAGGCTGCTTCTGTGACTCTGCTCCCAGCACTGACCTGCTTCGTGGGCTGCTTTCCTGGCCCCTCTGGCTCGGGTTGCTGCAGCTTTCTTCTCAGGGCAAGTCTACTCTCTCTAGGCTGTGCCTCTGGCTTTGGGGCTGCAGCTCTGCTCCCAGGACAGGGTCTGCTCTCTCTGGATGTGGCACAGCTCTGCTCCCCAGCTCAGCTTGGGCCCCTGCTTTCTCCTTAGCTCGGCCCCACTCTGTCTGACCCAGGCAAATCCAGCTCACACGGAGGACAGGACCTCCCTGGCCTCCTGACTAGCCTGCTCACCTTGTCATTCATGCTGACCTGGAGCATTGGCCTCTCCAAATTGTTCCTGGGGACTATCAGTCTCAGGGTCCTGATTTCCCATAGACCCTTCTCCTTTTAGTACTGGGAGCTAGCCAACCAAAACACTCCCACTGAATGTTAGTAAGGGGGCAACAGTCCCTTTACACAAAGTTTGCCATTTTCATCAACAATTTGCAATCAGCTCTGTTTCTAGTTTCTAATATCCTGACTCACACTGATTAGTATTTTAATTTACACGTAGCCCCACTGAAGTTACTGAGGCTGCTTTTGGAGTAGGGAGTTATTTAGAGTGGGTAAGGATATCATAATCAAACCCCTTTGTTAAGAAGTATTGCTGTATTAAAACAAATTACTGATTTTTTTTTGCATGTTGGAGATGTGGCATAACTGGATCAATTACTCCTGAAAAGAGTAAGAGACAAAAGTGGAGACAATGGCGAAAGATTTAGGATATATTCACTGACTGTAAGTACATGGCTTTGATTTAAAGAGCATACATCCATACTTTAATTGCAAACTGCTGCCTTCCATTCACTGAATTTTTTTTTAAAAAAGCTAAAGCCGCACTAGAGTAGGGCAAATAAATTGTAGGTTCCCATTCCCCTTTCTTTTGTTCCTCTCCTACTCTCAATTTAACTGAAAGATGGCAAATCATTTCCAGCTTAGAACTGGCACAGTTAAGCATGAGTTTAAGGTTTCTGGTATTGTAATAGCCCTATTAAACTCTGCAAAGTAACATAATAAAGTGTTATTTAAGATATGCAGTGAAAATAAATTATGGCATAATCATAATATTAATAAAATAGGAGATATAATAATTCTAAAGTCTTAATTAGAACAGATTTACTGTAGATTTACAGAACATAATTCTGAGATTTAACAACAGTATTTGCTGTACAATCAGGGCTAAACAAGTTACTTTTGCTGCAGTGTTGGTAGGATTTCAATTTAGCTTTTTGGCAGAAACCTTGTGAAAAAGTCATCTTTTTCATAGAATCAAAGAAATGCAGGGCTGCAAGGGACTTTGACAGGTCATCAGGTCCAGCCTCCTGCACTGAGGCTGGACCAATAAACTTAGACTATCCCTTACAACTATTTGTCTGTTTTTAAGAACCTCCAACGATGGGGATGCCACAACATCCCTTGCAAGCCTATTCCAGAATTAAGCTATCATTATAGTTAGCAAGTTTTTCACAAAATTTAATCTAAATCTCCCTTGCTGCAGATTAAGTTAAATATTTCTTGTCCTAACTTCAGTGAACATGAAGAACAATTGATCACCATCCTCTTTATAACAGAATTTAACATATTTGAAGACTGTTATCAGGTCCCCCATCAGTCTTCTTGTCTCAAGACTAAACTTCCATGTTTTCTTTAAATTTTCCCCATAGGGCAGTTTTTAAAAATCTTTTATCATTTGTGCTGATCTCCTGTGGACTTTCTCCAATTTATCTATATCTTTCCTAAATCCAGAACTGGACATGTTACTCCAGCTGGGGCCTCACAAGTGCCAAGGAGAATAGAACAATTACTCCCATGTCTTACACTCCTTTTAATTCACCCCAGAATTATATTAGACTTTATTACAGCTGCATCACATTGTTGATGCAAATTCAATTTGTGATCCATGTCCTTTTTAGAAGTACTAGCCTAGCCAGTTAGTTCCCATTTTGCAGCCTTGCATTTGATTTTTTTCCTTCCTAAGTGTAGTGCCTTGCACTTGCCTTTACTAAGTTTTATTTGTTGATTTCAGACCAATTCTCTAAATTGTCAAGGTTATCCTAATTCTAATCGTATCCTCCAAAGTGCTTGCAACCCCCTCACAGCTTGGTGCCATCCACAAATGTTATAAACATCTTTGTAGGGCTAAAATGTACTCTTTTTCGAATTTGGCTGAGCTGGGGAGTAAAACGCTACGCTGCCCCTTGCTCAGTCTATCCAAATCTTGAGCATGGATTTGTTGAAGAGTGCCATCCTTGTTCTGTGGGTACCCCTCATTGTAAGCATTAGACATTGGTGGAGCATGGGGAGAGCCTTGGCTCCAGTCTCACATTGGCTGGTCACAAGAGCTGATCAGGCATGATTGGGAAGGTCAAGAATTGCAGTGATATGCTTCCTAGATTAGAAAGAGAGCGTTGAGTGAGTTAGGAACTTTTGGTTGATCTTTTGTTGCAACCATTAAAGCAATTGTGATTTGAATAATTGCATCTTTTTTCCCCCAGTGTCCCAAGTAAAGCCCTGATGTCTGTTATTGTCTAGACACAACATAAGTTTTTAAGAACCCACTGAGGACTAGAGCTTGAACAGTTTAGTGCATGGAGCACCTACATAGTTGTCTCTGAGCTTGTGGTGCAGTCAGCATGCCATCAGGCATCTAGAGGAGACTGGTATAACAGCCCTCTCAGTAACACTCCATAGTACAATCTTTTCCTATACAAATTGACTTTAATCCATACACTCACATCATCACCAGAAGTCTCTCCGGATCATGGCACCCCTATATACTTAAAGGAAAATCTTTACTTTTATTGGAATCTTTGGCATCACTGCAATAACTGTAATTATTTATCTCTCTGAAAAGTAATTAGGAACTACAGCCAAAAGTTTCAAATGTGACTAGTGATTTGGGGTGACAAAATGTTGGAGTTCCCCACTTGAGTCACCAAAAAAGGGTCTTATTTTCAGAGAGTGGGTGCTCAGCACTTTTTGAAAATCCTGCCCCTTTAAGGTATTATTAAGCTGAGCACCTAAAGTACGAGGCAGCTACAGTCACTAGTCACTTTTGAAAATCTTGAACTACATGAGTTTAGATGGTAGACATTATTGGTACTGACAAGGTTTATAAATTCTGAGCCTCCAAGAAGTCTTCAGGCTGAAAAACTATGATGCTTAGTAATTTTTACTATGTACATATTCATGTGCAATAGTGAATTGCTAATGCCATGCTATTTCCATATCATTAGCTCTTGCAGAAAAGCCAGATGGAAAAATATATAGTCATAAGTATGAACTTTCAAAGTATTTACTCTCACAGAATTAGGAATATTTGTACAGATTCAAATCAGATTATTCTGTACAGATTTCAAATGCAGAGTCATAAATGCTGGACGTCCAAAAACATACTGATGTGTTAAATTTATGTTTGTGTTCTTTCATATATCCAGAAAGAGAGAACTTCATTTCAACTGATTATTAAACTTCCACTAATGCTTTATATCTGATCTGCAGCACTGGAATGCTGCAAACTTAAGTGTTCCAAGGGAAGGAGAAAATTAATATTTTTTCCAAATTATTTCAATTGTCATTAATTGCTAGAGTCACTTTTTCTACATAACAGCCTGAGCCTACTCTCATTGAAATATATAGGAGATCTTCCATTTATTTCAATGTGCCAGTATCAGGCCTTGGTAGAAGATTAGAGGTGTGAAATAAATGTGAGTTTTGGTGGAAAAATTGAATTAGTCAGCATAATCCACTGCATTAATATTTAGCCACAATTCACTATATGACAGGGTATAAAAAAGTGGGATTAATGTATAACTATTCTACTTGAGTCTTCATTAAATTGCTGACACCCATGATACCATCCCAACAATACTGTCTGCAGTCTGTGATTTTCAGGCCTGGTTGCCACCTCTCATGATTTTCTTGTGAGTCTCTCAGTATTTTTTGTTTGGACACCTGAAGATATATCAGAATCTGAGTTTGAATTTCAAAAAAACACAGTGTGTTTCTAGCCCTACTCTGAGGTTTTAAGCATTCTGTACCTTATCTGAAACATCTCTAGATGCAAATAGTATAGAAGTATTAATATTATCCATCATTGTCATTCAAATGCAATAATCTTCTCTAAAGCACCATTATGTTTTTATATCAAAAGAACATCTAATTCAAAGCTCTGTGTTTAATTAACAGGCCAGTTTATCTATGATAAATGAAATATTTCTTGGTAATTATCAGGGTGAAGGTTGAGCAAATCCACGATCACACCAATGGAAAAAGAAGCACTAAGAGAATGTTAACCAATGGCACAAATCTGCATTGTTTTAGAGTTCACATAACATTAATGCCTTAACTTGTACAACATCATTCACCTTGTGAGATCCCAAATTTCCTTGTAAATGTAACAAACTAAGGTCCAGATTGTGATTGCTTCATACAGGGGAGCGGAAGGAAAGAGAAAGCATTGTCCCACCCCCATCGAAGAGCCAGTCACAAATGTAGTCCTCTTGCTCACTGGTGCAAAAGGTATGTTCAGGGTTTAAGTATACTACAGAGGGGTCAGTGAGGAGGAGGAGTATTTGCCTACCAGCTGCCAACCAGAAGCAAAGTGTATGCTATAAAATAATGTAGCATCTGAGCTTCCCCCAGGGATTATGTGAAACACAGAGGACCTCCATACCACCCTGAACATGGATCAGTGCTTCAGAAGCATGATCATCTCATGCAATAATCACTTTGTCTTCCTTTGAAAAATGTGTTAGCACACGCTACAGAATAGCTCATAGAGTAAAAAGGGTATCCCATTGAAATGAAGGGATGCAGAATATAATTCTCTCACTGGGCATTGGGTCAGTGAACTAGGGTGAATTCAGTACCATTGTGAAATGTGCAGGGGAATCTTTAAACATACCGAGTTCTTGGAATTTACATCTCATCCAAACCATAAGTCTCCACCAGCACAAAGCTCCCCAACTCTCACCTGGACACACAGGCACAATAATAACCAGCGGGAAGAATGCCAGTAGGATTATTTTGGTATTTTCCCATCTTTATTTTTGCTGGACAATTACATACTCTTAGTTTGAGACTGGCACAAATGGTGGCTGCTGTGACCTACAGTAATGTTCAAATGTGATCGCTACCTTGCAGTCTTGTTCAAATTGTAATTATGTTTCCCTTTGGCATGTGAGATGTCTGTCAAAGATTGGCCTAATGACTGTAGTACAAAGACAGAGAGGAGAGGAAGGAAGCATACAGTGTGCCTTTAAAACACCACCCATAGGTTTTGAAAATGGGTAATTTGGTGGATTCAGCATTCATGCACTTCTATAACATCTCCTGTCTTAATATCCTAATGAATTTTACAAATGTTAATGAATTAAGCCTCCTAAAGCCCATATGTGATAGGAAGTATTATTATCCTCATTTGAGATATGTGGAGACAGACGTAGAAATATGAACATAGGCCCTGATCATCAAAGGTATTTAGGTGCTGTGTCAAGGCACCTCTTTTTCTCTTGCCAGATTTAGTGTTTCCCACTCCGGTAATGGCGGGCCTGAGGTAATCAGCCCCACTCAGGCAGGATTTGTCTTCCCCCTTCTGTGCTCCATTGGTCATATTTTCAGGGTAGGCCTGAGGGTCGGCCTAAGGGGTGATCCTCCACCAAACAAAAGGAAATAGTCTCAAACAAAAACCCAGGGGATACCTTTTGTTTTTTCCCTCACTGGGGCAAGGTGTCGTCCAGTTGATTGCCCTGGGGTGTCAGTTCTCCCCCTAGCAGGCATTCAGGTTTGGCTGTTTCCCCTATGGGATGGAGCACAGCCTCTCACCCTGGAACAGCCTATTTCCCTGCTGCCATTAGCCTGGCACCAGCTTGCCCTGGCCCTGGCCCTGGCCCTGGCCCTTGCCTCTCTCTCTTCTCCTTTGCTCTCCCCAGAGGAGGGGTTTTTAAAGGTCTCAGGCAGCCCTTAATTGAATTCAGGTGTCCCTAATTGACCTGAGGCAACCACTTCTCAGCTTTTAGGAAAACAGGCCTTTAACATTCTAGGGCTAATATATCTGCCTTCCAGACCCTCTTGAAGCCATCTGGTCTGACTTTGTCACAGTACGTGATCCTTGAGGATCAGGGCCTAAGTGACTTGTCCAATGATACTCAGGAGAGGTTTCCTGATTACCAGTCCTATGTTTAGAAACCTCTGGCTATTCTGTAGCTGTGTCTGACTGTCCTTGAAAGAAGGAACGGGGCAGCAAAATATCATGCAACACTTTCCACACCTGCATTGCATCTCAACTCTGACCTGCAACATACTTGCTATCCCAGCTCATAAACATAGACTTCAGCTTATGCTGTATTTTGTAAGGATGGTGCATTTTGGATAGATATCCACCAGGGAATATGATGGCAGCAGCTGTCTTATTTTTGTTACTTAACCAGGTTTTCAGTCCAACAACTCAGAGCTGGAGAATGCATCATACCACCTCTCTTTCCCTTCCCCCCCCCCTTTCTTCTTCTTTCTCAAAAAACTTCAGAGCCTGAGCTGAGGGGAAATATGACTTCCCCCATACAGGTAAGTCTTCCAGTAGAACAGTCGTGCATTAAGGGGATAAGGAATAGATGGCAGGTAAAACTTCAAAAGTGTCAAAGTGACTTAGGAGCCTAAGTTGAATTTTCAAATGTGACTTAGAAGTCTAAGTTCCATTGACTCAGCCTTTGTTTTACCAAATATTTGTAGGTCTTTTCTGTTACTACTATCTATAATTCCTAGGAACATAAGTCATAAATGAAATCCTGCAGTAAAATTAATGAATCTTCAGCTGATTCTGAAAATATGAGAGTGAGATTCTGAGAACCTGAGAAATATGATAATATAAAGCAAACTACAATGGGACTGTGGAGGATTTCAGAAGCTTCTTATAAATCAAAGGTCTGGCTCTTTTGAATAGATGACGATGACTGCTTTTTCTACAAGACTTTACAATCAATAAGTCAGTGTATTAAGATCAAACAAGGAAAACACTTTACTCCATGTTTATCATGGCTTTCTCTGCATGCTGTGCTATCAGCTTTGCACTGTAGAGGGAAAAAAAGCTGCGGATATGTCCCTGAAACAGAGACCAGTTCTTAGATCACATTACTGTCTCACTATGCTGCAAACCAAGAATGATATTTCTTTGCTTTGAATTATTCAGCTACTCATTACTTTTACTTTTAAAGAAATTTTTACCATGAAAGAGCGAAACTGGTGAAATTGTAACAAATGCATGGAAGAAAAAATATGGGCCATGAACATTTATTTGGGGAAAATCACACAAAAGTGTGAGTGTTTCTTTTCCTTGAATTTTTTCTTTAAACAAAAATGGCAAAATTGTAGTAGGTGAGGTAGAGAAGCAACCTCAATGGATTCTAGTCTCTAGATACAAGAGTTAACCAGCCTTAGTATCATCCAGGTGGGACCATCATCTCTGCTGGTTCTTTTATGTAATCAACCTTCTTTGAAGGGAGAGTCCTGCTAGAGGAAGAAAACTCACTAGTCAGTGTATTGCTGCCTCTGTTGAAAGAAATGAACGGCTCCTGCATTTCTGGGGTAGATTTACTATTGAATGATAATGCCTTTTCTCAGTTCTAGAAAACCTCATCCTGGACATCATCAGTTGTATTGTTCCATAGCAGCCCTGTCTGTGCGGTGTGAAGAGAAAGGCAATCCTTAAGATTAACAGATGGTAGCCCATCAAGAGCTTTGTGTCCTTCAGTGCTTTTGAAAGTGGTTCCCTAGCTTAATTCGATTATTTTTTGATATATATTCCTGTAATACTGAAATGGAGAAAAGCTACGTTATATGTTTGCTAAGGGGCAAAAGAGAACCTCTTCCTTCTGTAGTGCACGAATTCAGCAGTGGGCAATATTCCAGCCTAGCTCCTTTTCAATGCTAGATTAGAGGAGTGGTTAACATACCCACTGGATTATCACAGACACAATGAGATGTGGTCAGGCCCCTATTCCCTTCTGGGAGAGAGCTCCCACTGACAATATTTTAAAGTACCAGTGACATATGCTGTAAGCATGATCTTTCCAGAACCAGTGAACTGTGCTCTGAGCCAGGACTGCCCTCCAACAATTTCCCCATTGGCATGCCTTTGGTGATCTGGAGCAGGATATTGCCCTTGGTGTTACCTCTGGAGTTCCTAATGGATTGAGCTCATAACCACATTGCAAACTTTCTAGAATAATATTGTGTCCTTTTTATATTAGACCATATATCTAAGATATAGGCTATTATGAATGTACTTTATGTATATAATATTGTAGAGTAAAGTGGGTCTGCAATGTTGTAAACCAAAATTATAGCCCATAAAGCAAAAAAAAAAAGTGTTTTAAAACCAGTCTGGTTTTGATTTGTCTGAATTATCCTTATAGCCATTGAAAGCCTCTTTAAAATAACCCAGTGTCTATATGACTAATGGTGAAGTCTGATGATCAAGAGCAGTCTCCTCTGTTGCTAAACTTAACCAACAAGACATAATATATGTCTAGTCAGGGTTTCTAACTTTTATGCTGGTAGCATCATGAATTAATTTGTGTCCCTTTAGAGAAGCAGATAACATTATAGCTGAGATTTGTAAATCTCTTTCCTGCTCATCCCTCAGGGCAATTTGTGCTCATCAGACACAGGGTGTCTAGATCCTTCAGAGCACAGAGTGCAGCTGGTTGAACATTAGTCAGCTAATGTCACTCCTGGCTCTCTGCACTGTGTTTTAGCTTGAAATAAGTGTGAAAAAAGTAGACAGTGTGTGTTAACTTATACTTATCAGAGCTGGTAAGAGGAATGTCTGTCGAAGAAGGATATGGAAATTTAGCATGCAGATGACAGACAAAAGATTTATTAAATTCCCAGGGTTACATAGCCAATGATGTCTCTCTTTCCCTGACAGATTCCCATTTGTTGTTCTGCTTGTTGCCCTTTTGATAGTAATTTTTTGCTTATATCAGTCATTCTCAGGCCCTCTGCTGACAGACTCTTGAGAAGAGCTGTGCAGAATATTTTGGTTAGCATTTTCAAACTCATAGGCACTTTCTAGTGAGAAAGTATCTTACAATTAGGAGAATGCAGCTTTGGTCTTTATTTTTGCAGAAAGTAGCTCTTGGGGAGGAAAAAAACAACCCTGATTTTTTATTAATCTCCCTCTGCAAACCCCATCTCTCTCTTTCACACACACACACACACACACACACACATACTCTCTCTCTCTCTCTCTGCCTGCAGGGTTCAGGCTGAGTTGAAGAACAAACAGTTCTAATGACTGTTTTGATCAATCTTGCCAAATTGATTTAGAGTGCCAGTGCTGTCTGGGAATTTTTCTCATTAGCACTGAACTTCATGAGAGAGAAACATGGAGTGGCAAGCTCATTATTATCATCCTGTCTATATCTGAAGGCATATATGGTGACAGGATGACACAGGTGACAAGAGACAGAATCTCTGGAACCACATTTAAAAATATCCCTCCTAGCACCATTCTAATATATTAATTTTACTAACAGAGTTCTTATAATCAGGTATGTTGAATTAATAGAAGAATGAGGTAATTTTAATATATTTCCCTAAAAATAAATGTTTTTGCTGCTTTAGTGATGAGCAGAACAAACACTGTAACATTTCCCTTATATCAATCATGCCTATTTGCTCTGAAAACAAGAACAATGCTGGATGTATTTTAGCAAGAGAAACTTCACAATTCTTTGATTTTATTTAAGAGAAAAGTATCAGATTTCCTGGTGATCATTTCCTGTAATAAATTTGTGTTCTGAATAAAATAATTCTACTTAGAATAAAATGAACTGCTGAGAATAGGGAGGTTGGTGGGATGGTTGGATTAAATATAGGAACATAGGAGCTACTATATCACATCAGACAAGTGACCTGTCTAGTCCAGAATCCTTGTTTTGGAAATAGCCAGAACTACTTGAATCAGTAAGGAACCAGGTAAGGATAATTATGAAATAACTTGCTGATAGGGAAAGTTTCTTCCAATCCCTTATGAGTAAGTGGTTGGCTTCTGTCTTGAAGCATGAGGATGTATATCCCTTCTAAAATATATATTACACTGTCTAATGTAATAGTGGTAGTTCTCATGATCCATATGAATATCCAATCTTTTAAAATCCTACTAAACTCTTGGCCTCCAGATTATCTTGTGGCAATGAGTTTCATAGGTTAATTATGTGCTGTATAACAAGTATTTTCTGTAATAGATTTTAAATCCATTATCTCTTTTCCTTGTTCTTGTATTAGGAGCAAATGTAAATAGGAGTGCTAGTCTGTAATATTCAGATGTTTTCATGGAGCTATCTATAATGACAACCAGGTCTATTTTCTGAGAAGCTGTAGTAAATGTAGAAGCTAGAGCTGGGTATAGACAATTAAAATGGTTTCTTCCAATATAAATTGTCTGTGTTTGTCAAAGTTGAAGTTAAGGTGCCGTCTTGCTGCCCATTCACCTAGCTTAGTTTGGTTCCTCTAAAATTCCTCACAGTCTTGTCTAATTTTGACTAAACCTGCATAATTTTGTGTCATCTGCAAGTTTTGTCACCTTAACATTGACTGGCTTTTTCCAGATATTAAATGTATGAAAAGATGGTCCTAGTGCTGCACACTGGGCAATTCACTGTTAACTCTTTCCTATGCTGAAAATTGACCATTTATTCCTGTTCTCTCTTTTCTCTACCTTTCTAGATTCTAATTTATGGCAGTTCTTTGCCTCCCATCCATGATTACTTTGTTTCCGTACCAGCCTCTTGAAAGAGACCTTGTCAAAGACTTTTTGAGTTTCCAAATGATTGGTATGAATTAGCTCTCCTTTACCTACTCTTTTGCTGACATGCTCGAGGAGTTCTAATGGATTAGAGAGTCTTGACTTCCCTTTATAGAGCCATGCTGGTTTCTTCCTATCACATTATGTTGATCTAGATGTTTTATAATTCTATTTTTGGTTATTATTTCCATCCATTTTCTGTGCTCACAGGGCTATTAATCCAAGGATCACCCTTCAGACTTTTTTCTAAAGATAGGTACAACATTTGCTACCCTCCATACTCACCTCAGCCACATCACTCACAACTTCCTTCAGAACTCTTAGATGAATAATATCTGCTCCAGGTGACTTAGTCCTGTTCGATTTATTAATTTGTGTTGGCACTTTTTCGTTTGACACATCAGACTCTGACAGTATTTCAGCTAAATTACTTAAAAAGCAGAGGTGCATTCTGCATGAGATATCTCCTCAGTTTTGTCTCTGGAGAAGACTGATGTCAAGAAATTTTTTATTTATCCCTTCACTCCCTGGTGAATTTATCAATTCTCTTTCAGGTTTCCTGTTTCTGATATACCTAAATAGTTTATTATTTGTTCTTCATGCTCCCTCTTAGTCTTCCTAATTCTCACTTTACATTTGATCTGCGGTAGCTTATGTGACTTTCTATTAGTACTACTTAAGTTGGATTTCCTTTCCCAAAGGACACCAGTTTGGCTCAGATATCCTTTCTGTGCCTTGCCATTGAACTACTTTAGTTTTTTTCTCTTCTCTTTTTTATTTGAGGCATGTGCACCTTCTGTGACTCTGTTATGATAGCATACATAGCCTGCATGTTGAGTTTAAAGGTGTTAATATCCTAATTTTTTGCTTTCAGGTCTTTTTGAAGAATTTTCTACTTTTTAAAAAAAATAATCCTCTTTCTAAAGCTCAGTGTCCCAATACATATTTTGGGAGAGGGGCATGAGAGCCAAAAAAGTTCAATTCATTTTGCTTTACATTTCCATAAAGCTCAGTACTTTCTGGATCTGGTTCTGACTCCAAATCAAATAACTCAAATAAAACACGAAAGGTAATCCTCAAAGTATTTCCATCCTTACCAGAAGCAGAAAAGAACTGAAAATAATATTGTTCTTTTCTGCTGAGATTCCCAGCTAAGTTTAATAAACCAAAGAGGCACAAATATTTGGATAAGCACTCAGAGTTGTGACAGTTTATCCAAATTGGAACAAAACTATGTTGGTTCACTTTGCCAATACTTGATATTATGTTGATAGAGAGAAATAAAATACTGTGATTCATTTAGCTATGCAACTTTTATACCTTTGTTTTCTGTGTACTTCACCTTTATCTAAGGATTCTGCAGAGACAGACATTTTTGTGTTCAGTTCTATGCAGAGAATTAGAGGAAACACACACAGATGCTGCTTTCTCAAGAGGACTTTACTTCTGTTCTTTCTTGTTTTGTTCTCATAATCAAAATTTTTTTTAAAAAAGCATTATAACCGAAAACGTCAGTTTGCACTGTGTTTCATTTCTGCAGGCATTCATCTGCTTCCGGACTCTCCAGAGATAATGAACTGTAATGTAAACTTCTGATCTTTGTGCTACAGGATTATTAGCAGACAAAGTTAGCTTTGACAGCTTAGCTTTCCTGGAAATGTTTAGATAGGCTATTGGCTTGAAGGATAAACATTCTCATCTCTACGGTTTATTTAGTTAAACTTGTAATAGTGTTAGCCTGTAACCTGTTTTGCTGACATTACATCTAAGTCAGATACACTACTGATTATTCAGACCTGATCCTATTTGTAGCTCAGAAATTTGATATGAATTTGCAACATATTCTCTTCTGCATCACTGATCTCTACTACTGAACATTCATTAATTATTAGAAGCACACACTCAAAATGTTGTTTCTGGGGTTTTATGTTTTCTATTGGTAGTTGTGATTGCATCATAGTCTTGGATATTTACTTTTAAAGCAATTGTCACTACTGGGTAGATGATATTCAACTCGCAGTGATTGTGAGAGTCTCATTAAAATGCGAAATGTGTAGCGTCAGAGAGCTTGGGCTATTGAAATAGTTATGGTATATATAAGTGCAAATTACCTGAAGTGTAAATGATGAATGCACCCCATTATACAAAACTCACTACAAATAAATTAAAGTTAAAATCTTTGAGCAAGAGAAGAGATGAAGGTAAATATTACTGTATTTACATGTGGTGTTTAATTCTGCCATATTTACAAATGCAGAATTAATTTTTATAAGGAAAAGGTGATAGAACTCTTTGGAGGTTTTCTCTCTTTAATTTTCCCATGTAGGCTCCATGTTGATTAGCCCAGAAGGTCACCATTCCTTCATCAGTTGTATTGCTACCCCCTCTTGCTGGGACAAATGAAAGATTAATTCAGGAACTCAAATTCTGGTCATAGATACTAGCTTTCAAAAGCATATACATGCTGTACAAGTCATTTGGCATGCCAGGCTCAGCTTCATGAATACTGCTTCCCTCAGCCATCCATCCACTTCCATAATCTATACTACAATACCTTAGTGCCTTGTTGCCTCACAGGCTTGGGAGGAGTTCCCTGTAAACAGCCTCAAAACCACCTCATTATCTACCTTCAAATCTCTCCTCAAAGCTCTTTGCCTTGATGCCTACAAAAAACTTAAAATCATTATGATGATGTTAACCAAGTAAAACATGACAGAAAGGTTAGTTGAACTTTCAAATCTTATCCTGATTTATGCTCATACACATGATACATGTCTCAGTTTCTTCCAATGAGTAAATACAGTATAAACCCCAATAGACCAAACTGAGATCCTGTTTAAATGAATGCAACTCCAGTGAAGTCAGAATGACTAACAAGAGCCCCTCTTTGTTTCTGAATTCTAAAAACACACAGATGTAGGTATCATTCAGGTGAATGAAAAGGAGAGGTGAGGGGATAAGTGTGGGTGATTGCCTACTATTTTGTTGGTCTGTTAAAGCAAACAGTCTAGCAGGTGCCATCCATGAGTCCCAAAAGGTTTGAAGATCAGCCTTGAACATATTTGCAATGTCTGAGAGAGGCAAACATGTTCAAGGCTGATCTTGAAATGTTTCGGGACTCACCAAATGCCACTTCTGATGTAATAATAAACATACTTAAATTTGCCCCTAGAATTCACTGTATTGATCAATATGGGCTGTCTCCTGAAAGCATTTTCCAAGGTAACGCTAGTCCCAGGCCCTCCTAGTCTTTTTACACCAGTGTCTGTAAAACCTAAAAGAAATGAGTATCTGAAAACATCACCTGCACTTAGAGATGCAACTTGCAGGTCTGGATTTGAGACCCCCATAAATCTGAGGGTGTTGAGATGTGCAGCCAAATCTTTAGCTGATGTAAAACAGGAAAACTCCATTCTCTTTTCTAGAGCCATGCTGAGGATCTGGCCCCTGGGTTTGGAGTGGCCCATTGTAGAGATATAGGAAGCAGGAGTGTCTGTGGTCTGTCTCTACCAACATTAACATATGTGTGTTAATATAAATTGTTACTTGCCTGAAAGCTTTAACAGGTTCTAGGCCCCACCTCCATTTCTGCTAGGTTTTGAGACAGATGTTTTTCTCCCCGCAGGCAGATTTCTTCTTTATGTTTTATTTTGTATTAGACTTGTTTTGAGACCATGATCAAAAATTGTCCCATGATACAATTTTCAGCGGTAAAATATTTATGCATACCAGTTATTTATGAGCTGTTAAATGAAGCAGAACAATGTGCAGTCCCTTTTTCTCATAAAGTCAAATCAGTAGTTATCCTGTAAACAACAAATTATCTGCACTTAAATCTAATAATGGAATATAGGTTAATAACCAAAGATTTGACCATCTAATTTTATTCCCTGTAATTTTGGACACTTGGTTTCAAATACAACTAAATACAAGAAAAGGTACCAATAATTGGCTGTAAGGCAGAATGCAAAGGACTCATTAAACCTGACGTATAGCTAAAGTTATCTCTGCTTAAGAACAGAATGATCAGAATGGATCTCTGGTTTAATGGGAAAAGCTCTTTATTTCTTTTTTTTTCCCCACAGGAACATTGAACAAGGATGGTCTTGTCATTTAACATGTAACATGTAACAGACATTTGTTACATCCAAGTAAATAACAAATAATAATAACAACTATAAATTTAGACTCAGATTATTGTAAGGAACATAGGCCATATTTGGATTCAGGCCTGAGTGACTTTGGTTGGCCAAATGTATAACAAATGTTAGCATTGCTAAGAGATGCTTAAAGCAGTTTTTTGTATGTAGGCAAAGGGTCATCAGGATAAAGTCTATCTACTTGTCCTAGTCGCTACCCCACTTTTAGGCTATTTCCCCAGCGTCATAATTAACTCATTGTCATGAAAATGTGTGGAAATGAGCAAATGCACATGCTTGCATAAGCCATGAATTGTATTTAAACAACCAAGACATTTGAGTCTGGGATCCAAAGCCAAAGTTTGGCTTACATTTCTTTATCACATGGGAACTTCTTGCCTCCAGTTGTCAAGAAAAACCTGTTTGCGATTAGTAACAAATGGGGTTACAACACATATAACACTCTAAACTGGAACCTTCAATTAAATTCCAAGATAAAGGTGTCAAGTCATTGGTCCCAGATGACCTATACCAACATGCTAGAATCCTTAACTGGGAAAGAGTATCCCTTAGCGAGGAGTAGAGGAATTATGGATCCCTTCAAAATATGTCAACCATGTGGAAAAATTGGGAGGGTGGGACTATCCTGCACCAACAAGATACCTGAAGCTGTATCCTGCTCCATTCCTCTGGAGCGCCCACCTAGAGAAGGAGAAGTGAAGAATGCAAACACTGAATAAGCCGCATCTGAGATGTAATGAAGAGAGAGGTAAAGATCAAAGCCCCACTTTGTGCAAAGATGCAGATTATGTCTTTTCGTCAACAAAGATATCTAAGCAATGACCAGTCACATGACTTACAGACTTTAAAGAGAAGAAGGTGTGAAGATCCTTCCATAGAAGAATTTGAGGATGCTCAAATCGCTCCACCAACCACTAGAATGCATGTGAGTATGTATCCCTTTATGTTACTAACTGTTCCCCAGAGTAGACACTACTAACCCCTTAAGTCTATCACTGAAACAGTGAGGTATCCCTGGGTTAAACCAGTATTCTTCTAAAGCTGGTAGAAATTTTGAATTTTAGAAATCATTTTTTGTTTGTGCCAGAGTGTCAGAAAACTATAGGCTTTGTTTAAAGTGAGGAGGGAAATGTATTAAACAACCAAGTTTAATATAATCTTTGTGAACTATAAAGCTTAATGGGAGAGAGATAATCAAAAGAAACCTACTCGGAAATAATTCAGAATTTTACTTTCTTAAAATCAATGCAAAATAACAGCTGTTGCTTTTAGCAGACCTTGAGTTAAATTTATCAAGTTAAAGGAAAAGGAATTCTTCTATCAACTTTTTTGTAAAACTTTAATGATTGTTTTCTTAACTTACTCAGCATGATTTAATTACTAATTATCATAACTGGCAAGCCAAATAAATTGAACCATTGATTTATTTGTTGCATTTCAATAGATACAGTAGCAATTTGACCATTGTAATATTTTTCTTGTAAATTAAGTCAGGAGAATTAAATTCTCCTAGATAGTAACATTTTTTGCTTAAAGTTATCTTTGAGTTACAATTGTCTGCTTAATAAGTTTATAAAACAACAACTGGTTTATTTCCCAATGCAGACAAAGTAGCCTACATATGAGAAAAAGGTAAAATCCTGAACAGTTGTTCCTTAGCCCATTCTATATTTCAATAACTTAAAATATAGTCCTTCGTATATTATGCAAGCATCAAATAATGCTTCTCCTGGATAAATTATAATATATTGTCTTTGATCAAAATGGGCTACTTACTGCATTTGATTGGAAGACAGAGGAAGGATCACAAGCAAAACCTGAGTAAAATGGATGAAATGTAGAAAAATACAGTTGTTTTTAATTACTCTTGACAGAAAAAGGGAAAATACGTTTTCAGATATGTTTCTATCAACCTAGGTTTGTGAACTCAAATGTTTCAAACAGTTGAAAAAATCTTGACCTCCCTGAAGCTTGACTTGCCATTGTTGCAATGTATTTTTACCACAGGACATATCCAATGAATAATTGACTTACATGTTTTTCAACATCGGTAGCTTTGCAAGGACTGATTTGCAAAGAGCTTTTAATATTTCCATTGCCCCAAAATAAATGTCTAGTAATATGTGCAATAGCTGTGCAATCACTTTATTCTCTTCTCCCCACCCCCAAATAATCCTTTGACAGTGGTGGATCTGTGTTCACTTGACAGCTGTACTAAAATTGAAATGATTTGTGATTGCCAGAAAACTTTCAACTGTCTTAAATTGTCGGAAGCAAAGTGGAAAACAGAGTCTTGAAGTTGTAAGCAATCCAGATAGATATAGTTGGATTTCTACTTAAGATTTAAATCTACTGTCAACTAGGACTCTTGCAGGCTTTGCTGGATAGTCATTCAGAATGCAACAGAGAGGCCTGTTTACAGATTTTTCCCTTAAAGTATTAATGTCATAATAAAAATGTGGACTGCTCTCCTGTATTTAATAGGAATAGCCATGTAAGTCATATTATCAGGCATATAATTCAAGAGATTTCTCAGGTGTGACTATCTTTGGCTTGAGCGTTAACACGTAAAAGCTAAAGAATGAAGCTCTTCCACATAGAATGTAGACTGCAATTTATTGGCTGTCTGCATCTTGATAGCCCTTCATGCTGTAATACCCAGATTACCTTGACACTTCTCTGCCATGCTGATGAAGTGATTGATTTGCATGAATATATGTTCAAATTTGTGAGTAAGTTACAGATTGTAAGAACATTGGTGCTATTGTTTGTTTGTTTTCCAAATGAACATTTATTGCTTTGAAGTCTTGGCACCTTTAAAAAAAATCCCAGATGGTTCCTCAAGTCTCTGAAAGTTTATTTCAAGGTACTTGTGTATTTGCTACTCATCTTCTAGTCTCATAGTTAGCTGTACTGGGTCAGATCCTCAGCTTGTGTAAATCAATATTTCTTCTTTTACATCAGCGGAACTACACCAAATTATATTAGGTGAGGATCTGGAACATTGCAATTTTCCATCTTTTCCATACTGTGTCTCCATGCTACAAAAGAACAAACCAAACCAAACCAAATGTTTCATGACCCTTCTGGTCCCATGTAGCCATAAAAACCAGGAGAATCATTGTAATTTACATGAAGGTACCCTAGGGTATAATATTTTGGTGCTTAGTCCACGCATTTAGAATTTCAACAGTCCCTCTCTTCTGATATTATCTTTTATTTTAAAATTTGGTATATTTCCTCAAAAATACAATATAGGTAGAAATATATACTGAGTAAAAAAGAAGGTAAGCTCAATGGCGGCAAAATAAAAGAAAATATTTGTCAGTTTTCTTTTGTACATTCTGCCAAATCTCTCTGATTTATCATATATTGTAAAGGATTCTGGGACCAGATTCTGGTGCTGTAGGTTCGTCTGCTTATCTAGCCATTTAAGGAGTTTCCCTTGAGCAGGTGAATCTTTAGCTGGTGTAGAGCTGCCATAGCAATTATTATGCTATTTCTCTGCTGGTCACCAGCACAGTGAGCATGTTCTAGAAAAATGGGATTTGGTAATGATTTTCTTACACACCAATGATTTCCAATTGTAGAATGTCCCTTATGGCCATGTGCAGCTGAAGTAAAATAGAGCAGATCTGAGGATCCTCTAATTTCTTCAGTGGTCTGTTCTGGTGGGCCCAGGACTGGGGAGGAGGGGAACACAAAAATGGCTTAAAGCTGCCTTTGAACACACCCATCTTGAGCTGTTCTGGGCTTATTAATTGTACCATATGATCAGGTGGTCAATCCTGCATCAAAAGATGTCACTCTTTTAGTCATTAAGTGAAATTTGAAGTACTTAGTGCTTTACTCAAATCAGTGCAACTGTAAATGCCACCAGTTAAAGAAGTCTTCCAAAAAGGGGGTTATTACACAATTAACACAAAAACATTTTACTTATATAATCATTCCTACAAAAACTTCCTCTTACAAACATTATCTTCCAGCTTTCCTTTGTGCAAAAAGAATAACATGAACATGGTATCAAGCATACCTCCCAACATGTGACTTGTCAATCAGTGCCTTTTAAAAGGACATGATAATGTGTCTGCCTACAGATCACAAAGGCATCGGTTTGAGTCATGGTAAAGGACAGAATGCATAAATGAGTCAAAGTCACTAGATGAGGGACTCTGTTAATCAGTTAACAGTGTATATATGGTATATATTTATGACCACCATCTGGCAGATATAACAGGACCTTTTCCTGAAGGTGATATTTCACTTAAAGATGTATCAAGCAGAGAGCATCTTTTAAATGTTCCAGTCTCCTTAATGGAAATGTGAATTCCAGGGGCTGTGCTTGGAAGTCCTTAACTGCTAGGAAATGTCTGTGTAAAAAAATGATCAGAGGGCAGTTCCTCAGCTGATGTAAATGAAGTCAATGGAGCTATGCCAATTTACACTAAGCTGAGGATGAAGCCCCATATGTCTCTGAGAAGACTTATGTGTTAAAAAGTTTACTGTCTTCCCGTTCCTTGCTCCCTTCCAGATCACACACATACTTTTCTTCATTTATTTGGCCCATCTCCAGTTGAAACTTATCTAGAATTGCAGCTGAAACCAGCCAGTGATAAAACCTGATGAAAATCCATCAGTCAATGAGCATGGCAGAGAAAGTCTACCTACCTGGGCATTATACCGTGAAGGTCTGAGAAGAAGCAGACAACCAATAAATTGCTGTATCCACTACAAGTTTAAAACGTTTCCTTTGTTTGACTTTTATATGTTAAAGTTTGATCTAGAACTGCCCAAGCTTAGGACACCTTTTATTGAAAGGCAAAATGAGTGACATGGAGGATCTCAAGAAATTGTCAAGATATATATCTGCTACATGAATGTATGTTATCCACTCATGAGTCTTTTTTAGTGTGTTTTGTCATAGGCAAGTACAGAAAGGTTTCAGAGCCATCACGTTTTCATATGTATTTTTCTAACAACCATCTGTGTAAATACCTAGTTTTCTAAGCTGCTGCTTCAGAATAGTAATTATGTGAACACGGTAGGAAACATACAGTAATTGTTGAATGTGTCATTAGCTATGAGCATGAGTGCTTTCACTTTAAATGAACTGTTTTGAAAGGACCTGCAATGAACTGAAGGTTGTAATATGGTCCCGTGTCATTTAAAAAATATTTTAGCCATTGTTTTTCACTTTCAGCCTATGTCAACTAATGCCATTTATTAAATGATGTTATTTTAACTCATGTTTCATAGAACTGACAGAATTTAGAAAACAGCTGTTGTGTGTGTAAGAAGGATTTCTTTCTCCTTTTTGCAGTAAATAATTTCAAATACAAAATTGTATGTATTACATTAATTATTTAATAAAATAATGTTCTCAACTGGAGGTCTCAGGAGCTAAAAGCCATCTTAAAATTGGGAAAGTGGGAGGAAAAATTAGATCAGTGAGAAGCACATCAGATGAAATCAGAGGGTGCTAAATCGTAAAAAAATAAAAAAATCTGGCATAAAGGAGGATTGTCAGGTGTTCATAACAGTGTGCTGGCAGTCAGGAAAGACTATGGACACTAGGTCCCCAATCTCAGTTCAGGTCTCTAAGTGCTATTGAAATTAATACAAATAATAAGTGTATGGATGACAAAGTTTTATACAGGAATTTCAGACTTATAAGTCATACATGAATGAACGGTCAGCTTTGAACTCCTCCAAGATCATTAGGATCACAAACGCATAATAGAGATAGAAGAACCTGTTAGATTGTTCAACCATCCTTTATACAAGTATAAGATATGCTCTCACTACAGAGGACATCTAAGATATAAGACTCTACACTAGAAGGCTATGGAGAATTGCTTGTTTGGTTATTCCTTATAGGAAGTGCCATATAGAATTCAATAGTGATGTAATCAATAGGATTCTCAAATTTAAACCAGTCTACAGAATTTAATAAAAAATTATAGCCATGCTGTAGTTTAGATAAAAAAAATTCAGATAGATTTTCAAGAGCCATCTTCCCATCCTCATTACAATCACACAGACAGACAGAAAGAGCTAGTGTGTAGGAAAAGTACTCCAAAACTCAATTCCTGAATGCAGATGATGATATTCAATTTGCCAGGTAGGTCTTCCACTATTGTAATAAAACCTAGCTGATGATAGTTGTGGGTAAAAGGGTGTGGATGGTCATAATAAGTCATAATAAGGATGTACCACTGTATTTCAGAACTCAGAGCTGCTGGAACTCAAAATGGTGGAAAGCCAAAATATTTATGACCATAATTTTATTTCTTTTATCCAAACTATAAAGATTATTTTTGTGCTAAAAAGTGACACAAAACTCAAAAAAGACAAAGAAGGCTGAGAAGTTAGAAGGAAATCCAGCAGTGTTCAAGTGATTAATCAGAGCATGAAAACACTCTGTGTTGTTTGAAACCTATCATTTTAAGGGACCAAAAGAGAAACAGGTGTTCTCAGGAGAGGAAACAGCAGGATCTAGTGAGATATCAGTGGTAACTGGTGAATATCCTGAAGGCAATATTAGGGATATGATTACTGTTTACATTTCTGTCAGACTCTGCAGGAACACCTGCAGCATTGGTTATGGATGGCCAAGGCCAATGTTAAGGGCATGGGGACACAGATAAATAGACCTCCTGGAAAGGAGTGAGCTGTAGCTCACGAAAGCTTATGCTCTAATAAATTTGTTAGTCTCTAAGGTGCCACAAGTACTCCTTTTCTTTCTGCGAATACAGACTAACACGGCTGCTACTCTGAAACCTGGAAAGGAATAAAATGTCTAGTCTTCAGGAAATTGTGACCATGGGGAATGTTCGAAGAAAAAAAATCATTACTGACACACATGGGAAATGACTGGAGAGAAAACAAATTGATACTTGCAAATTTTGACTCCTTTGACCTAAGGGCAAAATCCTTGTGTATGTAATGATGCGATTATTAACTGGGATCTGACTGCTTTGAAATCAACTGTGAAATACAGTGCAATCTGCTTGAGTTAATTAGAGATTGGAGGAATTGAAATTTCAGTAAATAAATATCAGGTTTTTAATATAAGAATTATGAGATAAAAATACATTAAATCAATTAAAACCTTTCTTTCTCCCTTGCATTTATACATAATGTGATGTGTAGCTGTAAAATATTCTAATGATGTAATGTCAATGAATCATCTACAAGATGGAAATCTTCCCTTTTTTAATTTTGAAGTTTTACTGTATTCATTCTTCATTTTTCTGGATGTCTAATCATGTCAGTCACCCACTAACAAGAAATAGATTTCCGAGGTAATATATTGATAGGTGGGCATGGTTTCAATTTTGTAAACGTATTCGACCAAATGATAGGAGGCTACCCAACTGTGCAATGCATGTGAGAAAAATGCATGATTTCTGTCTCAGTATAATTCATATTGCTGAATTAATGACCTGCCATTTGTGACTGGAGAATCTAGAGAGGTTCTGACTCTTCCTAACAAGAACTTGAAACATAAAGAGGCTATGATTGATAGGGATATTTTATAAAATTGGAAATAGTGATTTTCATGCAAAGAAATTACCCCTTCCTATTTTGTACCTTTCCTTGTGGATGGGGGATCTGACAATTCAAATCAAGTCCAGTATGCCTGGTCAATGCAAAAATATAATTTTTTTTAATGCAAATGCAGGTTGGTGGTGATGACTGAAATAGAGGGATCTCTATGAACTCGGATGCAAAACTACAGGTACTGATGAGAGTTGTTGGTCGCGGTCATCTGAGTAGACATCTAACTTGCTCATCAACTTCTGGATTCCCGGTATTCATGTGCTTCTGAGAGTAATCCATGATTCCAGACTCTGATCAATGGTATTTTATAAAAGAAAATCATGCTTTTCTTGTGAATTACTTTCTTGGTGGCAGGTTTCAGAGTGGTAGCCATGTTACTCTGTATCAGCAAAAAGAACGAGGAATACTTGTGGCACCTTAGAGACTAACAAATTTATTTGAGCATAAGCTTTTGTGGGCTAAAACCCACTTCATCGGATGCGTACAGTGGAAAATACAGTAGGAAGATATATATAGATATAGATATAGATATAGATATATAGATATACACAGAGAACATGAAAAAATGGATGTTGCAATACACACTATAATGAGAGTGATCACTTAAGGTGAACTATTATCAGCAGGAGAAAAAACTTTTGTAGTGATAATCAGGATGATCCATTTCCAACAGTTGACAAGAAGGTGTGAGTAACGGTAGTGGGGGAAATAATATGGGGAAATAGTTTTACTTTGTGTAGTGACTCATCCACTCCCAGTCTTTATTCAAGCCTAATTTAATGGTGTCCAGTTTGCAAATTAATTCCAATTCAGCAGTCTCTCATTGGAGTTTGGTTTTGAAGTTTTGTTGTTGTAATATTGTGACATTTAGGTCTGTAATCGAGTGACCAGGGAGATTGAAGTGTTCTCTGACTGGTTTTTGAATGTTATAATTCTTGACATCTGATTTGTGTCCATTTATTATTTTATATAGAGACTGTCTGGTTTGGCCAATGTACATGGCAGAGGGGCATTGCTGGCACATGATGACATTTATCACATTGGTAGATCCGCAGGTGAATGAGCCTCTGATAGTGTGGCTGATGTGATTAGGTCTTAGGTCCCCTGAATACATATGTGGACACAGTTGGCAATGGGCTTTGTTACAAGGTTAGGTTCCTGGGTTAGTGTTTTTGTTGTATGGTGTGTGGTTGCTGGTGAGTATTTGCTTCAGGTTGGGGGGCTGTCTGTAAGCAAGGACTTGCCTGTCTCCCAAGTCATTGTGGATTCCACAATGAGTGTCAGAATTCTGATACCATTACAGAATTCTGATGCTTTTGTGCCATTTACATGTATAAATCACATGCAACTGCTGAAGGCAGTGGAGTTACATTAGCATAAGTGGAATCAGACTCAGGCACCCTTGCTTTTAGAACTCCACCTGCATGGCAAATGTTTGACTGTGCCTATGCACACACACAAGTGATCCTCACCATGCATAATTGTACAGATATTCTGCCTACAAAGTGCTGAAACTTCCCACTGTATATGTGTGCTTTACTGGGAATGTTTTCCCCAAGATCTTTTAAACATTGTTCCATTCAGATTTCCAAGCTGATGGGACTTGTGAATGTCACTTCCTGTTTTATATTGGACTAAGCATGAAAGCAGTCTTCCCAGATGAATGAAAATACCGGATTCCCATCTTAAGTGCATGGATTTTGTGTTATACACCAGGACTCAAACTGTTCTACAGTGATGTGAGCTACTACAAGGTAAAATAGGTTTCAACCATCTATCTGCAGAGTAGTGGAAGAACTTAAGTTTCTGACAAACATCTTGCCCACCTCACTGTTGCATATCAAAATGTAGGAATATCCAATATGTTCAACATCATATGGAACGTTGTTTTCAGAAGGTACAAACACTCCATACATCTCAGAAGCATCTGGCTTTGGCATACGTTTCACTGAACCTGTTCAGATCCATTGTTTTTAATTTGTCTTTTTCATCATTTTTCTTTGCTTGTCATTTTCCTGCTGGTGAGACACTAATCACATCTTTCACTTTGTACAACGCTTCCAAGCTTGGCCTTCCTGACACGCTGCATTAGGGCTGCATTAGAGGCATGCATATCCTATATTTATTGTGTTATTAAGTATGTTATGTTTCCTGGCGGTAGCATTTCACATTCTACATTAACATTTATGGTGGCTGTTTGTCAGATCTTATGTTAACAAAATGTGAGATAAACATTACTTGATCTAAATGTACTAATTATGTTAATGATCAGATAGTCTGTAATGGAATATCTGTATTGGGAGATTATGCAAATATAGAAGGCAAGGTTGTTGATGGTTTGGCCATAATGTGTGCACATTTCTAATCACTGCCTGTGCCCTTTGTACCTTTACTCTAGGTTAATAATTCCAAGAGCTTGCTAGGAGTATGACAGACTATAGTTCCCAAAACAGTGTTCCCATGGATGGCAACCTTTTCATGGACAAAGCTTATCTGTCACCAGATGGAAAGCCAAGGCACATGCCATTGACGTTGCTGCCCTTAGAAATGAATGGATGTGATGCCACTCAACAGGAGATCCTTTAGCTAAGATGCAGCTGAGAAATGAATGACCAAGGTAAAGACATTGAAATTCCTTAAGGACCATGTTAAAGAAAGAGGGGGGAATGAGATGTGAATCACTGGGAAGGGGGGAAAAAATCCAGGCATGCACATATACCCTGCTATTTCTCAAGGTGGATTGGCTCAATAAAAAGTCTGACCTTTTTCTCTACCTTATTTTATTTTTCAGTTCTAAAAATATTGTCGGTGCCTGAGGCGTAAGTCAGAGTAAACCTCCATTATCACTCCAGAGACTTGGCACTTTTCTCATTCGGCTCCTTAGGATCTGACTGAGTGACCTTGTTTGGTGGGAAGGCACAGATGGAATCTGTCAGTAAATCTTGTTAATGTAACAAGTATTCCTACTGTTAGATGAGTTTTGAACCTGATTTGAGCATTTCTTTCCCTCGTAAACAACCCCCCATTCCCTCCTTCCAATGTCAGCCTCTTTGCCACATGCCACCCAGGTACTTTGGCATTTATTTTTACTGTGAATTATCAAAAAGAATATCTTGCTCTGCAGTTAGGCTGCTCTATATCTTAAAAGCCGCCATGTGGCTGACTTCTGAAGGGTATGCAGTTCACTTTAAAAATGAGAAGGATTTGCTGGCAAACACAACAATTTTCTTTCACTGTGAATTTTTCTCATGAGTCTCAAACCATTGTGGCAATATATGAATGTAAGCTTTTTCCATTTTGTTGAGTAACATAGCTAATATCTTATAGGAAAGTCAATTAGAGCTGTGGTGGGGAGGGATGTGGGGGTTCTTAATTATAGGACCTAACCGGCATTTTGGTAATGAAAAAAGATGAAAGGCAGATTTACATGTGTAGTTCTAATCTGAAAAGTGATAACATAAACATGGCATCTGCTTAACTCAGCTGATCTATTTTCTCTTGATGAAGTTCTCTCCAGTGCAGGGTATTAACACAGGATTATACTTCAGTTCAATCCCGCTTCAACCCTTGTGCTGGCCCTCTGCAGCTGGGTGAATTTCATCCTATGAATATCAGGATCATATCTGCTTAGTGTTAGTCATTCCCATTGGTACAACAGAACAAAACTACAACAGAACGAGCTAAGGATTCCATTGGTATTTGTTTGTTTTGCATCATCCATAGAATTGTTTACTAAGTTACTGGAGCCAATGGCCTTGCACAGGAGTCACACAGGACATAATGTGAAAATGATGGGTTTGCATGGTTATAAATGAAGACCTGTTTAGACTTACAGAGCCTTTATTAGTTATGTGCACAAGATGAAAAGAATCCAGCCTGACTCTCAGGGTACATCTACACAGGGACCAGAGTAGCAGTCGTGTTAGTCTGTATCCACAAAAAGAACAGGAGTACTTGTGGCACCTTAGAGACTAACAAATTTATTAGAGCATAAGCTTTCGTGGGCTACAGCCCACTTCATCGGATGCATAGAATGGAATAGATAGATAGATAGATAGATAGATAGATAGATAAAGTTGGAAATTGCCATATAAACTGTCAGAGGCTAATTAATTAAGATGAGCTATTATCAGCAGGAGAAAAAAACTTTTGAAGTGATAATCAAGATGGCCCATTTAGACAGTTGACAAAAAGGTGTGAGGATACTTAACTTAGGGAAATGTGTGTGTAATATGTGTAATGACCCAGCCACTCCCAGTCTCTTTTCAAACCCAAGTTAATGGTATCAATTTTGCATATTAATTCAAGCTCAGCAGTTTCTCATTTGAGTCTGTTTTTGAAGCTTTTCTGTTGCAAAATTGCCACCCTTAAATCTTTTACTGATTGGACAGAGAGGTTGAAGTGTTCTCCTACCCATTTTTGAATGTTTTGATTCCTGATGTCAGATTTGTGACATTTATTCTTTTGCGTAAAGACTGTCCAGTTTGGCCAATGTACATGGCAGAGGGGCATTGCTGGCACATGATGGCATATATCACATTGGTAGATGTGGCAGGTGAACGAGCCCCTGATGGTGTTGCTAATCTGATTAGGCCCTATGATGGTGTCCCCTGAATAGATATGTGGACACAGTTAGCAATGGGCTTTGTTGCAAGGATAGGTTCCTGGGTTTGTAATTTTATTGTGTGGTGTTTGGTTGCTGGTGAGTATTTGCTTCAGGTTGGGGGGCTGTCTGTAAGTGAGGACTGGCCTGTCTCCCAAGATCTGTGAGAGTGATGGGTCGTCCTTCAGGATAGGTTGTAGATCCTTGATGATGCGTTGCAGAGGTTTTAGTTGGGGGCTGAAGGTGATGGCTAGTGATGTTCTGTTATTTTCTTTTTTGGGCCTGTCCTGTAGTAGGTAACTTCTGGGTACTCTTCTGGCTCTGTCAATCTGTTTCTTCACTTCATCAGGTGGGTATTTTAGTTTTAAGAATGCTTGATAGAGATCTTGTAGGTGTTTGTCTCTGTCTGAGGGATTGGAGCAAATGCGGTTGTATCTTAGTGCTTGGCTGTAGACAATGGATCGTGTGGTGTGTCCTGGATGGAAGCTGGAGGCACGTAGGTAAATACATTGGCCAGTAGGTTTCTGGTATAGGGTGGTGTTTATGCTGGTAGCATATCTTCTTACTATATATTCCATTCTATGCATCCGATGAAGTGGGCTGTAGCCCACGAAAGCTAATGCTCTAATAAATTTGTTAGTCTCTAAGATGCCACAAGTACTCCTGTTCTTTCAACATAGGGATAAAAGTTCTGTAGGCATGGCCACATCTGGTCTGGGTCAACTGGCTCAGGCTTGCTGGGCTTGGGCTGAGGGGCTAAAAATCACTGTCTATACATTTGGACTTGGGCTGGAGCCTTCGCCTTGGGATTCTTCACCCTCACAGGTCCCAGAGCTCAAGCTCCACCCCAACCCTGAACATTACACAGTGGTTTTTCAGCCCCGTGAGCCCAAAAAAGATGACCTGGGCTATCTGAGGGTTTTTAATCCCATGTAGACATAGCCTCAGAACCCCAGATGATTCACCAGGGCTTGGCAGATAGGAGTGTAATATTTCCCTTTTCATGGTCAGCCAGCTCCAGAAGTGTCTGTGCAGTTCCAAACCTCCTTCCCAGCCTTTCATGGCAAGTAGGAAGAGAAGGCTCTTCATGCCCCTCTCCTGCCCAGACACACACGAATTGGGGGGGGGAAATATTTGTAGTATTGTTCTGCCTAGTAGGTTTTTGGTTTTTCTTTGTTTTAATACACTAATCTAATTCTTGAAGCTACCTATATTTGAACTTGTACCTACTTAGTACACCTTCTCCTACTACTTGATCCTACATGGATTACATAAAACATTAACTTTGGTACATCATAATCATTTTCATCAAAAAAGATCATCACAGGCAGAGGGAACCTTGTTGGAGGTTCAAATAAAAAGAAAAACTTTTTGTTAACTATTTGTCAAAAATGTGAAAATTTCCATTGAACATTTCTGCACAGAAAAAAAAAAATTTCAGACTAGCTCTAATTTATACTGCTGTAACTGAGATCAGAATCTGAACCTATGCATCTGAGATTCAAACCATAATGTATATGAAGATGACCGAAAAGTCAGGTTGCATAAACCTCCTCCTTATTCTCTAAAATATATTTAAAATTGCGTATTTCAGATATAGCCAAAGTGAGGCTTATGGTTTGGGCTAACATATAAAGGGACTTTTTAAACTGTTTTTTTCTCATTATGAATGTGTGAATTTATAATGAACTATTAACGTTTATAAAATCTTGTTACATACACAAAGATAAACAAAATAATTACACTAGGAATAGGGTGCACAATACTGATTGGCATCAACCCTAATGTCATTGTGGATGTCATAGCATGGGACGATTGTGTCAATCAATATAAAGCAATTTCCAGTCAAGGGAAACAATTGCACATTGGTTTATTTTGATCCATTTACAAATAGGATTCTGCAACCTTCTGTGGATTTATCGCTGCCACCTGCAGTCTGGGTATATGACCTCTACAGAGAAATGCTCTCTGAGTGTTATTGACAAAGTGACATTCAGAACAAAGCAAACACCTAGGCATGAGTGCTTCAGATAGGAAAATGAAAATTTAACTATAAAATATGAAAGGGAAGAGACCACACTAAGATGTGTGTCCATTACAGCCTTAGAAATACAAGTACAGTTTTTATATTGACGTAAAAAAACCCCAAACATAAAAACCTATCAATAAACAAGGTGAATAGAATCAACTTTCAGTGTAAAAACTTCCTTTATTAAACAAGACAGAACAGAACAAATCAAAACAACTGTGCTCTATAGTATATGTAGCAAAATTCCAGTAGGACTTCTTTGTTGTTACAAAACGAGCACCAGGGCTGGCCTTACCATGAGGTGAACTGAGGTGACTGCAGTCTGCAGGTGCAGACTGGGTGTGTGTGTGGGGGGGGATGCCACTAGGACCCAGAATGTAGAAATTGTGTCTCCTCCTGGTGCATACATATTCTCTCTGCTTGAGATGCACAGAGATGGTGGAGTGCTGTGCTGGAGGAAGGAGGGCACAAGAGACATAAAAGGCAGGTAGGAGAAGAGGTGAGAGGGAATAACAGAAAGCAGCAGGAGCTGCAGGGAGAGAGAGGAGGAGGAGGAGCCTCTTATGTACCTCTCTAGCACCCACAAGAGCCTGGACTGATTAACACCAGCTTCTCAGGGAGCTTCCTGTTTCCTGCTGCTTCCCTGAACCCACTCGAAGAGAACAGGCAGTCAATTGAAGTAGTAGGAGCCAGTTAGGCCCTTAAGAAGATGATATTTTCCCTCACTCAGGCCCTGCTACCACCCTGCTTATTTGTCCCCTTCAACTGAGTGTGGAGAGCCACTGTAGCTGGCACGGAACAGCAGTCATGAGTGAAAGAAGAAAACACCCCTCTGGGGCAGCATTCAGAAAAAGAAAGAACGCAACAGAAGCTTTTCTATCCAAGCAGGAAGGAGCTCTCCTGAGATACATAGACACAAATGTTCATGGTGAGCCTGCCGGCCCCAGTGAGGATGAGAGTGGTGAAGAGATGCCTGATCTTCCACTTAGTCAGAGTGCAGGTGACTTGGCAGCTACTGCAGCATCGGCATCTCCATCTCAAATGGATGTAACCACGCACATTCCTGAAGAAAAGTGTAGATCAGAGAAGAATGTGGTGGAAGCGCAAGAAACAGCTGCTGTTGAGTTTAATTCCTTAAGTCTAGATGATCCAGGACTGTGGATCCACTTGAGCAGTAGCCTGAGGGACTTCCTTGTACTGCATGGGCAACAGCAGTGAAAAACTTCATGTTCCCCAAAGAAAATGAAAATAGACGTTCCCATCCAACACATTACTGGCATGAAATCCCCAATGGGGACAAAGTGGAGAGGCCATGGCTTATTTGTCCCAGAAAGCTGCATACTGTTTTTATTGCAAACTCTTCTAGTCTAATATTCCAGCCACATTGAGTTCTACAGGAACAAAGGACTGGAAAAATCTGGCTAGAAATCTGGCTTGCCATGAGAGGGCAGCAAATCACCAGAGAGCATTCCATAGGTGGAAAGAACTTGAGACGAGACTAAGGTTAAAGGCCACCAGAGATGATCAGTATGAAGAGAAAATTGCATCAAAGTCACTTTAGTGGCAACATGTTCTGAAAAGGCTCATTGCCATGGTGAGAATGCTTGCTACCCAAAACCTAGCACTGAATGGCACTTCAGATCAGCTGTATGTGCCAACAATGTAAACGTCCTTAAAATTGTTGAGCTGGTGGCTGTTTGATGCTGTACTACGGGAGCATCTAAGAAGAGTCACCATCCAAGAAATGTACACACACCACTACCTTGGAAAAACCATTCAAAATGAGATCATACAGTTACTGGCAACAAAAAAGTCAAACAGAAGATTGTGGCAAATCCGAAGTCAGAAAGTTATTACTCTGTTATTCTGGACTGCACACCTGACATCAGCCATATGGAACAAATGACTTTGATGGTGCGTTTTGAAACAACAACCAAACCTAGTGACAATGTCCCTGCAATGGTGACAGTCAGAGAGCATTTTCTAGAATTTATTGACATTGATGCTACTACAGGAGATGGTATGAGAAATGTTCTTCTTAAAAAGCTGGAAGACACGGGAATTGCGATAGCTTACATGAGAGGTCAGGGCTACGATAATGGTGCCAACATGAGAGGAAAGAACAGAGAAATGCAGACACTGATCCGAGAGTTAAACCCTCGAGCTTTTTTTGTCCTGTGCAGTTCTCATTCATTGAAGTTAGTGGTCAGTGATGCAGCATCAGCTTCTAATGAGGCTGATGAATTTTTAATGTAATTCAAAGCATCTATGTATTTTTCTCTTCATGAACTCATCGATGATAAATTTTGAAGCAACATCTGGGAACATCCTCTCTGACACTGAAACCACTGAGCGCCACACGATGGGCAAGTCGAGTGGAGGCAATAAAGCCTGTCAAACACCAAATTGGGAAGATAGATGATGCCATAGTTGCCATTATAATAATGCTATGACAGGAGCTGTTCATGGGAGTACAGTGGCAGAGGGAAATGGAAGCACCAGAAACATACATAACTTCAAATGTCTGTGTGGCTTAGTGTTGTGGCATGACATACTGTTTGAAATAAATGTTGTAAGCAAGAGACTCCAAGGTGTTGACCTTGATATATCTGGATCAATCGAACAACTGGACAAAGCAAAGTCATACCTACAATCTTACCGGTCAGATGAGGGATTGCAAAACGTTTTATAGAGTGCACAGAAGTTGGCAGAGGAACTTCACACTGAAGCTATTTTCCTACCCATTCAAGAATATAAAAGTCACTGAAGAAGAAGACATTTTGACTACAAGGCACAGGATAATCCCATAAGAAACTGCAAACAACAATTCAAAGTTGAATTCTTTAACCAGGTGCTATTGTGCAATACAGTCAGTTGAAGAATGTTTCATGCAGCTCAAGGAACACAGCAGTATATTTGGGATGTTGTATGATATTCCAAAACTCCTCACTGTACCTGAAGAAGGCCTACACCAGCAATGCAGGGCACTAGAGACAGTGTTGACACATGATGACATGCGCGATATTGATGCGAGTGATTTAGGTGATGTACTGAAAGCCCTTTCAAGATACATTTCAGCAGGATCAACTCCAAAGACTATTCTGGAATATGTGTGCACAAATAAGATGACCACCCTCTTTCCAAATGCTCTTGTTGCTCTGCACATACTTCTAACTCTTCCTGTAACAGTTGCCAGTGGAGAACGCAGCTTCTCCAAGCTGAAGTTCATAAAAACACATCTACGCTCCACAATGACACAGGAGAGGCTGGTCGGCCTTGCAACCATCTCAATAGAACTTGAGCTGGCACAGACTGTGGGCCTTCAGCAGGAAGCAGTTCAAATCTTTGCAACCAAGAAGGCACGGAAAGGACCACTTTGATTATTCAAACAGATAAAAATGCCAGTGTTTACTATGCAGACAAGAAAAGTTACATTTGCTGTTCAGGCATTTGAAAGTTAAGTATTACTTAAAATTTTTGAACAAGGCATTTTAAGTTGTTAGTTCTCCTTTATTGGGGTAGGTAGCAGAGCAGTATCCATGAGAGGAGTAGAACAGGAAGAAGGCAGAATTGAGACCTTTCAAAGTTTTGGCCCAAGCGAGGAGGTATGGGGGCGTCATTTGAGCTTCCCGCCTCAGGTGCCAAAATGTTGTGGGCCAGCCCTGACAAGCACCCATTTTCAAATGCTAGACCCCTAGAAGAGATCAAAGGTCATAATGGAGGGAGAGAGGCCCAACTCAATCTTCTTGGCACTTAACCTGTGACTTCAGGCATTATATCTACTAGTAGTCATCTTTCCAGTTCACATGGGAAGAGGTTGCTTAGTATATTGCTATAACCCTCAGTTTCTGTTAATGCATCAGAGGAAAAGTGTTGTTATATTAATAGCACCATATATAGCAGCATTTTAGGAGAGAAAGTGAACAATATTTTTTTGTCTGTTGAAAGTAGAAGGAAAATATGGGTAGGTCACAGTAATTTCCCAAGTTGAAATTTTCTTTATTACTGGGATTTATACTCCTACTCTTATAAAAAAAAACAGCTTTAGTGAACTCATATGCTAGGATATCTGTTTTATGTCTCATTGGGGAGAGGGGGAACATTTATTGAAACAAATGCCAAGATTGCATATTTATTGTATACTAACTAAAAAGAAAGTTACTGACACACTACTCACTTCCTACTACATTTTGCAAAACATGGAGAAAAAGTTATATGATAAATTGTGGGGAATATTTTTTTGCCATTCTTCAACAAACTTTTTTTTTTAAATATTTATTTTTTAGTTTTCTGGCTAGTTCTACTTCTTACAACAACTGAATTTTCCCTAAGGGTTTCATATGTCAGTTCTAAGCAGGCCCAATTTTACTGATAAGCATTGGAATACACAGAAAAATATGTTGGATAAAACATCATTAAAAGGGAAGGGAGTCCATGATCACTTCTTTTCTCAAGACTAAGCATGCCCATTTTCTTTCACCTTTTCTTATAGATGAGGTTCACTAAACCTTTTATCGTTTTGTTGCTCTCCTCTGGACTTTCTCCAATTTATCCATACCTTTCTTAAAGTGTGGTGCCCAGAATTAGACAATTCTCCAGCCAAAGTCTCAGCAATGTCAAGTACAGCAGGACATTTACCTCCTGTGTCTTACATACAACACTCCTGTTATTACACCCTTGAATTATATTAGCTGTTTCCACAACTGCATCACATTGCTGACTCTTATTCAATTTGTGATCCACTATAACCCCCAGATCCTTTTCTGCAGTACTCCCATCTAACCAGTTATTCCCCAGTTTTTAGTTGTGCATTTGATTTTATCTTCCTAAGTGTAGTACTTTGCAATTGTCTTATCAATTGTCAGTTTCATCTTATTGATTTTATACCAATTCTCCAATTTGTCAAGGTTGCTGTGAATTCTAACACTGTTCTCCAAAGTTCTTGTAATCGCTCCCAGCTTAATGTCCCCTGCAAATTTGATAAGCATACTCTCCATTCCATTATCCAGATGATTAATTAAAATATTGAATAGTACTGGACCCAGGAATGACCCCCAGGAGGTGGTGACCAGATATACATTCCTAGTTTGATGGTGAACCATTGATAACTATCCTTTCAACTAGCTGGACACCCATCTTATAGTGATTTAATCTAGACCACATTTCTGCTTATGAGGATGTCATATGGAACTACATCTACAGATTCTCCTTATCCACTAGGTCAGTTCCCTGTCAAAGAGAGAAATTAGTTGGTTTGGCACAATTTGTTCTTGACAGATCCAATCTGGCTATTTCTTATAACCGTTTTGTACTATAGGAGCTTACAAATTGATTGTTTAATAATTTGTTCCAGTATCTTTCTAGGTATCGAAGTTAGGCTTACTGGTCTATCATTCATTGTAGCCTCTTTGTTGCCCTTTTTAAAGATAGGTACAAAGTTTGCTCTTCTTCAGTTCTCTGGGACCTCACCTGTCCTCCATGAGTTCTCAAAGATAATTGCTAATGGTTCTGATATTACTTCAGCTAGTTCCTTAAGTACCGTAAAATGAATGTCATTAGTCCCTGCTGACTTGTATACATCTGACTTATATAAATATTCTATAACTTGTTCTTTCCCTATTTTGGCTTGTGTTCCTTCCCCCTTGTTGTTAATATTAATTGTGTTGAGTATCTCCACGCTATTAACCTATTTAGAGGCAAAATAGGCATTTTCCATTCTCACACTGCTTCTGTGCAGGTGTTTGGCTAAAGGCCCTCGGCGGCATCCTCTGCCTGTTCCCGTCACTTTTCTCCCATCGCCATAGGACTTTCAAAGAATAGAACAAGTGAAAAGATTGCAAGGCATAAGGACTGTGGACCTGCAAAAGGAGAAGTTTAAAGTGGTGTTAGGCTTTGCATGACTAGTCAAACTCTTCCTTGTTGAACACTTTGTTTGCTGGTGCAGAAGGTTGCACAGGTTGGTCTGATAAAAAAAAAAAGATGCAGCACTCTGTGAGGTACAGGTGAAGTGTAGTAATGGCGACAATTTCATGCAGAACATACTGAAGGCCAGAGTGACCATAGCCCAGCACCTGGGCTGTACAACAGTGCTGAAGCTTGCTTGCTAACACCACTGCTGACTGAAGTAGAATACAGCTTCTCTACTGAAGTCTGTGGGCCATGATTGGCTAGCAGGCTGGACAGTCCTGGTTTGAATGTAGAGTATGGCTCCTCCTAGACCACCTGCTGACTGCGGCTAAGAAGTCTGGTATATCCCAACAAAGGACAGCTTTTGTCTTTATCCGTTATTAGTGCAAGGGAGATGGTTTTAATAAGGCTTTTATTGTATAGGAAACTTATTTGTTTGTATTATGGATATAAGTAAATGATGCTTTAATAAAACTACAGCCTTTATTTAGAAAATCTTTGGCATTATCCTTTGTGTGTGTGTGTGTGTCTTGGAGCAAATATACTATAAATTGAGAGCATGGATATTTTTTATTCTGAATGACAGCAAGTCATACTATCATAGAGAATCTAACATCAATAGCTCAAAATATAAATCAGTAGTAATGAATGCAGTTAGTCAATTATTATTTAGTGAAATGAAGGTTGAATTCTTTTTAATTTATCTGCATGCACTTTTTGGTTACATTTGATTACTTGTATATTAATTTTACTCATCCCTATGCAGCTGCATGAGCTTCCCAGATTCTAAAGAATGGATGTATTGCTCCAATCTTTGATACATTTTGTCAATAGCTACTAAATATTTAGTCCAAAACCACTGTAAACTGAGAGAGCATCAGACCCTTATTGTAATGATCCCTCATTTTTAGAGCTGGTGTAAAACTACCAGCTTTCATTTCATGAGAAGTTTTTGCATATTTTAGTGATAAAAATTGAAAAATTCTACCCTTGGTTAAAATAATGAAGTGTTCTGAGTTTGACTCAGAAGTTCATCATTTCCATGGCAACATTAGCTTTCCACATGAAATAACACTTCTTCTCTGCAAAAACTGCCTTTTTAAAAACTCCTCTACTTGGATTATTTAGGTTAAGCTTGTGTATTTTAGATGGGCTATACTATAATCTTTGCCTGATTTTAATTATCTAGGACTTTGGTTCCAATGAGAGTGATGATGGATGTCAGTGAGAATTCTGAGTATGAACAGAGAGGCAAGTTAAGACTCTGATTGTGTGCACTATTGAAACAGTCTTACATTTAGTTGCTGAATTAATTTCTCCTAACCAGGGCCGTCTCTAGGCACCAGCAAAACAAGCAGGGGCTTGGGGCGGCACAGTTCTAGGAGCGACATTCTGGCGCCGGCCATGCCGCCCCTAGAAATGTGCCCCTGCCACCCCAGCTCGCCTCCGCTCTGCCTCCGCCCGCTCCCCTGAGCGCGCCACCGCCGCTCCGCTTCTCCCTCCCTCCCAGGCTGGCTGCGTGCCAAACACCTGATTGGTGCAGCCAGCCTGGGAGGGAGGGAGGAGAAGCTGAGCGGCGGTGCGCTCGGGGGAGGCGGCGGTGGTGGAGCGGAGGCGAGCTGGGGAGCGGTTCCTCTACCCCCCCATTACTTCCTGCGCTCCCCCCCAACTTCCCTCCGCTCCGCCTGCTCCCCTGAATGCACTGCCTCTCCCTCGCCTGGAGGGGGGAGAGAAGTGGAGTGGCGGTATGGTCAGGGGGGCAGGCAGAGCAGGGGGAGCTAGGGCAGAGGGTTGCAGGCGGGGGAGACTCAGGAAGCAATGGGGGGGCAAATGTGGCACTCCCGGGGGAGGAGGCGGGGCCAGGGATTTGGGGAAGGGGTGGGGAAGGGGCAGAGCTGGGAGAGGGGCATGAAAAAAAGCGGGGGCAGCCAAAATTTTTTTTGCTTTGGGTGGCAAAAATCCTAGAGCCTGCCCTGCTCCTAACTACCTCTTTCACAGTTTTATTAAATACTACAGTATAGACATTTTTGACACCACATGTGCTTGTCCTTTTAAAGTTGTTTCTGTAGGACACATATTTTGATCATAACAGGAATATCTAAGAATGTAAATAATTTCTGAAGCCACATTTTTCCTAGGATAGCCAAGGGTGCTTGCAGGTAATGGGCAAAGCAAACATGACAGGTTTAAATAAATCCCAGGTAGTAGTAGTATTCTTGCATTTCAGGAAAGTCTTCTCTTTAAAAAAATAAGTAAAATGGCAAAACAGAGATCCAAAATCACAGGTGTAGATACCACTGACATTGCTATCTCATCAGCTTATGGCACATATGCCAAATATGCACTATAGTCAGTGTTAAAGGAGTGAATATATTTCTCCTTAACTCCATCAGTGTATATAAGTGATGTGATGGTATTCTGCCAAACCTGCCCCCCCCCCAAAAAAAACCAACAACCAAAAAAACCCACCAGGATTTGAAAGATGACCAACCTGATGTTTCATTATCACTTGCCATTTGGTTACTTTCAGACATTTTGTTGCTCAATTGTCTCATTTGAGGTTGGGGATCTTGCCTCTTACCTTGAGTTTATCAATTCTGAATTATACTGACTGTTAGATTTTCATGATACTTATTAAGGAGTCTTTTTAAAGCAGTTTAATATTTATATAAATTGCACTACCTTCCCACTGAAGGGAAATTCCTTCTATCCAGATCTTCCTTCTCTACCCCATTCTCTTAAACAGAAAAAGATTCCTTATCATAGGGTTTTGTGTCTCACGAACGCCCCCAAGCATGAAAATCTCTGTGTAGGGTGATAGCTTATGTCCCCAGCCCAGAAAGGATTAAACACCATGCCCAGAGACTGTTCAGACCCTTCCTTCAGAGCACCATTTATTAGTAACACTAATAATCTTCAGTAAAGTAAAACAGTTCAACATAAATTCAACTGCTAATTTTTCCTGAGCTAGGTCTTCCCCAGTTCTCCAACTGACCATCTGCCTGGGAGTCTCACTGCTCTAGGGCTTGCCACAGAACCCAATCCACTTCCTATAACTCTCCCTCTGAAACTGAGACCTTTCAGCCTTATAGAGACCAGATGCTCATCAGGCAGTCACCTGACTCCTTCCCAGCTGGGTCTGCTAATCCTCTCTACTAGGCTCAAATACCTTTTCTTAAAGTGACTCTGCCTCAGAACAAGGATGGATGACCTCAGGCCACCTGGCCCTGAATGGAGCAGACCATTTTGTTACACTCTCCTGTGTCAAAATTGGGACACGTATGGTTAGACAGAAATGGGAGAGGTATTAAATTTGTTGTCTAGAGAATAATCATGTACTGGAAGGAAGTTAGACAGGCTGGTCTAATATTGTAGGGGTCTGTTACCTGTCTAATTTCTAGGCTAGATGGTGTAATGATGTTTGAGCTCATATAGGACCTGATTCAGGAAACTTGAGTATGTGCTTAATTTCAAGCATGTAAATAAACCTATCCTTAATCAGCAAACTATATGCTTGAATCCTAGTGAAGTTAAATTTTATCAGGTGCTTAAGTGTTTCCTGAATTGGGGCCATGATAAGGCACCTAGTATATTCTTGAGAGCTTTCTCTAGGCCAGTTTTAAATGACTCAAACAATTTGACCTTCACTGTTTCCCTTGAGAGACTATTTAATAGTCACTGACATGATTTTTCCCCCCGGTATTCAGCTTCTTTTGGTCAATTATATTGAGTTGCTTGTGGCTCCTCCAACCCCCCCCCCCAACCCTTCTCAGGCCTGGTCTACACTAGAGTTAGGTCGAAGGAAGCCACCTTAAGTTGACTTGTTAATGTATGTATCTACACTACTGGGTCCTTTATGTCGACCTAAGCGGCCTCTGATGTCGACTTCTGTAATCCACCTCTGCAAGAGGTGTAGCACTTAGTTCGATTTTCATGGGCTGACTGCGATGTAGTGCAGATGCAGCATTGTGTAATTCAACTTAACTGGCCTCCAGGTGATGTCCCAAAATGCTCATCTGTGACCGCTCTGGAGATCATTTTTAACTCTGCTGCACTGCAGCCAGGTACACAAGAAACAGCCCCTCGCTTGCTAAAGCCGTGGAAAATTTTGATTTTGCATTTCCTGTTTGATCAGCATTGGGAGTGTGCCAGCTTGAGCACAGCTGATCATGGAGACTACACATCCCAAATGCACTCCAGCCTGGTCTGCACAGGAGGTGATGGATCACATTGCTGTGTGGGGAGAAGAGTCTGTGCAGGCAGAGCTCTGATCCACAGAAGAAAGGCTGACATCTATGCAAAGATTGCTCGTGGAATGAGGGAGAAGGGCTACACAAGTGACACACACAGCAGTGCCGTGTGAAAATAAAAGAACTTTGCCAAGCGTACCAAAAGGCAAAAGTCGTTCTGGAGCTGAATCCCACACATGCCGATTCTACAACAAGCTGCATGCGATTCTCGGGGGTGACTCTACCAGCACCTCCACATGCAATGTGGACACACCACAGGTGTCTGAGTCTAGGGACAACAAGGAGGATTATATGGTGGATGAGGAAGATGAGAAGGAGGATAATGGGAGACAGGCGAGCAGTAGATCCATTCTCCCCAAGAGCCAGGAAATATTTTGAATCCTGGAGTCCTGTGGGTCACAGGACATCATGGTCGTTGGTGAGTATACATTTAAAATCAAAGTCCAGTTAAACTTTAACGGGTGCACACGTTTGGTAGTATTGCATGTTTACTGTGAAGAAAAAGCGAGGTGCTGTGGTTTTCTGCTTACAAGAGGCCATTCCAGCTACGCAGAGGGTGGCCCCTGGAAAAGACTGTTTATGTGGACTGGGATAGCCCAGGAATCCTCCATGGATATCTCTAGGAAACTTTCGTGGAGGTACTCTGCAATCCTTTGCAGAAGATTTCTCGGCAGGGCATTCTTATTTCTTCCACCATGGTAGAACACTTTCCCACGCAACTCCTGAATTAATTCTGCTGGCATCGTGGTACACGATGCATGGCAGCATAAGGACTGGGTCTATACCCAGACGCTTGCAGCATCTCCTTTCTTTCTGCCTCTGTTACCCTCAGGAGTCTCATATCACATAGGGTCGCTTAGGGGAAATGCGGGAAGTTCTCATTAAAAGTGCTCTTACATGGGAAAAAAAGGGCATGTAGACCCACCCCACTCCCCCACATTCTGCATCACCAAACCACGCGGCCGCTAATGTGCCTTTACTGTGCTCAGTATGGGTCAGCAAGAAGTTTAAAGTGGCTGATAGGGGACTGGGGCCCCACATGAGAGATTCCACAATTTGGGAGTGAAAACGTTCCCTCCCCCACCTCATTTGTAAACAGTTTCCCATGGTGCTATGGGGAAGGGCCATTGTTTGACTAGCTACCTCTGCTCCCGACATGAGCCTCCCATAAATTTCATTAAAAGTGTGGTCACCCATGACCCTGGGGGATGGGAGGGCATACTCACCATGGCTGGGACAGCAAAACGGCATATGGATGGTTGTGGATTCTGATTACATTATGGCTTGCACCTAGTGTAATAGTTTTTTTTTAAATGAAAATGGCCTTGCTATGGAAACATTTCATTCATGTACAATGGCTCCTTTATTTTTCCTCATAACTGACAGCTGGAAATGTGTCCTTTGGTGTGTCGTCAACACCTGAAAGCAGACTTTTGCTGATTAGGAGGAGAAAGAGAACGCGGGAGGACATGTTCACTGAGATAATGAATGCCTCCGGGACAGCTGACACAGAGTGGAGAGCATGGAGGATTTCACTGTTTGAGAAGTTAGACATGGACATGGAGAGCAGGAAAGCTTCCAATGAGCAAGAGCGTGCAGTGCAGGATGAGATGCTTCAGATTATGAGAGACCAATCAGACATGTTGAGGCGTCTGGTTGAACTGCAGAACAGAAGCAGGTGGGTTGAGTCCCTCTGCAGACCCTGGTGGATAGCCAGCCGGCATTGCCTGGCCCAGAATCACCCTCCCCTAAGTGTTCCATGAGGCATGGGCGTAAAGCCCATTATCCCTTTCACTTAACTCAGGGGGTGGGTACAAGGAACAGAAGGTGCCCACTCACAGATCTTTGATATTCTGGAATGTGGTGTTAAGTTACACAGCTGAAAATGTTTTTCCCGTTCCAACTTTACAACCCCTTTTCCCCAAGGTTACCTTTTAATTCTGTTCTCCCTCTTTACTTATGTTTGTCAACTAAAGTAAATGGATTTGAGAAATAAATGTTCTGGATTGAGTAGAAGCAGTGGGCTTGGGCAGGGTGTTGGCTTTACAGGACAGTGATACAAGCCAGATGAAGGTTTGGGAAAGCACAATGCAGACAAGCAGCTCACATTATGGTGACTCATTATTGAAACAGCTTTGTGGTCTGGGAAGAAAGTCCCAGATTGCAGCTTTTTGAACAAACCCGAGTTCCTAAAGATACATGTGTCATGAACCTTTCCTGACCATCCTACGTTGATGTTGGTAAAATGCCCCCTGTGATCCACCAGGACTTGCAAGACCATTGAAAAGTATCCCTTGAGGTTTATGTACTCTTTGTCAAGGTGGTCTGGTGCCAAGATGGGGATATGCGTGCCATCTATCGTCCCACCACAATTAGGGAACTCCATTGCAGCAAAACCGTCCGCTATGTCCTGCACATTTCCCAGACTCACTACCTTTTGTAGCATAAATCAATTAATGACCCTGCACACTCGAAGCAGAGCAGCTCCCACAGTTGATTTACCTACTCCAAATTAATTCCCCACTGACTGGTAACTGTCTGGCATTGCAAGCTTCCAAATAGCGATCACCACTCACTTCTCTACTGTCAGAGCAACTCTCATTTTTGTGTTGCTGAACTGCAGGGCAGGCAAAAGCTTTGCACAAAGTTCCTGGAAGGTGGCCTTCCTCATTCAAAAGTTCCGCAACCACTGCTCGTCATCCCATACCTACAAAATGATACGGTCCCACCCATCAGTGCTTGTTTCATGGGACCAGAAATGGCACTCAGCAGAGTGCAGCTGCTCTGTGACTGCCAGCAGCAACTGTGAATTGTTTTTTTCAATGGCTTGCAGCAGGGCTGCTTGCAGGACATCACTATATTCCATGCGGCAGACCCTACTTCGGCTCTGGAAATACTGCAGGAGAAGGTGCAAGATGCTTGAGATGCTCACAGCAAGAGTACACCACTGAGCAGGCGCCATGCTTCTGGGGTTATGGTGTACACACGGTGGTTTTAAGGTGTGAAAACCTGGGTTGTTTGCCGTTGATGTGAGGGAGGGAGCACAGTGCATCATGAGATGCCAATGCAATGTTCCCATTCTCCCCTGTGACAATTTTTGGTCCCATGAGGCATTGCACAAACTTCCCAAAACACACTGAGGCAAGTTGCACTTTGGGATAGCTACCCACGATGCACTGTTTTGTCCATCATGCAGGCACTGCTAGTGAGGATGCACTCCATTGAGATAATGAGCATGGTGTGGCCACGCACAATCAACTTCATTAATTTGGGGGCTCGAGGTCAAATTAGATAAAGTTGACTTTATTTTGTAGTGTAGACAAGCCCTTAGACTACTCTAAGTACACTGTAGCCCTTCTGGGTCATTCATCCTTCAAATGCCTGAGGACAATTGTATCCTCCTGCATTTGTTATTTAGCTAAGTGATGCATATATTAATGTTTACTCAGAAATCAATCCCTCCAGATTCTTCTGGGAGTTTTGTAGGTAGAGTAATGTAGGGAAAGCAGGTGCATCTCTGCAGCAGATTCTGTGTCCAGCAGATCCTATGTTCCTCTTTTATGGAATCAATATTACATAATATTTGGAGTAAAGGTTTATTTTACCTTTTTAAGATGTCACACACAAACACACACACAGAAAAAAAAATCTATGTAATATTTATGTTTGCCTGAGTTTGTGATCAACTTAAGAAGCAAACTGGCATTAAACTCTCAAAACTGACAACTCAATCAAACACACTTTCACACATGAAACATTATTTCTCAGCACCGCTGGGATTCAAACAACATTCTAATGGTCTTTGCACATAATATGATATGACACCCTCTGTGATATAGAATATTACTAATCAGTCAATCTGTAGAAGAAATACAGATAGGACTAGTATGATCTACTACAGAAATTAGACAAAAATGTGACATCTTTCTTGCTAGGTCTGAACCCATAGGATCTGAATGCCTCACCAGCATTTAAAAATAGAAATAGCAATTTCTCTCTCCTTTCTGAGCCTGTAAGTGAAATAGCTTGATTAGTGTGTAGGTGTGGGGGGTTGTTTGTTTGTTTCTTTGATCATTGTATGTGTGGGTGAGAGAAAGACTGGGTGTGGTTTTGAGTGTACAGGTGTGTGAAGAAATTACTGAGAGAAAGCTAAATTGAAGAAATAAGTCTTGCCAGCAGTTCCAAAAGTGGTATGTTCCAGAGTCATTCTTGTCTTTGTGGGAGTGAGCTCAAAGTTTAGGTCCAGCCCCTCTGGGTACTTCTACACTGTGATAAAAATCTCGCAGCACTGAGTCTCAGTGCCTGGGTCAGCTGACTCGGGTTTGTGAGGCTTGGGCTGGAGGTCTAAAACTTGCAGTGTAGACATTTGTGCAGGACTCAGGCTCTGAAACCCTCCTCCCTTGCTGAGTCTCAGATGCCAAGGTCCAGCCAAAGCATGGAACATCTGCACTGCAGTTTTATAGCCCTGAGCCCTGTGAGCCCAAATCAGCTGACCTCCAACTTTCTAATCGCACAAAACTGAACAGCCTTGCCCGCCCCTTCTCCAAGGCCCTACTCTGCTCACTCCATCCCCTCTCTCTTCGTCACGTGCTGTCCCCCACCCTCTCCCACTCGCTCATTTGCACCGGGCTGGGGAGGGTCCCTTTTTGACCGGGCGTTCTGGTAGAAAACCGGACACCTGGCAACCCTAGACCTGGGCCATGCAGGTCTTTTAGCGTAGGCATACCTTGTGAGAGTTCTGTCATCTGTACTCACAAGCCTCTTCCTTTTGGTCACCAGTGGTACACCTTCAGTCCCTTCTGCTCTCTGCCGTTGGCAGACAATAGTTTTGTGTCCCTGAGGGCTATAATACTTTGGTCTAACTCTGGTGTTGAGCTTGGTGTGGAGATGGTTGGATAGGGTGTAGTGACCTGTGATATACAGGAGGTCAAACTAGAGGATTTGGTGGTACTTTCTGGCATTAAATTCTAAGCTGCACAGTTGTCATGTGATGTTGTGATCCCCAAAGAAGGGGTGACTACACAAGTAGCAAGGAACAGCATCAGAGAGGCAGTTGAACATCTGGACACATACACACTTTGGACTGGACACTGTATTCAGTGGGGCACTAGTGCAGAGAGTGGACCACTAACATGAGGTGTTCATGGCAACCTGCATTGCTAAGCGGACAGGCTGCTGTAGTTTTTGTCAGTTGGAGCTTTGAAGGGGCGAGTGGTTACATTCCTAGATATAAGGAATTACAATAACCAAGCCTGGTGTATTATGCAATCACCATTGTCACAGCATCTCTTTCAAATAAATAAAAAATCTTGAGAGTAGAAAATGTTAATCAGAGCCCCTTTGTGCAAGAGCAATCTGGAGGGGATTTTAAAACGCACTCAGAATTGGCCTCCCTCTGTTCCCATTTAAGTAAAGGGAGTTTTACCACTGATTTCAATGAGAGCAAATTTAGGTCAGCTCAGAGTGCTGTTGAAAATCCCACCCTTTGTTTCCACTGTTAGATATGTGTCCTTCCTGATTCATAAATGCAGTCAGATTTAGGGAACAAATGAGAGGAGGTTTATGAACTGCACCTGAACAAACAGAGCAAATTGCTGATTGCTTATGTACAGGAGGAAGAGGGTGCAGTTTCCTCCTCACCCAGCACTGTAGCACAGAAGCCAGGCATTGTTTTAGTCTATCGTTCTTGAGTGTTAATATGAATAAATAACTAAGACCCTGATCCAGCAAAGCATTTCCCCATATCTTGCTTTACGTACATGAGTAGTTCCCTCCATTCAACAGGACAACTTAGATGCTTCAGTGCATTTGCTGGATTGAGTCTCAACACACCTAGTGGCACATTGTGGCCTGATTTCCTATTTTGGGGGTTTGGTTATTCCCTTAATTCCTTGTGCATATGTTCTCCCAAGGGGAGCATGTAGTGCTCCTTCTAATGCAGCAGTACGTTGCACAACAACATGAATTCTTCCACTTCCCATTAACCATCCACAAACCAATTACTCAGGGTAATTTTGCAGAGTGAGTCCAGCTCCTTCCCTTGTTGTGTTGCTCAGTATGTTAAGGACAGGATTTTTTGAGAATTTACTTTTTTTTTCTCACATAGAAATTCTTGCAGAAACAAGACAAAGCTTATTTTTCAATAAAACGTTATATTAGCTGCTGTAGGCATTAGAAAAGGTCACACAGAGCTGATTAACAGAATAATTTCAGTTCTATGTTGTAGTTTAATCCATTGTTCCTAGCACAGTTGTGAAACTCCAGTTGTTAAGGTTGCCACTTCTCATCCTTTTCTCTTGACTGGCATATATTTCTCTACTTTCAGACTATAAGAATATAAATGACTCTTCTTTCTACCAGGATAGGATTTTCTTATTAATGGAGAAAGGTGATTGTTAATAAACTGAATACTGAATTTTCAATAAGCTGGACTCTGCCAATCAATTGGCTGGAAGACCAGCAGATCAGCCAGCCTGATTGTTATGTCTCTGGGTGCCATAAAAGCAGTTTTCTTCATCTCAATTAATGAGGACTAGACACACAATTCACCACTTTCATAGGATGTTAATGCCTTCCGATTGACCTCATCTCTCCGAGAATCCATTTTTAAAATACATCTATTATGCAGTTCTCAACCTTCCTTTATGAGGAACAAAAAAAAGAGAGAGAGAGAGAGAGAGAGAAAGAAACAGGTTAGTGTTCATTGTCAAAAAGTAAACACAGGAAGTTCTTCAAGATGATACAGCACAAAGAAACAGAGGGGATCATGATGATGGCAATCATAATTGGTACAGAAGGAAAGTCATTATAGCATGGTAGCTGCATAACTGTAGCTATGGAACTGCACATCGATAGTAAGATTTCAAAATGAGTTGTTCTTTTATCTCTTTGTGAGGATTCAGGTTGCTCATATTCCAGGAGGCTAAGACTACACTGAATACAGAATATTTTCTCTTCTTTTGATCAGTTCAAATCTGTCCATGATGAGTGTACTATGTTTTATCTGGGACTACACTGGCATGACCTTCCTTTGATTCCATCCAATGGCAGTCTTTGGTCCTATAGTAGCTGACATCCTGATCCTGACCCCATTACAAATATACATTAACAGTCATACTCTGGACATTAAAATCCTTAAATGTAACAATTAAACAAAGAAAGAATGTCTGAAATCAGGAGTATAAAATAGTCACAATATCTGAGTTATTTTTACTGAAGGTAGAAGATTAAACAACAACAAAAAGTTGTTTACATGGTTTTGTCATCAGCAAGGTAAAGTATCATTTAATCAGACTATTAAACTAAAACTCTGTGAAGAGTGAAGGATACATTCAGGGCCAGGTTCTCCTCTTACTTACTCAGTGGAATTACTCCTTATTCCCAAATGAGAATAGGGCCCTATGTTCTTTACAGTTTAGGAAATAATGATAAACTCTTCCTATCTTTTAAATAATACCATTTATGTAACAGTTCATGCATAGACTAAGCATATCCAGTTTACCCTGTATGAACAATGCCCTCTTATGTTTAAACATATTCATTTGACTTGGTAGAGAGTCCAACCATTTCAAACTTCTTTTGGCTTTCCCTCTGACCTTGCCTACACTAGCCTTTCTGGGGGAAATCCGTCATCATTGTGCTACTACTGATGCATCTCCACAATAGGGGTAGCACTAGAATAGGCAGGGCACAGATGTTTTCACCACTGTGTCATCTAGACATTTCTGATAGAGTCAGATAACATGGTGACAAAAACACCTGTGCTGTGTCTCCTCTAAGGCTCCCCCTCATGGAGCTACACTGATGGTGTAGTGGCAGATTTCTCAACAAAAAAAATGCCACTGTAGGCATGGCCTGTGAGCCTGGAGTGAAACACAATTATAACTGGGTTACAAAACCCTGTTTGCCACAGTCCTGGGGGCTGATTCTGCTCCCATTACAGTCAATGGGAACTTTGAATTGACTTCAATGGGAGCATAAGGCTGCAGGTCATCAACTCTGATGGATAACTCTGCCTGAACATAGTTATCTTAATAGTTATCTTAAAAAGCCTTTGGACTCATCTTGGCTACCGCTTCCTGGCCAGCATGTACAGGAGCCTCATTTAATTCATTCATTAAATAATTTAAGCCAACTGACTTCCCATCTTTTAATCAGACAACTGATTCCCAGAAAGTCATCTTCCTTTTTATTTGTCCCCACAGGCTGCTTTCATGTTTTCCATTGTCTTTCATGCTTCACAGAGGGATGATTTTGAATATAGCCATTAACCCACAGGCTTCACTCGAAATTGGTGTTCCTCTGTGAAGCATGAAGAGCAGCAGGGAAAAGCAAAGCACCTACGGTACCTGGGGAAAATCTGGCAGCTGGAGAGCAGCCAAATCCCACTGAAAACTATTGTTAAATATCTGAGTCAGCGCTAAAGACAGATAGAGACTGAAAAGGAAGGGAAGGGGAGAGGGAACACTGTGTGGGACTGAAGGTTTGAGATTGGTTGTAAAAAAAAAAAAAAGATAAAGGATAGATTTTGCTTTTAAGTGGCTAAAATACCCCACATTTATGAAGAGAGAAGAGGCTAAAGAGACATATTGCTACAGCCAGGGTGTCAGCAGTCAGACCTCATGGGTGGAGCTAGAGTCAGAAGCCAGGAAGAATTGTCAGTGCCAGAGTCAGAAGCCAGGAACTAAAGCAAGGCCAAGAGGCAGGGGCCATCACAGTAGCTGCTTAGGGATCCACAGTCAACTTCTCCAGGCTAAAGTATTGCTCCTGGACTAACCAGAGACTCTGGAAGCGCTTCCAGTAAGGCCGTCTGTGAGTTGCACATCCTGGGTTGCTTGGCCCCACAAGGCTCACAGCCTGTCAATTGCTTCTCTGCCAGATGCAGCAGTTGCTCAGGGATTAGCATACCCTGGGTCTAACTCTGTGGATCCTCGTATCTAGCTATTCTAAGGGTATGTCTTCACTGTAACAAAAGTTGTGTTTCTACATTGCGGTAGCTAACTCAAGATGTCTATTGAAATAAGCCACTGTATTTTTACCTCAATGTATCTAGTTGAGGGAAACCCCAGACAGGAGATACTGGGTTGGCTTTGACTAACTACATCAAGGTAAAAGTTTCCTGTGCCTTGTCTCCACTACAATTTTACATTTAGACAGCTATTTCAACCAACAGAACACATCTTTTTTGCAACAAAGACAAAGCTTCTAACTGCAAAAACATGTTGCCTAGGGCTAGAAACTGAGTGATGCCTTGTTCTAAAGTGCATGACTCAGATGCACATTGGAGATAAGTCAAATTGTTCTGGAAATGTTCAGGTGGCATGAGGGCCAGGGACCATGGCCTGCTGTGCCCTTACACTTGTAAATACATTGCAGAAAGCCACTAGTACCTCCCCAAGCTGCTGGCAGACTGTGGGTCTGGAGGCTTGGGTTACATTACTGATCCAGGTGAATGTGACCATGGGGATAAAGGAGCTTGAGATTATTCTCACTATTCTATTCAGATTGGTTTTAGTCTTTTAATTTTTTCATGTTGTGATTTCTTTTTCCTTTCCTTGTTTTGTGTTCTACCCTGTAGCTGAGCTAATGGCTTCCTTTTCTCTAATGTTTCCCTCTAGGATTTTCAAGATGGTTCTGGGAGAAGCCCAGTCAATTCCAGCATCTCCCCTCTCCAAACCTAATGCAGTGGGACCCATGAGAAATGTATCCCACCTCATGAGGGGATGAAAAGGGAAGGTGTGGGAAAGTGAATGGCAATTGACTAGTAAAAGGAATTTATCAAGACTGCTGTGGACTCCCCAATCAAGTGAGCACATCGTGTGTGTGTGTCTCCATAGAGAGCTAATTGATTAATAATTTATTTTTCTTGGTATTTTGCAAATGAATCCCAATGTAATTATGCCACTTGTGAATTTGGCCCTTTCTGTCTTGTAGAGAGCAGCCATTAATAATGACAGAAGTTAGTACCAGTTACAACTGTGGATCCACATACTTTAATGAGTTGCTTAGTAGTAGTACTGCTGACTTCCTGTGGGGGATTGTTAGCAATTAAAACAGCAAAATCGTCCATGGTGTATTATGGGGCTGGAGTGGGGACTGTGATGTATCCTGGTAGAAGAAGTCTAACCAGTGATCCTAGCCTATAGAAGAGTATAAGGCAACTGAATTACAGCTCCAATGAGGCACCACAGTGGTATTTCTAAATCAAAATATTTACATTTTCAATTTTAGCAGAAAACTTGAATTTTTCTGGGGAAAAATGTCCTTTTTTAAAAAAAACAACAACAACAAGCTTTACAATCAAACCACAGCAAAACAGCCTATGACAGCCTAGCAACAAGCCTATGTAAGAAGACACAATTAATATACATAACAATTCTCATCAAAACCAGACAATTCATGAACAGAGAGGGATCAGATACTCAATGCAGCCATCCAGGAAAAAGATACTTATGGCTGACACATCCCTTATTAAGTATTTAGCAGAGGTAGTAGCAACCTAAGGAAAGAAATGTGAAGGGAGCCGGAGCACAAGAGAGATGGTTCACAGGCAATGACCATCCAGAAGACTGATACAATACTCATTCACAGCCAGCAGCCACCCAAGAGATATGAAGAAAGCTCTGTTCGTCCAAATGAAGAGATTCTGAGGACATTTTGATCATAAAGTATTTTATTTCTGAGGCGGTCTTAGTAGTGTCTTATTATCTGAAGGGTGTACCCTTTGATAAAAAAAATACACAGAAGGGGAAAAATCTGAAAACCCAGTTTCTTTTTGTGGAAATAGGATGTATAAATTGCTTCTGGGAATGGATTAGTAGTGTTGCAGAAGGGTGTGTGGGTGAAGATTCATAATCATGAGGAGCTTGAGGACTGAAAGAAAAGCCAGAGCCAATCACACAGGTGCAATATTACCTGTCCCGCTAGGTCCCTTTGGTCTGTATTGTGGCTTGCTGGTCTGAAGTTCTGCTAGTGGAAGCAAGTTGTCACACTCCCAAGTGCAGAGAAACTATGAGTATCCTTAAGGGGGTGCAGTAAGTGTTAGGGGAGGAGACAGGGTTATAACTCTTCCCCGTCCCAACCTGCCTTTGAGGTCACTTTTGCCCCATAGGGTGCTACAGTATTAGAGAGTAGTCCCCTGTGTGCTTAGGGGATTGTGCCTAAACATTTCACAGTGGACAAAGGGATAGGTAAACTTTCTTGTATCTTGTAAATTCACATATGGGTCAGCAACAATCTGTCCTTCATTAGCAAACCAGTGTGGTTTGTGTGGTGTTCATTTTTCTCCCCTACTATTTTAATTCCAATTCACCAATCCCCAAGACTTTTCATTTTCCTCTTTAAGATGTTTTTATGTAAGCCTAGAATATGTACCACATCTCCTGTACACTGTTACTCCCATCTCATACTCTCCTTTCCCTTTTCCAAAGGTTTTCTTAGCACTGAGTATTTAATAATCTGAGTATTTTTTTCTGTTTTAAAATACATTCGCAAACTACCAAACTCTGATCTCTATCCCTCATTTCACTCATAATCCCATTTCACTGCTCAGATTTCTTGGCTTGCTTTGTGGATTGGCCCTAGAGTCTTGTTTTCTGTGATTTTTTTCTCTTTTTTTTAACAATACTTCCCATCTCTGTAATAGGAGGGCAACCATGTTGTGTTTCAAAATTCCTTTCTACCCTGCCAATGCCCAAACCAAATAAAGCATTTAATGGGATGAATTTTGTCTATTTCTTTTTTTGAAATTCCTTCTGTTATATCATTGTCACAGTTCGTAGACTAACTACCTCTGAACCCTCCTGGTCTTTTCAAGCACAGCCATTCTCAGGTGCCAGATGTTGGGTCATCATCTGTCTTAGGGTGGAATCACATGCAAAATCAGGGTTTAATGTGCTTCTTCTTCCTGTTACTATAACTGAGTTTATATGGACAATATTTTGGGCACAACTTTTTAAATAAGAATATTTTATTCTCTACTCTGTAGTGAGGCTCCTAAATATTAGCACATCCAGACTGTGAAAGTCTAAACTATTGGAGTAATTTCCACCATTCCTTTTGGGATTGCTGGAAATCGCTAGAGGAAGGAAGTTTATTCACACTGTGTACAGCTTAGAAAAAAACAGGAAGGTCACTTCCTGTAGGAAAAACACTGTCTGAGAACAGATGTGTGAACTTCTGTAGCTCCCTCAGTTTAGCTATAACTTAGTTCATTATTGTCATTAAATTATATATGGTATATTGCTGAAGGAAAGATAAAGGAAAGATAATCCTCTTACTAACTTACCCTGGTAACCAAGTGTATGTTGTAACCCCTACCTTCCTAACAGAATAATTCCTTGGCCCCACAGTAATGCCTTTGTTCTGATTCTGAGGACCTATAAATGCAAAGTAATAATCCCCACCTTTTATTTTTGAATAAAGGAAGTTTCTAGCTCTTTGTGCTGTAGAGATAGACTGGAAAATAGAAACTCACCATTAGGGTTGAGAGTTCATCACTGAGATTTTCCCCCAACAGATCACAAGCTATTCATGATTTATCATATAGTCTAAGCCTTTGTGGACTTCTGAGACACATGGCCATGAATTCCTCAGGTGTTTGGTGGAACTCAGCCTGATAGTTGTAAGGATGGTGCTGCTTATGCCACTCCCAGCTGGCTACCTTCAGAAGAGCTGGTTCCTCTACTAAGCGGCCATTGTTGCCTCTACATACAAGGGGTGAAACAATTAGTATAGCATGGTCTAAACAAACAGAGCATGACACTGAAAGCAAAATACTCCCGTATCCTATTCCTGGCTTTTTCACCCACCCTCTGTGGCCATAGGAAAGTCACAAAAGATTAACCAGAAGTTACAAATTTGGTTGCATAACTCTAGGCACTTTAGACCATACTTAAGCAAATGAAGATTCACAAAGCTGTAGGTGCTCAGCACCTCTGAAAATCAGGCCATTTGCTTAAGTGCATAAATATGGAATTAAGTGTCTCTCTCTCTCTCTCTCTCTCTGGTCACCCAACTTTGGAAATATTGGTCTAAATCCTATGGATTTTTCCCCTCTATCTCTAAAATGTTGCCAATATTCACCTACTTCTTAAAGCTGTTCTGAGGATTATTTGTTTAATGTTTGTGACGTGCTAGAATTCACCTGAGTACACACAGGACAATGCAATTCCTGCAGATCTTTGGCTTATTTTTTGGTAAATGTTAGCAATTATACATGGACCCCAGTAGAAGCAAATTGGCTCCATTTCATCTGCAAGAGGAAGTAGGGAGTGGCTCAAAAACATGCCTCTCCTCTCTACATAAAATGATTCAGTACATGTTTGGGGACATCTCAGATGATCAGCTCAGAACCATCAAGCAATCCTGTGCATACTAGTAGGAACACTGTGAGATGGTCACTTTGGGTGGGGGAAGGATCTACCTGAAATGGTAGTTCAAAAAAATGCTAAGCCTGACTTAGCATCAGTGACTGCTTCCGATTGTGAAACTTTCAATAGCAGGGGACTCTGGGTGGGGATGAGCGCTTGACAGGAAACTTGTGTGACTTTTCTCCTCCTACAGACCACATATAAAGTGTGTGACAAAGCTGTGCCTCAGGGAAACTGGAGAGACCTACCTAATGCCTGAACAACTCACATTTTGTTAGAAGTGTCTCTTCTCTTCTTTTACTGCTGCTTCTATGGTTGGAGCCAGTCTAAAGCAGTTAACCGCTGCTGCCACTGTCCCAGCTGGCATCTGCCCTCAGTCACTACCACCTAAAGCCTGGATAGGATGCTGCCCATTCCTCTGGACTGTAGGCTGTTTCAAGGACCCTCAGACACTGCCCATTGGAATACTGGTATGTCTTTGCTTCACACATCAGCCTGGTTGCCTCCCCTGCCTTATCACTGGAACTGAATAACATGGAGGACATAAATTAAATGGGTCTTTGAGGGGCTGAGGATGTGCTTGAACCTTCCTGTACCCTCCCTCTGCCTCCTGCCCCTACCTCCACCCTCCATCTCTAACAGCATCTTTCCTCCAAGTAAAAAGGCAAGCAAACAGCTCTGGATGCTGTCAAAGCTCCCTTTATGAATCAGTGAGCAGCAGATGTTGAAAGCTCTGTGCCTCTAAATGCAACACCTGCTGCTGAACCTGGATTTCTAAGCTATAGCATTACATACACATATAATAGGATCAACTGAGTAGGTAAGTAGCATCAACAGCCACTCTTAGGGTGAAATCAAAGGCATAGTATTGGCAGGTAACAGTATTATTGCAATCTGGCTAGAAGCTCCTCAGTCACAACAAAATTTAAAGTTGCCCAAATGAGCCACCAGTTATACAAACAGTAAAATGACAGTGGTTCTTTCGTTCTTTTTCCCTGACACTATTAGACAAACACTCTGGAGAATAACCTACCTTTTCAGCATGCCAAGAACTAGAAATTTAAACCTGGGTAGTGTAGCTTCAGATCACAAATAAAAAACGCTGACTCAATGGAATGTATTTTATTAGAGTTCTTTATTCCCTTCTTTGTACCAAGGCTTCTATCCACTTTCCCTGTTTGTAGAGTAATGAGCCCTCCTGGCATATAGCCTGGGTAGATTTTCAGGATGTTTTTATGTCTATTTTCACAAGTTTTTGTTGCATTTGTTTTAATCAGTGTTGAAATCTAATCTCCCAGTCCAGTGCACAACCAATATCTGCTGAATAGAAAGTATTTCATATTAACCAATACAATGTGTCACGACAGATCTGGAAACAGTGTTGGCTCAAACAAATAATACTGTTAATCCTTAGAAAAAATAATCCCTCTTGATCAAAGTGGAGGACAGTACAGGCAAAATCTGCTCAGTGTCTCAGTATTGTCGTAAGCTCAGTACCACTTTTTTCCTCAACATACTCTTGTATTTCTTTTAATCCTTAAAGTTTCTGAACCAAGAGCCATTCCTAATCCATGCTTTGATCTGAATTTCTGAGATAGGGACCACTGAGTTTCCTTTAAGCTCATGTACCCTTGGAGGAGGATCTCTGTTGTAGATCATCTGCCCGTAGAGACTATCATTACAGCCGTATTGGGTTGCTGATAAGTCAAAGCTTTCATTGTCCAGGGTTATCAGTTTTTCATTATTGTGAAGTAAATACACTCAACTGTAAAATAAAGGTAAGACTGAAAAAAAAAGAAAGGTGCTTTGAAAAAGAAAAGAGTCTGCTCTGTTTGATTCTGAACAGCCGTTGCAGAATGTTAAAGTGATATTTGTGTATTATAGGAACATAAGACCAAATCGCCAGCTGATGTAAATTGATGTAGCTCCACTGAAGATAAGTAGACTTAACCCATCCTGCTCTTCCTATCAACCCGTGCCTACCCTCAAAAGTAATGAGGGTAATTACTAGTGACAAGATGTGATTAAATTATACATCATAAACAATATATACTGACTGAATTTAGCCCTTATTTCCTGGCCCCATTGAAGTTAAAGGCAAAATTCCCATTGACTCCCATTGATTTCACCCACTGACTTTATATGAATCTATGTCTGCAATCTAGCAAATCACATTATCTGAGGGCTTGTCTACACTTGCATACTAAATCGGCATTGCTGCGATCAATGCAGCAGCGTCGATTTAGCAGGTCTGGTGAAGATAAATAAAGTCAATGGCAGAGTGTTTTCCTGGTGACTTCAGTACTCCACCTCCCCAAGAGGTGGAAGGAAGGTATGTCGGCAGGCTAGCATCTCCCGCTGACATAGCATGGTGTGCACACCGTATTAGGTCAAGTTAAGCTACATCGCTTATGAGTGTGATTTTTTCACACCTCTGAGCAATGTAACTTACATCAACTTAAGCAGCAGTATAACCCAGGCCTGAGTAACACTCAGCACTTAAATAGTCTCACCGTAGTGGTACAGAGGCAACTGCTAGAGACACCATGCAGACTTTGCTGGGTCAAGACACTGTCCCCCATTGAAATCAAAAGGTCTACTCAGAGGCTTAAGTTACTTGTAAATTGTTTCATGGATTAAACCTTTATCAATTATTTAAAATTGTTCAACGGATACTTAGTGGAAACATGTTTAATCCTTTGAATGGCAAATTTGAATATTCAGGTAAATGAGTACAGCAAAATATCAAACTATTTAACTGGTCACCTAAATCACATATGTGAATCCTGAAATTTCTCATGACACATTTCAGGCTAAGAAAGGGTTTTTCTAAGAAGTTTGGCAAAAATCAGAAAAGAAGTGTTAAAGCTCTAGGGCAGTGGTGGGCAACATGCAGCCCATCAGGGTAATCTGATTGCAGGCCTTGAGACATTTTGCTGACGTTGACTGTCCACAGGCATGGCCCCCCACAGCTCCCAGTGGCCAAAGTTCGCCGTTCCTGGCCAATGGGAGCTGTGGGAAGTGGTGGCCAGCACATCCCTATGGCCTGCTGCTTCCCGCAGTTCCCATTGGCTGGGAATGGAGAACTGCAGCCACTGAGAGCTGCAGGGTGCTGTGCCTGTGGACAGTCAACATCAGCAAAATGTCTCGCAACCTGCAATCAGATTACCCTGATGGCCGGAGGTTGCCCACCACTGCTCAGGGCCTGATTTTCCACTGAATTGTGTAGTCATTTGGACTTGTGAAATGTAAGTGTTGAATGCATCAAACTCAGCATCATCTGCCTACACTCGTGATAGCATTGCAGAACCATTATTTTCAGTAACTAACCTTTGGAACAATCTACCAAGGCTTGTGGTGAATTCTCCATCACTGACAATTTTAAAATCTAGATTAAATGTTTTTTCGAAAAGCTCTGCTCTAAGAATTATTTTGGGGAAGTTCTATGGCCTGTGGTATACAAGAGGTGAGACTAGATGATCACAATGGTCCCTTCTGGCCTTAGAATCTATGGATCTTCATCACATTTATGAAGTATCTATCTATATCTATCTAAAGCATGTGTGTGTGGATGTGTACATACATATACACACATACAGACATATACAACTACATACATAAATATAATAGGCCAAAATTTTTTGTCTGCATTAAAAGCTCAGGGGCAGATCCTCAGCTACTGTAAACTAGGGTAGCAAAATTAAGCAGAATGTATAGAATTTAGAACATTTTGTCCTGTTTACGCTGTTTTGCACACTGGGAAAACATAAAATGTATCATGTTTGTCTCTTGAGTGGTGTATTTCAGCTTTTACTGTCACACTTAATGAAGAAACATACCAATAATTTCAGAATATCAGCACCTATCTTTGCACGGTCAAATACAGTGGTTCTCAACCAGGGGTAGGTGTATCCCTGGGGGTGCACAGCAGTTTTCTACGGGGGTACATTCATCTCATCCAGATATTTGCCTACTTTTACAACAGGCTATATAAAAAGCACTGGCGGAGTCAGTACAAACTAAAATTTCATAAAGACAATGACTTGTTTTATACAGGTCTATATACTGTACACTGAAATGTAAATACAATATTTATATTCCAATTGATTTATTTTATAATATGGTAAAAATGAGATAGTAAGCAATTTTTCAGTAATTGTGTTCTGTGAAACTTTTGTATTTTTATGGCTGATTTTGTAAGCAAGCAGTTTTTAAGTGAGGTGAAACTTGGGGGTACGCAAGACAAATAAGGGTACAGTAGTCTGGAAAGGTTGAGAGCCACTGAGCTACTAATCTTCAAATCTATCATAATAAATAACAGAACGAGCTTCTCCCAACACAGAGTAAAGCTTTCCCTAGAGGTCTGCTTGGTAAGCTAAGCAAGTCAGTCATGTCACTTTTGTTCTTCTGATCAGACATAACAGGGTATGTTTTTCAGCCAGATGTCTTTCATATAGCAGGTCCAATTTGTACCCCTCCAAACATGTGCCTGCATTTTTGGACTCATCATTCAACTGTGGCTTCAAATCAAGTAATTATGGGGGCAATTTTGTGGCTGGAGTTACACTGCAACTAAAAGATTCCCTTCTGTGTGGGAATGTACTCTGAATTCTGAGTGCATTCCTATGATTTTCTTCAATTTGATTTACTGATTCCATTAGAGTCAGATTATATTGCAATTCCATTAATTTATTTGACTAGTTTCTTTTAACAGGTTTTTATTGTGCTGCCTAATTACATTGTTGAAGTCATGAAAGATAATGCTAAGATCACCTGGGGCACCAATTAAAGTTTTGTGAAGGGCTGAAGTATGACAATGTTCATGGGAAAAGATTACTGAACAGAAGACTGCTAATTAATGTGACTAACTTATTTGAACTGTTTTGAATGCTCCTATGGACCATGCACCGAAGTAGTTCACTGGTTCATCATTCTGAAAGATACTATTTGGGGATAGGGTGCATGCTACTGTCATGTTAGTTTATATATATATCTTTTCATGCTAGCTTTATATATATATATATAAAGCTAGCATGAAAATAGCATGCACCTGTTAATATATATATCGGTTAATATGAATGTTAATACATATACAGGTTAGGATGCATGTTATTGGACCAATGTATTAATATTCTCTCTCTTTCTCTCTCAAATGCTACTACATTGGTCCAAATTCATCCCTGGATTAACTCCATCAAAGCCAAAGGCCTGGTCTCAGGGGTAAATTTAGCCCATTACATTCAGACAGCATTATAGCATCCAAACTTGAAACCTGATATGTTGTGCCTACCTTAAAAGACACTTTCATTATTGTCTTGTTGTTTTCCTTACATTCCTTTAAATATTCTGTTGCTTCTAAATAATTATTTATTCTTTAATGTCTTGATTCCACCTTTAAAAAATGAAAAGATTTGACTGCTAAAAACAAATCACAAATCATCCCTTCTGCTTCCATGAGCAGAGACAAGTCATAGATATGAGATTATGGAGGAGTGATGTTTCCACAGCAGTGTGTCCCCACTCTAGCTATAGGCAACCAAGGGAGTCAATTATAAGGATAGGAAATGGACATTAATTTTAATAGCTTGTTCCAGTTAGCTAAAAATACTATATATGTATACATTGAATTAAGATTAACTCTAACCCATCCCAAGATGTAGCATGCAAAATTTCTGGAAGGTAGGTGTCACTGAGCCTCAGTGGGTCACAGTCAAGGATGCCAGATTCTGGACAAACTGCTGAGAAATAGGGCAGATGTACTCTAAACTGATGGTTATGCTATTATTAGATATACCAAGCCAGAAAAAAAAGTAAACATCTGTCTCACCATACTGGTAAAGAAGAAGTCCAAAATACAGTGTCCTTAGGCATCCAGTTCTTGTTTCGCCACCCAGACATTAGATTTTATGATAAGTTGTTATTGAAAACCAATATCATCAAACAAAGTGTTCTTCTGATTTCAAAAGATCAGTCATATACCCAGGTCAATATGTAACTCAGATCTTACCCAATAAGGACTGTTGCCAATCCCTTAGTATTTAATATCTAAGGCTTATTTATAAGAGAAAAGAAATAGAACTGAGTTAAAATGTTTAATAGTTCATATATAAACAATCATTGCATAGTTCTTATTTCAGGTTTGTAGCAGTGATGGAATAAACTGCTAGTTTGCAAATCTTTCTCTGAAAGGTTTCAGAGTAGCAGCCGTGTTAGTCTGTATTCGCAAAAAGAAAAGGAGTACTTGTGGCACCTTAGAGACTAACAAATTTATTAGAGCATAAGCTTTCGTGAGCTACAGCTCACTTCATCGGATGCATTTGGTGGAAAAAACAGAGGAGAGATTTATATACACACACACAGAGAACATGAAACAATGGGTTTATCATACACACTGTAAGGAGAGTGATCACTTAAGATAAGCCATCACCAACAGCAGGGGGGGGAAAGGAGGAAAACCTTTCATGGTGACAAGCAGGTAGGCTAATGAGTCATTACACAAAGTAAAACTATTTCCCCATGGTATTTCTCCCTCCCACCCCACCCCCCACTGTTCCTCTGATATTCTTGTTAACTGCTGGAATTAGCCTACCTGCTTGTCACCATGAAAGGTTTTCCTCCTTTCCCCCCCCCTCCTGTTGGTGATGGCTTATCTTAAGTGATCACTCTCCTTACAGTGTGTATGATAAACCCATTGTTTCATGTTCTCTGTGTGTGTGTATATAAATCTCTCCTCTGTTTTTTCCACCAAATGCATCTGATGAAGTGAGCTGTAGCTCACGAAAGCTTATGCTCTAATAAATTTGTTAGTCTCTAAGGTGCCACAAGTACTCCTTTTCTTTCTCTGAAAATTACCCAAACAGGGTAATTTACCCCAAACAAGGGGTCATCAATCGTTGTTTAGAGATTCCTTTTTTGAGATCCAGTCCAGAGAAATTAAGCAGGTCATTAAGACCAAATGGAGATGTTTCCAGGATCTTTTATATCCTCTCCCATGTGGATGGAATTTTACTGTTCCAGACAAAGCCTCAAGCACAGTTTGTGGAAAAGTACAGGCACAAGATAGAGTCCAGGGGCACATGAGCAAGTCACATGTCCCTACACGCTTTGATGACTCACAGGAGAAGCCATTATCCGTATTCTGGCTAAAACATCCACAAGAAGGCTCAGGGAGCAGGTACAAGGCTCTTCTTCTTTAATGGTCCATCACAACTTGAATAGTTCATTCACAATGTACTCACCACACTGGGTGTAAATTACCTTGTGGGTGTTATCCCTGGAGCAAACGCATTTGAAATATAGATCTATATAGCCAATATTCATAACTTCACATACAGTGATGCATGCATATAAACAGGATAATCATACTTAGCAAATCATAACTTTTCCATTGCCACCTTACAGGATATACTTTGTATATGATTTCTTGCAATTGTCTAACAGTGGCAATATTAATTATACAAATAGTCATGTTTCAATCATACATCATCACAGTAGGCTTTATTGTTGTGACTTTCAGAAAGGATTGAAAATTGGGCTTATAATGATGAGCTAGCTTTAAACTCAGTTATGAGGCTGCTACTGCTCCTCCATAATACATGGATATTTTTATTGCCAAAACCATAAATAAGGATATAATAGTCCCTTCACCAGTATTCTCCTCCCACCCCCCGAGACATCCTATAGTAATAGCAACCGGAGGCCAGGATACTGTCCCTCATCATGTGACAGGAATCCTGTAACCTTGAACTATGCCAGAGGACTGAAGTCAGGAAATTAAGATCTCTCTCTTATCAGTACTCCTTTGTAATCAACCTTTAGTATATATTCTTCCCCTGCAGAGGTGATACATTGGGGGGGCACGTGGGGTCAAGTCCCCCAACCGCAGATTGGCTGGGCCGGGGCGGTGAGGGAGAGGGGCTCTGACCTTTTCTCTACCTGCACCTTTCCCCTGGCACCTTCAGTCTCCATGGATGGAGTTGCTTCTGCCTGAAAGAGCCTGGCTGGGAGGCAATGGCGGTCCGCTCCCTGCCTGGGCTTCACTGCTGGGGGCGGCGGGAGGGAGGGTGGATTTGAGCTCATTGTGCATCTGTCCCCAGCAGCTGTGAGGGCAGTGGGCCATCCCCTGCCCACGCCCTGCTGCCAGGGACGGGCTGAGTGAGCCCGATCCCCCCTCCCACCCTGACATGCTTGGCCCCTGTCCCCAGCAACTGAGCCTGGGCAGGGAGTGGGCTGCCATTGTCTCCCAGCCAGGCTCTCTCAGGCATAAGCAGCTCTATCCTGCTCCCTGCCTAGCTGCCAGGGACAGTGGCCAAACATGTGGTGGGGAGGTGCAGTGGGAAAAGGACAGAGCCCACCCCAACCCCTCCACAGGTAACATGACACGGGGGGAATGTGGCAGCCCCAAGCTGGGCATAGAGAAGCGAGGGGGTCACTGGGCAGGGGAGATACTTGGGGTGGTCATGTATCCTCTCTTTTAGATTGTGATCCTCAGTATGGGGAGGCACCAGTTGTCTATGCTCCCCTGATTCTGTAGTTCATTCTGTCCCTCAACACCTGGAGTACTGTGTTCGGTTTTGGTCCCCCCACTACAGAAGGGATGTGGACATTAGAGAGAGTCCAGCGGAGGGCAATGAGAATGGTTAGGGGGCTGGGGCACATGATTTACGAAGCGAGGCTGAGGGAACTGGGATTAGTCAGCCTGCAAAAGAGAAGAGTGAGGGGGAATTTGATAGCAGTCTTCAACTACCTGAAGGGGGGTTACAAAGAGGATGGAGCTAAGCTGTTCTCAGTGGTGGCAGATGACAGAACAAGAAGCAATGATCTCAAGTTGCAGTGAGGGAAGTCTAGGTTGGATATTAGGAAACACTATTTCACTGGGAGGATGGTGAAGCACTGGAATAGGTTACCTAGGGAGGTGGAGGAATCTCCATCCTTAGAAGTTTTTAAGGCTCGGCTTGACAATGCCCTGGCTGGGATGATTTAGTTGATGTTGCTCCTGCTTTGAGCAGGGGATTGGATTAGATGACCTCTTGAGGTCTCTTCCAACCCTAATATTCTATGATTCTATGATTTCCAGTGACAACCTCAGGAGGACTGTTACAATTATGGCAGTGATATGGATTCAGACTTTTAAAAAAGGTCAGCTATTTTTCATTTTTTAACATTGGTACAGTTACATTTCCTACTGTGATAAACATGTATTAGTACATACATTGTTTACTACATTTGCCTTTGCAAAGCTACAATCTGTTTCCTTGTTAAAAATTTTTTTTGACTGAGTCTGTAAAGAATAAATGAAAGAGGTTGTCCAGGCATTGATATTTCCAGTTCTGAAATATGAACTATTTGACTTGCTGAGGAGAGATTTTGAAGAAGCAGTGCCATTTGTGCTTGTGGAAGAAGCGTCTGCTATGACAGTAGTCTGCATATGTAACTTATCTTCTCTGAACTATGATTCCCCTTTAGTCAGTCTCTCAATCTTCAGAAAACCTCAAGAACCTTCACTGATGAGCCAGGAACATTGCAATGATGTAATATCTAGTCTGAAAATATCCTGTTTAGTTCCTCATTGCAGTGAAAACAGTCAACCATTATTTAAGAAAAAAAGCTGCTGCTGTGGCCATCAGCCATTTTTCAGTCTGTGTCACTTAATTTAACTAAAAATTAACTCAGAAGACCCAGGTGCAGTTGGAGATGTCACATCATAGCATTATCTCTTTCACTGGATTCATGGCTTGAGCCTGATGACCTTTCCTGTGTGAGTAGTCTCATTGAGTCAGTGGAACTACTCAGGCAAGTGGTGCAGGGGATTGGGTGAAAATCATTGACTCAGGCATTGCTTCTTGCAACTTAGACATGGGGAAAGAAGACATCCATCAAATGCTGTTAGTTGGAAGAAACCTAAAAAGAGGCAGTGTGGTACCCTAGGCACTGGGTTAGAGATCTGGGTTGGATTCCCAACTATCCTAATGACCTACTGTGTGACATTGGGCCTTCTAAGCACCACTGTAACACAAATCTATAAAAAGAAAAGGAGTACTTGTGGCACCTTAGAGACTAACTAGCTCCGAAGAAGTGAGCTGTAGCTCACGAAAGCTTATGCTCAAATATATTTGTTAGTCTCCAAGGTGCCACAAGCACTCCTTTTCTTTTTGCGAATACAGACTAACATGGCTGCTACTCTGAAACAAATATATAATACAACATTAATCTCATCACTGATGTCTTCATTTTTTTATTTGTATAAGGTTTCTACTAATTTAATGTTTTTGTATCCTACTTTTCTTTATTCTTTCCAACAGTTAAAATAATCAGAATAGGTAAGATTATTAACAAGCTGTAAGCATCAACAAGAAGTTGTGTCATGTGTAAAGCAAAGATAGACTAGCATAATACAAAGAACAAAATCAATAAAATAAATCATACAGCTGAAGTGAGAGAGATCCTGGCACATAAACAAACGTATTTTAAGGCATAAGATGCAAACAGTGTCAACTATAGTTAATATTCAGTATTTGTCTTTATAGTACATTAGGATCAATAGCTATTTTTTAAACGGGATTCATACACTGCCTTTTTTCATATGACAGGTACTAAATGAAATTCCAAATTATAGCCACATCTTGGATCAATTTCCTTCTCTTCAGATTGTTTTCCATCTATTTTCTGTAACTCAAACAGTAGTTTGAAAGCCCAGAGATACCTATCAATGGCAAAGTGTTGTATGTACACTGTATCAGACCTGTATTCCATCTTCCAGGAAGACTATCAGATCAAGAGAATGTACAGGTGTAAATAGCACCTTACCATCACCACTTAGTATTAAGTGAGAATAATTCTTTAAACAACATTGATCATCCCTATAGAGGTAGCTTTGCTTTTGTGGAACATTTTTTCTTTACTCCACATTTCCAATACCAACCAATGAACAAACTGCATCTCTCTACATATGTATATTTATCATATTACCAACTATTGTGTAATTTCAATAACTATTTAATGAGCCCTTATAAAGCATGTTTCCTTTCAAATTTCCCCGTCCACTTTATCTAAGTAACTAAATCTGCATTTTTATTTAAAAAAATTGGTTGAAAAATTTCACCCAATCCTATTCATAATTTAGGTTTTAGACAATATGCAATAAGTGACTAAACTGAAAAAAAATGGGGCAAAACAATGGAGATCATTGTTTGCATAAATTAGAAGTCACAGTTGTCTCAGGTGTATTGTATAACATCTTCTATACACATCATTTATGCTGTGTTTATGTAATTTAGCACACCTCTGCTGAAGACAGGAGAGCTACATCAATTCATATCATCTGAGGATCTGGCCTATAGTGTGTGCGACACTATAACAATTTATATTTTTATACAATTTTCTTTTATTGTTTCTCTCTCAGTAACTTTGGCCTTCTTTAGTATTCTTGTTCACTTCTGTTATTCAGGTTATTATTCCTTTCATAGATTAGAGATCAGGAACTTGCACTGAATTATGTTGTCAGTAAAGCTCTAAATTATTGAAGAAAGATACCACCTCTCTGTCTCTAGTTATCAGTCACCAGATGCCTTTACAACTGTTTGTTTCTTTAATGCTTTTAAGTATATTATTGTCACTCTGATTGACAGTAACAAAGATAAAACAACAAAGCAAAGATAAGTAACAGAGGACAGAAACTAAAGCAGATAACACAAATACCACTGGGAGCTCAAATGGGCTATAGACCAGCAGTGGGAATGATAAATATGATAACTTGCATATCAATGAGTCACAAACAACACTTAGTAGTTGTTCATGCTTACATTTATCTACTTGATTGAGGTAATTTGCATAATTTGAAGGTAATTTCCTGTTGAAAGCCGTGATAAAGTACTCTGATTGCAGCATCATGTCTTCACGAACACGCTGGTGTTGGGAAGGCGAGAGATAAATAAGATAATGATGTAACATTTTCAAAGCCATGTTTAAAAAAGATAAAATTCATTTATATCTAGAAGTGGTCTTCTTTGACAATCCATTTGAAGACTGCAATATGCCCATGAATCCTCATTCATAGAATATTGATAACTCAGTCAAGTCACATTATTTTAATCACATTAATCCCTCTTTTGAATAAGACATACAACTGAAGCCTTGACCAGGAGTGATGATTAAATATTCCATGACAAGCTGAGCAAGAATTATGGATTTTTTATTGAAGGAGATGCTTGCAAACTGCTCTTGCATATATAAAGGCTTTAAAAAAAGCTTATAAATGAAGAAAAAGCCCCATTATTCACTGAATGTATGGGACTCATTGTGGGCTTGGAGTTCAGTTTGGAGAAAATCACTAGGGGTATGATCCAAAGTTCAGCAAAGTCAATAGCAGTTTTTACATTGATTTCAGAGAGTATTGGATCAGGCCCTTGGAAAGCATAAGGAAAAGATGGAAATCAGAAAGCAACAATAAACACTACATTTTTTAATCTTCTTATGGGCCCAGTCAGGCTCCTATGGAAGCCAGTGGGAGTGTTGCTATTGACATATAATGGGAATCGTTTCAGACCCCATTTCATGACTTTCCCATTCATCCTGATCAGATTTTACCCTCTCTATTAACTGCTGAGCTTGGGAACGGTTAAGCTTGAGTGCCCTGTAAATATATTTCCATTCATCTTTCAGGAAGAGCTATCCACTTTGTTGTAGTTTTCTGAAAAGAGAAAACAAAAATTTAATGTTTCCTTGTCGGAAAAGTAAACTCGTATTTATAACACTTGAGAAGACCTGACACCAGAGTCTCAGTTCTTCAAGGCATCTACTGTTCATAATTCTTCAGAATTCAGCAAACAACAGCTATTGAAATCATAGTTTAAGACTGTTTGAATTTCACAAATGTAAGATCATTCGTAGGGCTGGTCAGACTCGGTGACAGGATATAGCGCCTTGCACAGCTAGGTCATCAATTCAAATCTGGCCCATATTATCTTGATGCTTCTACAATAGCCTGTATGAAATGAATTGATAATCTCACTCCATCCCTAGTGGAAATTTTTCCATATCACTTAAACAAACAACAAAAACACTATTTCAGTTGACACTGGCATCCTTATTGATGGTCTATTTGGAGGCACAGGATCTGAATTCTCCCCTGTCCCTGTGGTCAGGGTAGAGGCACACAGGCAAATTGGTAGAGGAAAGTTTAAGTTGCAGACCAACGTCCATGCTGTGCCTCTGCTGTAGAAAAACAGTAGCCAATAATCTCCAATACTGTCCCTCTGACTCATTTAACAGGACTTTCAGTGGGAATGCCTAACTTGTTTGGGTACTTCAAAAAAAAAGGCTAAAATGGCACCCCAGAGTCTGATCTTGATTTCATTTGCATAAGCAAGTTCCAGTGGACAGGGCTCAAGATTGGGAGTCTTGACTTTTGGGTTATTTTCCTGGTTCTTCCACTGACTTCTTACGTGACCTCGGGTAAGTCACTTCACGTCATCATAGCATCAGTGTAATTGCATGCTTGCAGAGACAGTGTACATGAGAGCAGACTCAAGCCCATGCATAATTGAGCATTTCCTTGATTTTGAAGGTATTAGTCAAACCCTATGGGCCTGTTCCAAGCCCATGGAAGTCAGTGGAGAGACTCCCAGTGACTTCAGTGATTCTGTAGATCAGACTCTGATAACCTGTTTTCCTTCCCAAGTAGAGTGGGGCAGCCTCTTCGTGACAAGTAGGCTTGCATGAGTATAACTGAGACAAGACGTTTTCCCTTGAAATATTTTTAGTGAAAATTCAGATGGTGAATGTTAAAATACATGTAAAGTGGCTCTATTTCAAATTGAAGTTACAAATTCAATTCCTCAAGTTGATTACATACATATTAATTATTTGTAAAATATCTGTATGTCTATAAACTAAGTTTTGGTTTCGATGAATAGGGAAATCCCAATAAAAATATTTTGTTGGGATTTTCCAACCAGCTCTAGTAAGCGAAGATTTCCTGACTCATCACACAATAATTTTCAGCCCACTGTTGTTGTGGTGGTTTTTTTTAATCTGGGCATTATTACTGAAGGGTCTTATGGTGGACCCCAGTGCATAGCTTGAGTATCAGGACTACATACTGGTAATATCAGTGAAGGCTACAAGAAAAAATATTTCTCAGGATGCCCTACCAGCAACAGAGCCATTAAACAGTGGTAGTTACAGTCTCCAGCTATAATTGTCTCTGTGACTGGCATGCATTCCCCCTTGAGGAGAGATTGGCTTGGGTATCCACATGGTTATATGGAGTTCTCCAAATCACACAACCATAGTGGTTTCATTGGGTGGGGAGTGGTCAGGAATTGGCACCCACTAAATGTTTTTTAGACATATATAGAGGGCTCAATCCTCCTGTCCTAGGAGACTGATGGAAATATACATGGATTCAGGCACTTAATGGAAACACATATTGTGATTTAATTACCTGAAGGCTGGTTTAAAATATGCTTTTTGAGGTTTATCAGTGTATCTAGTAATAACTTTATATATTTAACAAACAGCATATAAACTTGGCCTTCTTATTGTTCAGCATTCATCACATTATGTTTACACACGACTGTCCTTGACTATTGCTTTCTTGTTCATTTTTGCCTTCAGTTGTATTTACCTAAATGTTAAATATATTTTGCTGCCACTCCTCTCCTTTGATCAACATCAATGACTGCTTTATTTTTATTAATGTTTCTTTTATCTTTTTAGGATGCTTGTTAGAATTACTTTAACTGATTTGCATGTTCTTTGGATGAGACTATTTAGAAATCCTGTGATTTATCTTCGAGTATATGTTTTTGATTCTTTTTTTAGTATATATTTTTGTGCCCATTGTTGAAGCATCTGGGTATCATACAACATTTGTAATGCATGCATTTTTAAATCTAATCTGTTATTACAGGTGCAACTAAGGATGGAAATTGTCCGACGGCTTAATTTTGATGAGTACATGGTCCTGCCAATACCAAAGAGTTTAAATACTCTCTGCTATTAACAGAATAATATATTGGGTTGGTAAACGTAATCACTTCGGGGATAAGTTATGGTACCTCAGCATCATGTGAGATGCAAATCAAGGCAAAACTGTTTTAAAAAAATCATAGATGGGTACTTTTCAATTGCCTCTTTTCAACCACTATATCCTTCAAGCCCTGTTGCTTTTCCATTTTCAGAAAAGGCCACTTCTTTGATTGGTTGTCCTGAACAGTTTTTGTACTTGGAGCCCACAAGAAGCCTGGCAGACTAGTAATTTGTGTCACTGGTAATGTAGCTTCTGATTCCCTGTCCTCTAATAGTATCCCACACAGCTGTTTGAGCACTTTTCTTTGACTCCAAATATTCATCTGAGGATGTAATACTGTCCACCTGCTTAAACTCAAGTGTTTTGCTCTGTATGGATAGGTTGTGGAGAGATTAGGGAGGTGACGTTCATACCACAGTCCAGGACTAGGCTGTACTACTGCAGCTGCAGTAGTACAGGCTGGAAGATCAGCCACATCTCCTCTGCATCAATTGTGCAGGTTGCTGTCTCAATGGATTTGTATATCCCTGGTCCACCCTGCAACTCAATTTTCTTCACTGACTCCACCTATACCAACGTGGACACCAGATCTGCAGCTAACAGCAGACACCTGGCACAGCCCCTGTGTGGACTTAATGGTTGTGGATAGCCATGTACTACTGGTAAAATCCTTAATGATGGGCATAGTTCAGATTTCAAATTAGTACTTACAACTTGGATCCACATCTCTTTGGTCTGCAAAAGTGGACTCCAAATTTTGTAAGAGAAGGTTTGAGGGAGTGGAGGGCAAGCTTTCTAATACTTCCTTTCTATGATTAGGTTGGAAATACCACAAAGACAGCTTTTCTCACTGGATTTTGGCACATGTGCTTTTGCATCTGATCAGAGTGGAAAAGGAGAAAAGTTTTAAAAAAGAACTTTTTCAAACCTAAGAAAGGTTAGAAGGTTAGAATTCACTTTGCTAGCCTGGCAAAAGTTTGGGTTGCTTCTTATTTTATACAAATCAGTTCAAACGTCACCGTTATGTTTATCTAGACTTTCAACTATAGATTCATTCTCCCAGACAACTGCTCACAACCATGCAAAAAAACCATGCAAAAAAAAGGTCAAAACTCATAGATGGTTTTATAAACAATGAAAGCAACAGAATCATGATAAATTCACAGCCTTGACTATTAGGGTTGTTATTTCTGTTTCATGCTATACACTTACAAATAATTCTTCTGCTTTATGCTGTGCTGAAATCTTGTATTCCAGTGCTCTCACCTGCTGGGAGGTAGAGTTTTTTGAAAGTATATTTAAATTATAGAGCCTCAGAGGCTTTCAAGAAAGGTAGCAGTGATTTTGATATTTCACTTTATTTATTTATTTTAGGAAACTCTCCAGCTCACATGAGCATGCCAGGCACATACTGGAGAGCGGAAAAGCAATGTTGTCTTGTTCATTTCTCATAAGTGATTGAATACAAATTTTTTCACGTAAGATATCTTACATTTTTCTCTTACAAAGAAATAGGCAGTCTAACCATACTGTTTATATTTAAATGGCTATTATTGCTATATTAGTAATAATTAATAATAATTAATAGTCTCCTGTAGCAAAACAAAATGCAGTCCACTAAGTTTAAACTTAAGCCTAATATGTAGCTATTACCATTTAGAAAAAAAACTACTTTTTGTTAAGTGAGGTGACTGAAAATATGGTGTTTTTCTCCACTGGGTCAATACTGAACAAAATCTCTAACATAGATCTAAGGGGCTCTGGGCTGTTGAAGGCACTGTCATTCAATGAGAAATAAAACTGAAGGTCCTGACTCCTGACAATTATTTTTATTGAAGTAGCACTGAGAGGGTACAATCAGGGATCAAAGTCCCATAGTGCAAGGCACTGTATTCACATGCAATGAACAGGTAGTCCTTGCTCCAAACAGTTTACAGTCTAAGTGACTATTAAGTCTTCTCATGGGCATTAAAAGTTCTATTAACCTCTATTTCAAGAGTAGAGCTGTTTAAACCATGCATGCCAGCCAAATTCCAGCATGGGTAACATTATATGTACATAAGATCAAAGAAGATATAAATCACTCATATTTGCTCGCCATTGTTACTGGCACCGATTGGCTTCCGTATTCTAATCCCAGGGATTCCTTCATTTCAGAGGAGTGAATGACCCCTATATATATTGTAGCCCTTTAAAGCATTGCTGGGTTCTCTGGGATTAATCTTCACTCATTATGGCCCTGATCCAGCAAAACACTTAAATATGTGCACAATCTTAAGTGACAGATTAATCCATTAACTTCAAAGGGATGTCTCACATGTTTAAAAATAAGAACCCACTGAAGTGCTTTACCACACTGATGTTAATTTAATGTAAAATTCTACATATTATCATTATAAAGGGGGCCAAAATGGATTGTTAAGAGCCAGTAATTATGAATACAAGTACACTTAATTAAAATTATTATGATTTTCAAAAAGCAGCTTTATTATTTTCTCCTCAATTCCTAGATCTTCTTTATCTTGAATTCAGAGTAGCAGCCGTGTTAGTCTGTATTTGCAAAAAGAAAAGGAGTACCGGTAGCTGTAGCTCACGAAAGCTTATGCTCTAATAAATTTGCTAGTCTCTAAGGTGCCACCGGTACTCCTTTTCTTTATCTTGAAGTAATTATAAGCTCAAAGGTTTCAGAGTAGCAGCCGTGTTAGTCTGTATTCGCAAAAAGAAAAGGAGTACTTGTGGCACCTTAGAGACTAACAAATTTATTAGAGCATAAGCTTTCGTGAGCTACAGCTCACTTCATCGGATGCATTTGGTGGAAAAAAAAATCGGATGCATTTGGGATGAAGTGAGCTGTAGCTCACGAAAGCTTATGCTCTAATAAATTTGTTAGTCTCTAAGGTGCCACAAGTACTCCTTTTCTTTCTCCTAACTCTGAAGTACTTGTTTTTCCTCTTTTCTCTGTTAGCAAACAGTACTTCATTGTACTGAAAAAGGAATGGTATTTTATTTTAGCTGGGCTAAGCAAAAACCAAGTGTGGGATAATGTAGTCTATCAATATTTACGTGGTGCAAACATCAAATCCCTAATCCAATAAATTCTTCTGTGCAGATGACCACAAATGTCTAGCATAAACTTCCACAAATATAGGTGGGCACGTAGGGAGCAAGAAAAGAGCATGACTCTATTTTCCATAGCCTCCACTGAAAGACCACACACCAATGCTGTAACTTAGAGCTGCCCAGCACAAGTGGCATCAGGACCAGAACTAGCTATGAGAGTCAGGGAGTCTCAAGCATCAACCTGATGAGTCTGGTGGGGAGAATATATGTACAATCTTCACTCTTCAGTGCCAAAAGAATATTGACAAGCAGAAGTACATTCAGAGGACAGCAACACAATTATTAAAAGGCTGGAGGGATGGATTTAGAAGAAAAGACTAAAAGAACCACCTTGTATTTATCAGGGCCAAACAAAATAGATAAGGGAATATGATGATTACCTATCGACGTTTGAAGAGTTGAAATAAAAAGACGGGACCAGAATTGTTTAGAGTGTCCCACAAGGCTCTGACTAGGAATCAAGGGATAAAAATGAACAAGAGATCATTTAGGCTGAATATCAGGAAATGTTATGATAGAAAAGTGCATTATATTGTAGAATAGCATCCTAAGGGATAGAGAAAAGGCCCCAACACTTGATTCATTTAACACTGGACTAAAAAAAGTACTTGGGAAGGTAGTGAAGGGAGCAATCCCACACTAAATCAGGGATAGATAAGAAGGTCAATAGATCATTTTCAATGACTAATGACATACTAGAGCCTGAGCTTGAAACTTAGCTTGAGTATTTGCTAGTTAGTTAGTCAAGTTCTGAAAGAGAGGGAAGGAGATTTCATAAGAAAATGCAGGTCTTCCAAAAGCCACCTGAATTCCAGAGTACAGAAAATCTTAAAATCCCACAGTTGTCTTTTACAGATTGTAGGGCAAGTAGAGTGTAAACTGTTGTCTCCTGTAGGCAAAATCCTTCTTGCAGTTCTGTGCAATGCCTGAACTAGTAACAGCAGAACTGCTTTTCCCATTGGTTTACTCTTGTGGGAACTCCGGTCATACAAAATCACACAAATGCAGGGAAAAATCCTATAAAGCATTAACTAGACACTAAGGATTCTCCTCAATAAGGGAACTGGGCTCCAATTATTCAAGCTAGATTTCTCTACAATGTATTGTATCCCCTTCTCTGGCTACAAGCCTGCAGCCATACCACTTCACCTGTGGCTGTAATCCTGTCAGATCTCACACATGAAGAAAAGTCAAGCCAGGTCATTATTTAAATATGAAAACAAAAATCATTGAATCATTGAACTATAAGAGGTGCCATCATTTGGAAGAAGCAAAAAACCAGATCCTTCAGTCAATAGCAATCCCATAGAAACTCATGAAATTAGGGAAAAAGAAAAGGAGTACTTGTGGCACCTTAGAGACTAACAAATTTATTTAAGCATAAGCTTTCATGAGCTACAGCTCACTTCATCGGATGCATGCAGTGGAAAATACAGTTGGGAGATTTATATACATAGAGAACATGAAACAATGGGTGTTACTATACACACCGTAACCAGAGTGATCACTTAAAGTGAGCTATTACCAGCGGGGGGAGGAGGCGGGGGGAACCTTTTGTAGTGATAATCAAGGTGGGCCATTTCCAGCAGTTGACAAGAATCTCTGAGAAACAGTGGGGCAGTGTGGGGGGGTATAAACATAGGGAAATAGTTTTTACTTTGTTTATTAGCGTCCTGGCCAACTTTCACTGTAGGTAATTACAGCTGCCTAAACTCACCACTGTTTCAATTTGATACAGTGTCATTAATTTCCCATGGTTTCTTTTCAGTGGTGGGTGAAGTAATTGCTGAATGTAAAGACTATAGAGATCTTAGGCGTTATAAGTGTATTTTAGTATTATAATGGTAAGTTTTTAGTTCTTTTTAGTCTTTTGTGCAGTGCACATAACAGGTAAACGCTGCTGATGCAAACTTTGCTTACTGTTTTATCCAGGGAGGAAGCTTAAAAAAATAAAAACTTCTGAAACCAACTACTGACTGGATAATGTTAAGGACACCCCCCTTGATATTTCACGAAAGTGTTTGTTCTGCCTTTTAGTCTTTCTGACCCCTATTAAAAATATATGCCTTACAAGTCCTATACTTTCTCTGTGCTGCTTTCCTTTTTCTCTGCCTTGCAGATATTTATGGAATTTTATTTTAAATGTTGGGTTATGTACTAGAATGTACCTTCACCTTGTTTTCTCCTCTGTTTCTCTGAGAAAATGAGCCTCTAGCTGCCTCAACATCAGGGAAATTGGTGGTTAAAGCAGAGATTGGGCATTGCAGAGAATCTGTCAGTCAGGGTGACACATAGGATGACCAGACAGCAAATGTGAAAAATTGGGACAGGGGTTGGGGGGGGGGGGTAATAGGAGCCTATATAAGAAAAAGACCCTAAAATCGGGACTGTCCCTATAAAATTGGGACATCTGGTCACCCAATGTGTCACCCTGATTGACAGATGGGAGGAGGAAGGATGGTCTTGTGGTTAAGGCTCACAACTGGGACCAAGATTTTTTGGGTCAGTTCCTGACTCTTCTACAGACTTCCTGAGTTACAATGGGCAAGTCACTTCATCTCTCTTTGCCTTAGGTCCTGATCTGTAAAGTGGGGATAGTCATTCTTCCTTTCCCCATCCTTTGTATATTTAGATTTGAAGTCTTTGGGGACGGTACCATATCTTACTATGTGTCTGAACAGTGCCTAACACAATGGGGCCCCATTCTCAGTTAGGACCTCTAGGTAGGAATTTTATAAGATGAACAAGATGACAAGGGTGTGATCTCCTTCTCCTTGGTGGCTCCTGAACTTGGAGATGTTTCTCATCTGTCAGTGACAAGGTTTCACTTTTTTCTTTATTTTATCCATCAATATAGATCAATACTGCTTGCTACCCTAATGAGTGCCAAATACTGCTAATGAGTAGTAATATAAGCTCAGAAAGACTGATTTGTAACACTGCTAAGCAATTCATTGCAATTCTATTTTCAGCATCATTATTATTTCTTCAATTATAACTAGCTTCAATAGAGTGTATTTATAATTCAGGCCCAGGAAGGCCCAGCCCCAATTCTTGCTCCAGATATGACTGAAGTCTATATTCATAAATACTGTTGAGTTTAATTTACCCTTGTAGAGTCTTATCACAGTTTAGAAGTTTTGAAAAATCTGGAGCTGCTTTTATGCAGTCTTCGGATTTATTTATATCGTTTGTATCTCTTCAAGCCTTATTAAACATCAGTGATTTAATATGTGCCTTTTTAATGACTTACATAGGCAAGGAACATTCAAAACCATGTGGTGACTGCTTACTTTAAAGGGAATACACAGCTAGAACAATACGTGGTGATTGTGTTTGAATGGAACAATGCTTCTACCTAACAGCAGCAAAATGTAATCAAAGGGATCATTTGCTTATGAAATATTTAGGGCCATATCCTCAGCATATCAATGACGCCATGCTGATTTACACTAGCTAACAACCTACATGGGGAGGGGAAAAAAAGTCTAGAACTACTTTGTTAATATCTTTTGCTTTGTTGAGCTAACGTTTTTGGATTTTAATGATGGGAAAATATATGCAGAAAAATAATAAAGCATTTTATTAAGTTGTAAGTTGTGAATGTGAACGGCACAACTATGAAACTTTTTTTTTCTTACAGATGATGAAAAAAATTGAAACATTCAATCTTATTTCTACAGTATCTCCAAAAGCAATTTTAAGAGCATAAGTATTCTTTCTGATACCATATGCCAGGAGCTTTTGGTAGGAACATAAATTTTGTTGACTTTGCCATTGTGTGAGATTTTATTTACAGCTAAACAAAGTGAAAGAAAGGCAGTCAGATTTTATTGGTGGATGTACTGTGCATGTACTATGCATGATGGACAACATAACCAACTAACCTGCAGTGTGATATCTGAAAAGACATGAATAGGTAATGCCAATATTATTTGTTTATTTATTTAACTAATTCCTAATAATCTGAGTAGAATCCATAAAAAGAAACAGCATTTATGAATGGACAGAAGCAAAGGTCTAGCTAGTCCATCCCTTTACCCCACAGTAATGAATGTGCATACCCAAATCAGATGGCTCATTCTAAGTCCATAATAGATATTTTTCTCCCTTAAGCCAGTTTATATTATGTGCTCACAAATGGGAGGGGAAGTGGTCCATGTGATCACAAATGGGAAGGGAGATCACCCATAAAACAATTTTAGCAATCAGTCCTGTAAGACCCAACTCTTCACTGCAAGTATAGTAAGTAGAGCTGGTCGAAATTTTTTTTGACAAATAGTTTTCCATCAAAAAATACAGTTTTGTCTAAATCAAAACTTTTTTGGGAATGTGTCAGTTTGGATGAGACTTTTGATGGGAACCTCCCCCCCCATGAATCATTTCAACTTTCTTGTATTTCAACAACTTGCTTTGTTTTGACTTTATTGTTTCAAATCATTTTCTTTTTACTTTTATAGTAAACTATTAATTTTAATATTATATATGTAAATGTGATGGAGTGTACCAACCCTGCACTGGGCCAAACAATCACTGTGGGCCCGACCAATCACTGTGGGCCCAGGAGACATGCCCCCTCATCCCTGCTGTGCATGCTCCAGGTGAAAGGGACAGAGAAAAGGAGGTAGCCCATCTTCAGGAAGGACGAGGAAGGATGTGTACTGCAGACTCCTGCAGAGGCACCTGCGACTCTCCAAGGAGTGGGAACTGTGGATCCAAACTATACTGCAGACAACCAGCCTACCATGGAATCTGAGTGGGATGCTGAGCTGCTGTCAGCTGAGGAGATGAGCCTTGCGGTAGGAAATGACCCAGGGAATGTATTAGAAACTGAAGCTTGAACCATTAACTGGGAATGTCCCAGCTTCAAATGGGCCAGGGTTGGAATCCAGTGGAATAGGGTGGGCATGGGTTTCCCTATGCCCTGACTTGCCACTAGCTGAGGCTACTGGAGGGCTCCAGCCATAGACTGATTGTTCGCTCTGCCCTGCCCAGAGGATCAAAGCCCCAACTACAGCCAGGAGGCTCAGGAGGCATAGACAGAGTTTACCCAGGCCCTGCCAGGGGCTCTGTGTCTCCCCTCATTGCAATTGCCTGATCCAACAGGGAGTCCCGACGATCGTGTGATGGGGTGTACCAACTCAGCACTGGCCCAATGGGGTGGCCCTGCTCGACACACTGGGCCCCCATGAGAGCAAGTATACTTAAAATTTATTTTATAGATTATATTTAATATTTTACTATAAAAGTCTAAATGAACTTAATTAAAATGATAATGTGCCTTATCAAAATGACACATTTATACCCTATGGAATCAAAATATTTACATTAGCAAAGTGATATGATACCACAATATTGAAATGAAACATTTTGATGGTCCCAAATCAGAATTTTTCAGAACATGTTTTTTGTTTTTGTTTGAAATGTCAGAATTTCCCATGTAACAGAAATTCTAGTTTCTAATCAGCTCTAATAATCATCTCTGGGCTCTTCTTGCCAATCAACTCTCAGTAATCTCTTGTGACATTAGCAATTATGAGTATATTTTATCTTTTTCACCATCTGTTGGTGTAGTAGCTTATGAGACACTGAAGTCTAAGCAAATCAGATTGACTAAGCTAGCTTCATCTATGTTCTTTTACGTCTAAAAAAATAAATCAATCATTTTTGTTTCACACAATCTGTTCTTAATGAACCCATGCTGGGAAGTACCTACAACTTTCATTTTCATCTAAGTGACATAACATTTCATCCCTAGTGAATGGTTGCACCATTTTTTCCAGTCAGACTTACCAGGGGGTAGTGACTGGCATCTCTGTCTTAAAAAAAAAAAAAAAGTATCACATTTGTCTTCTATTCAGCCCTTAGGTACCATATACATATCATATGACATACATATTCAACGTGCCAGTTCTTCTTTAGGTTCTTCCTAAATCCTGAGGGCTACATTGGGATTTGGACTATGCAAGAGCATAAGAAACTTCCCTTAGATCCCTCAATGAGGGCTATACATACATTGGGTCTGTGCACACAAAGGGCAACAGGATTATAAATCCTTAAAATATTGTCACAGCAGAGTGGACCATATCCTGCTCACAGGAATGTTCCTAATGACTTCAGCCTTATTAGTAAGAGGGTAATAGTCATTCTTAGCTTTTAAAGATATGTTCTAAATAAAGAGTCATCCTTTTTATTTCTACTTGAAGAAATTTAAAACAAAAATTCTAAAAGATGCTCAAGTCAAATGACAAATAAGCTGTCAGTAAGGCAATCAGGACTTCCATTTCATATTTATATTTTTTTAAAGAAAGTGAAATCGAACCTTGACTAACACTTTGTATTATGTTTTAAGAGGACTGATGCCATCAGCTACAGGAAACATTCATATGGGTCCAGGAATCTTCTCAGTCTTACCAGGTGGATGTTCTATTTCTGAATTTCTTCCTTTTTCCAAAATTCTCCATATTAACTTTCCAACTCTTCCACTGGATACCAAACACTTTCTTTTTTAGAGATATATTTTTATAGTACCCACTATCGTAAGCTTATTGAAGATAACAAAAAATATACATTTGTCCCTTTGCAGCAATAGCTGTAATGCCCAGTGACCACAGCATGTTGAGCTATTCATTTAGAATATTTTAATGATTTTAACCTCTATTTTAGTAAACAAATAATTTGTGAACTGATCCTGATTTTCTGTGAATGTTGTTACTATTCATAGTATCAGTTGATCACCCTGGATGAATAATTTTCAGACTGAGTTGTTTTTGACCGTTCATTATTAGTTATTTGTACTGAGTCACTGGTCACCTAAATCATGTGATATTGTTTCTGCTCTCTGGTTGCATGGCAAACTTTTTAAATGAGAGAACAAAATATAGCAAAAAACCACAAACAAAAAAAAGCTCCCAGGCTTGCATATAACTATTTGGGCATACAACTATGCTAAAATTAAGTGAGACTTTCAGGGTTAATAAATCTTTCCATGAATACACAGTAGTGGTGAATATATTTCTGAATAAAAATCATTTGATTCCACAAACCATCATTAAGAGAATTCAGCGAATTTTAACTTTTTTAAACTATGTGATGAATCTAACATAATAATGTTCTTCATTCAAATACAACAGCCACTAGAGTAGAGTACAACAGCTGTAAAATGATGTATAGAAACCCTGCCCAACATTTAGGACAAAAAGTGAAAAAGAATACAATATTCAATTTGAAATGAAGGGAAGGATTTTAAGGAGGCAGAATACACTCTAAAATTGTTTATGTTAGTAGACAAGAATCTTGTCACATTTGTCAGATTGTTTTCACACTCTTAGTGACAAATACTCTCCAGAAATTATTTTTTCTGATATTTATAGTAACTAAATACAGCTAAACTAATTTACAGTGAAGAGAAAAAAAAATCAACCTTCTGCTGGCGGCAGATGATGAAAGGAACATGCAGCGGTCTGCACTGCTCAGGATTGTTATCGAGGTGAACCCATCTCTGGAACCTGTCCTCTTGAATAGTGTTTGAAGCATAAAGGGACATACAAATCTTTAGTGCATCTGGCACGTAAATATCTTGCAAGGATGGCTACAACAGTGCCATGCGAATATCTGTTCTCACTTTCAGGTGATATTGTAAACAAGAATCGGGTAGCATTATCTCCTGCAAATGTAAACAGACCTGTTTGTCTGAGTGACTGGCTGATCAAGAAGTAGGACTGAGTGGACTTGTAAGCTCTAAAGTTTCGCATTGTTTTATTTTTGAATGAAGTTATTTTTTGTACATAATTCTACATTTGTAAGTTCAACTTTCTTGATAAAGAGATTACATTACAGTACTTGTAGGAGGTGAATTGAAAAATACTATTTCTTAACGTTGTAATCAAAAATAAATATAAAGTGAGCACTGTACACTTTGTATTGTGTTGTAAATGAAATCAATATATTTGAAAATGTAGAAAACATCCAAATAAATGGTATTCCATTCTGTTTAACACTGTGATTAATCATGATTAATATTTTTAATAGCTCGACAGCCCTAAAAATTATTCAAAATAGTTAAGTCCAAAGCAGACTGTGAAGAGTTACAAAGGGATTTCATAAAGTGGGTCACTGGACAAAAAAAAAAGGCAGATGAAATTCAATATTGATAAATGCAAAGTAATACATAATGATGGGGTTTAAATTAGGTGTTTTCACTTAAGAAAGAGATCTTGGAGTCATTATGGATAGTTCTCTGAAAACATTTGCTCAATGTGCAGCAGCAGTGAAAAAAAGCTAAAGAAAGTACTTCCTCACACAGTGCACAATCAGCCTGTGGAACTCATTGCCAAGAGATGTTTTTGAAGGCTAAAATTGTAACTGGGTTAAACCAAAAGGATTAGATAAGCTCATAGAGGATAAGTCCATCAATTAGCCAAGATGGTCAGGAATGCAACTCCGTACTCTGGGTATACCTAAACCCCTGACTGCCAGAAGCTGGGATTGCATAATAGGAGATGGATCACTCAATAAATTACCCTGTTCTGATCATTCCCTCCAAAACATCTGACACTGGCCACTGTCAGAAAACAGGATACATAGCTAGATGGGCCATTCGTCTGGCCCAGTATGAACATTCTTATGTTCTTAGTACAGAGTTAGTATATTTATTTTCTATTCCTAGCTTTCAGCCTTTCTGAGTGACCTTGAGTAGGTGAATTAGTTTCTCTATATCTTAGTTTCCCCATCTGCAAAAAAGGTGGTACAGAGGAGATTTGCTTCATTAACCTAAGTAAGACATTCTGAGATACTTGCCTGAAAGGCAAAAGGAGTCCAATGTTCAGCGCTTATTCGTTCAGCCTCCTCTTTCCAAAGCGTAAGTAAGAGGTGCAGATATTTAACATGGAATTTGTAAAAGTGCTCAGTGTTGGCCTAACTTTGCTTCCACTCAAGTCAATAATCAAATTTAGGCTAATGCTGACACTTTTGAAAATACTATCTCTAAACTCTGAAGTCTTCCAGAATTATTTCCATAGCACAAAGTGTTCTGTAATGCCTACATAAAGTATAGTTCTTCAGGCTCTCACAGTCACTAACAATGGGGAGGATAGTCTTTAAGTGCATGATAGACAACTCAAGACAACTACAATATGGTGCCTGTATTGAATACAACCAGTGGGGGAGATTCTGTATTAGTTCCTTCTTGCTTCTATGGCATAGCTGACTTTAAGCCACTTTTGCACCTACAAAAGTTTGGGCTCTGCCAGGGGCTTGCCCTAATTTACAAGAGCAGCTGGCAGTCTGACTTAGTTCCCCACATATCCTCATGCACTGCTCTGCCACCAGAAGAGCCATTGTGTAGCATTATCTGGCCACACTCCTGCTGCTCACAGTATGCCTCCTTTCCTCAGTAGCAAGTCCTCTAGGACATGGAATGAGCAGGCTGCAATCAGGGCCAGCCAAAGTTTCAGTAGGGAGCCCCTTTATACTAAAACTATTCCCCAGGGAGTGGGGGAGAATTTCAGTCTATTTGAAGTTGCACAAAAATGGAGAATCTGACTCAATAACTCAGTTTCCAATACATGAACACTTCTTCACTGACACATTTGGGTTTTCCATCATGGCAATATTCTCCCCTAAAATAGATGCTAATCATATTTGTCTAGACACTATTGCCTGCCTCTGGGCTGATGTAGGAGGGAAATAAAAAATGGCTCAAATAAGATGTACGCTCCATTGCATTCATAATATCTCAATTTTTTTTTCAACTCACCTTGTTGCTGATAGCAGTGTTTCTACTACTGCTGTGAGGCATCACTGTGACTATTACTGTTGCCTTAGTCTCTTTTATACTCTGGGATATGATCCAGAAAAAAACATTTTGTTTTATGAAATGTACTAGGTCAGCCTGCACAAAGAAGTTGTGGAGAAAGAGAAGAAGGCTAACAAGCACTATACTTTTTTTTTTATCTTCTTTGCCATGTAATTCATTAATACTGGAGTCAGCTAATGCATCCAGCTTCCTTGAAACTTAGGCCAAAAAGTTGTAGTATGGGCCCTTAGATTTAGTTACCTATTAGGGCTGGGGGTGGCATTGTGATTACCATATTGTCTAACAACAAAATTTTCCATTCATAAAAAATTCGGGTGCACTTCAGCAGACACAAAGACAATCACTTCACAGATAGTACATTATATTTGTTGGAATAACAAAATCAGATGTTCTATAAAGATTTTTTTTATATTGCAATGCAGGCTTAGTAGGATATTGTGACTTCATGAAACTACTGACTAAATATTCTAGGTAATTGATAGTGACTTGGTAGTGTGACGCTATTGTTTTTTGCCCACGTTTCTCATACTACATCATCATCTTTTCCCACAGACTCTTCCAGCAAACTTCCAAATTCAAATCTCATTTTAATCACTACAACACAAGAGACCACCATTTCTAGGTAACTACCTGCCATAAAAGACATCCCATTCATCACAAAATGTATTAATTACATTCTTTATCTACTTGTATCAGTAGCTTCTTTTTGCTAAGTAGTCAATTTTTATTGTTCCCTTCAATAGTTTCATCTCCTAGTTTTTTCTGCTAGCAATATCATTATTTACCAGATTCTAAGCTCTCTTCCTCAGAGGCAATATGCATTTGCAAATCCTAATCTACCCTTCTTTGAAACACAGTGAAATATTAGTTGGGACAGAAGTAGATAGGTATATGTGCCAAGGAAATCAGCACTTCTCTGAATAAACACACCTGAAAATTATTTAGTTCTTTCTAATAGTATAACAAGTCTGTGGACCAAATTCTCTTCTTAATTAAATTGGTGTAAATTAGGAGTAATTTTATCTGCATTAATGGAGTTTCATCATTGGGGAACCAAGGCAAATGAGATCAGGAACAGGCTCTTTGTATTGTACGAGGTTGTGTAATGGATGAGAATAGACAAACACAGAATGATGTGTGTTATTTATATACTTTTTGACTGAGCATGCTATGACATGGAGGGAGAGGGGGGGACAACAGAGTCCCAGGCAGAGGGGGAGGAGAGAGGGCAGGGTTTGCAATTTGTCCCTGAAAGAAAAGGGGGTTGGAGGGTGGCACACAGTGAGATTGTGGTAAGGATGCATTTCTCCCAGCCCCCTGGTGTATGCAAGAGCACAGCCTACAGAAGCAACAAAGTGTGCAAACCTCTCGTTAATTAGATAACAGTCAGTGCTGACACTATCCTGTACTTCAATGTGTGTTGTTTTGGTGGGGTTTACCCCAATGACATGGGCAAATTTGGCCACACAGCAGTAGGAGTAGTAGAAACAACACCTTGTTCATCTACTTCAGTTTCAGCAAATAGAAGAGCTGCAGAGCTGAAGAAAGTGGAACCCACAGTAGAGTATATGGCCATCTGTAGAACTGCACTCTTTTTTTGTATTCTACCCTCATGATAGTCCATCTGTACCCCAGCCTCGAGGAAGGCTTTACAGTAGCTGTTATGGACACAGGTCATTTTTATCACTCGTTTTAAAAAAAAGGTATCTGAAAATGTCTGCAGTTCTTTACCCCTTGTAAGGAAAAACTGCAACTGTTAATTTATGTGTTACACTGGCACTAAAAGATTGTGTTCTGAAAGACAATGAAGCTCTTCATTTCAGGGAATAGTCCTTAATGAATTTTCTGTATACTCAGGTATGTAACCATGCAATAAGTGTTTAAATCTATTTAAAAGTAAGCGGAAAAGGGCATATTTTGTTTAGTGATGCATCATGCCTTGTCAAATTGGCCAGACTATTTGTGACAATCTAAAAGTCTGGCCCATATCCTGCTCTCTGTTAGGGTAGCCACCACTCCTCAGACAACTTGGTAAGAAAGGCTGGGAATACCTTACATGACAGTGACCCTGGGCTGCTGAAACATTGCTCGGGAGCCACCCTGGCAATAACCCCAGAATCTGGAGAGCATTCCTTGGCAGAAGCTCAGTTTCTCTGAGAAAAAAAAACTTAAAAGTTCTCTACAGTGAAAATGGACTGCCTGCTTTGAAAGCTCATCACTGAGACTTCAATGCTTTGCAAGTAATGAAAATCACCTGAAAACCACCAAATCACCACTAAAATAAAAGATCTAATGCAGATTTATTTTCAGTGACCAAATCTCTTTCTTGATTAATGTTACATGTCAAAGTCATCAGGGAATTGTTATTGCTAGTACTAGTACAATCTTGAAACTGTACTATACCAAGAGACTGATCCTTCATACTCATCTTTACAAGAGTATATCCATTCGGCTTCAGTGCAACTGCTGATGTATGCAGATCAGGTCAAAAGTGTATCTGTAGACTCCATTTTGATTCTTCAGGGAAAAATAAATTACCATATTAAACTGTGATAGATGCTTTTCTTTGTTCTCGCCCAGATAGCCCAAAGTAATTCAAATGTCAATTAATTCTACTAAAAAGTAATAAAAATTGAGTAACATGTTTTAGGTGTTTCAGTCTTATACATGGAACTCACACAATGGCTTTACGTTTACATCTGCAAGACAAGAACTATTTCTTCAAAAATATGCTAAAGCATATCAGATTTGCTGCACATCATTTGGCTCAGAATGGGGATTCAAAAAACGTATGTGATTACTTTTCAGAGAGCCCTAGAGAAGTGTTCTACAAAGGGTAGATCATGGAAGCATGATAGTGCAAATTTATTACTGTCATACTAGACTAGTCCTCAGTCTACCAGCACAAAGATATCTGGGGAGATGTTTTTGAAAAGAGAGCTCTATATGAGAGTTTCATTAGGAGTAGATAACTTTATAGAGCTGGGTAAAGGGCAAATTAAATAGCAAGAGAAAGGTGAAAGTGTTAGGAGGTGACTTTCTAAGATACCAAATGTTTGGAGAAAAGTTTACGAGGAAGAAAACATTATTCTAATAAAAAAAGCTCAAAACTGAGTTATTTATGCTAGATGGGAGCCATGCCTGGGAGAAAGTCCGGATTGGTGGCGTATAACTGATAAACTGATCAATATGGAAGGATGCGATCACTGCAATTATACAAGACTGTGTGTTGGAACCAATTGTATTTAATATTTATACATATGATTTTGAAACTAATATCAGTTATTGAATGTCAAAATTCAATGAGGACACAGACTGGAAGGGCAGAAGAATTATTATAGAGGATCTACATAGCCTGAGGAAAGGAGCAAAACTGTGACAAATTGAATTTAATATCTCAGAATGACACTTAATGGAGTAGAACTACAGGAAACAAACGAAGAAAGAGACCTAAGGGTACCAGTGAATGACACAAATAAGGAGGAGGCTAAGTATGAGACTAGAATTAGGCATGCTTATAAAGGACTAAGTTGTAAATGGAAAGATTATATTTTAATTAATAATTATTCCATCATGTACATTACTAGCTAGGCACTAATTACTTTTATTATTATTAGATTTTCATTCAAATGTTTATTGGAGTACAGGCTTGGTTGTCAAGGTAAGTAGTTGAAATGAGAGTATCAAATAGAATTTAATATGGAATGGATGAGCACATGGATTCTCTCAGCATTTCTTTCCATGGTAATTTCCTTCATTTCCTAGAGGAAGATTAGATAGGTAGAAGTGTGTGGTTTTTTTTAAAGTGTTTGGGTCAATATCCTACCTGTTGCAAATAAAGTGTAAAAAGCCAAATACATCAATCTCAGACTAGAAAATTGCATCTATATTAATAGCACTTACTATATAAGGTGATGATAGTTAGGTGATACATTTCAAAGTTGCATGATAAAATGCATTTATCATGCGCCTTTGACTACTTCACTTGCATTCTGCTCAACAGTCCATCTCCCCCAGGAACTTCTTCCAACATTCCAAACTTCTCAGAAGCTTCAAAAAGTTGTCATTTTCCAAAAAGAAAATAATTAAAAAAAAAGAAACAAAAAACAGCCAACTAAATGTTTCCTTGTTTTTCCCAAATATTGTATTTCTTCCCAAAGCACAAAACCAGAGAGACAAGATGGCAAATATGTAGTTTAGCATCTCATGACAATGATTAGATATGGGAACATTATGTCTTTAGAAAGCCCTGAATCCCATAGGGTCAAGCACTAGTTCCTAGCCCCGAAGGGATTAGTTATTGGACCTTAAAACAAAAATATTAATATGACTATCAAAACAATTTCAGCTAATTTGTATATGTTTCTAAAATGTATTATTTTTGATTTTGCTCACTCTGCAGTTACCTTCTAAACTTGACTGGTCAAATAACTTAACCTCAAACTAATTAATGTAGTTCACAGTCTTTTGGGGGATAATATGTGAACAGAAAAGAAGTTAAATTTGTCCAGTGGTCTAGAAATAATTCCCTCAGCTCATCTCAAGAAGATCTGAAATGTTTGGATATTTCCCTTTGAAATAAGCTGCATTTATACAAAGTCCCTCCACTTCTCTCTCATGGTTACCCTAAATCATGAAGGGGAAAAGAACAACAAGAAGAAAAACTAAAGAGAATTTATTTTGGAAATGTTAAGTTTTATTGTACAGTGAGCCTATTCTGTATTCAACACAGTGATGCTTCTTGAGTGCACTTTTTTATATTATTCTCTATTTTATTGGCTCTCTACACTATTGAATCTGATAAGTTCTCTCTCTACTGATCTTTTCTGTGTAAGTTGTGTTTCTTTAAAACTAAAATATATTGTTAAAAAATCCCCAAAATTTGAATTATCTGCTTCATGGTCAAGAGAAAATTAAAGAAACTTTGGCAGAATTTCTTTTAAACTATTTCATAACATAAAGTCTTGTGAACAGTTTAGAAGGTTGATTTTCTCCTTAGATATATTTTATATGCGGTCCCTGGCATTTAGGGCAAGAAGGAACTTCTGCAGCTCTGCTTTGAGCAGTGAAAGAAATTTTGGGATGAAAGCATGTTGTAAGAATGCAAAATTGGGATGGGAGTGATAGTCATATTTTGCTGTTATTCCCTTGCACAAATTGCAGGTACTATGTTTCCAATGTAATCTCTTTTAAAGACAGAAATAGAAGAAAAGGATGACTCCTTCTAGAATCAAAAGGGAAAAAAATCAATATCAAGTTCTTATGCAGTCTTTTGAAAAGACAAGTTTGCATTTAAATGCTACTGATAGCCATTTCTTTAACATTAGTTTTGAAAGAAACCATTAATTTCCTGGAGGGTTAAAATGGTATAAATGTTTCAGAGGCAGAGTTCTAAGAAGCTTTTACTTAAACCAGTTACGCAATACAGACTTCTGCCGGCATAGTGACATTAGCCATCACAGTGTGTGGATGCTGTTAGACCAGCACAATTCCTTTTTTTTTGGCAAGGTGTTTTGTCTTGTTTAGGGAGGCTGGAATAATCTATACTGTCAAAAGCATAGATTTTGGCTGCATCCACATAAGAGCACTTTGATCATTTAGCTATACTGGTATTCCATACCAGCAAAGTGCTCCTAGTGTAGATCTGACCTTAGGCTAAGATAATTTAATGTAACTTTGATTTAAGGCTTCCAAGCACAGGAAAGTGAACACTGCCAAGCATGTTCCACATGCATGCAATCAGAAGTGTGAATGCAGTGTGGGTAAACACACCTGCTAGATTTACCTGTAGTAGCACAGCTAAAAATAACTCTGCACTATGGCTTCCACCCTTTGCACTTAACTGAAACAACTTTTGCCAAAGTCTCTAATGACCTTGTCTTAGCCAAATCTCAGAATTAGTACTCCATCCTCCTCCTCATTGCCTGCAAGCCATCAGCCATGCTCTTTTCCTTCAAATTTTGTCCTCCCTTGGCTTATGGGATTTTTTTCCTCTCCTGTTTCTCCTCCTATCTTTCAAGTTGCTCTTTTAGCATGTCCTTCAGAGGAGCCTCTTTATCCCCACTTTACTCCAGACCTGGGCCTCCTGCTGTCCAAATTAAATCATGTCTGACACCTTCTTCTGGATGTCTAGCTGGCAGCTCAAAGTTAACATGGTTAAAACAGAGCTCCTTATCTTCCTCCCCAAGGTTTTCCCTCTACTTTCTTTGTTGATCACTGTGGACAATACACCATCCTGTCCAGCACTAAGACACATAACCTGGGCATCATGTGTGATCTGAACCTCTCTAAATCCTTACATCCAGTTTATGTCTAAATCTTGCCAATTCTGTCTGCATAACATCTCTAAGATATGGCCTTTTTCTATCCACCCCACAGCTAAAACTCTTGTCCAAGCTGTCATCTCATGTTTTGATTATGCCAACAGCTTTTTCTCTCCCCTCAACAAATGCTGTCTTGTCCAGCTCACATCCATTCAGAATGTTGCTGTAAAGTTAACTTTTCTAGTCTGTCACTTTGACCAGGTCACTTCTCTCTTTGCTCCCTCTTCCACTGCCCTCTTCTCTATAGCATCAAACACAAGCTGTTTGTCTTCACTTAGATTCATAGATTCATAGATACTAAGGTCAGAAGGGACCATTCTGATCATCTAGTCTGACCTCCTGCACAGTGCAGGCCACAGAATCTCACCCACCCACTCCTATGAAAAACCTCACCCATGTCTGAGCTATTGAAGTCCTTAAATCATGGTTTAAAGACTTCAAGGAGCAGAGAAGCCTCCCTCAAGTCAACCATGCCCCATGCTACAGAGGAAGGCGAAAAACCTCCAGGGCCTCTCCAATCTGCCCTGGAGGAAAATTCCTTCCCAACCCCAAATATGGCAATCAGCTAAACCCTGAGCATATGGGCAAGATTCACCAGCCAGATACTACAGAAAATTCTTTCCTGCCCCCACTGCTTCCCTTGGAAGGCTATTCCAAAACTTCACTCCTCTGATGGTTAAAAACCTTCGTCTGATTTCAAGTCTAAACTTCCTGGTGGCCAGTTTATACCCATTTCTTCTTGTGTCCACATTGGTGCTGAGTTTAAATAATTCCTCTCCCTCTCCTGTATTTATCCCTCTGATATATTTATAGAGAGCAATCATATCTCCCCTCAACCTTCTTTTAGTTAGGCTAAACAAGCCAAGCTCCTTAAGTCTCCTTTCATAAGACAAGTTTTCCATTCCTCGGATCATCCTAGTAGCCCTTCTCTGTACCTGCTCCAGCTTGAATGCATCCTTTTTAAACATGGGAGACCAGAACTGCACACAGTATTCTAGGTGAGGTCTCACCAGTGCCTTGTATAACGGTACTAAAACCTCCTTATCCCTACTGGAAATGCCTCTCCTGATGCATCCCAAAACCGCATTAGCTTTTTTCACAGCCATATCACATTGGCAGCTCATAGTCATCCTATGATCACCCAATACTCCAAGGACCTTCTCCTCTTCCGTTACTTCTAATTGATGCGTCCCCAATTTATAACTAAAATTCTTGTTATTAATCCCTAAATGCATAACCTTACACTTCTCACTATTAAATTTCATCCTATTACTATTACTCCAGTTTACAAGGTCCTCCTGTATAATATCCCGATCCTTCTCCGAATTGGCAATACCTCCCAGCTTTGTACCATCTGCAAACTTTATTAGCACACTCCCACTTTTTGTGCCAAGGTCAGTAATAAAAAGATTAAATAAGATTGGTCCCAAAACTGATCCCTGAGGAACTCCACTGGTAACCTCCCTCCAACCTGACAGTTCGCCTTTCAATAGGACCCGTTGCAGTCTCCCCTTTAACCAATTCCTTATCCACCTTTTGATGTTCATATTGATCCCCATCTTCTCCAATTTAACTAATAATTCCCCATGTGGCACAGTATCAAATGCCTTACTGAAATCTAGGTAAATTAGATCCACTGAATTTCCTCTATCTAAAAAATCTGTTACTTTTTCAAAAAAGGAGATTAGGTTGGTTTGGCACGATCTACCTTTTGTAAAACCATGTTGTATTTTGTCCCATTTACCATTGACTTCAATGTCCTTAACTAATTTCTCCTTCAAAATTTTTTCCAGGACCTTGCATACTACAGATGTCAAACTAACTGGCCTGTAGTTACCCAGATCACTTTTTTTTCCTTTCTTAAAAATAGGAACTATATTAGCAATTCTCCAATCATTCGGTACTACTCCCGAGTTTACAGATTCATTAACAATTCTTGCTAATGGGCTTGCAATTTCAGGTGCCAATTCCTTTAATATTCTTGGATGAAGATTATCTGGGCCCCCCAATTTAGTCCCATTAAGCTGTTTCAGTTTCGCTTCTACCTCAGATATGGTAATATCTACCTCCATATCCTCATTCCCATTTGTCATGCTACCATTATCCCTAAGATCCTCTTTAGCCTTATTAAAGACTGAGGCAAAGTATTTGTTTAGATATTGGGCCATGCCTAGATTATCTTTAATCTCCACTCCATCCTCAGTGTTTAGCAGCCCCACTTCTTCTTTCTTAGTTTTCTTCTTATTTATATGGCTATAGAACCTTTTACTATTGGTTTTAATTCCCTTTGCAAGGTCCAAATCTACTCGACTTTTAGCCCGTCTCACTTTATCCCTACATGTTCTGACCTCAATTAGGTAGCTTTCCTTGCTGATCCCTCCCATCTTCCACTCCCTGTATGCTTTCTGCTTCTTCTTAATCACCTCTCTAAAATGCTTGCTCATCCAGCTTGGTCTACAACTCCTTCCTATGAATTTTTTCCCCTTTCTTGGGATAAAGGCTTCCGATAGCTTCTGCAGCTTTGATTTAAAGTAATCCCAGGCCTCCTCTACCTTTAGATCCATAAATTCTTCAGTCCAATCAAGTTCCCTAACTAATTTCCTTAATTTTTGAAAGTCAGCCCTTTTGAAATCAAAAACCTTAGTTGCAGATTTATTTTTGTTAATCCTTCCATTTAGTTTGAACTGAATTAGCTCATGATCACTTGAGCCAAGATTATCCCCTACAACCATTTCTTCTATGAGGTCCTCACTACTCACCAAAATTAAATCTAAAATGGCATCCCCTCTAGTCGGTTCAGCAACTACTTGATGAAGGAATCCATCAGCTATCGCATCTAGGAAAATCTGAGCCCTATTATGATTACTAGCACTGGTCCTCCTGTCTATATCTGGGAAGTTAAAGTCTCCCATGGTCACGCAGTTTCCATTAGTATTTACTTTATTAAAGACATTAAAAAGGGCTCTATCCATATCCAAATTAGATCCCGGAGGTCTATAGCACACCCCAAGCACTATCGTAGGAGAGGCTTTACTAGTTATCTTCCCCAATGTAATTTTTGCCCACACGGACTCTGTCTTATCCATTGCATCGCTTCTTATTTCTTTACATTCTACGTCATCATTGATATACAATGCTACTCCACCACCTTTACCTTTGTTTCTGTCTTTCCTAAACAGCACATACCCTTCAATACCTGTAATCCAGTCATGACTACTATTCCACCATGTTTTTGATGCATCCGATGAATGCATCCGATGAAGTGAGCTGTAGCTCACGAAAGCTTATGCTCTAATAAATTTGTTAGTCTCTAAGGTGCCACAAGTACTCCTTTTCTTTTTGCGAATACAGACTAACACGGCTGCTACTCTGAAACCATGTTTTTGTTATCCCTATAATATCTGGTTTCACTTCCTGCACCAGTAGCTCTAGTTCCTCCATTTTGTTACCTAGGCTCCTCGCATTGGTGTATAAACATCTTAATTTTTGCTGTTTGGCCTCGCTCACATTTTGTACCCTATTAGGCACAGTCATTCTACAGCCAGTATAACCTATTAGACTAGTATCCACACCGCCCTCGCTCCTTATATACATTCTCCTACCCACGGCTATATCCTTTCTTACTTCGTCTTCTTCCCTCTCAATGCTAAAATCTTGCGTGGAGATTTCCTGGACATCTCCCATCCATCTCCCCCTAATTCCTAGTTTAAAGCTCTCTTTATCAGTTGTGCCAGCCTCGATCCTAGAAGTCTATTTCCTTCCCTACTCAGATGAAGTCCATCCCGAGAGAACTGTCCTCTGTCCGTGAATGCCTCCCAGTGGCCATACATCCCAAAGCCCTCCTTATAGCACCACTGCCTAAGCCATCTGTTGACAGTCATAATCTTGTCACACCTTTGTTGCCCTTCTCTAGGAACAGGAAGGATCCCGCTAAAGATCACCTGAGCCTCAATTTCCTTAAGCGTCTTCCCCAGCCTAGCATAGTCTCCCCTAATACTTTCCAGCGAGAATCTAGCCGTATCATTTGTTCCCACATGAAGGATAATTAGGGGATTCTTTCCCGCTCCCTTTAGGATCCTTTTCAACCTCAGCTCTACATCCCGTATCTTAGCACCCGGAAGACAGCACACCCTTCTATTCTCTGGATCAGCTCTAGTTACAGGCCTGTCTATTCTTCTCAATAAAGAGTCCCCGATCACATAGACCTGCCTTTTCCTGGTGACTGTGCTATTCTCCAGTCTCTCCCCTGTTCCCTCTGGCTGCAAGTTCTTTCCATTCCTATTTTCCCTTATAATCTTCTTCAACTCATCCTGTATCCTCCTGGGGCTCATATTTGGTCTAGTCTCCCTTGACTCTTCCGCTTTTCCTATAGGACTAGCCTCTCTTCTATTCTTCCTTACCCTTCCACCTTCAACAAGTACCTGCTGAGCCCCTTCTTCATTTTCCAACTCTGCAAACCTGTTCCTAAGCTCTATTTCTCCTTCACTAGCCCGTCTTTTCCTCTGCCTGGTTCTTTGAGTCACATGTTTCCACTGACCACTTTCCTCACCCAGTCTCCCCTCAAAATTCCCCAGCCCTGTTTCAATCTGTGAGTCTGAGCTTTTCCCTTCAGATACCTCATATCTTTGCTCCATTATCTGCTCAAACCCCTTCCTAAACTCAACCAGACTTTCCACCTGCATCTCCAAACCTCGGATCTTTTCCTCCATCAGCTCTATCAGACAACATTTCATGCAGAAAAAACTCTCACCGGTTCCCCCCTCCAGGATCATGTACATATCACAGCTTCCACATCCAGTCATCCTCAATGTGTCTTCCACTACAGGAGTCACTCCCACAGCTGCCTCCATATCTGTCATCGCCTTCCCACCTAAATCCTGTTAATCTGGGAAACACAGGACACCAAAAAGATCACCCCCCCAGCAAAAGCAAACCCCAAACAAACACCACAATACAAACTCCCCTGTTTAGAGCTCTGTTTGCTAGCTCCTGTGCCGCTGCAGCTGTCTGTGCCACTGCACGACTGGCTGGCTACCTTTATAGGACCCCTAGTCAGAAGCCCCACCCCCTAAGCAGGGCTCTCAGCACAAAGCCCCACCCCCTAATCAGGGCTCAGCTGCTCTCTCAGCACAAAGCCCCTACACACACACAAATACTAAAAATACAAAACCAAGTACAACTACCTTCTCCTCCAACACAACTCCCACTCAAACTCCCCTGTTTAGAGCTCTGTTTGCTAGCTCCACTTCCAATGCCTTTCATGGACTATCCTACCTATTATCTTTCATTCGCTATCAAGATGCCTCCAATCAACCCATGATGCCAGCCTCCATCATCCATTTGTTAAATTTTCAAACAAGCTTTTCCCCATACTGCTCCACAGATTTGGGAGTTTGTTTCCTATAAATATCCACAAAGCTACCTCATTATCCTTCTCAAAACCCTCTTTTAAACTTCCCCATGAAACCTACAAAAAAACTTGACAACAGCTAGCCACCAGTGTGCTAAGACTATTACTTATCATGATGACCAGTAATGTCTCATTGTTTCCCTGTTAACTCCGATCTGTCTGTACCCATCTGTTGTCTCTAGTTATATACTTAGATTGTAAACTGCCTGGGGCAGGGACAATAATTTTGTTCTGGTTTGTCCAGTGCCCAGCATAAGGGTCCTGGTCCATGGCGGGGGCTCCTAGGTGCTACAATAATACAAATAGCTAATAAATACCATTTGCACGTTAATGCTATCTTCACAAGGAAAACCTTGTTTGTCAGCAAATAGCTCAAAAAAACAAAGAAAACAAAATGAGATGTGTCAAAACAGAACAAGAAGCAAAAGTTCCTAACAGTAATTCTCTAATTCCCCTCCCCAATCTTCTCAAATGCACGCAACCTCCCCAATCCCTAATTTCAGTCTTACATACATACCCAACAAAAAAGAATGCATTGCTGTAACGCAGACAGTTCAGGAGCACAATTTAGGTGTATCAGAGATTACCCATTTAGTGACTGGTTATGCCATTTTTAGGAATGACATATTAGAATGAATAAAGTCACCTCTCAATGTCAGCAGCAGAGCACAAATCTGAATCTTGAAAGTAGAGTAGTCTCTGTACGTAGGCGTGTGCACGCACGTGCACACATATAATTGAGTGCAACAGTGACATAGCTCAGCTCTTTAACTCATCATAAGAGTATGAATCAGAAACAAAGGGCTTTGATTGAATGCCAAGCAACAGCAAGCTTCACTTCTAAGACTTCATGTTGTGCTGCTGTCAGAAGTGGCAGAGGAAAATGTGAAAGTCCCAGAACCAAACCGTAGATGCTAAGCAGCTGTATGATCCATCACTTTCAAAATCTTTTCCGCTTAGGCTCCATCATAAGCTTAATCCCTTTGATTTATGACCCACAATAAAATTCCCACAAAGAGTCTGACCTGAATCAAGAGAGAGGGTCCTCTCTAAAGAATGTAATTGTTCTTTTACATGACCACTAAGAGATCGTAGCTAACGAGTGTCTCCCCTTCTCACTGAAAAGTCCACAATACCTAGTTTAGGAACTGTATATCCAGTCTTGGTTCACCCTGACTCTCTAGCTGTGAGACTGATTGGCACAGCCTGTGCTGTGTAGTATCGCCATGCAGTCCTGGCCTGGACTTCGCATTCATAGAATAAACGGATGAAAGCGTTTAAAGGAACCACTTGTGTAATGGGGCTAGGGCTGTCTGTGGAACAAGTCTGCCACTTTGTTTACCCTTTAGAAGAAATTCTCTTTTTATATCTTGGAAAATGGCAGAAAAAAGTCATGGCTTCTTTGTGAGGGCAAGAATTAACCCTCCAGAATGAAAGTAGAGGTACTCAGCTACCGCCATCTTTAAGCTGTATCATGTACAGCCATCTAAAGAATGCTTTCACATGCATTTACTGTGCTGCCATCTCCAGTCCAAAATGAAGGGAAGCAAAAGCATAGTAATTGTCTGAAATGAGTCAGAAAATCAAGGAAGGAGGGAATGAGAGGGGAGACTATGAAGCATACAGCCCCTTGTCCTGAACCACTGGTAATCCTGTCTGCATGAACACCGCACATCGGTGTCTTTGTACAATATTAGATAGAGTAGTTTCAGGGTGGGACAGAGCCAGAAACCAGTGACTGTGGATGTCATGTTTGCCTCAGAACGTGCAGATTGTATACCTCAAAACTACTTTGAAATTAATACCACTAAAATCTTACTTCTATACCCCAGGGGGAAGCAGTATAGAGTGAGGACAGACACTGACAGAATTAGCATTGACAGACAGACCAGGAGGCCAAATAGTCAATGACAGTGCATAATTGGGCAGACATTGCATGTAATTAGGGCTGTAACTTGGGTTTGCCAGGATAGTACAATCCTCTCTGCAAACACACTGGCAACTAAATCCTCCCCTGGAAGGGAAACATGTTGAGTTACAGCATAACTTCTCAAGGTATTCAATGGAAGGGTCTAGTTTAGTCACATAACTATTGCTAAAGATATTTAGGGAAACCAGTGCACTGTGCATAGTATTTCATCACATTGTTTTGCTTTTAAAAAGAAAGCAAAACCAAACTCTTTTCCCTAATTAATATATATGCATCCTATGGAAATACAGTAGAAAAATGCCATGCGAATGAAGTCAGATGGGAATTTTTTAGCAGCTCGTGTTGACTCTTGTTTAAAAATTCTTGCACCAAGGCTACTTTGAATTAATGTTAAAAGATAACAACAAAACTGACCATGTGGCCTGCAACAGGAACAATCTGTTGTTGGGAAAATATTGTCTAATTTTGGTCTGGTTTATGAAGTTGTCATTATAGGGTGACAGAGACTTTTACAGCTTTAAGTTGCAAATGTTTAAAAATAAATTTGCTTCCTTTTAATTGCTTCCTTTTAATTAAGTTACTAAATGTTGTTCTTTTGTCATTTGGTGTGATTTCTCGTAGTGGCTTCACCTTGTACCTAACCCTGTTTCAAGTGAAAATGTACTAAAATATATGCTAAATATGAAGCATAAACCCAGACTCAAACCAATCTTCTCATGCACAGATTTTTAGCATACAATCACACTAGTTATTTGTGGCTGAAATGGATACTCGTGGGTAGTTAATAGTATTTAGCACTTGCAGAATGCTTTTTATCCATAGATTTCACAGCATTTGAAAGAGTGGGTAAACAACATTATCCTTTTTTACAGAGAGAGAAATTGAGTTTAAGTGCATGACCCTCAGTGTCAGAGCAAGTCAATTTCAAAGCCAAGAGTAGAATCTAGATTATTTAAATCCTAGTCTATCACCAAGGGCACTGACTGGGAAAGTGTTAAATATTATCAAAAAGAAAAGGAGTACTGGTGACACCTTAGAGACTAACAAATTTATTTGAGCATAAGCTTTCGTGAGATACAGCTCATTTCATCGGATGCATTCAGTGGAAAATACAGTGGGGAGATTTATATACATAGAGAACATGAAACAATGGGTGTTACCATACACACTGTAACCAGAGTGATCACTTAAGGTGAGCTATTACCAGCAGGAGAGTGGGGGAGGGGGGACCTTTTGTAGTGTTAATTAAGGTGGGCCATTTCCAGCAGTTGACAAGAATGTCTGAGGAACAGTGGGGGAGGGGGGAGAAATAACATGGGGAAATAGTTTTACTTTGTGTAATGACCCATCCACTCCCAGTCTCTATTCAAGCCTAAATTAATTGTATCCAGATTGCAAATTAATTAAGTTTTTTTTGCCCCTCTGCCATGTACATTGGTCAAACTGGACAGTCTCTACATAAAAGAATAAATGGACACAAATCAGACGTCAAGAATTATAACATTCAAAAACCAATTGGAGAACACTTCAATCTCTCTGGTCACTCGATTACAGACCTAAAAGTGGCAATACTTCAACAAAAAAACTTCAAAAACAGACTCCAACGAGAGACTGCTGAATTGGAATTAATTTGCAAACTGGATACAATTAACTTAGGCTTGAATAGAGACTGGGAATGGATGGGTCATTACACAAAGTAAAACTATTTCCCCATGTTATTTCTCCCCCCAACCCCACCATTCCTCAGACGTTCTTGTCAACTGCTGGAAATGGCCCACCTTGATTATCACTACAAAAGGTTTTTTTTCTCTCTTGCTCGTAATAGCTCACCTTAAGTGATCACTCTGGTTACAGTGTGTATGGTAACACCCATTGTTTCATGTTTTCTATGTATATAAATCGCCCCACTGTATTTTCCTCTGAATGCATCCGATGAAGTGAGCTGTAGCTCATGAAAGCTTATGCTCAAATAAATTTGTTAGTCTCTAAGGTGCCACAAGTACTTCTCTTTTTGTGAATACAGACTAACACGGCTGCTACTCTGAAACTGTTAAATATTATATTATCCATGATTTATCTGGATCTCAACAATATTTTATATTTTTTTAAATATATATTTCTAATCCTCATAGATTGTGAAGATAGTCTTGAAAATGTGAATTGAATGTAAACCAATGCAGTCCTCCTCCTGAACAAAAATGCTCTGAGGTGTCACCTGCCTCATATATCTCAATAGGTTATTAAGTATGAGACCTACAAATGCCAGTTTAAATGTCACAAATACCAACTCTTCCACTGCTGACTATTTTAACAAAAAGTCCAACAAATGTGCTTAGCCCATAACCCAAACTTTCTTCCATGGCTCCCCAGGTGGGAAATTCAATGGAAGAATAAATAACACCAGGATTACTGGCCGAGTGCATTATTAATTTTCATATATCATTCATTACAAAATCTCCCTTTTTTAATAAGAAGGAAGCTGCTGCAGAATTTCCAACAGAGGAACCAAAGCACTGCAGAATCCAGAGGGCTTCCTGTAGAATGTGGGCTCAGCTTGTAGATCCACTGGGCCTTGATTAAAGCTATGAACTTGTAAAACTATTTGTAAACTCTAAGTCTGTGAAGACTTTGTGGATGCAAATGAAGGAGCCTGGGTATACGAATAAAAAACTGGGAGAGTGTTCATGAGAGTTCAGCAAGCAATACAGAGTCACTTCTGTTTTTAGAAGCAATGCTTGTAACCATCAAAAAGAGTAACGTATAGGCCTCCATTTTTAAAATATAGTTATTTTGTATTTTGGCTCTCTTCTTGTGTCTCTTATTCATTTTCAGTTGCCCCTCTGCTATGCTTCAGCATCCTTTCACAAATACAAGTAATTTCGATTTCAAAGCACTGAAAGATTCATTTGTGTGGAGAAACAGCAAAATATGACACCTAAACCTGTATATCATCCTCATCCCCAATACGCACACTACATTGATACAGAAGGTTGTCGACTTGCTAATCAGTAAGCCAATACCTATATAACATGAAATAAATGAAAGAAAACATCCAGAGCTGGATGAAATTTTTTGAATGAAACCTTCTTTTTTGGGCAAGGTAAATGGTGGGGCTATAGGGCTGACCTCACTGAGTTTACCTCCAGGTAAAACTAAAGTACCCTGTCTTCACTGTGGTTTTGTCTTGGGATAGCTCATGCATGCCAGGTACCCGGAGGTAAAAAAAAATAAAAAATGCACCTTTTTTAGATAAGGCTTTAAATTGTATGGTCTGGCTTCACAAGATTGGGAGTTATCATACAGGAACACAGCCGCAGGAAAAATAGCAAGGATGCACGGAAATTTTAGGTGGAAGCAAACCAAACGTCTGTCTTTCTGTCTATCATAGATATTTCAAAGATGCCCTATCATTGTACAGAATTAAGAAATATCAGTCTGGACACTGTTTAGTCAGTGGTATGTAAACGTGATATATATATATACTGAGATTTTTGGACTTTTAATCTAATATTTTGCTATTTTAAGAGTTTTATTAGATTATATATTATACCTGCTTATTATTTAATATAATCATAAATACTGTTTTATAACCTCACAGAACTCATCATGATATCAGAAAATTAAGGAATTGCCATGAAGAGTTCCTAATCAGAACTGGGTTTTGATGGATGCAAAACTAATGTATTCATATTCAAACAGTGAAATTTAATTGCAGTGTTTCCCAGAGGAATTATCTTGATTTGCTTCTATTTATGATAAATAGGATACAGAAGGCTGCTGTCAATGAACTTGTACTTTGCTGAAGAGAAAGGTGAGCATCAGCAGCAGGACTTCAGGGAAATTAGACATCATAGTTGTTAATATAACTTAATGATGTGCTGTACCAATTAAAAATAATTTAACAAGCTGGCATGCCGGATATCCACTAGAAGTTCACAGGTATTTCAGCATAATAGGGGTCTGTTATCCCATTGAGGCAGAAGGTAGTTACTGTGCCCATTAACAATAATAGGAGTTAATCATGCAAATCCTCCCATTTATTTATTCGGGAGAATAGTGTAACCCTAAAAGTCCCTCAGTGCCTACTGTCAAAGGATTCCCTGCAATGTAACTGCAACTCCTGTCAAGCCTGAAAAAACTCATTACACCCAACACATTGTTGTCACGATATTTATCTATAAAGAATGAAGTTTAAGATATCAGTTGGAAACTTATATCGTACAGGTCACCATAGGTGTTGCATGATGTACAGGTGGGTGTTCATTAAAAAAGTTTTCTATGTATACTAAAAATGTGTTTAAATTCAAGTAATCAGACAGGGTTGATAAACAAGTCTTCCTCAGACAAAAGAATGTTGCTTTACCTGTCTGCCCACATATCTCTCATGAGTCAAGTACTGTGAAGCCAACACAAAGGATGCTTCCTTTGCATTTTAAGTCAACAGAAAAAGCCACTTCCCAGGAGGGTGAGAAAACAGCATGGCATCAGCTCTCTAGAGCAGGAACAGTAGGGGAGGAGAACTTTATCGGGATACACTTCAAAAGAACACAGTTCAAAGGGTTACTGGTCTATGAGAAGAAAGGGGAAAGAATCCATTTGCTATCCGTCACTTAGGGGACAAAGGGTCAGGACTCTGAATTTCATGAATGGTCAATCCCCGGCCATATGGGGTGTGTGACACTGAATGGTTGCTTCAGGTAAAAAAAGCATATCTTAGTCAAGGACTGTAGCCTGTTGATCAAGTTTTAGTCACTAGAAAGTGTGATTATACGATTATTCTTTTGTTTCTATTTTCTTTGTTTAGGATCATGTAAATCTCTGTTCTTTATTAATAAATATATTCTTTTTATTATGAATTCATGTCAGTGCTGTTTTATTACAGTGAGATGTACATCCTCTGGTGAGCCGACAGGCTGGTGTGTATTCTTTCTCTTTGGAGTGAGTGTATTGTGTGAGGTGCTGGATGCTGAGGGGATGCTTCTGGAGAGTTTGGGAACTGAAGTATACCAACTGTTAACCTGCAAGGCAAAGTCAGGACCGGCTGAGCCTGAGAATCTGTTGGACAGGCTAACAACCTGGCGTGGCAAGGAATTGTCACTCATTTTAGAAGCAGAAGATCCGTTTGCTGAGGCAGAAGGATAACAGGGTGACTTACAGTTCTGGACATCCCAAAAAAGCATCACAAATAGGTCCCAAAGTCTATTTATAGTGTTGTACTTGCTAATGGAAACCACTTCTTGGAATCTCTTAAAAACCCATAGAAACGTGCAATTTATCCCCAGAGAATTCTCCTTCCTGCCTGACAAATAAATACCTTTAACTATAATAAGTTAGGTAGGTACCAATTTCCAAAATAGCAGGCCTTTTGTGTTTGTGTGGGTGCTGTGAGGGGGAAGAATGGGATAGGAATGCTATAGCTGGGATATAACAGACTCTTGCATAAATAAAAGAACATACCACTTAAGAGATCAGCAAGAGACTCTTGATTGCTATAGTACAACAGAATTAAAAGGTGGCTGTTGCTATCCCTTAGTTTTAAAGGGGACTCATTCCACAGACAGATGCCTAGAATTACAATGCAGAACAGAGGCTCAGTGAATATAATTTTATTCAATAGCCCCTGATATGGATACTAATTTGCTTTATTTTATGACAGACATTCACAGGGTCAAGCAGTACCAAAGGCCTAGGCAAATCTTAGATGAATCTGTATCTTAATGAAAATGTTTACATAAGGGAAAAACTGACAAAAAACAACAACAACAAAAGCCCATTCTTTTGATAAGTTATTGATGTAGAAGAGAGGCTGCAAATCTTAGGTGCACACAGTTTGCTGTTCATCATCTTGAATAAATAATATATTTGTCTCCCTGACATAAGAGAAAATGTTCCCTATTATAGTATGCTTCCACTGCTGCACTTGTTATAGTTTACTTTTGATTAGGGACTGCATTTTACCATAATCCTTATGCCAGGGAATAACTGTCATAGAAATTTTTATTCATGTCTTGCCCAAAGTCGTTAAGGTGGTGAGGATGGGGAATAGAAACCAATTTTCCTTAATTCCAATGCAAGGTCTCACCTTGGAGACCTGCTGCGGATATGGGTACGGCCCGGCGCGAGATTTACACCATCTCCCCCGGATTTTCAAGGGCCAGTAAGAGCTCACGGAAGCCGCCAGAACCACGACGCTTTCCAAGGCTCGGGCCCCTGTCTTGGGGCGAACCCATTCCAGGGAGCTTAATTCCAATGCAAGACCCTGCCCAATGAACCACATGGCCCTCACTGAAATAGTGATTTATGCTGATGTTTTTCATAAATCCATAGATTTCATAGATCCATAGATTTTTTAAGGCCACAGCTGGTCATTATGATAATCTAACCTGCTGTATAACTCAGGCCATAGAACCTCATCCCATAAATCCTGTATCGAGCCCATAACCTGCAGATGAGCTAGAACATCTCTTTTAGAAAGACACCCAGTCTTTATTTAAAGACTTCAATAGAAAATCCACCTCCTCTCTAGGTAAATTGTTCCAATGGTTAGCCAACATCATTCTTTTTTAAAAAAAAAGAAAAAAAGAAAAAAAAAGGCATCATTTTAAAATTGTTAACCCAGCTAAAATATCCTTGACAATAATCTACAATCACAACTATACCAGATACTGTATATATTTATTCAAACTAGGAGGCACTTTATAATAGAAACCTAGCATGCAATCTGAAATTAGCCTTTTCCATGGAGAGAATGTTTCTTCAATGATTGGACCTGTGTATTCCTGTGATTATACCTGACAAATTCCAGATGTATATACAGTCAATACCTGCTGAAACACAGTATATTTGTATATGGCAAAATATTGCCATTGCACTTGGCACAATGAATCCTATATGACCTACTGCAATGTTGTTATATGCTCAAATCACAGGTAATTTGTTCCCATAGGGCCAAACCCCTTCTATCTAACAGTTCATGAATCTCCATTGACTTCTACGTGGTTGCACATGGTGTTGGTTAGTTCATAATGTGGCTCACAGAGTTCAGTTTACAAAAATTCTACCAACCTACTACTACCATTACATTTCCACATTACTATCATTTTCAACCAATTTTGTGGTGATGAGGGAGTTACTAACCTGAACACTTTGCAAAATCAGCAACAACAACAACAACAAAAGTGAGGAGAGATCTGAGACCTGACAATCTTTACTATAGAAATAAGGGGGTCTGAGGATATTGTAAAAAAATCTGTGGGTACCTGAAAGGTTAATAGCCTGAACTACACAATCATTCTGAACTTCACAGCATATGTACTTCAAACGTGTAAGTAGATGAACTCAGAACCTGGTGCTCTAAATGTATCACCTTTTACAACTTGAACTATAGGGCACTCTTGTTTAGGTGTTAGAAGTACAGGGCTTCTGTCACCCAACTGAACAGTTCATATTCCATCCAGTTTGCATTAGCTACATTATTTTAATATGTATTATCTATCCAGCCATGTGAAAAATTGTTTAATATCCAGCAGAGGACATAACCCACAGATGAGATTAAAAAGCTCAGGACAACATGCTGAGGCAGATGGAAGAACACTGTGTTACTGCACACATGACATTATGTATTAGGAGGCCCAACTGTAGAAACATGCAATGAGCTCTTCTGCTGTCTGAAAAAAATCATACATGCCAACTGTTTGCAGATCACTTCCCATATGCTTAGACTTCAGTTGAAATGTTTATATTTTGCTACATTGAGGTGTGATTTTCTGATGAGAGCAAGTATGTGCTGCTTAGGAAAACTGCCAGTTTTCTGTTGTAAATTATGTTGGATTTCTAGATTAGTATACACAGTATTTTGGTTTTACTCTGATACCTTACACATTTCTTCAGGTCAGACACCCCTCTCCACCAATTCTTGTGTGTGAAACCAGTTTTGTATTGCTTATTTCCATGGCAACATGTGCAATAAGAAATGTTGGTTGTGAGTAGAGTTTTGAGACACATTGTTAACAAATTGCATCAATTTTCAGTGAACAAGTCATATAACTAACATATATGGCCCAGATGTTTTGCTGTTTAGAAAGGGACCTACAAGGAACTATTTGGTATGGAAAAGATAACCATAGGAATTTGCCTGAGACAACCACATGGAAAGGTGTTGGCATATGAATTGTTCTCAGAGAATGAGCAGGTGACCAAGAATATTCCAAAATGGCAATTTCTTGCCTCCACTTCACTACCAAAGGCACTACATTTTAGCACAAAATCCTGTTCTTTGCTCACTGAGGTTCTAGTTCCTCACCTGTTGAGCACCAACAATCATCACTTTAAAAAAATCTCAGATAATTTTTAAAATGCATCTGTTTTTCCAGGGAAGAGTCAAAGTTCCAGGAAGTATAAGCCTGTCAATGTTACAACATTTCCAGTAAGTGCACCAGCTCAATATAAGCATGTTCTCTCTGCATGATCACATAGACTAGTTATTGCAAAAATGATTTGTATTTCTGTTAAGCATGTGTTTCATCGAATTGGAATTTATTGCAGGAAATAAATTGCAGTGACGTCTACAATAAATATATAATGCCTTTGCTATTCAGCAATTATCTGCAGGGAAAAAACATGTATACATTATTTTTTTCTTTGGTGTGGATTTATTGACATATTCTTGGAATTAGACAAGAGAGAATAATTTTATACAGATAGCCAGCTGAATTTGGATGACTTCATCAATGAAACATTGTCAAGTCCTTACGGGTGTACATTTTAAAGGTATTAATCATTTCAAAGGCAAAAGAAATATTAAAACAAAAAGGCTAAGAGGTAAGGTAAAGAAATAGAGCTACATTCTGCTTTCAGTTATATAGTTGTTTATAGTGTTGTAAATCCAGATTTAGGATTTATGCTAGTGTAATTGAGAGCAGAATCTTGCCAGAACAGACCAACAGAGATCTCCATTGTTTGTAGGAGGCTTTTCATATTTGACAGGGGAAAAAAAGCCTTCCGGCTACATTAGTGCCTTTTCTTTGTCTTATGAGATTCCATTCAGATTTAGTTGAAATACAAAGTGTTAAACATTGACATTCCCTTTCTCTCACTTGTGTTCCTCAAGTACATTTTGTCAGCTCTAAAATAGTAACTGAACAAACATGTATTCTAAGGTTGGGCTTATGATGATGATGCAGCAGCAAAAGACACTTTCTTGGACTACCTGGGCGCAGCCAGTGTAACTGCAGCAAGTAGTGAGAAATCACACTGGGCTGTATCTCCTGGATCTGGCATGTAGCTCCATGCCTATCTCTGGACCCAACACCCGACCTCAGAAGATCATCCTCCCTGCTCCCAGAGCATCAAATGCCAATAGAGTTTCTCCAACTTCTATGGTGCCAAAAAGTGGAACGAGCTCCTCCCCAATGACCACCCCTCAGTACAGAAAAATACAGTACCAATGGTCTATTCTTCTCTAGGATAGCAGCCAGTCTATAATGTAGCTAGTCCTGTAGCTTCATAATAGCAATCAGCGCTCAGTGTTCCTGGTTCAAACCCTGATGATTTGGTGCATGATGTGGGGAGAGTAATGGTTGCTGTACTTAATAGATTTTTTCAAAATCTTTTTTCCTTTTAAAAATAATAGGGAATTAAATATTTATTTAAAAAATTTAAAGAATGTTATTTAGGTTGCAAAGCCAAGCCCTCAGAAATTAGGCAATGACAGAATTAAGGTTGCCTGTAGAACCCTTGTGCATTATAATACAATCTTTAATTACATGATCACATACTAGTTTTTCCAATGGATCCCTGCTCATTCAGTGCACAGACTAAATGAAAAGAGGTCAGAAGTAACTGCGTGGGCAATGGTAAATAAGACAGTTGCTAACTTTATGACTAAGTACCATTCTTTTACCATGTGGTTTGGTTTTGTTTTGATTTATGTGATATATATGTGCAAAGATAGCTAGATATACTGACCACATATATGGAGATTAATGCCATAGGATAAATTATAGATCCATGTGATAAATGAATTTATCATACACCTTGGACCTTCCTTCTCTATCCTTCATCCAGTAATACATCTCCCTTTGGTCTTTTTCTGATATTCCCGCCCCCTGAACAGTTTCAAACAGACAGTTTTTTAAAAAATCAACCTCCCAGAGGAATCTTTCTTAGTTCCGCTGAAAATAGCACCTTCCTGAAACCCAGGACAGACATTTTTTAATTCCTGAGCTAGTGACAGCTTTTCTATACCTAAAAATATCACCATTCACTACCTTGCTGCACTCCAGGATTGCAACTCCAGGGAGCAATACGCCTCTGGAAAGGGGAGGTTCCTCGCTTCCTAGTGGCACCAAACCCTTGCTTCTAGCCCTGAAAGAGCCAGGGAGATCAGGTTTTCAAATGGTGACATTTTTAAGTGTAGATAAACTTTTTTTTTTTTAAGACTTTTTTATTTGGGCCCTTCCGATCTCTGGTACAGTTGAACTCATACTAGTTGAGGTATCTGGTATTACAGATGGAGGAACATGAAAAATATTCACACTGGACATTTGTATTGCTAAAACATTAATAAAGTAAAATAAAATAAAGTGTTGGGTGGTGTAAAGGTTTTATCAGCCTATGATGTGACAGGGTATACTAGACCCTCTGAGAGGCCCCTTGCTGGAGTCCTCATAGTTCTGCCACACCCCACTCCAAAAAGGGGCTGTGGAGAGGGTCCTCCAAGGTGCTGAGAGTGGCTATGCGGGACATAGCCAATCAGGGTTCAGCCGCCTAGTATAAGAAGAACTTCAGGGCCAGCAGAAGTTCAGTTTCTTGCTGGAGCTGGAAGAGCATGGGTGGTGTGTGGCTGGCTGGCTAATGGAGCTACAGAACCCCGGACAAGGCAGCACTGCCAGAAGCTGGGGAGACTGAGAAGAAGTCCTGAGCTGGTTGCTGGGATTCCATTAGGACAAGGCCTTGAGGTAAGGGTGAAGACGGCATAAGGAAGTGGCCCAGGGAATCAGAGAAACTGTGTGACAGTAGTTAAAGGGACAGAGCAGATGGCTGTGATTCACAGGGTCCCTGGGCTGGGACCCATAGTAGTGGGTGGCTTGTGGGGGAAGTAGCCTGGACATTGAGGCACCCCAAAGGGGGAACTGAACTATAGTTCAGAACTGAACCCAGCCGGAGAGCTGAAGCCAGGAAGCCCCAAGAGGGTGAAGATATTGTCTCCAGGGAGGGAGCCCTGGGGCACTGATCTATCCAAGAGCAGATGAATGTTGAACTAAAACTGACCATTAAATTAAAACCAAATTGTTCCCATCAAAAATTTTGATTCTGCAGAAACCACATTTCAACAGAAAATTACAAAGCAGCTCCAGTTAATTACACATAATGAATGGTTGTTCCTATGATGACCTGTGTAGGAGATGTCACTTATGTAAATATGCATAGACACTTTTCCAGCCATTTTTCAGTGACTTTGGAGTATTTTAGTGGTAGAATGATCTATTGGTAGTGCTGGATCAAATCTGACAGAACATGGGCTGACAGTGGAACTTTCATCACTTGGCTAATCTTGTGCACTGAACAAAAGTGAGACCAAGACTACCATGTTCATTTTGTTGTGCAAATTCAGAGTATGCATATTGCACGTTTTCTATTGTATGTGTCATCATTTTGACACTGTGCATTTGACATGTATGCAAACTTTGGAACACAGTTGCATTTCTGTAAGGAAGCCAAACTTAAGGTGAAAGCCCACTGCAAGATTCAAAACCATATTCAAGATTCAAATAATTTTTGAACATTTCAGTCCATAATATCAAGTGCCAGGCCAGAAGTACCAAAAGGACGCTTAGTACCTGATGCGTTATTGGGTTACTGAATAGGCCATACACCCTATTTATGTTAATTTATTTTACAGCCTTTTACGTTGTTATACTTAGCCTTTCATTCCCCTTGTCCGCTGTTGAAACTTGCAGGAGAAGCTAATCATTGGTAACTCTAAGCTCTGCATATGTCTCTGTAATGGACATTCAAGTTAAAGTTAATTCCAGACAAGCATTAATTCATGAAGGGCAGAAATAAAAGGGCAGTGAGTCTTTGTGGTTTTACTACATCAGCATCTAGTCCATTCCAAAAATTAATAGATTATTGATTGCATTAACATAGTTAACTTTTCTCACCTCCTGTACAGAAAGTCAGCAGCATGGTTTCTCAGAAGGAAAAAGTACAAAATGGTATTGAGAGACGGGTGTTCTCTAGTGTTCTGAACAAAGGACTGGGAGCCAGGAACAGTCTGTGCTTATGAAGCAATTTATGACCTGGTAAAATTCTGTGACTGAGACTTTGTCTCCATTACAGAATAAAACTAGGATCTTTTCTCCATGGCAGTGGCATATGTTTGTAGCAATTCCTATGACTGAGTTTGTTTATATCAGATCATGTTTTCCACTGCCAATGCTTGAGGTTCTGTCTTTCTCGTTATTTCTGTTTTTTGTCAGATTTGGGAAGCATAAACTATCCATAATCCCATTACCATTTAAAATTAAATCACCCAAGAAGGGCCACAGAGGATAATGAACTATTTGGCTTACAGGTAGGCCCTTGACAGAACCAGAAGCACCAATCTAATTACGAAATATGTTTTCAAAATGTGGAGCTGCTTGGCATAAAATGACCATCTACATTTACCCTTAATCACTGACATTGTTATAGATGAAGTATCCTGGGCATAAAGAGGTTAAACACACAGTTAAAATTTAAAACCTCCAAATTAAATGGCCCAATCTCCAGAGAGTGGCTATAAAAAACAGTCTAAAACATAAGTAAAAGCCTGTGCATTTCATTCAGATTCTTACAGTCATCCTCAGCAGAGACAACTTGCTTCAGAAATGGCAAAGGCAGTAGGTAGACAGTGCCAAAGTGGCACAGCCAGCACATTCAAATACAGACAGTATGCTTGTATTTAATAAGCACAGCGGGTGAACAATTGGATTTGAAAGGGAAATTAAATGGGCTGACCTGAGTGCAGAGTCATTTATTGTCTAGCTCTGTGTTTTCTATTCCATGATTACTGCAAAGCTCTTCTGTGAGCCAATATGAAGGAACACTATTGTGTTTGTGCATCAGTTGAGGATGGTAACCACAGTAGGAAATACATTTTAAAAAGTCCAATTCAATCAGCTTTTATCTCCAAGCTGTTACATTCTCTTTTATTTTAATCTCTTTTCCTGTGTGCTGCCTACTTTAAGCCTAACCTTGTTGCACTAAGGCCATTTCTTGGTGCCTGATGATGATAAAGTAGAAAAATTACCAGAGATTAAGTGGCCACTGAACTAATACTCTAGCCTTGTGCAGGCCAAAACTGATACCACCTTTTGGCTAGAAGCAGTGTGAGGTTGCTGTTTTCTAACCTCTCAAAAGAAAAACAAAAATCTTCTCACTCGGTTACACTAAACAAGATTCCTCTTTGTTTATGTATGAAAATTAGCTTCATGCAGCTGAAGCTATCCTTTCTATGATGAAGCTAACAGGAAATGCAGGAACTAGAGTGGACAAATCCCGGTTTTCAGAACTTTCCATTTTTCACTTTTCATAGCCACTAAAGGCATCATGAAACCAGTCGGGAATGGGGGGCGGATATTTGTCCAATCGTTAGTGGGGTGGGGGAATGGTTGGGTAGCTCTGTCTTCTCTCCTGAATAAATGTTTTCTGGCATTTGGCCATTGAACCTCAGGAATTTTTACTGACTCTAATGCAATTGTTACAGGCTTGCCCTATAAGCTTCCCAGACATAAACCCATATTTCAAAATAGAATGCAAATCATTCAAACCACAAGTAAAATAAAACAGATAATCTAAATGAAGAAAGAAGGATATGAAAGCAGGACAAAAGGTGTCACAGGTAATTATAAAGATGCATCTGGTCCCTAGTTAATTTTGACAAAGCTGTTTTTGTGATTTATGGCAGGTGCTTGTTTATAAACCCATTTCTGCACAGGCACAGTGAAGCACATTCATCATTCTGCCTGGTCTTCATTATTAGATAAAAGTCACTTAAACAGAGCCTAAATCCAGATGCCTGCTACCTTGGCATATCTACCAGGCTATTTGCCTTTATTTATTTATTGTATTGACCTGAGGCTAGTAGGTTGTGTTTGATAGAGGTTCTACTTATAACCCAGGCTTAAGTCAACAAGCAAAAAGGAATTCAAGTCAGTATTTTTACTCCTTTTAACATTGATTTCTATTTATTCTTTGTGCCCTGAAGTTGTGCTCTGTGGTTATTCAAGCTAACCAATGCACTAGCTGTTAGAGATTAAACAGATATGTATTTTGACAGACAAACAAAAAAATCACCCAGTGTTCCCACTCTTCAGTGATATCCATTGTGCATTGATTTCATTTTTTTTTAAATGGACCAAGTCCCTTTCTGAATCATAGAAAGAGAAATGTGGTAAACTATTGGTTTTGGAGGTCTTTTCATCTTGTTTTATATAGGCTATAATCTCAGTGGTTGCATGGGATAAAATTCAGGTCGGAGATTACAGAAGCACCTGTGAGATATTATTGAACTATATCTCAAAGGACATCTCCCAGCTTTTTCCTCTAGCCAGTATATCATACAGGTTCAAGTATCTACATTGCAAAAAAACAAAAAATCAAAATACAACATGGGAAACCAGTACAATATAGAGACTTTGATTTGAAAAGGGGCTTCATTTTTGTGGGCTCACCCTCAAGCAGGATTGATGATGGTGAGATGGAGGAGAAAGTAAGTCTGCCAGTCTCATGGGAGCAGAAATGGTGGGAGTACAGAAAAGATCATAGTCCTACCTGTTCCCTATACAAATCTAATTCCAAATTAGATAGATGCATTAGAAAATGTTTATGCAGTTATTTACAGACATAAAATTAAGATCATGAAATCAAAGGACAAAATTCCACTCGTGGATCCATCATGAAGGTCTCTCATCCCTCATCTTTCTCTATAGCATGGGTCCTTGATCCTTGCACAGAACTCATTGATTCTAATTGGAAATAAAGTACCACATACAGCCTAGAGTCACATACTGTGGATAAAGGAATATTCATATGAGCATTTATAAGGGTAAGTGCAAACAAACCATTTTGTGTTCTAGCTCATTCAAAACTTGATCCAATAAACACACATTGCAACTGTTGTTACCTTCTGTTATCTTTGCAAGGGTGCTAGAAATAGTAATTGGCTTGAAGTAGTAATAACAACCAAATACATGGTTTCCACTTTCAGCCCCCCAACTATAAACTTGTTCCAGCACACCTGTGTCCTTGGTTGAATGTCGGTCAAAAGTTTTGTAGCAGAAAGCATCCCATGAAGTTATACATTTTATTACAATTCATGACCTGTGATTTTTCTGGGATATGGTAAAACCTCAGAGGCGTTGAAAGGCTTGAGAGGAATTTTCTTCTTGCTTGAGTTGTCATACAATAAATATGATATAGGGAAACAAATATTTTTCCCTTAGCCATTGATTCTCTGTCATGGAGTTTGGCAATTTGCTATAGGTACAAGGGATAGAATCTTGGCCCCCATTGACATCAATAAGAGTTTCTCCATAGGTTTTTGTGGGGCCAGGATTTCACCCAAGGAGTCCATCTGTTCTTCTGATCACTTTTCCTTGAAGGAATCCTGTAGCATCTGTCACCATATACAAGTCAATCTACAGGGTCAAGAATAAATACATTTGCAGTGGTGTTTACTGCAAATTTTATGGTTCCTTACTTTTAATAAAAATATGTATGCTTCAGATATATTGCATGTGGTTAAGTATGGACATATTTTAATTCGGCTTCTTGATGCTGCTCAAAACATCACACTGGTTCAGGTAAAAACACATGTTCAGTAGTAAACATGTCATGAGATTTTTATTATTGTCAGTCAGAACACCGGTGCATTTTCAGTCTGAATCTGATGCCTATAGCAGTTGAGTAATCTGAACAGAAATTCAGATTTCTAGGAGCTAACATATTAATCAGGTCATTGTTAGCCTTCATCTCCCCACTTGCCCCATAGTAATTTTAAATCTAATAGTCCAGTTCTTTAACTGGAACAGTCTGTGACCTATTTGAAAACTTCTGAGACACTCCTCATTCAAACTATACAATGAGGAATGTTAACACAGTCCAAGGCTTTATTAATATCAATCTCTTAAGAAGTTTGCAATCCTGTTTTCAAACATTAATCAAATCACCTAATAGTAGTCACATTTGCTATAAGACAATAGATTCTTATAGGGTATGTTATTTGACTGTTTAACAAATTTTATTGCATATTTCCTCTCCAGACCCTTCAGGTTTTAATATAGTATTAAAATTGTACAGCCAACAATATTTTTTGTGTTCAGATCATAAAAAGTAAGCCTATGGCCCTATCTTCCTATGCTGGAATTTCATATCCTCCTTAAATTAGGAGATCAAAAATACATTGTTGTGGAAACCCACATTGTACTAAATAATACAGTATTACTGGGTAGATATTTTTTTTTAACTAGGCATGATCGTATTCTTTCATTTTATTCCAGATTTTTAGTCCAGACAAATGTAACAAAATTAGACAAAATAAGCCAAATGCAAATACAGTATAATATAGAACCAGATTTTCAAAATTAAGCATGTGCATGCATTTGTGTGAAATTTGTTTACAAATACCCACTGAGTGTGCCAAACTTGCTATGTATATGTAACATGTGATTTGTGTGTGCATAAACACATAATGAAGGCAAAATATGGACCTACTTGCCTAAATTTTCCCTGAAGATTACACACCATGTGAAATACTAATTTTTAAAGATTTTCAGCATGCCTTTTGCGGTAGCAGGGAGATGTTTATTTACAGTACATATTTAAAAACAGTATACGAGATAGTATGTTTAAAATAATTAATAAATTCGAGCTTCATATGATTTGCCTTCTGGTGTTACAGCCTTGAGGTTTTGGGTTTTCAAGCTTTCCTCTGCAACAATGAAGGCTAGAACCATCTTTTTTCTTTTCTTTTCTTTTCTTTTCTTTTTTTTTAAATGAAATCTTTTTTTTTTCACCTTATTGCATGACTCAGGGAGATGGACTTTATCACATGGCTTAAGGAGATGAAGCTTTAACAAATAAATATCAGAAGACTTGCAATAAAATTGCAGGAGTTGGCAACACTGGGACTCAGTTGCAGGATTAATTAAGAATCTGGTGCTGTCATTTCTTCGCCAACTATTTCTGATCATGTGCATAAGTTCAACTGCACTCTCTTCCAAGCTTAACTTGGTTGCTGTATACAAGTCAGCTTGAATAACACTTCATTGAAAATATGTAAAAACTGCCTTGTGAGAAGCTGTGAGTGACAAAGCTCCTTAAGAAGGTTTGTTCATTAGTAAGTTTGTTCAAACGTTTAGTCATCTTTTGTGTTCATAAATTGTCTGGAAGGGTTTCTCAAGATATAGCCATTTGAAATGATTTTCCAATGAATATTAATGCTGGTCTATTTGTTCATGCACAGTTCACTATGTGCATTCAAGAACTAAAAGTCCTGCTCAGTTGATTCATTTTGATTGGAGACAGACCCCCTTCGTATTGTTTGTGTTCTTTGATTGGCTGAGTGTAGCTGTTAGCCTATTTTAATTCAGATTTCAGCTACATGAGCATTCTCACAAGAAACCAGTCTGAAAAACATCTTGCTAGTAAACTTGTGCATGTAATAAATGCTTCAGAGAAACAATGAAGGAAACTAAACCTTTACATCTGCAATATCTCTGATCATTCTGGGGGAAAAACAAGTGGTATATAAATACACCACAAAGGGTAGGGAAAATATTCATACAGAAAACACTACTACGATAGATTCCACATTGTGTACTATTCGAGCTGCAGTTACCTGACCCTGGACACACCAGTGTCATTTCCATCAACTTTACAACTCTTCTGTGGTTCATTCTATCCAGACAGCAACCAGTCTGTATGTATCGGGCTTTTGCTTATTATGTCCAGTGCTGCACACAAGCAGGTCAATGACTGCACTGCACCTGAAGTGGGGTGTGGTGGGAAGGACATTGTCCTGGCTGGCTGAGGAAGGTGGCAGTGCTTTATGATGGAGGGAAGGAGGTCAGAAACTGCTGCAAAAAGGTGGGTAATCAGCTTGGCAACACTTTCCACCCCTGGGAACATATGGGTAGAAGGCTTTAAAAGCAGAAAGCCCTATCATTCGAAGCCCTTTCTCCAGGCAGCAGGCAAGGTAGCGCCACTCTTCCTCCACACAAGGTGCGAATATCAGGTTGGGTTAGGACCTGCTGTAGGCACTGCACTAGTTTAGGAGGGCTAGGAAGGAATTTTTCCCTCACCCCCATATTGGCTTAGATGTAGTGTGTGTGTGGGGGGTGGTATTTGGTTTTTGTGGGTTTTTTTGCCTTCCCCACAGCAGGTGTCGGAGGACCTTTTTATGGTGAGGGGAAAGGGGGGTAGGCAATAAGACAACTCATTTTGTAAGTGTGGGGCAGATGTCCAGTGCAGGTACTCCATAGGGAAGGTTTCAGAGTAGCAGCCATGTTAGTCTGTATCAGTAAAAAGATTCAATTCAGCAACCCATAGGGAAGGTATCCAATGACCAGATAAATGGCCTGGTAAATGACTTAAAATCGAGGTGCTGATTATAGCCCACCTGTTATGGGGGTGGATGGTAAGGTACAAGCCATGGGTTGGCTGGGTGACCTGGATGGAAAATGAAGGGGGGCTGGTGGAAGCTCCAGGTAGTTATTCAAATGAACATGGAGTTGCCTGCACTGTACAGTTCTATCTGCTGGGTAGTCCCAGACATCAAATAATAAAGTTATGGCCTGATTGAATCCATATCAAGTGTCTCCTGTCCTTCTTTTGGTATAGCTGTACAATGGAAATTTAGTGGCCAGGTTATTTCCTGCTGCTCAGTAAAGTACAAGTTGTTGTATCTGGCAATGCCAAGCCAAACCCATGGCGGTATAATTCCTTCCTGACCTCCCTGGCATTTGCAAGTAAGCCGACTGGACGATTTACTAGGATAGTGAACCTGGCTCCCTTGATATATCCAATTTTCTTTGCAGAGTGGTTTGAAGGGGTGTCCACCTCTCCACCCTTACCCATCCCCCAACATGTATCTTGCCTCCTACTGAGTTGCACTGAAAGAGCAGTGAACAGAGCCATTTTGGCTGAACCTTATGGAAACTAAGGGAAGGGGAAGGATCCTTGCACTCTCCCACACGGCCGTGTGAGCATCAGCTAGCCTCTGGCCAAATATTATTGCAAAATTCCACACATGACCACTAATGCAAACTATGTGCTCACATCTGAAGAGAGAATTTGGTTCTTATACTTGTAACTAAAGATTTAGACATCCTGAAATATTTTAATGGGAACAGTACTAGGATGACCTATTTTCTAACATGAAATAAGCCCCAGAACCATCTAGTTAGAGTTCAAACCCTTCTGATGTGTGAGCAATTTAGTTATGCTTTAAGAGTTTATAAATCTAATTACATTTATTATATTTTCAGTAGTATATGGAGACAGGAAGTTGTTTTGGATCATAGAATAACTGTCTTCAAAGAGATTGCCTTATTACAAAGGACCATAATGTGGTAGAAAAATTGAGCATGAGCACTCCTCCACAATTATTTTATTTGTCATTATTTCTACCTTCAGCAGATTTTTTCCCCCCCTGGCTTTTTAAAATTCTCTCTCCTTCCAGGTCTTGCTGCAATAGACTTCTTCAGGGATTTCAGTTTCTAGGTTACAGAAAAGCACTCCCCTTTCGTTAAGGTCTTGTGTCTATTTTTAAACCTAACCTCTTTCCAAATACCAGATTTTTCTCTTTCAGATATAAAAAAGAAAGAAACTTTACTTCCAGTGTGAGCAATGAAAAACAAATCAAAGGGAATGTTCTCTTACCTTTTACTGGTGTTATGAGCAGAATCAAAGGTTATCTTAATTCCCAACTCTCTTATCTCTGAGAACACATAACATAGCTTTTACACAAACTGAAACTCATTCATATAAGATTGCTTCTTAGTCTCCTGATTATCTACACCCAACAATGTAAACTAAATCTGTGTGTTTTTTTTTTTTAATTTGGATTCATTCACCTGGGTGAAACTCAGAAGTAACAAATGTCATGATGATACAGGGAATCACAGTCAGTATTAAACAAGAGGGATTTATTAGAGAAAACAGCTACCACTATAGACAAAATAAATCACCACAAAGTTGAGTTTGAAGTTTGCCTTTAATTGAAACCTGAGCTTTTCAAAATGGGGAAGTATGTGTTATTCTATATCATGGACAGTAGACCAGTGGCAAAGCAGAATTTTTGCCAAATTAGGGACTTGAACCTGGGTCTCGCATGTCCTAGTCAGTGCTTTACCCACCACATTTCAAAGTGTGAGATACCCTCCCTTTCTCACCAGAGAGCCCTGGAATCAACAAAAAACACACTGCACATTTCAACAGGCTTCTATTTTTGTGAAAACGTTCAAAAGATTTTGTTTCTGCCAATGTCAAACAATTTTTTTAAAAAGCCTTGAAAGTAGCTACAAAACAGAATTGTCATTTTCTGGACTGCTCTAATATAACTACAATGCATAACATGCAAAAAAACCCACCCCTCTTTACACTTTAAACCCCTTTAGGCCCAGTCTATCAACATGTAGTAGAATCTTATGGCATCTTAAGGACATCCAGGAAAATTTGAAGTGACTCGTGATTAGTTAAACTGAAGTTTGTGAATAAAGTTCAGACTGAATTCTGAATGAGTGTTCACGCAGGGGTTTAAATCTACTAAAATTCTTACCTTCGATTAATTTGGATGAATTTTGTTGGAGATCCACATGTTGGCAAGCCCTTAGTGGTTGTAGTTTACATACAGAAGAGATGGAAGAGTGTGTAAATTAAAGTACTTCTGTATTTGGCTCAAGGTATAAGTTCTTTTTTCCACAGACACTTCATTATACAAATTTGCCTTGACATAAGGCCTGAAGTTCAGAGAGGAAAACCTTGCAGAAAAAACCCTTCAAATATACTGTACTAACATAATTATACAAATTAACAAAGAAAAATTAAATATAGTTTTATTCAGTGGTTAAGGGCAGGGAGATTAGAGTCAGGATTCTGAGGATATTTTGATGCAAGCCTCCCAGGCAAGGTTGACAGATTTGGGCTAGTGGGCTCACACTGGCTTCCTAAAAACAGGTGTTCACACAGCACTTGGAAGTTGAGGCTTACCTAGAACTATAGTTCTGCAACCTGCCCCCTCTCTAGCCTTCATAGTCCAAGCTGCAGCTTCCAAGCACACAGTCTAGACAGCTATTTTTAGAGTGTCCACCCTACTAACCTGGGTCTGTTGACCCAGACTGGGAGGTGTGCTCCAAACTACTGCGAACTCCAAATGTACTCTTAAGGTCCATTTGTTGTTGTGCCACTGCCTCACTGTTATTTTCAAAGAAAGTCATTTCATTTCTTCATGGCTTGATCTTCTCCTCCATATTTAAAAATGGGTGTATAATAATACTAACTGACCTCACAGAGGAACCGTGAGTCTTAATAAATCTATGTAAAGCATTTGGAGATGCTCAAGGTGAAGCGTAAACAGTTTTTATATGTTGGGATATGGCCAAAATGAACACTAGAATGTTCTAGAAAACTAGTGAGAAAGCGTGTTCTCAAAATGCTTCCAGCCCAGATTTTCAGACCAAGGAAATTCTGAAAATGTTGAAGTGTGCCTACATACTCTTATAAAAACTTATCATACCAATAGATAAAAATAGGTAAAATTAGACCTCTCATTCTTAGATTGATTAACTTATTTAGGAAAAATAAAATATCAATATATGTATTCATCTAAAATCAAGATGGCTCCATATTATGACTGTTTGGGGGGAAAAATGCCACAGGGTAAAACACATTTCCAAAGGGAATGTGTAACAGTGAATATTCTTAAATCCTATACAAATGTCAAGTGTAAAGAAGCAATGTTTTCCAAAAGATGACTTTTTAACTACATGATGAGTTGTCTTTTTTAATTAGTACTTTACATATAAAGGAGTGACAGGATCTTTACAGTGGTGTTTTGACTTTCCATACTTGGGAAAGAAATTCGTGAACATGCTGGTATCAAATACACATTAATAAAAGAGAAGTGGGTTAGGGTTCTATTGAACACAAAATAAATCTCACTTACGTATTTATTCCTGATAAGAAAATTCTCCCTTGGGCCAGAGTAAAGCAAGGGTAATTGTACGAAGAAATGACCTACATCTTCTTCCTTATATGTATTTATAGTTTATATAAAGGGGAAGTTGCATTTAGTCTTCTGGATTTATTTGAACATATTGCCATGTTCTGAGATTTGTATGGTATATGAACATTATTCCTGTAGTAATAAGAAAAAGAGAGCTAATGCATAGCATTCTTTTCCATGCTTGGCATTAGAGTAGATCCTCACATGCTTTAAATTGGACAGCTTGACTCAATGACAATCAAACCTGATATGAGTATTGTGTTGCCATCTGTAAACCTTGGTCCCTCGTTGTATGTTTCTCACCACAATAGAATAGGTACAGCAAGTTTTTCATTTCACTTCATGTTATAAATTGGACCAAAATCAACAGTGATGTAGCCAAAGGAAAACCTTATTGTTCAAAGCACTTGGTCTTTGATAATTTCTGCTAAAGAAGCAATTAATTCAAAAAGTAGCCTCTCAAATAATATTTAAGACTTTTATGAGAAACAAAGCTTACTTGAATAGACTTAAAATAGCTATTTTAGAGTAATGAATAAATATCTCAGTCTGAACAAAGAGGTGGCCGAGGTGTAACTTGATCACAGTTTGTAAATACCTACATAAACAACAAAAAAGGCTCTTCAATCTAGCAGACAACAGGTATAACAGGATCCAATGACAGGATACTGAAGCTAGACAAATTCAGACTGGAAATAAGGCATACATTAACAACACTGAACATAATTAACTATTGGACCAACTTCCAAAGAGGTTGTTTTAGATTCTCCATCACTAGAAATTTTTAAATTAAGGTTGGATGTTTTTCTAAAAGATATATTCTAGTTCAAACAGGAATTAATTCAGGGAAGTCCTATGGCCTGTGTGTTATACAGGAGGCTAGATTACTTGATCACAATGGACCTTCTGGCCCTATAGTCTATAAATATATAGTACTGTAGATACAATACTTATGGAGAAGCAACATTTATCCACAACAATCATTCTAGCATTATTTAGTTCAGGTTGGCATAGGCCAGAATTTTCAAAGGAGCTAAGCCCACATTTGGATCCAGATTTTCAAAAGGGCTCAGCACTAAATGGAGAAAAGAGGCCAAATTCCCTGCTGGAATAATTCCATTGTCTTGAATGATGTTATGCCAACACAGGATGTTCAGAGTTAAACTTACTCAGAATTTTTGGCCAGAGGGAAACACAGACACATGGGCCCTGATTATATTTCTGGATGTAGACAATACACTTTTTCCACTTGGGTTCTTGGGAAATTCAGAATTCAAATTCAGAAATGATGCTGGTCACAAGATATCATAGGTTTGCACGGTTCTAGTAAGCAAATATTTATGGCAAACACTAAATGGCGAGAGATGAGAAAAAACATTCAGGGACATGAGGTGCTTCCTGGAGTAACATTAGTAACAGCTTTGCCATGTAATAGGGGATGTACAAATGTCTACACGTTGCACCAGTTTTACCCAGCCTCTCAGAGAGAGATAAGTAAGTCACATCCCTGTCTACCAGCTGATTCTTCTGTACCCTAAGGATCCAACTTAAGGGAAGGCAACTTTAGCTTTTTGCTATGAACTCCATTGGAGACTCCTTAGGGGATGTGCTGAACCAGCATATCTTGGTCAGATCCTCGTTAGCCATACTCCCATTCTCTGGATTGCAGTGGCCCTCTCATACGTCCCCAGTGGAAGGTAAATTGTGAAGCCTTTGGTGTATTACTGAGGCATTTCTCAAGCCCTTATTACTATAATACCTAGATTCTGTATTATAATACTAAAATCTTATCTTTTTAAAGGACATTTTTACTGTGTCCCAGGGTAAATTCCACCATGACAAGCACACACATTACAAACACTTCCCTATGATGAAAATGGAAATCAAAGCAGAATATAGCACTGTGATTTGTAATCCATGTAGTGTAATGCTATTTGTTTATGTTTTTCTATTCTTTTTGCTGATATATTTGTTGACATATTTGAAGACACTGAAAGCTACACAAAATACACACATTCACCCAAAATCACTGACTCTTAAACACAGAATAATCTTTGTTGTACAGATTCAACAATGGATATCTACAACTCTAATACTAATAAAAATGTTAACATAAGTTAACTTAAGAATTTAGGAATACATTTACTGAGTTACAATATAGTACAGGATAAGGATGAGAAATTTGAAAATAGCCTGCAGTGACTGGAAAGGATAATGCTTCACAAGGAAAGTCTGTTTTGGGGTTTTGTTTTGTATGCTAATCCTGATTTTTGTGCTTCTTTTTTTAATCTTTTTTCCCTATCACAATGAAAGCTGTATCTCTGAAGTAAACTAAATTTAACTCCCTGAGTACATTCAGCAGGGAACAATGTACACAGGTTATGAAATAAGATAATGGAGATAGGGCAAAACAATCAGATATTGATCTGAATATTGCTGGTTTACAGAAAATGCTTTATTTCCACACCTATATTGCTTCCACATGTGTACATATTACTTTAGTCCCAATCTTACTTTTATTGGAATCAATGGGAACTTTTCAACTGGGATCAATGGACGTAAGATTAGCCTCCTTGGGTCATTTCAACACTCCTAGAAGTGATATTGTCCCATACTGTGGCTTGTGTTGTCATTTTAGTTCCCTCTGATAGAACTACTAAGTGTAATGGAGTACAACCCAAGTTATCACATGGTGGCATAACTTGAAAAAGCACATTCTTCTTTTTAGCATTTAGTTATGTAAAGTTTTATGATTATAGTGCAGTATGGCATAAATGCAGCATCTAAGGATGGGAGAAAACAAATTGAGCCCTTATGGCACTGGCCAGTAATAAAGTGGTAATTGTTTTGAAGTGGGGCCAATTTTTTAGGGGGAACTGTAAGGGTTGTCTTGTGGTAAGGATTAGTTTCTGGCTCTGAGAATTGTCTCTCCCCTTCATGGGAGAAGTTTTCAGCTGTTGAAAGCCCTCCTTGTTTGCATTTCCTGGATCCTCACAGGATAGGAAAGTCCCAGAGACAATGCACAAAGGGATGGCAGCCAAGGGAGGAGAATCTGGCATGCAGCCCAAAGCAGCTCCATGTTCAGAATGCACAAGCAGTTATAAGGAGCCAGCTTGCAGGTTAAGGTTTGATAGATGCTCCACACAAGAGTGGGCAAGGGTGATTAGGACAGAAACTGTGCTGGTGAGAAAGGAACAGGACAGTGAGAAGAGTGGAGCAAGGGACAGAAGGAATAGTATCTCCAGAAGGGGTAATGGAGTGAGAAGAAGAGAATCTATTTTATGATTTTAGAGAGGGACATGGCTATTATTTAAATTACAACATTATTCTTGGGTAGTATTCCTGAATGCATTATACTTAAGTGGTTGGAATTCTTAGTACATTTTTGTTATGCTTGTATGACTAATTCAATTGGCCTTTTCTGTTATATCTATGCAGCCTTTACTACTGCTAGATTCTGTAAATAAAATATATATTCCACTACCCGGTGGAAATTGCTCCTCTGCACTAATTTCAGTAAAATACATGAACAAGATGGGAGAAATGGAATTCAATGTAACTGACTTTGATGCAGACTACACCTGTTCTCTTGTCCAAATGCCAGTTGGCAAGGCAGCTATCAGGATGCACATTCTAGAACTTTTCTTAAAGGACTGAGCCAACTCACATAGCAATCTTTCTTTCATTAGAATATTTTCCTCTGATGAGAAGGTTGAAAGATTTAATACTTAATTTGTAGATTTTTCCCACTGCCTTGCTTACCCTCCAGAGGAATTCTCACCTTAAGTCATGGGTGGCTTCCTTAGATTGCAAGCCCCATTTGGGCAGGGACCCACATACTACAGCAACAACAGTACTTGGAAGGAGAGCCAGAAAAGCCCATAGAAATGTGACCAATGTGGAGCATGAAAAGATGGGAATGTGTTTGGTGGAATGGAAGATATCTTTCAAAACCACAGCCACAATCAGAAAACTTTGTTTAATGCAGAAGATTGAGAGGTGTGAGATGCTGAGAGTGTAGTTCAGCCTCCAGCCCATTCAGTCCTTGACCTCTCATTATATCTAGTTTTAATACTTGGGTTTTAATTGATTAATTCACCTGACATCATCTTCCAGGTTAAGAAACACACATCTAGGTTTCTGAGGGACAGGAAGAAAGAAACAAAGCAGCTGTCAGACTCATTGGTCAATCCTGCATCATCTATGGAACATCAGCTGTTGTATTTACAGGCTACATGAGATATTTTATATCACTCTCAAAAGGTCTCTCTTTTCTCTGTGGTTTTCTTATTTTTATACATGCAAATTTGTACACAAATATTGCATGTCTGCAGAAATAAAACTGATGACAACTGATGAAGGCTTTGAGATGCATTCTTTAATAAAATTGCATATTATTCAAGTTCAAACAGTGAAAAATCTTGAAATTCCTAGCAATAAAAACTACAAAATGGGAAAGTTATCCATTGGAATTTAACAGGGATTTTTGTCTAGAAGACAAAGAAAATAAATACTGTTTGAGTCAGAATCTTTAGTCTTTCAGATAAACTGTGGGAACTGGGAGGTACACAATTGTATATTTTAAGTATTCATCATTAATTATTTTAGAGGTAGCTCCATTAATTTAACCAACAAGGAGCAGAGAACCACAGTCAGACAATTTGATCTAACAAATGAGAACATAAAACTTTAAAATCTAGCAATTTATTTAATGCCCAGCTCTGATCTGATCATCAGTAGAATCCCCATGCACCAAAGGTTACAACAAGCAGCTTTCACCATTCAGTGTGTTGCCTGGAGGGGGAAAGAGTTTAGTCAGGGGATTTAATGTGGGTAAATAAAAATAAAAATGAAGAGACAGTAGATTTCTTGAAGATAATGCAGAATGCTACAGTACATGGCTTTAGATCAGCATTTAATCTTTGTATCTGCTTCTCTTCCTATGGGTACAGGAGCTGAAATATACCCACATCTTTCACATAATTGCTTGTTAGCAGAGAAGATAGGATCTGCAAACAGTTCAAATCCATTTTTTCCACAGAATGCTTACAAAAAATCTTAAATGCCTTAGATGATCTTTGGTGTTTAGCTACAAGTTTTAAGAAATCTACATTATTTTCAATTAAAAAATATTCAGCTCACATGAAAGAGAGAAATACAGTTGTAGAGTCATGTTTAGCCACTTCTGCTTTGAGGTTGGAGCTCTCCTTTGCTTCTGTCAGTGCCTGTTTTAAAGGTCTGTCCACTGACATCAGTGGAACAGGTAGCATGGTGCATGGTCAATGAACCATGCTTTAAATTGCTTGATGGGACAAATTTATCTTTTGTCTTTGGCTATCTAGTATTGTGGGTCTGGAAACAAAATTTTTATACTATCCTCAGAGGTCATCTTGGAACAAAAATGACACATGCAGATGAAGTGGGAAGGAAGCAGCCTAGGACACCTATAGCAAAATCATATTTCTAGTTTGACTGAGTCATATATTCAAAAGGACTGTCTGGTGCTGAGAGAGAAGGAGCTTATTTGCCTCATGCATCAATGTAAGAAATGCTAAAATAGCTTTGGAAGCTAATGTTGCTTGGAACAGCAATGAAGGATTTGTTCTGGGACTGCAAGCAGGACCACCATGGTATTATTGGGCATTGAATCATAAGGACTCTAACTTGCAATGAGATGCACACAAGTAGACTTCTCAACCTGTGCACATTTCATTTCAGGATCAGGGCTTTTATGATGTGATTGTTATAGGGGCTAAGATGGATAGTTCTTAGCCCCTATCTTCCCCATAACATCCAGAAAGTTCCAACCATCAGCACTATTCCAAGTGGTACATAGAGACTGGTCCCACCATCTTTCTGTGCTTGGATGCAGACATGAGTGTTTTGCGTTGTGAGGATTTTTATGGCACTGCTATGGAGAATGTTTACAAGAGCAGAAACTGGAGGTGATAATTTAAAATATATGCATTCTAAGTTGACATAACATTTGAGGTTCCCAATCTTTCTAAGGGTCTTGTTCAAATGTAGATAATTTGGGGCAGAAACATTCTTTGTGTGTTACGCAATGTCAGGTGCACTGTCAGTGTTTCACAAACAACAACTAGACAACTGCTCAAATAACATTTCAACTTGTGCACAATCTTGCCAATTACTGATTTGTCTCTGATCCCCCTGGAGAGGGGACAATTACTGAAAAAGGTGTGGTAAGGCATGTCTTGTTCTGTTTGAGTCCTTGGATTTCCTTGACCACTTTCAATCTGTTTTTAGGCCTGGATATAACAGAACTTGAACTATTGTCTTTGGTCACTGATCTATTTCTAGTACTGGGCAAAGATCAGGTACCCAAAACTGTCAGCAGAATCCTTCAAGCCCAATCAATACCTTTAATGTAGATGATGTGTTAACTTATTGAACATTCATTAATTTAGTATCTTTGTCTAATTTAAACTTTTGTCTAAAGGCTTCATCATTTAGCATATAATTAATTTGTCATAAAGCTTGAGATTTAGCACATTAATCAATCCTTAAATCTTAGCCTGTGGTGACAGATCTGTTACTAAAATTATATATTACCGTATGCAGTGTTGTTGTAGCCATGTTGTTTCCCATGATATTAGAAAGAAAAAGAGAGACAAGCTTGTCTCTCTCATTAACAGAAGTTGATCCACAAAAAGGTACTGCCTCACCCACCTCGTCTCACTAAAATTATACTTTTATTTCAACTTAATTATAGTCTCAGATGATTCCTTTAAGTATGCCCAAATAGGACAGGGTATTTTATACAGAAGAGCAAAAAAGCCCTCAATTAAATTTGCAAAATCACAACCTCCAGTAAACAGAGCAACAAACCTGCCTGAAAGTCCTATCTACCAGAAGATTTTCAGGCTGAGGTAGTTTAATACTCATTGGAAAAATAATGTTTTCTTTGTTTGTACTCACCTACAAAGTAAGAAGTTGTAGAAACATGGCAGTTATTTATCAGCAAAAGAACCGAGAACTAAAACCTAAATATGCAACCTGTAGAGACAATATGTCAGGTGATCTTCAAAACTTATAACTCAAAAAACTGGTTTGTGTGATGAAATATATTTCTGTTGCAATTCACAACTCAGAATGTAAAAAAAAAATTACTATATTAGCCAGATTGGACTGAAATAAGGTATAAAGTTTATTTTAGGTCTGTTTAAACACAGATTAAGCTCTGAAAACCTACAATTAATTATGCATATTGCCAGGCAAGGTATTTTTGTGAGGATCTTCATGATAAATGGTTTGTTTTGTTTTATTTTTCTAAAAAGCACTGGGCACCAATCTACTTAGCCCACAATTACCATCCTCAGATGAATTGTTTAATAAGGTCAGATTTTTAAAAGGACTAACTTCCAAAAATGATGATTATCTGATCAATAAAGTATACACATTTTTAGAGAACCAACTGGGAGACAGAGAAATGATTAGGCCTTTGCATTCAAATATACCCAAAGTATCTAACAATACTATTTATTCACCAAGAGTTACTACTACACAAAATCTGCCGACTCCCAAATTAATGTTACAAACCATACCCCATGTATGATTGTTTGTATTAATTTAACATGCTTCTTATGGGGCCAATACAAAACCCAGTGAAGTCAATGGGATTGTATCATCACTGGATATATCTGAACTATGCCATTGTTCCCGTTGAAGTTATTGTAAATTTTGCTTTCGACTTCAATAAGACTATGATTAGGTTCATTATATAAAAATAGTATATGATTATGTAATTAAAGACAATCATCATGCATATATGCAGAAAAGGCCAAATTAGGATTGCACACACAACCTTAATTCTGACATTTCCTAACTTTTGAGTGCTTGAGTTTGCAATCTTAACATTCTTTTAAACATAGGCTTTATTTTCTTTATTTATTTTATATACAAATAAATAATTCCACAGACCGATTTGCAATTACATTTTCTGTCATTATTCATTTTAGGATCAAATTTTCAGGGTCACAAAGGGGATTTATCCTAGTATCCCCTAGTACATACAGAAGTCACAGTACTCAAGCTGGAGTGAGCAGATACAAGTCATTATACCATATATAGTCTTCTCATTGTTACTGGAAGAAAAGGGGAGAAATAAAGCTGAAGCATCTGCTGGAAATATCTTTCCAAATGAAAGCGCTGAATAGCTGTCACCATTCTGTCTGCCAAAGTCAGCCTGCAGAGGCCCAACGGGAAGCCTGGGATGCAGAGCTGGTTTTAAGACTTTGATGGAAATGAAATTCCATGAGAATCGATGTGATTTTACCCATTCCTGGCACTTTCTAACCAGCTTTAATGGCATGTGGGGATAGGGTCAGAGCTGGAGACAGCTGCCATCTGAATCATGTTCCCTTGAACAAATAACTCCAATTTGGGCCAATTTCAATGTAGAAACTCACTCCCATCACACATTAGGTTGAGCCCAAAGTCTTGCAGACCTTAGAACACAGTTCAAAACTTGCTTCCCTTAAGAGCTAAGCTACCCAATAACCTCAATGGTATGTTTCTTTGAACCTAAACCTAGTTAGCAATAAGTAAATACCTTTAAAAAAAGGGAGGAGGGAAAGAAACCTGAAGTCTCACTGATATACATTCTAATTGCATACTGGTATCTTGATACTACACTGATGGAAGTCTTGGAAATGTATTTGATAGATGCTGCCTTCTATATTTTTACTCCATCATAATATCTAGGAAGTGCCCCTCCTTCAGGTTTTGGCAATGTAAGTTTACCAGGTTTGTTACTGTTTATCATATTCTCTTTACAATTAAGAAGTTTGAACATTAACACAACACCTGCTGTATGTTTTTTGTTTTGTTTTTTTTAAGAATGACATTAGAAAATACAGTTGCATTTTCTAGCTGTTAGACTTATCTGAAAAAGCATTAATAAATGTCACTCCACGGCCACCCTAACAAGATCTATTAAGAAGAGAAGTAGATCAGTGAAAGCTTTCATACCACACCACCTATATGACAGGCAGCTGTATGGTGTACATAGTCACACATGTAAAGAATTATTTCATATGCAGCTAACATTCAATAGAATAAAGGAAATAACTCTAAACCTGTCATCTGCATTAGCAATGCTGGCTCTAAAAGCAATCAAAATAAAATCTGATAACCTTAACTGTACTTAGGCTGCCAGAGAACACTCAAATTGTGCTATTTAAGTGGTTCTGTTTCAATTAAATAAAAAAAATAATAATAATAGAATTAAGTACTCTCCGATTTGCAGTACTTGAGTGAATACGATTTATGCAATCTAGACTAACACCACATTAGCAGTTTTCTGATAAGGAAACATTGTGATTAAATCTGTGTGTGTGTGTGTGTGTGTGTGTGTGTGTGTGTGTGCACACGTGTGCGTGTGTTATTGGACTATATCTGATGAGAGTAAGCATTCCCATTGGTATTAGAGGCCTTGTTGTGATTTTAAACAATTAGAAGCACCAACAAATTTTATGGATAGTAAAGATTTCTAAGCCAGAAATGTTTCTAAAATGGGTTAAAATGCATGTAATGGTACTATATTTTTACCCTAATATGTTTCACTTCCTCCTTGGTTCATTAACATTGATACCAATTATGCCCACTCTTAGTCATTAGATTTCAGTTCTGCAGTCTAGTCCTCCCAGCACTGGCCATTAATCTCGTTTCATACAACCTTTCCCTCCTCCATCTACTTTCCCCAAAGGGAGCATCCTTTTCAATAAGTGATTCCCACACTGATATCCGGAAACACATTCCTCATTACTATGGTTACATATCCCAAAAGGACTGATAATGATATGAAAATTGTGTGAGAGAGAAACGAAATAGGCATAGGAATCTTCCAGTTTTTTCTGTTTTTTCCCCGTTTGGCCAATCACAACAAAGAAAAATAAATGCAACCCCTGGCATAACGCTGCAAAAAGCTTTTACTAAGATTCTCAAAGCCAGAGACTTATTTATGCATTACTGTCCCCTTTTTGTTAAACCCTAACAGAATTATCATCACACATTAAAAGTAAGAGATTCACTAAACAATACCAAATAGACTAAAGCCCTGATTTTGCAGCCTGCTGTGCCTGGGTACAAGGATCCACCTGCACAGGGTCAGTGCAGGATCAGGGCCTAAAGTTATATTGTTAACTGAAATTGTTTATAACTGCACATTAAGCATTGTACCCTGGTCCGGTATCGCTGACCTATGATGAGTTAGGTAGTGCAGAGATAATAGATCTATGGGTAGGTTTATGAACTACATATCCTGATCACGGGCATGTTTGCCTGTTTGCATTCAAGCTTTCAAATGTTACTTTTTCTGAACAGTAAAAAGGAGCAAAAAAAGGCATGCACAGTGCAAACTAGGGATAAAATGGCAGCTGGTTCTCCAGGTGAAGAATAGTAATAGTTTATTAATAGCAACTTAGCCTTGGGCCAATGCGCAGAAAACAAAACAGCATTACAATAAAACTTAAAAGCTAAATCCAAAATTCTAAAATATTAAAATACTTATGGTCAATCTTAGTTGGGTTGGGACTGGATGGGCAGGCCGCTGTTCTAAACAAGAGGTTTTTTTATAGCATTTTACTTACACTTGTATATGAACTTTGGCATCGCATGTCAAGCCTTCTGAATTTGAGATGTGTTTTTCTCCCCTTTTGAAAGCTTGTTTTATTATAGTGTTTCTTAAAAGCACCCCAATTTCAGAGGCTAAGGTGCTCCCTGATATCTGGTAGAGAGTTTTTCCTGCCCTGACCAGTTTAGTGTACCGCAATTCATTAACATCATAAACTGTATCTGATATGTGGCATGTAAAACTAATACACTGATCATTAATATTCTTATATGGTGTGTGTACAGTAAATGCCCAAAGGATCATACAAAACTGAAGGAAATATGGGAGTAAAATGTGTTTACCAAACAAGTCTGGGAAGTGGGTAAACTGGGTTCTTCCAGACAAAGGACAAGCTGATGCCTCCAGCCAGGTGTCACTAGAGTCAACTAGCAATCACATGTCAAGTGGTCATTTATTTACATCAGAGGGGGCAGAAACAGATCAATTTGCATTGTAGGAAACATCAGCAGGGGAAGAAACCAGCATGGAACTTCCTTCACCACCAGACTCCATGTCTCCTTCCTGATTGCTTGAATAAACTTTATTTTGGGAGGTAACTTCAGAAGAATCCATTTAAAATGTCTGTTGTACTATAAACGAGGGACAAGAGCACCAAGTTATCTTTCACCTAAGACAACAAAGAAACCAAGCACTTCGGACTTTGTGGGAGATCCTGACAACCTTGATAGAAGGTAGTGGGGTCAGAATCTTGCCTTGAACCAGGATTGTAGTTTTGTTGACTCAGTCACTAGAAAGTATATTTTTAAATTTTGTTTATTGTACTTTCTAGCTTTATCCCTTCTACCTGGTATCACTTAAATCCTATCTCCTTTTGTTATTAAACTTGTTTTATGTTTTACCTGAACCATCGCAATATGGTGTTTGAATTAAAGTGATAGTTCACTGCAGTAAAAGTGATAAAAATATGCAGATTGTCTCTTTAGAGGAGCAGACAAACCTTATGATTACTCTGACAATTCCAGGAAGGGACTGGACATTGCAAAGCACACAGTCTGAGGAAAAATTGGGATTAAGGAGTGTTGGGAGTCATCTTGCCAAGTGTAATCAAAGCTTGTGAAAACCAGGGCGTGACTCTTTTGTTTCAGGAGGCAAACTGCTGATGTCAAAGTATTGGATCAGTGTTGCACAGCGTACAGATGGAGTACATGTTTATTGCTGACTCTAAGCATCCCAGGCAGGGAGCTGCAGTAACAGAGCATTTAAAGCATGGAGGGTTACAGGTCAAGTGATGACACAACACTCACTAGTTTGATTTGTATCCACAAGGTTACACATGGTCATCAAACAGTCTGGATGCACAATTTTCAGCCCATAGTGTTGAGAACAACTTATTTTAACTTCACTATTTGCTGTTGGTCAGCTAAGTCACATGGCAAATTTTCTTCTCAATTATCCTGGTGAAAATCCAGAGTGAACCTGTGGAACTCTTTGCCAGAGGATGTTTTGAAGGCCAAGACTATAACAGGGTTCAAAAAAGACCTTGATAAATTCATGAAAAAATTGGTCCATCAATGGCTACTATCCTGGATGTGTAGGGATGGTGTCCCTAGTCTCTGTTTGCCAGAGACTGGGAATGGGCAAAAGGGGATGGAACTCCATTGAAATCAATTGAATTGAAAGAATTTGTCTCTAGATATAGTATGTATATTATAAAACAGCATATTTAGCACTCAACTAGCTTTAGGCACGTTTGAAAGAGGATTTTTGGTACAATAGAAGTCAACAGCTTATTTGGACCTATACCGGCTTATTTGTAAACCCTTCCTAGTTCATGGATCATTGACCTGAAAAGATAAGTTTATAATAGAAATGCTGACACAATCTTAGTCACAGTAGCATGAAGATGATGCTATAATTTTAAAGATAGTCTTCCCACTTCTTTGTAGATCCGAGTAATTTGAGAGTCTAAATACAAACAAATGAGGAGCTTGGCACACTGTAAGAGTTTCTTCCCTAAGAGAAAGCACTAGTGTTTAGAATTGTGCAAGATGTAAAAGTGAGCAATTTTGGCTGTTTACACAACAGATGGGTGGAGCATAGGTGAAAACCAGGCTTTTTGCTAGAAAAGCTGCTTTTCTGTTACTGAAAAATGCCACCCACCTGACTCAATGGGCTGGGAAACTTGGTGGGGCCAGCGGCGAAAAAGGACAGTCACAACAGCAAGGGAGAAAAGGTAGGTACTCTTCCTCCTTGGGAGTCTCTAGCATGCACTGGCCAGCTGGGGGTGAGAAGTGCTGACTGGCCAGGATTTAAACCTGGTGCAGACACTATGTGGAGCCTCTTTTGGCTCTGCTCCATTCCATCCTAAGCACCCTGAGCTAGGAATGGGACAGGTGTTGCAGGTATAGCCAATTGCCCATTTGGGGATCAGGAAGGAATTTTTTCTCCCATAGGTCAATTGGCAGAAGATCAGCAAGTATTTCCCCCACCTTCCTTACAGCATATTCAAGCCACAGGGGGTTAAGTAGGAATGTGCTTAGTACCTAATTGAAGTACTTGATCAAGTTGTCACAACTTCCATTATGATTAAAGGGATAAAATAAATGATTCCCAGAAGACCTGGGATTTCAATGAAGGACCTTGGGCTCATGGGATAGGGTGAGACCTGGTGGTTTTTGACTCTGGTGAGCTGAGGTCAGTTCTTGTGGTCTTTGTGGGCCAAAGTCCGAATCCTTCTGCACCCTCTGCCTCTCCTCATGGGGTTAGAGTGCTAGGAAATCCTTCCCCTGTGTTAAAGTTTAATACAAGTTGTGGCCTGCCTCTTAAATCCATCCCTGTCTATTGCATTTCACTGCTGTGTCCACATCAGTTAATTCTAGGCACCATTGACTTTTTTTTGTGAAAGAAGGTGAAAGACAAAAGATCTGATGGACTGTAAGGGAGTTCTTTTTATATTTTTTTGATTTCTTTAGGTGTAGTCATCTGAGTCCTTTCAAAAATGGAAAAAGGCAGAGGATAAGAGGCAGGGAGGAGTAATAACATAGGGCTGAACAAACCACTTTTGATGAACTAACCCTCTCTTCAACTTTATTTATTGTTCACAACATTTCACACCTCTGCTATATAGCATTCTCCTCTCTGTTCTTCCTGAAACTCAGTTCTTCACTCTTCAATCTGCTGAAAACTAGGCTGAGAAAGTCATTTAACTTTCCTGGCAATACAGTCACACTGAACCCCGCCCCGCAATCTCTCTGTTGGCTCCCTGTTCTATCCTGCAACATATTCAGTGCTGCTTGTTCTTGTTTCCCATGTCCTCCACAACTTAGCTCCCTCCTACCTATTTTCCCTGGCCTCTTACTTCAGCCCAAGCCGGTCATCCAGAGCACCACTTGTTTTGTGTACTTCTCCCAAGCACACCACTACATCTTTAAGACCTCCTCAAAGCCTGAAACTCTATACCTGATGCCATCTGCTAGACCTCATCTCCTCCTCCTTTAAAAGTTGCTTCTCAGACCTGGATTCCTAGACTTTGCTTAGACCATATGGATTGAATCTTCAGGTGAACTGGAGCAGCACACAGTTTAACTGATGGGGAGAGGAAAAAGATGGCTTCCCAACAACTTTGTCTCTCCAGTCTTAAGGTGCCATGAGGGGCTGATTTGACTCCCAGGATAACTTAGTGAAACCATAGAACTGCTCCAAATTGCACCTGCTTGTAAGAGCTCCATAGGCTTGTTATGCCATCCAGAGATCACCACAATGCACCCCCCTCTAGGCTCTCGCCCTCTCTCCTCCAGGGAGCAAGCAATAACGACAGAGCTGTACGGAGGATTCACTCATGTCAGTTAAATCCGCAGCAACCCTCTCTAAGCAGCTTTTAGTTCCTTTTCTACCATCTCCGTGGTGCAATGGGAACTTAGAGAAACTAAGATGTGGCCCAGTGCTTCTAATGAAATCAAAACAATTAACTCGAACTGTGAAAATAAACCACCATTTGCATGCTGTACATGGCCATGTCAGACTATTTACTTTACCTCACTGAAATGCTGCATTCCTGACACAGTCTCACTGGTTGGTGAGAGTGCCCATTGTCTGTCCATTTGTGTATTTATACATTTACCTCAAAAACTACAGATCAAAGATTCATCCTATTTCTGCTTTTCTCTTTCTTGTGCTTTTGGTGCCCAAGACACTTAGAAGTGCTGTTTTAATATTTTTACGCTCAGGTCACACCTGCCTCAATTTTTCTCCTTCTCTGTCTCTATGACACAGTCATCAGTTTGGCCTCATGCTGTTCACCTCTCATACCCAGTCACCATTAGATCATGATAAACTGCTCTCATTCTGAACATGACCTTAATGTTCCAGCAGAGATGGCTCCAGGGGGTTGAACGTTTAACTGTACATGCACCTCTGTAGCCCAAGCCTTACCACTTTGCTTGCCTGTTCACTTTTCATCATGAGCCCAGTGGGTTCATTAAAGCTTGCAACAAAAACGGAGTCTACCAATACCGGCAAATGTCAGCAAGGTTATAAACTAAATATGACTCCTTCATTCAAACAGCTACAGCAATAAATTTCCTTCATAAAAAGCATAGTCTCTCTGTGAAATGTTAACCCTGTTCTGACTAGGCTACTGCACTCCATTGTAAACTCTGTCCTTATCAAATAACCTTCAAAGCATTTGTTGTTCATGAGGTGATTTATAGGCAGATGTTAGGGTAGAAAATATGCAAGTGGAAATAAAATAACTGGGAAACAGTTTGTAGGAAGGGTTTTTTGTTTTGTTTTGTTGTAGCTTTGGGAAATAATCTTAAAATTTCTTTTTCTGGGAGAGACTAGCAATATTAATGAGCACGAGTGCCTTCATTGTGTGATTTCAGCATTTGGCTGGTGAACATCTTAATAGGGTCTATATATTAAGTAAATAAATGCCACTTTCTTTTAGCATTCCCATTGTTTGTTAAATGAAACCAATGCATCTGGGAAAATTTATAATGACTCTTGGGTGACAGCTTTTTGTACAGATTATACCCTTTCATTCAATAAATGCACTCTCAAACAGTACAGTGTCCCAGCTGTAAACGTAACAAATCCCTGTGAGTCTAGCCAGAGCAGATTGCAATCGGTTTTCCTTGTTGCACACGTAAAGAAAATGAGGTTTTGGCAAGACTGGAATTCAGAAGCATTGTATAGAGCAAAATTGCTAGGCAAAGGCTAAAGATTCTCCAACAGCTTCATTAGGGAATAAATGTGTTTTAAAAACTGTCACAATATTAAAATGTAATCCATGAGACAAGTGCAGGATGCAGATGGAAGCATTGCTGAGCTGGAGCTGGTTCGCGTGAACCGGTTGTTAAATTTTGAAGCAGGTTTAGAACCGGTTGTTAAAGGGGTGGGCAAACTCTGGCCCATGAGACCGTCCTGTCCTGCCTGCCTGAGCTCTCAGCTGGGGAGGATCCCCTGAGAATCCCTTTTTAACTTTAACTCACCTGGCGGTGCTCCGAGCCTTCGGCAGCACTTTGGCGGCGGGTCCTTCACTCGCTCCGGGTATTCAATGGCACTGCGGTGGCAGGCTCTTCAGTGCCACCAAAGACCTGGAGCGACTGAAGGAAGTGCCACCGAAGTGCTGCCGAAAACCCGGAGCGACTGAAGGAACCGGTTCTTCAGCTTCTGGCAGCTCATCACTAGATGGAAGATTATAGAAACTTTTTCTATTGTATATAGAAGCCAAACTGTTCAAACTTGGGTGCCTAAAGTTAGGTACCCAAGTCCATATCTACACACACATACATTTGGCTTGACTTTCAGAGATGTGTTGAGCTCTTATGGCAGATGTCATTGGGAGCTGTGGAGACTCGGCACATCTGAAAAATCAGACTGCTTGCTTAAGTGCCTAAATATGGCTCTAAGCATCCAAATTTGAACATTTTGGCCATTTCTGTTGAGTAATTTTGTTTTATTCACATACGTTTGCAAAATTATCAAATGCACTTCAGCCCTTACAACTAAAGCATAGTTTCAAAATAGTGACTCCTGTCGTTTTATTAAAATACAAAATAGAGTTTAGAGCAGTAAAATGGGCGTCTCATGATGTTTTGCTATAATCATTTTGTCCATTTTTTTTTGTGACAATCAAGGTCCATGCATCCCAAGGGAAGACTAGAGGGGTCTGAACACCTCTACCCCCCCAAATTAAGCACTTTAATCAACCAGATGTAGGCAATGTTACTGTGTATAAAAATATGTTAAGGTGGATGAGGCAATACCTTTTATTGAACCAACTTCTGTTAGTGAAAAAGACAACAGAAGTCAGTCAAATGAAAGATATTACCTCACCCACTTTGTCTCTCTAATATCCTGGGACAAACATGACTATAACAGCACTACAAACAACAATGTGTAATAATCCATCACAACATTGCTCTAAGCTATTTGCTAGCTTGCTCCAGCACTATTTCTGCCAATATTATATTTTGGAAATCCTTTTGCTGCCTTTGCCCTGGGAGACTTTTGTGCAATTGGAGACCAGATGTGCCTTTTCACTCGTGGCTGCCGTTCACTACTCTCTCTAGGATCAGCAGGCCAGCTGAGGCAAGGTCGCAGAGTGTGGCATGGGTGCGGCAGAGCCTGCACATCTGTTTGGAGACACCAGTGAGAGTAAAGTAAGTCTCCAGGAACAACTCCAAGCAAACGCCCCCTCGCTGGGGTCTACTATGCAGAGGTACCACCTTTTGCATATACCCCATATATCCCAATAGGAGTTACCATTATTTTAGATCAGTGGTTCCCAAACAAGGGGCACTGCTTGTTCAGGGCAAGCCCCTGGCGGGCTGGGCCTGTTTGTTTACCTGCCACATCCACAGGTTCGGCTGATCGCAGCTGTCAGTGGTCATGGTTCACCGTTCTCGGCCAATGGGAGCTGTGGGAAGCAGCGGCCAGCACATCCCTCAGCCTGAACCGCTTCCCGCAGCCCCCATTGGCCTGGAGTGGTGAACTGCAGCCACTGGGAGCTATGATCAGCCGAACCTGGGGAAGTGGCAGGTAAACAAACCAGCCTGGCCCGCCAGGGGCTTGCCCTGAACAAGCGGCGCCCCTAGTTTGGGAACCACTGTTTTAGATCATTTCCAAGAAGAGCTCTGGCCCATGAGCACTGTGTGGTAAAAATGAAGATTTTGAAGGTCAATAAATTCCGGGTGGTGATTCCTGCTAGTTTGGAGGATAGTAAAGAAAATATTATCATGTAGCCATGTCTACATCGGGCCGTCTGGAAAATTAATCTAAATTAAGTGTGAATTTAAATTGGTTTAGTTAAACTGCATGAAACCCATGTATGGACACATTCATTCAGTGGCCTTTATTCAGATTAGCTTAATTAAAGGGTTTTCATGCAGTTTAATTAATCCACTTTAAATTCACGCCTTTAGGTAATTTGGATTAATTTTCGTGAGTATTCCCATGTAAACAAACTCTATGTTGACTTTGAACATCAAGTGACCAGGCCATGCACTGGGAGATTCCTTCCTCCCTATCCCAGGGCTATGGAACTTTAGCAGTCAGTATGTACCTGATACTGACACCTTGAGGCTGCAATAAAGGAGAATGTCTGATAGATCTGTGCAGTAACGGCTCAACCAGAATAGCCCCACCTTCAAACAGCCACCCCAGTCCCAAGTGGCAACATGTTATATATTAAACCATGCACAATCTCTACTCTATGAAGGCTCCTCAAATCCTGCTCTTGCTTGATTCCACTGCATATGAGGACTGCAGTCCCCCTGAGTGTGGTGGGTGACAGCAATTGCTACTATGTACAGAGATATCTAATCTCTACCTTATTTACTCTTTAATTTTTACTATCCATACCTTATTTACCTTGTTCTACCCTAAAGCAAGTGCAACAGATTACCTCACTATGAAGTCCATAAACTTAGAAAGTGGCAAAAAATGTAAAGAGTATAATGAGCAACAGTGGAAACCTGCAATCAATTCTACATGATTCCATTTTAAAAGTGATTGCAGATGCAGTAGCTCTCAAATGAAATGTAGATGAAACTTGAATAAACTGGAATTGTGAACCCAAGTATATTTCACTTACTGAAAATCTCCACCATTAATGGGAAAGAGATAATGTATTATGGATGAACTCCCAACTAAAATAAATCTCCTCAAGCATTACTCTAAACAGGTATCTACTTAAGTATGTGACTCACTTTTTTTAAAAAGGATCAGGCTATTTTCATTAAGATACAAATATAAAGGAGAACAAATGTCTTTTTAAAAGGCCTCTGAAAGATTATCGGTCATAAAATAATTCGAAAGATCAGAAGACATTTTTCAACTCTAAGTGGCACCTTTGTTTTCTGCTGGTTTCTGCTGGTTTGTTTGTTTGAACTAAATACTCTGACTTATTTTGAAAGTGAAAAGGAGCCAAGCCCACAGAATTAGGTCTCAGCACTGCAAGCAGATTCAGACAGGCTGAGACTAGCTGACTTCAATGAATGGTAAGGGTCAATCCTCATTGATAAGTTTCAAGGCCTCAAGAAGCCAGAGAAGTGAATCCATGGCTACTCAGGGCTCAATGACATAAGGTGTTGGTCACTCAAGTCCCAAACCAGCAAAGCATATGTTTAACTTTAAGCATTTGCGTATTCTCATAGGTAAATAGAACTAGTGAGGTAATAACCATGTGCTTTAATTCTTTGCTGGATCAGGATTCAAGCACTTGACACTTTCAGAATTAAGCCCTCACAAAGAAAATTCAGTAGCAAAGTGGATTCACTAATTTGCGCTCGATGCACAATAATATGCTGGTCACCTTGGGAACATATGATTTTTCTCACTGTTAATGTGTTAGATGAAAATGCTAAAGGATCTTCTCTACATTACATAATTCATATCAGTTGATATTATTTCACAATATTAACATCTAATATCTACAAAAGGTTTGACCAAGAGGAATAGGTTCAATTGAACCTGTTGGAAAAGCAGCAAATATCTGTACTATTAATATACCGGTAACATTTGTTAATCAGATACAATACATATCACCAAGCACCAAAATTATCATTTCTGTCTGAATCTCATGAGTTAGCTGAACAGACAATTTAGTCTGTTTAAATATGATACAATAGACATAAATTAGTCTTTTGAATCCCCACTGCAACCTAACTGCAGGAACCACAGGGGGAAAAAATGTTAGTTAAACCTGTCAAGTGTAGTGCAGAGCTAACATGAAAAGCATATGGTGGCATGAAGAACCCGCCAATCACCCATGAAGAAATTTAAAAAAAAATGAAGCTAAGCAAGACAATTATAGTGTCTCAAAATATATCCAGATGAATCTCAAATTAACTGCATCAAGCAGATAGAGAAAACAAATACAATGACACCCTATCCCCCAAAGAGAGTCACATTAATATAACAAAAGAGAAGCTGAGTGATTCTGTAATCACCTTGAAAGGAAAAAGGAAATGGGGTATCAATGCACAACTTGCATGCCTAATAGGTAATGACAGAAGGAGGGATAAGAAGATACACAGACTGCCTGGTGATGGGCATGGTATAAAAATTTGAATAGAACAGAATTGCAGTGTAAGGGGGGGATCTGTTTGGATAAAATAAGGAGCAACCCATTCACTGAGAAGTTGAATCTAACCCATTTTTTACATGTTCAAAAAGGGTTTTTTCATATATTATTTTTCATTTTCACTAATCCATGCACTTCTGTTCCTAGAAGGAACCAAAGTGTTAAAAATTCAGTTGTGGGTAAAACGTAACTTTCAAAAATTTGGTCCATTTTTCTATTTGTGTATTGTCCTGAACAGGCAAGGGAGTTTGCAGATTTGTTCTAGGTTCACATTTATTCAAAAACTATCTTGTTGGAATGTACTTCAGACTACTGATGATTGCAGATTGTCTCTTGTGAGAATTGCTGTGGATGTTGGTTATTTTCAGTTCTGTACTGGAGATCTGATAGGTCATCTAAGTCACATGTTAAAGGTTTTGTTCTCTGATTGAATGAGTGACTGACTTCTGTAGCCTGTAGGAGAGCCTGAATAAGTCATTGGGCTCTGATTCTGTCAGAGAGAGAGAGAGAGAGGGTGGAAAGAAGCTCCATAACCCTTCCCCACAGAACTAGACCACAATCCCAATATCACAGTTATAGATAATTGTCTGAGTACCCATGCAGACACAGCATTTGGCACATCTCAAAAAACATCTCAAACTTGTCTTTGAAACCTGCCCAATCCTAAGGTCTATCTCTCACACTCCACTGGTGTAAATCAGCAAAACTCCACCAACTTTAATGAAACTACTTTAGTTCACACCACTTGAGGATGTGGCTCAATTTATTTGTTCTACCTTTACCATAATGTCTTTCATTTACTATATATGTAAAATATTCACTATTCACTTAATGTAAAATATATGGTCTGATTATGAAATCATGTATGCTCTTACTATATTTTGAAATACCATGGGAATTATAGAGGATATAAATATTCACCGATTTTTAAATGAGAAAAATATTTTCTTTTTATGCATTATATATTTTAATGTATGCCACATATTTAAAAAAATAGACAAAGCAACAAATAAGTGGAAAACATATGGCAATTTCTTCTTTGATAGACGGGAACAAAGCAAGAGCTTAAAGACTGTGCTTCCTTCCCCACTCTCTCATCTTCTCTCATCCAACTTAAGGCATGACTTGCTTGTCTTTAATTACCACGATGCCGGATGAGAAAAAACCCTGAGACAAGAATAGAGCAAAAAAGGCAAAACCAGCAAATCTGTCAGACTTCCAGAGAAGCATTTACCAAAAGACTGTGCAAACAGAGATTCTCCCTTCAGGAAAGCCTGTCAACCTCGGGGGCTGATTTGGGGTCAGTAAAATAATGTTGCATCTTCACTAGCTAAAGGAAAGAATTATAGTGGGGAAGGGAGGGAAGGAAATGAAAGACATGGTAAATTAAACTTGGTACTGTAAAGATAGTTTTCATCAGAGCAGTACAAAAAGTTTCACACACAAAGTACAATAAGAGACTTGATAGAAGTAGCTAAATTTTGCAATAAAGCAAAAAATTAAATCTTTCATTCTCCAGTTGAGTTCTGCTGCTTTTTAAATTTGCAACAATAAGACTTTACATTTATCTTTCAGGGAGGATGAAAAAGAAGGGAAAGTCAAAAGGCACATTCAACCCACTACAAAATTATTTTGATCCTGATTAGAACCAGGTGAACAACAGATTTTTCAGTTTACTGGCAATTCCAAAAAATGGGGAAAAAAATCATTTTGGATTGAATCAAAATGGAATTTTTAAAATTGTTTGACTCAAAACATTTGTTTAAATTTTTTTATTAGCTAAAATAAACTGTTTTGTTCAACCCAAAACTAAACAGATTATTTTGATTTTTAGCATTTTTTTATTTTAAAAAATATAAAATTAAAGGAAATGTCTAAAAAAAAAGTAGGTTTGAAAGGAAAAATTAAAATAATACCTGTAAAAAGTGTCAAAATGAAATATTTAGATTTTTTTCCAGGTTTTGTTTTTGTTTTCAGACCAAGACAAAATTCAGAGAAATCATCAGGAATTCACAAAATGCTTTGTTACTGAATCTTCATTTTTCACTGAAAATAAAAGATAAAAAAAATGTCACCCAGCATTTGTGCTGAAACAAAGAGCAAAGATTCATCATATTTGTGGTGATGTGGAGAAAGGTGCTCAGAAAAGTTAGCTCAAGTTTGTCAGGAACCGTTTCATCACTAACAGCCATAAAATGCTCAATCCACATCACCGATTCCTAGTGGTACCAACTGAGAGCATGATATTGCCTTAAATCATAGAATGATAGAAATATAATGCTGGAACGGACCTTCAGCAGTCATCTAGTCCAGCTCCCTGCACTGAGGCAGGACTAAGTATATACTTAGACATCCCTGAAAGGCGTTTGTCTAACGTGTGATGGAAGTCCACAAGTTCCCTTGATTACCAATTCCAGTACTTAACTATCCTTATAGTCAGAAAGGTTTTCTTTCCTAATACTCAACCTAAATCTCTCTTGTTTCAAACTAAGCCAATCACTTCTTGTCCTATCATCAAGGACTATGGACAATGATTGACCATCTTTCTCTTTATAGAAATATTTTACATCTTTGAGGACTATTACCATGTCCCCCCCTGAGCCTTCTTTTCTCTAGATTAAACATACCCAGTTCTTTCAATCTTTCCTTATAAGACATGTTTTCTGGGCCTCTTATCATTCTTGCTGCTCTCCTCTGGACTGTCTTCAATCTGTCCACATCTTTCTTAAAATATGGTGCCCAAAAGTGGACATAATACTCTAGCTGAGGTCTCACAAAGAGCCAATTAGAACAGAACAATTACTCCCTAGCTCTTACACATGACACTCCTGTTAATGTATCATGGAATGATATTAGCCTCTTTTGCAACTGCATCACATTGTTGATTCATATTCAATTTGTGAGCCACTAAAACCACCAGATCCTTCTCAGCAGTACTATTGCCTAGCCAGTTAGTCCCCATTTTGTAGTTATGCCTTTGATTTTTCTTTCTTGTTTTTATTGACCTGTTCATTTTAGAACAATACTCCAATTTGTCAAAGTCACTTTGAATTCCAAGCCTTTCTTCCATCTATCAGCCCCTCCCAGCTTGATATGACCTGCAAATTTTATAAGCATACACTCTACTCCTTATCCAAGTTGTTTATGAAAATATTGAATCGTACTGGACCTCTGCAGAACCCCACTTGATAGATCTCCTCAGCAAACCTATTTATAAGTATTCTGAGTATGATCTGTCAACCAGTTTTGTATCCATCGTATAGTAATTTCATCTAGACCACATTTCCCTAGTTTATTTTTGAGCAAGTATGTGAGAGTGTGTCAAAATCTTATTAAAATCAAGATTATATCATGGCTACAGCTTTCTCCCCAGCATCTAGGTGAGTGAACCTGTCAAAGAATGAAATTAGGTCTGTTTAGCATGATTTGTTCTTGACACTCCCATGTTGGCTATTATTTATAACCCTAATGTTCCAAGATTGCTTTGGATCTGTAGTTCCTTACATTTATTAGGGTGAATTTCAATTTGAATACTTCTAATTTGCCTAAATATTCTTTAACCTGTTCCCTCTCTATTCTGGTTTGTATTTCGTCCCCTTTTTTGTTAACATTAATTGTGTTAAGCATCCAGTCAAAATTAAGCTCTTTAGTGAAAACTGAAGCAAAATAGGCATTAAACACGTCAGTCTTCTTAGTGTCATCAATTATTTGTTCTTACTTTCCAAGTAAGTTGTGGACCTACATATTCCTTTGTTTTTCTCTCACTCCTAACATATTTACAGAGTTTGTTCTTATTGCTTTTTATGTCACGTCCTAGGTGTAACTCATGTTGTTCTTCTGATTCTGTTCTTCTAAAAACTTCTGATTTTGTCCCTAAATGCTTGTGCTATTCTTTTGTACTCATCCTTAGGAATTTGTTCATCATTCCACTTTTTGTACAGTTCCTTTTTTATTTTCAGGCAATTACAGTGAAAGCTGTATTACCAAGCACTTTACCAACCAGAAGGTTCTATAAACTGGTATTTCTGATCTTCATTGAAAGTCTGGTTTATAGGCCAGCAGGCTCCCTACCTGACTCTCTATGGCTCCCCGGAAGCGGCAACATTTCCCTGCTGCTCCTAGATGGAGGAACAGCAACAAGGGGTTTGGAGTGCAGGAGGGCTGAGGGGTTAGGGGATGGGGCATGGATGGTTTGTGGGTTCTGCGAGGGAGTTTGGGTGCAAGAGGGGGCTCGGGTACGGGGTTGGGATGTGGGAGGTGTTTTGGGGTGCCGGATTCAGGCAGCCCTCATCTCGGATGGCTCCCACAAACATTGACCTGTCCCTGCTGCTCCTAGGTGGAGGTGCGGCTAAGTGGCTCTGTGCACTGCCCCCTCTCTGCGGTTCCCATTGGCTGGGAACAACGGCCAATGGGAGCTGTAGGGGTGGTGCCTGTGGGCAGAGGCAGGGATAGGTTACCGCTTGCAGGGAGCCACCCGGGGCGAGTGCCGCCCTGATGCCACACCCTCTCCTGCACGCCAACCCCCCTCCTGCACCCAAAATCACTCCCTATTAGTTAACTGGAATTTTTCACTTACTGGCAACCCCTGTTCCCCGCAACATGCCAGGTAAAAAAGCTTTTACTGTAAATAACTTCTGGTGCAGCCATATTGGCCTCTTCCTATTCTTCCTATCTTTCCTTTACATCAGGATAATTCCTGTTGTGCCTTTAACAGAATCTCTTTGAAAACCTGCCAGCTCCCCTGAACTCCTTCTCTTAGATTGTCTTACTATGGGACCTTATCTACCAGTTCTCTGAGCTTGTTAAAGCCCGCTTTTCTAAAAATCCATTGTCCTTATTCTGCAGCTTTCATTCTTTCTTTTCCTTAGAATCATAAAATCTATCATTGAATGATTATTTTGACTCAAGTTACCTTTCACCTTCAACCAACACCTCCTCCCTGTTAGTCATAATCAAATGTAAAATGTCCATGCCCCCGATTACTTCCTCCACCTTCTGAAACAAAAGTTGTTCTCGTTATATTCCAAGAATTCATTGGACATTTTCTGTTTTGTCATGTTACATTTTCAGCAGATGTCTGGATAGTTAAAGTCTTGTGTTTTGGATATTTCTGTTGTTTGTTTTAGAAACGCCTTATCTGCTTCCTTCTCCTGATTTGGTGCTGTATGGTACACCCTACCCTCACATCACCCCTGATTTTCCCCTTTTATCTCCAGCAGTGTGTAGGTATTTGATTTACCAGCTAGACTTACCAAATTTCATGTTCCTTGACGATGTATCTTGCCTTTTAGCGACAAAGAATTATATGTATGTACTTAATCACATTTTTAATCATTTATTCAGTTCTTGTAGTAGATTTATATATTGGAAAAGGTGCTAGATTGACAGCACTGGAGTTAGAAATCTTCTTTTTAGGTGCAGTACATGCAACACACTTCCATGTCAATGGGCCTGAATCCTGGAGGAACCACTTGAATGCCCTCAGGTTTTTTTCCTATCTGGATGGTTGAGGGTGTTGAGAGGGATGCAGATTGGATGAGCCTGATGGAAATGAGTTGCTGACAAAGTAAGGGTTCCAAAACAGTGGAGCCTTGTGAGAATACTCATTAAGAGATGCCTGGACATGGCCCAGTTGCAACAATGTGTTATGAGAGGACTTATGGGAATAAAACTCAAAGGTTCTGCATCTCTTTCATTACAGATTGAGGGGAACTGGCAACAGGCTGTAGAATCTTTCATCTCTTGGTTGCTGGTGGTGCATGAAAGTTATGACCATCTGAGCTATATGACCATCAGGAGAAGTATGTTCACATCACAAAAACAAATGTCACAACTGGCACACTGGTTGGCATTCTTGAAAGAGAGGCCAAAGACTGAATTACAATGGTGCCTGATCACATTGTTGGGCTATATTAGCAGGGTGGCATGGGGAAGTTTGTATTGCCATTGTACCTGTTCACATAGATAAACAGAGGGCTCCAGATGTCAACACTAGGCCACCACCTTTCATGAGCGCTAAACTGACTCAAATTTTATTTTTATTTGAGTTTACTTAAATACTAAATACACAATGCATTACAAAATACCAAAGAAAAGAACCAAACTCTCAAAGCGTGTCCGTCCAGAAAACATCCTATACAAGGACCTTAAGAAAACAACACATACTCAGAAGACTCAATATCTGACTAGTAAGAGATGGGGAAAACAGATGCTAACAACAGAGTGAGGGAGCCCCAAATTGGTCAAAAAAGTGTCCTTGAAATAAGTGGTCTTGAACTCTACCCTAAAGGCAGACTTCCTCTGCATCAAATTCTTTCAGACAAGGTCAAACATTCATTTAAACATATTAAAGACTGTGAAGTTCTTTGAGATCTACTGCTGAAAAGCACTGTATAAGAGATAGGCATTATTATTATTATTATTATTATTTATTAAGCCATTTGCAAAAGAGGGACTACAGTTTGTAAATTATGCCGATAAAAAATATGAATTCTCCACATCCTTTTTGGAATCCATTGTTTCTAAAATTCTAAACCTCTCTACAGCATGTGAGAAGAAAGCACAATTTGTTAGAAGCTGCCTCTCATTTTATAAAAGGAGCAGATGTTTTATTGTAATTAAACTCACCTCCATTTTGTACTAGGTGACCTCTTGGAGGATGCATATAAACAAATATACTGTCTTGCTTTCATATAAATGATGATGATTCACAGCTTTCTTATAAAGCTAACTTACATCGTAGTTCCTTTAAATAAAATCTCTATTTCAGCTCATATGGCATTTCGTTTGATTGCTTCAGTTAAGCCCTAAATAAATTATTTTAGGTAGTATGTCTTGAATCTTTGAGCGAAACCTTCCCCTTATAGTATAAAAAATAAAGCATAGACTTCTGAGATTAGTTACCACATGAACTCAATGTAGGGTTGATTAAAACATGCTTAGTAGCAATGTACTGCATTGTTACATTCGTATAAGCAATTTCATGTAGTTAGAACTATCCAATTACTTTTTAAAATGTATTAGTGAAGCACTGTAAACACTGCAGTGTGCTAGTTTAAACAGACAGTGAAGTATGCATTAAGTTAAGTAAATCACTGTGTTCCTAGTTCAGCTTCTCTCTCTCCTAGCATTTGTAATGTCAAAGTCAACTTGAGGTCAAGCTAAAATGAGGACTGTATGATGTTTACAAGTGGGAACCAATTGCACAATGGTAGTGAATACAGAAGCCTTAGACACAGATAAAATATGGAGGTGTGGGGGGAGGAAGAAAGCTTGTACAGAGCTCTTCTATTTATTGAAGCTAAGGAGCTTAGAAAATAAAGCAAGGTTTCTTTTCCAAGTTGTTTATTATAGACTAATACCTGGGGGGAGCGGAGTACTGGTTTTGTTTGGATGTCCTTATGAATGTCATATAGTTTTATTCAGGGTATAGATTAAATAAACTGAATCACAGTTGTGGTGTCATTAAAGGGCAGAATTTATGTAACAATACCCTTAGGTGTGTCATCCACAGGGACTGAATAGTGAATATAAATGCATGAGCCTCTACTGGCTGAGCTAAAAGGACTGCAGAAGCTCAGAGGCAATAGCAAACTTAAAACCTCTCTCTCTGTTGTAGTTACTGGAGCAGGACAGAACCCCACAGTATATTAGTTTGAATTGCAATTACATACAATATAGTTTGTTAATTAGTTTGTTGTCTGTGTCTGAGAAAATTTGAGCTATTGAGTCTGTGTGTGTCAAAGACCTCCCAAAACATTTAAAGATGAGCTATCTTTGTCATTCCATAAACTTCATCAGTTTCTTGTCTGATTTTATGCCAGTCTGTCACTTTATTTCAGCTAGGAAAAAGCACAATATGACTAGATGATTTTTTTTTTGAGCTTGAAAGTACCTACATGTCACTGACAGTTTTCAACGATGAGACACTTTTTTGTTATGTTTAAGTGTGTGCAACAGCAAAGTCACGTTAGCATATAGTCTTGTTTGTCAGTCAAAGATACAACTTTGGGTTTGACTTTTTGATATTTTATATCTTATACTAGTATGCGTGAAGAACAATGAACAATGTGTGTTGCATTTCCCACAACTAGATGGGGCTTTTAGTACAATGGGAAGAGATAGAGCAGTTAAAGCATTACGGGGCATGGTGGGAATGTAATATATGAGTGCACACTTAAAGACTGCCACAACTCCTTATCTCAAGGCAAGGTCAAGCAACCAGTTAGGAGGGGTAAGAGGGGTTGTGGTGGGGGGGATGTACTGGGAGACTTTGGCAAACCAGTAAAGTGCCTGAAACCACGATGGCTTATTGCTAAAAGCAGCCAAGTCAGCAGGCTGCAAATTGGCCATTCAGCAGTCTCAGTTTAACCAAGGCAGGAGGGGAGGGGTTTTTTTTGGGTGCCACAGAGAGGGCAGCTTGACCCTGCATCTTTCCTGATAAGAATTGTGTTGAAATTGCTGATACATGCATTTTAGAAGAGCGGGATGTGCCCCAGGAATGTCTATTGGGGTCTCAAGGCTTCAAACTCTGGAAAAACCCACACCTGGTTAATTGATAATCAGAAGGAGCCTCTTGCTTGCCCATTGGAACTGCTTACTTAACAAGTTTTCTTTAGGAGACATGTCATTCTATTACTAATGTATAAATAAAGGGGAAAAAGTTTGAGGTGGGGGAATTCTTCAGGTCTGGACTCTCCCTCTGGATGCATCTTGTGTTCCCCACCGGCAGACGGGCTGCTGCTGTGCCACTCGAGAGTCACACTCAGCTTTGATAATTATCAAGGGTTGAGGGTGTTTTATTAACCTGTTGCAGACGTGTGTATAAGTGCTTGAGACTAAGTAAAGTTTAGCTTTAAGTGAAAGCACTCTTGTGTTATCCTGTTTGTGCCAGCCATCTATCAGTCGGACGAATGTGTCTCCCCCGATTTATTTCCTGACACCACCTTGTACAGAATAAAAGTTACCAAGAGCTTCGGGTTGAAAGAACCCCTGGTAACAGGAGGCATAAGAAACACTAAAAGCCTAAAAAAGGTCTGGCCTTCGCCAGAGCACAACCTCACTCCTTATCCCTCCCGTGGGGTACAAAAGGGGTGGGACGAAGACCCTAACTCATGACCCTCCCAAATGGAATATGACCATATGTTGTAAGGGGTGTGACTAGGGGAGTGCACTGCAGGTATATTTGGGCCTCCTAAGGAGGAAGAGATGGGAATATGGGAATGGGGAGGAAAGGCGGGAATGGGGACACAGGTAAGGCTCTGTGGCATCAGAACTGGGAATGGCGGAATGGGGAACAGGGACATAGGCAAGGCTCTGTGGCATCAGAGCTGGGAAGGAGAACAGAATAAATACTCTGTGGCATCAGAGCTGGAAACGGAACACTGGGAAACAGACTCTGCCAGCGTGTAGAGTGATGGATATGTTTGCTCGGAACTAATCCCAATAAACTTTGATTGCTTGCACTTCAGACATCTGGTCTTCTGCTTTCTGTTTGCGTGACAAGAACCAGGGGAGGGGGTGAAGGGAAAGCCCTCTAACACAGAGGTTCCCAAACTTGGTTCACAGCTTGTTCAGGGTAAGCACTGGTGGGCCACGAGACGCTTTGTTTACCTGAGTGTCCACAAGTACGGCTGCTCGCAGCTCCCAGTGGCTGCGGTTCACCATTCCCGGCCAATAGGAGCTGCAGGAAGTGGTAGCCCAGCCTGCGCCGCTTCCCATAGCTCCCATTGGCCTGGAACGGTGAACCACGGACACTGGGAGCTACGAGCGGCTGTACCTACAGATGCGGCAAGTAAACAAAGTGTCTTGTGGACCGCCAGGGACTTATCCTGAACGAGCCGCGAACGAAGTTTAGGAACCCCTGCTCTAACATCACAATCTGACTTGCAACAGTGATAAGGGAGGTCCATTCTGCAGAATTTTGACTTCAGAGGTGGAAAACTTGCTAATAATTTATGTGATGGCTTTCCTGAAGGAAATGATGCACCAGACCAAAACAAAAAAAAAATTGCCAGTGATAAATTTCCTTCTGCTGGTGAATGAATTTTTTAGCATATTTTTAATAAATCTGAAACTCCAGAAACTTTTTAAAATTTTTAAGCATACATTAACTGATACGTGTTCTCTTAACCCACTTTTACATACCTCAGCACTATAGCAACTAACTAAGGGCTGGCTGTAACACACATTGAAGCAAAAAAACAAAAACAAAAAACAAAAAACTTTCCATTGACTTTAATGGATGATTAATCAGACCTTAAGACATTGATCCTGTTCCCACTGAAATAACTCCCATTGATTTTAATGGTGAAGGATAAAGCCATAAATGGTTTTAGTGCAACTGCACATAGAATATGATATTCTGTTCTGGGCTTCACATTTTCAGAAAGATATTGACAAGTTGGTGGAAGTTCAACCTAGAGCAATAAAAATGACGACAGAGCTGAAGAGTTTAACTTAGTTTGAAAGATTTAAAAACACAACAAAACCAAACAAAAAACTTGTGAAAATATATATAGCTCAGCTAAGCAAAGACTTAACATTATAAGAATACGTTTGTAACACACTACAAATTATCTTGAAGGGTGTAGAACAGCAAGGAGGACAATGAAATATTTAAGGTGGGACTTTGGGTTATAATTAGTAGTAATGGAATGAAATCCAAAAAATAAAAATTGAACATTGTGGGGAAAAAACTAACAATGAGATCTATTAGATCATGGAATAGTCTTCTAGGGGAGAGACAGAAAAACCATAGCTTGCGTGTTTTAAAACTAGACTGGATATAAAAAGTGAAAATATAGTATAGGAAACAATCCCACACTGGATGGATAAGATTATGTAAAAGGTCATTACCAGCTGTAACTTCTGTTGGTCTATGATTACTTAAATATGTTGTTTTTTTAAATATCAAAAGAAAATGGGATTTTCTGTAAAGATAGGGTTAAACTGGGGGTAGTTAATAGATGTGATAATATCCAATGTACAATACCTGAATACACTAGAGGTAGAAATTATAGTGTATTTTATAACTGGAAATATCACCTCCAAAAGGCTATACTTTTAGATATGATATTACAGCATCACCAGTTGCTTAATGCTGTGCTATCTTTCCAGAAAACATTGATTTCAGGAATATTTATGACAATGTTAACCTAAACTGTACACAGTTGTACAAGCCATTGTTGAAAATGGGGGCAGAAAACAAGAAGTCCTATATCCAAGAATAAGATACATCTTAAAAAGATATGAACTTTCAACCTCAGTGCTGGAAAAATTAGTTTTTTTGTTTGTTAGTTGCTTTGTTTTTTGGCCTTGCAATATCTAACTCAACTAGTATTGTAAAGTAAGGTAAAGAAAGGCAGAGTAAATAGCACACTAATGTGGTGCATCTTCTTAGCAGAAACAGAATTTTTAATCACTTTTATATGAGCCTTTTATTATCTTATACATCTTATTTATAGCATACTGATCATCATCATCTAGGTAACTGACTCTAGCTTTCAGATCAACTCACTGAACTGCAAGAGTAATCTCTTTAAATTGTATGCATTCTAATTCTGCATTTATATAAAGTAACATAATGTATGCTCTAAGTTGAAATACAATAGCTACTGTAGCCCAACATTTTTACAGTCAAGTTGTACTGTACACCTCTAAGTTTGCCTCCTGGTAAAAGCTTTTTACAGGTAACACTTTATTCTTAGTGCCCATTAATGCAAAACTGCAAAGGGAGCCTTATGGAAATATGTCAAAATCACTTAAAAATAACGGCATTAAAAGTGACAGGCCATGTAAAGTGTTTTCCAATAAACAAGGATACACAGAAAAAACAAACAAGATGTTTGTTATCTTAACAAAAGATCATCCTATGAATTGGCAAGACAAGTTTATGAATACTTCTACCTTGGTTATTTTAAGTCACCTCAAACTCTATGAATTGCATGACGAAACTCATAGTATAGTTTGAAGGAGTGGTTGATTCATTGTCTATTAAAATGTGCCCTTCAGATTTGCTTCATCATCACATTTGTTTTGAAATTAATAAATATTTGTAATCAAACTTGAAGTCAAGAGACTTAGACCAATGGACAATGCTAGTCTTTAACCCATAAATTTCAGAATGGTACAGTTAAGCAAGGAAACAATTCCAATAAAACATAAGTGGGTCTGAGCTATTACCCCCAAAGTCAACCAAAGCAGGAATGAACTTTTTTTTCCCCCAAATTTCAATTATTTTTTTAAATTAAAGTTAAACTTATTGACATCTCTGCACTTCCTGGTTGTGTTATAAGTAAGCAAGTCCGGCATACATTTGTCCTAAAATTTCTAGTTCAATTGCTATTTTTTGGGGGGGGGGAATGGAATTGGTAACATTTTATTATCCATGATTTTATTAATTTAAACATAATATCAACCTTTGGAGAAGCTAAACCAAACTCCAGTTTTCAGAATAGGAGATTGTTATTTATGAACATTTAAGGTCAACTGTTCTCTTTAAAAGTCTTGCTTATATATCCAATGCTTGGGGATAGATGGCCATTTTCAAAAATTTATATCAGTGTTCCCTGGATATTGGAAGGTAGAAATAAATCAGTAAAAAATACCAAATATGCAGACCCCTTTAAAATCTTTATATCAGGAAGAATTTCCAAGTGCAATAGCATTAATAAAATCACCAATTCTTATTCAGATGTCCATTCTTAACATAAACAAAAGGTTCTCTGTCCAAATGCCCTACTTTTCTTGAGTAAGCAGATGGGATTAACAGCAAATATCATTATCTATCTCAACTGAATACCTGCTTCAGCAGGTCCATTCTCAGAGACGTTTTCCTTCTCCGTAAATCTTTTCCCAGAATAATTCTGTGGTTCTTGTCCTTGTGCTGAATTCAGAGTTTGGCTGAATACAGAAGTGGTACTTGAGTGTTCTAGTTTATGAAAGCAATAAGTCACATCCTTTAGTCTGAATAGTAAGTCCTGGGTGAAATCCTGGCTTAGCTGAACTCAAGGGAAGTTCTTCATTTCAATTCATTAGGGCTAGAGTTTCAACTTTAAGTCTGCGTTGATAAGATTTTTTTTTCCATTTATGCTGAATCCCTTCCTTTTTCTTGGTTGTTATCATACATTTTCTTAACCTTCTAAATCCATAGAGTGTAAAGCTATCTGAATGTCTATGTGTTTTAATCCTATTAATATTAAAAAAACTCTTAAGAGAGTCATCCTAAAGTACATAGACCAGACTTTTTGGAAACTTTTTTTTCCAAAAAACAAAACCAACAGAGTGTGTGTGTTGTCTGCACCTTCCCTTTCTTTCCCTATCAGCCTTTGGAACTGGAGACAGTACTCTTATTGATAATTCACCTTCAGAACTCCCAGTTTTATTTCCTAAGGTATCGCTGCTCACAGTGGTCCCGATTCACATGTTTAACTTTAAGCACATGAACAGACCCACTTCAACTGAAGACAAGTAGAATAGATAACTACCCATTTTTGTGGTTTGTATCTGTATTTGTGGGGGGAAGAAATGGATGGAGCAGGTAGATCTACAACTATATAGACCCACTGGTCATGCTTCTCCCATCAATGATGAGAGAAGAGGTGGTAATAGAAAAGAGAGTGTAAGAGCAGCTGGTCTCCCAGTCATTAATATGTATGTGTACTAAAGAACTCACAGACCATAAGTGGCAGCACTATATTTTTCATTTTAGCTTGTATAGTGTGCATCAGTGACAAGCCTATACTAACCACGTCACTGGTGCGTCTGTAGAATAATGGCCTGTATGTGGTCATCAGCTTCACTGTTGGATATAATAATGGATGAGATCTAATAAACATCTCTTACCCACTACCCAAAAGGCAATTACAGCCATTTCCTTATTGGAATCTGCAATCCCTTATTTGGTTGGCACTAAAATTATTACCTCTTTTAAAAAGTTGCAAGATGGATTAATCAATACAAATGCTCTTTATATTGTCCTGATAATGATCCATTATCCTCTAATCTGATACTGGAGCATCCTCAGGGTATGAAGACATTTTAAAATATGAATATCATATCTTTGGTAATGGGCACATTGAAAAGCTAAGTGGACTTTCTTCCACAGCCATATTATGCAATTCATTTTCTCTCTCAGGACAAGATACATTTCTGGAAAAATGCTGCATTCAGGAAAAAAACGATAATGTAACAACATATGCAATACTGACATGTTTAAAGTGATGAAGCCAAATATAGGGTGCTGAAATATTTTCTGAAATGTTGGCACCGAAAAGAAAAGTTGAACCCAAAATATCATGACATGGAGTAGGATATATAAATTATATCCTTTTTGTAAGTGAGATCATGAGCAGGGTTAAGACTTTACTCCATTCCCAGATGTCAATTCTGTGTTACGTGGATAACGATCTTTAATACTTACATTTACAATTAGAAAATCATTTTTTATTATTGTAAATGGAAAAGTTAACATATAGCAAGAGTTTTCCTGCTTGTGAGATCAAGTTAATGTTAATTATTTCTCTTGGAAATGTAATGATTTTAGTACATACAAAAAAAAATCAAGGTTAGATGATATCCAATACTCAGATATGTTCAACATGCTAACAACTGCAAATATAGATACACAGTAGGGACCTGATTCTGCAATGAACTCTGTGACAGGTCAGAGTTCTGTCTGCACAAAGCTGATTGAAAGTCTCGGACTTAAAGATCTGATTATAGTTAGGCAAAACAGCTCAAGTAAAACAAGGTAGCACATTCTTCCAACCCCAGTGAACCATGCTCATGAACTATATTAGAAGTCTAGGGCTCTGCAGGTCAGCTTCTCCACACAGGAGAAATCAGTAACATGGAGTCTGGGTACGTGCTAAGTGTAACTTGTTTTATTTACACATTACACCAGCCCTGGAAGAGAGATGGTCGAACAACATGCAGGCCAGCATTCCAAACCAGTGACCAGTTCCCACAGAGCAACGTTGTCTCAAGTATTGTCTCATCAGAAAAAAGGCAGAGACAACACAAACTTTTAGAGACAAAAGCTGAAAGACAGTAAGCCTGTCAGTTGTACCCTAAAACTATGAAACCCAGGGATATCATTTTTTTTTTAAATTACTCACTAAGCTAAGAGTGATGGGAAATGGCAAAAGGTTAATTAGCAAATATTTGTTGTTCCCCTCCCATAATTTAAATTCAGCTTCATGTTTTTAGAATTATATTGTGTGGGCCATTAGTTAGTCCATAATACATAATTTAAAGCCTTGAACTATTTCAGAAAAATAATAAGTGCTTTTATTTTAATTTAGAAAACCAGCTACTGTGCATTGTAATCTGTTTGTCAGCCAGTATCAGTAGTGTGTGTTCTGATAGCAAGTGACAGGTGGTCTGTTAAAAGTTGGAGAGGACTCCTGGAAAGTCAACTTGTGCATGCTGCAACAGTAAACAAAATGGGAATGATACTTTATATTGAACACAGATTTCATGGCATTTCTTTTACTGTATCCAACACAGAACTAGGTTACAATGGCTCTTGCTTTAGTATACTATAGATTATTACTATTTATTATAGCCAGAGTGCCAGCTACAGATATACTTAAGGTTGCTGAAACATTTCCAGTATAAACATCTGTTTTCAGTTGCTTATAATTTTCTCGGTTTCACTTGGTAGTCTGGATTTATCCTGTCCTGGCTTTTTCCTGAAGGTGAATATATATTACCTGGAAAGTTTGAGCCAAACCTAGTCTCCATTTACATTCAATATGGATAGGGATAGAAACATGGGATTTGATAGGGAAATGGGCCTTATGGAAAGGAGTTGCTTCCTGACTCTTGAGTGCTTATGCAGGCAACTTTAATGTTCTCTCAGTATAGTTGTATTAATTATTATTTATATATTACCATAGGTGTGTATAGTGCCTCAAAGGTAAAGAAAAAAGACAAGGTCTCTGTTACAGATTCTCACAGTTTACCCAGGGAATTAATAATCTAAATATAATTAGAAACCTGGCTAAAATGAAAAGTAGGACTAAAAGTAGGAGGTTTCCAGTGCATGAATCATAGAATATCAAGGTTGGAAGGGACCTCAGGAGATCATCTAGTCCAACCCCCTGCTCAAAGCAGGACCAATCCCCAGCTAAATCATCCCAGCAAGGGCTTTGTCAAGCCTGACCTTGAAAGGCCATTTAAACTCACTGGGAGTCCAAATCTTAGGTTTGGAACCCTTCAAGACAACATGCAAACCCTGTTTATTTGGTTTCATTTCTTGATGGTTAATATGAATGACCTTTTTCCCAGCATAGCACATTATTTGGTTTGCAGCATATTTCTTGCAGTGACATTATCAATATTTCATTCAACCTACTGTTGTTTGCTGATTTAGTATATTTAATTTCCATAAATAACACCTACTTGCTATAGATATGGGGACAATATAATACAAGGTAAAATAACCACACATCAAGGATTTGACTTAGTACATTAGGCCTAAGGTGCATAGTATTCTACCATATATAACTTAAAAGTCTGCTTCTGCATAAATTCAATACCAAGTTTTTGGGGTTTTGCAGTGACAAATCATGAATTTCAGATTATAATTTAATCTTAAAGATAAAGGGCATGATAATTTGGAAAATACATTTACCATCTATGAGGACAATGATCAGCATTTTTAAAAGTCTCTACATAATTACCAATTACAGTATACTTCAGTGGCTCTAGAGGAAGTATTGTTATCTATCAGTTTCACAAACCTTTCTTAAAATGCCTTCAGATCGTATGATAAACATGTGTTGTGAATTTGGGTGTTAACTGTGTCTCCCCAATTCTAGGTTAATAATTTGACACCCACGTTTTATTAGAAGAATTTTGACCAAGACACTCCAAATAGAGTATGGTGATCCAGCAATCTCTAACCATGAGTAATGATGATGACCAGCAGTGACCAAGTCTATTTGCGACCATGACAGTAGTAAGTATTAAGTGTAGAATAAAATATTTTGTAGAAGGAAGGATAATTAGAGTTGGGCAAGCATCTCAAATCAATTTCCACTAAGAATCACATGAATAAAATAATCAAATTTGCTTTGACTATGTTCATTATCCTTTTCTATTAATTTCCATGAATACTATTAGTTTACTGGCAGTAATTTTAAGCAAACATATTAAAATGCATAGAGATTTTTGAATTCATTACTCCAGAAACCTGATCTTAATTTGCCACTCACCCAATTTATGAACAGACACTCTGACCTTTATGTATAATGAAAACTACACTGTATAACAGATTTTGAATGAACTACTCATGAACTAACTACAAAGATGTCTGTTGAGTAAAAATATCTGAAGAAGAAACTGTTTTTGTGGGAAAACTCCCTTCGGATCAGAAAACCATTTCCAAAAATCTCTCCAGAAAACCTGATCCCATAAGATTTCCAGGGACTTTTTGATGTCAAGTGGCAAAGGGGATGCATAGGATTTTACAGGGTTCCCTATGGTTGGATATGGATAATTCACTAAAGGGTGGCATGTGAGGTCTCTGTCAAGAGCCAGTAGCTGACCACTTAGCATAATGATTGTGAAATGTACGCAAGGATAATATTTGAGTTGTGTCTAGACTGAAAATTATGTTAAAGGCGGGTAACCAGGAGATGACACGTCTCAGACAGGTTCCTTTCAAGCAGAGGGTAACAGACTTATATCCCTGTCTGATCATTACATGTCCCCACACTTTATCCTTATTTACATACTGAGCCAGATACTGATTAAGAGATTGTGAACAGAAAGGAGCATACACAAACAAACAACCTGCAGGCAGTAACCTGCTTATGAATAAGGATAAGGGATTGTTCTGAAATATCCGGGAGTGCAGACAGACATCCGGGATCTCTCAGTGAGGCGGCAAGCTGACAGCATGACTTCATCTCATGAATGGAAGGTCACAGCCAAGCCTGGCTGTAAAACACTGGAAGGACTTTGAGTGAACATTACTCTGAGACATAATCGTATCTAGTTAGGTAAGTTGAGGTACTAGATACCTATAAAATAGGATGTAACCATTTGTTTCCAATATTTCTACTTGCTCTCACTTGAATCTCTACACTCTGTTTAATAAACTTTTACATAATTTCATTATAAAAACATATCTAAGAGTGGTGTGTTAAGTGAAGTAGTAGGCTGAGATGAAACTGAGAAGCTAGAACATACTACTTCTTTGGAAGCAGCAAATTTGTGAATACTGTGAGTGTCCAGTGGATTGGAGCTAGATACTCCAAGGAGGCATTTGACGACTCAGGGGTTGGAGTGTGTCTATCTCTAACCTTTAGAGAGAGAGAGCAGGGCCTACATAGGATTAGAGGGACTGCTTGTATAACCCATGGCTGATGGAGTCAGGGAGATGACCCCCAGCAGGCACCAACGAGGCTTCCTTATGGTAAGGGCGGGGGTAGCGAAGTCACAACCCTGGGTACCCCCCTGCAAGCATCAAACAGCCCAAGACTGAAAATATTCAGATGAAGTCAGAATAAGCATCTGAAACTTGGATGCTTATAAAAGCAGAATGAAAGCTCCAAATCCTTGGACATTGCCCATCATCAGTGCTTGCAAACCACTTAATTATTGTAACCCCTTCAAATAGGCATCAATAGAGTTGACACTTACATCTTATCCTTGTTCTGCTGGTGTTATTTGTCATACTCTTTCTGTGAATTTTGATTTTGCATTACCACATTTCATGTAAGCATACAGAGAAGAGAACATATTGGACGATAAATCTGATATTCAATGATTGAGTGTCTATTCAGTTCTACGGCTGAGGAATCACTACTGTGAGGAATCCATTCAGTGATTCAGTGTGGAGGTCTGAATCTCATATGAATACTAGATAAAATGATGCCACTGGTAAACGAGGGAGAAAGAAAACCAGCATTTTACTTCAATTGCTCTAGGAATTCTGCTTTCAGCAACTTTATAAGTACTGCTTAGCAGAAACAAAAATGTCTATGATTAAGAAAGGCAAGCCTAAGCAAAGAGTGATCATTTGTAACTGTGCCTCCTCTCCTTTTTCAACATTAATGAATCATTAAATATTGTTTCTGGAAACTCCATAAGTGATTAAATAGCTGATATTACCCCACAAGCGTATTTAATCTGTTGCTAGAATCAGCTTAATGCTTGTGCCTAGTTTATATACATTATGTACAGATTACACATGGATTTCCAATAAGTGTTGGAGAAGACAACCATTAAACTCATGCTTGAAAAGTCTAAAGTAACACTACTTATTCAGGCTTACAAGTCACCAGCATCTGTCAAATTCCAGTGACAGGATACCATAACTACTGTGTGGTGAGCACTAATTACAATAACTCTGTGCTCAGGATTTTTTGCAGATAAGCTTATTTATTTATTTTATTTTATTTTATTTTTAAAGACCTACTCCATAGTAAAAGATTACACCACACTTACTCCCACTATTTATGTATTTGGAGATACATAAATAAATTCTTTCTAAACTTTCTTCACTATGTCATTACTATGCAGATCATTTCTTTTCAGATACAAATTTCCCTTATTTTAGCTTTATTACATTTCCAATCAAGAAAATAAAAAGCACTTTGGTTCTCCTTTAAGTGAAATGGTATCTTTCCAGTTCTTAATTTAATTGTTTGGTGATGTCTGGGGAAGATAAAAATGGTTAGAATTAAAAAGTATGAACTTCTGGTCAACCAAATCAGTATTAAAAATTCCAACCCTGTCTGAACTGAATGTATACTAACGCTCTAAGCATATTTTAAATTATTAGTTCCTCTGGTGCTATAGTCTGCCTGATAGATGGAATTATAACTATAAATTCAAAATTCAAACTATCTACCAGAGAGAGATTTTATTATAGAACAATTAACCAATATGTTGTGATATACCAATGGAATTAGTGGGAACAGGAGGAAAGGAGCAAAGAAAATTAAAAAACCCACCTAACTGATAAAGGCTAGAAAAAAATAGCTAGAGGAAGAATGTAATTGTAGAAAGATAATAAGGATATAGATAGTATCAGCGCTAGTTATTGCTTTTTATACAGCACATGTGACAGGACAGAGGGTACAAACAGTAAATGAACTTAGAGCAAGACAAATTCCTAATACAGGGAACTTTTCATTATTTTAGGTTAATCCATTTTTAGAATAGTGAGGCTGCTCTTTTATTGATTTCTGGTTGACCTAACAATTAGATGCTGTTTAATTAGAAACAGATGCAACAGCTGAATGAAGTACTAGGGAAAACAGTATCTTAAATACTAACAGATATCAAAGAACTTTGAATAGCCTTATTAAATTTGCAGAATTTATAAGTCTTTTTCTCATGCATGGTCTCCATGAAAAGTATTTGCCTCTAACTTTATATAACACACAAATGTACCTAAGCCTTTATATGTATCTATATATCTATCTATATATCTTTTATAAAATATAGCCTTAGCTCTTACCCCTCAGCCTCTAGCTCCTACCCACCTATTTTCTATTAACTCTCTGTACTGCAGCATTCTGCTCTTAAATAAACTTTTTTCCCAACATGCATTTCTGGGGGTTGGGCCTTTAAATTTGGCAAATTCAAGCACTTGCAGCCCTAAATTAGCCATTTTGAAACTTGCTGTTGCAATTGTTTTTTTGGTGAATCTTTCTTTTCTATTTGAAAACCATTCTCAACTTCCTTTACTTATTCCTGAAAAACTCACATTCTTGCTAAACTGTGTGTCTATCTATATTTTTACTTAACTATATGTAGTAAGTTTAAAATCTGAAAGTTACAGTAGTACACAGCAATTATAAAATGTGCATGCATAGTGGGGCTTAAATGTCAAGCTGATATGTGCTTTATGAATGCAGCTGGACTTTGTGGACCTTTTGAAACCCATAGCTATGTTCTCCTCCTTTCATTTGGATGGTTTAGAAAAGTAAAGCAGATTTTCTGCCTCCATTTAAAAAAATGTCTAGTGAAGACTGTCCTGAAAGATTAAACTAATCACTAGCACAGAAAACTTGTCATTATAGAGATCCCATGCTGGGGTCGAGAAAACACATAGTATAGAGTCATTCATTGACTTTGGGGAAGACACCAGATCAGTTTACAGTTGTAGGGTGCAGTGCATCCCAAAGTATTGTTGATGGCATAGATCCACTGCAAGTTCTTTAATTGCTAACTGCTTGAAACTGATTCAGCTCCTTTGCAGTGAAACCAGTGAAAGTTCTAGCCACACAGGGAGGTATCTCAATACCTGTACAGGAATTGAGGCCTAGAACACTAAGCAAGAGATTAATCTCAGCTCTAAAACTCACTTCCTTCATGGCTTTTGCAGTTCATATAGGGCCAAGACTTTCATAATTGGGCAACCACAGGTCCACTGACTTTGATGGGATCTGTTATTGTCCAGCACTTCTGAAAATCCTGCCACGCTCATTTGTCTTTTACAGTAAATGTGCAAATAGGTGCCTACATTTATATACCCAAGTTCAAAAATTTTGGACTTCATTGCATTCACTGATTTTTGTTTTTGTTTTTTCTCCAATCTGTGAAATGGTAACAATGTTTACCTCCCACAAAGGGGGTTGCTAGAAAGTAAGTAGTTCATATTTTCAAAGTACTACCTAAATCCTAAAACTGAGCATGCAAAACACACTAGTGGCTGAGACTTAGCTGCCTCAGAACCTTGGTTTATTTGGATAATTGTCCTTTGCAAAACATTTTGAACGGTGATAACTGTGGGCAGCCTCTAGTACAAGCAACTGGGCTGTGCTTCTTCTGGAGCAGAATTGGGAAGATGGCATCAAAAGAGTCCTTCCCTCCCACGCATACTATTACATAAATGATTTATCTGTATTATGGTAGCATCCAAAGTATGGGGGGTAGTGTGCAAACATATAGTAGGACACAGTCCATGGCCAGAAGGGCTCATAGTCTACCAAGAACAAGTGAGTTCATTTTATTCCTTGGCATTCTAGTGGACGTTGTCATCATAAAACTCTAGAATTAGTATGTTGGGAAAATGTTTACCACCAGGAAAAAGGTCAAGTGTCTGGAACAAAATATAATTACTAAACATAAGAATTTCCCTGCTGGATGGGACCAATGGTCCACGTAGTCCAGTATGTTGCCATTGTCAGTGGTCAGACCAGCTGCTTCAGAAGAAGATATAAGAAACCCAGCAGTGGGCAGTTATGGACCATTCTTCCTCCAGGGGATGTTTCTTGAGTACACCCAATAGTTAGAGGTAGGTTGATGCCTTGAAGCATGAAAGTTTATATACCTTTTAAAACTCTTATTTTCATATGTACGGTTATAACTCTACCTTTTCTTATTTGTCATCAATCTGGAGGCTATCTACGTTTCAGTCAAGGCCAGTCTTGGGTAAGTGAGTTCCTTTTCTCTGCCTCTGTTTTGCCTCTTACCCATTTGTCTTGTCTGTGTAGATTCTTTGTTCAATGCATGTTTATGTCAATAAAACTATCAAGGCTAGGGTTGTGCTGGTATAACTATATTGGCTTAAAAATCCGGAACTGGAATATTTATTTGTTACAGAAACTGTGAAGACCAGACACAATTGCTTTGGGAGTGTCTCTTACAATATGTCTGTACAATGTTTAGTACAATAGCACCCTGATTTTGGGTAGGGACTCTTGGAACTACTTTAATAAAATAATAAGATTACAAATTCAATAAGAAAGAATATACTATTTCATCACTCTTTTGTTTTCACTCTTTGCTCAGCTTGCAGGCCAACAATGGCAATATTCTACATACTTTATTATTTGTTGCTAACACTTGTGTCCAGTAATTGCTAGTGTAGCTTCATGTTGGAACACTAAAGCTTCCACCAGGTCCAGATTCCTAAAAGCAGCTATTTCAGAAAGACCAAGTCACATTGCTCATTTAGAAAATGGGCTAATCAGCAGAATATATAGCTCAATGATGGTATGATTAATGTATCCTTCAGGGTAGTAGTCTTCTTTTTCTCCTCTGCTCTGTTCATGCTCAGTGTGTCTCCAACTCATCATACATCAAAGTATAGCCCTGCAATATGGCAAGACATTCCTACTGCATTAGTTCAAAAATTTATTACTGTAATTCTCTTTAATTTTAAATGTTTTCTTTACAATAGCAATTCAGCATGTGAAAACCTTTCAGTTTATCAGATCTTACAGGGCCCGATTCTGCCTCCTTTACTCATGTTGAATAGCGCTTTATTCCATGAGTTTTCATATTGGAATCCATGAGAATAACTTTAATAATTAACCTGAGTCAGGACGGCAGAATCTAAACTGTAGTGATTTACACCTTTCTAAATCAAGCTATCCTTCAAATGTGAGAAGGAAGGTACTGTACTCTAAATTGTTGCAGGAAAAAGACTGCCACTCTAGTTTAATAGATCTGCAAATCATGATAATGTTCCTGTTGAACTTGGAATAACATTGGCTGATATGTGAAGTAACTTCGGGATACATTTGTAAAGGCAGGCTTTACTTTCTGTTCTTGCGGTCCATAACAATGATCCTAGAAGAAATGAACTGCCAATCAGAGAATAGAGAAAAGACCAGGGCAATTTTTTCTTTAGTGTACATCTTTTCAGAGTTAAATCAATTAACAATCTAGTTTACTATTTAATCTTCACTGGCAAGCTTTATATTTCAGGTAGTATTAAGCAGTATTCTGCATTCTATGCTTCTTATTTAAGAAGGCAAAACATTGGATGATACAGTGATTCATGGTATAAAAGATTAGTTGAAGATCAGGATAAGTGGGATTGATTGTGCAACTCAGAATATATTTTTAACATTTTTGCCTTACTTTGAAAATTAGAAAACTTTCACTATTAGTTAACTTGCTTTACAATAACATATGTCCATGTTTTTTTCTGGTATTTCACACTGAAAATATGCTGAGTTAACATCAAGGGAAGGTTTGCTTATTTTTTTAGGCAAATAGCAAATAATCCGTTCATTTAGCTGCATTAGGATTAATAGATTAGATTTAAATTGTCTTGATGCCTGTGGTGGAGCGAGGCCCCACCCCCTGGAAAAAAGGGCTGAACCAGGCCAGAGAGGCTGCACAGACCAGCAGCCAATCAGTGAAGGCCTGGGGAGAGCAAATCAGGGCAGGCGAAGGGGCAGCCAATCAGGACCAGGCTAGGTCCTATATAAAGGCTGCCCAGCTAAGGAGAAGGCAGTCACTCCCTGGCCAGCAAGATGAAAGGAGCAGCACCTTGGATACAGCAGTGCTGGGCAGGCTTGGGGGAGCAGATAGGGGCTCCAGCCCATTATCTGCCAGGCTGCAACCCAGCTGCAAAGGGTCAGGAAGGTGCACAGGGCCAAAGAGGAAGTGGCCCCGGGAAACCGAGCAGGCAAGAGGGGAAAGAAGAAGGACAGAGAGAGGCTGCCGCTAGAGGGTCCCTGGGTCAGGGCCCAGAGTAGCAGGAGGGCCTGGGTTCCCCCCTTTGCACTGCACCTGGCCATTGAGGAGAGGGGCCAGGACAGACCGCAACTGGCCCCTGAGATAAGGGTCTAGACTACAGGGTTGCGGTTGGCCACCGAGGCAAGTGCAGACAGAAGGACTGTTGTTAACAACACCCTCCCCTTTTCCCTCCCACCCCCCGGAAGGGGGTGAGACTGAAATAGTTGTCACTGTTGGAGGGCAGTGTCCTGAAGCAGACAAGGACTGTCCTGAAGAGGATGACGCCGAGCAGAGAGAAACACGGGTCCCAGGGCAGCAGAGTAAATGATGGGACTGATACCATGCATCGAGGGTGCTCCTCAGTGGTCGAGAACTAATTCCTGGAGCAAGCTGCAGGAGGCGACAGCGGTGGTGAGTCGAATCCCATCACAGTGCCAAGGAACTTGTTATTCTAATACTGTTATATGGAATGAACAATTTTAAGAGACTTTCTATTCTTAATATTAGGAAGAAAAATATAATATATATTAAAAGGAAAGGAAGTCATGTTAATGAGGAACAGATGTGGATTTAAAATTATTTTGTTGTCTTATGTGGTCCAAGAATATTAGTCCTTCCCTGTATAGTGCCTAAAACCACACACATGGAAGCAGCTGTAAAACTCATAATGGTAAGCCACATATCAAAAATGAGAATTTTGAAACAAAACTGAAGAAAGTTCAATATATTTTGCCCAAAGAAACTTCATTTAGAGTACTGGGTGCTCAGATCTTCTGAAAATTAACACCAAGTTGTCTCAGTTTGGACATCCAAATTGCATGGGCACTTTCAGAAATGTTGGGTAAATTTGTTAGGTAGCCCTTCATTGACTTTCTCTTTGCCTCAGTCACATATGGGGAGAGACATATGAAAGTTCCCTTTCCAATACTCTCTGACTTTGTTAGCATGTTTTAGTTGATTCTTTACCTGAATAAGTATAACTCTACAAAGTAGTATAATAAAATGACCAGCACTCTTGTTTTATATTCTGGCCATTTGAACCAGACTCTGAGCCTGGAGATTCTCCCTGTCCTCACAATCATAGTATGATTTCTAATGTTATTCCTAACTCCTGGAAAGATTTTTTTTTTCATCATTTATCTGTGTCATCTCCTTTGTCTTTTTCAAAGTGGCTACAGAAGTTTCTCCATTCTGTATCCAGAAAGGGGAGTCGAACTTTACCTACTACTTATGATGTAGAAAACAAGGGCACTGTTTCAGCCATGGTTGATAGTTGGATTTGTACATTAATATACTTCTTTCTGTATCTGAGTGCAACATCTGTATACATAAGAGTAAGCAGCTGCCTTCAATCATGAAGCGTTATCTGGTTACATTGGTTTTCAGAGCTTTCATCAAAATAACCTTCAAAAGCTGCATTTAAAAATAAAATTATTGAACACTCATCTGTTGAAGGATTTGAATGATCTTCCCACTTGACAGAAAAAGAAAAAAAATCTGTGTTACAGCTGCAGTTCCTGTAGGGAATGATAGTAGTCAGGTTATCCATACCTCTGGGCTTCAACTAATTAATTTCCTTCCTAATAGTTTACTTGGAGCAGGTCAGATCATTAAACTTGGCATGAAATAGGTCATATGTAATAATGACAGAGGGCCATAGGCTGCAATCTATTTTAAGCAGAACTCCCACTACCTTCAACTGGGAGTTCTAGCTAAAACGAGTAACATGAAAAGGTTGGAATATGGGACGAAGAACCAGGAACTTCTGAGTTCAAATCCTGGCTTTTACATTTACTCTTTCTATGGTTTGGGGCTAGTTGCTTAGCCACCATCTGTCACAGTTTCCCCATCTATAAAACTAGGGATTGTAAAATAAATAAATAAATAAATAAATATATATATATACACCATATCTTGCAGGGGTATTGGGATAACTGATTATTAAAGTGTGCACAGCATCTTAAAGATGAAGGGTGCCTGGTGTGTAACTATGGGCGAGAGTGTACTGCAGGCCTGCACCCTGCATATGGTGATAGGGTGCCTTGGGAGGTACAGTGTCTGTGGGAGGCACTATTAATCCGAGAAGCACAAAGCGAAGGTACCTGCTGCATTTCTCCTCAGGGACATGTAACATCTGCCCCATTCAAGGCCAATGAGGTGTGCAGAGGGGATAGCAGGGCCATTTTCTCCATATTCCCCTTTGGGTAGCTAGTACCCCAGAAGCACAAGCAGAGGGCACTCCCAGTTTTCTTCCACCTGAGGCTGTTGCATATTCTGATGGAGCTCCAAAGCAGGGGACTAAAACTCCCAGCAGGCCCCTTCTCACTGTACATCTCTTTCCTCTTGGCTAAGCAGGGACTATGTTTTCCTCCCCACTGCACTGGCTAGGTAAAGAGAGGTCCTGAACCAGGAGTTGGCCAGGCTGTGTATAGGAATGGGAACTGCATAGCAGTAGGGGTCTGAAGAGAAGTCCCAGGAACTGTGGAACAGGCTGTGACAACCGGACATCATAGCCACTTGCACATCTGTGTGGGTTTCTGGGAGAGCAGCAGAGCCGGGCTAGGGAGCCAGTACAGAGAGGCCCCATGAGAGACTGAGCTTGGAATCCTACAAGTACTTATTTGCTTGGACTAGAGAGGGCACCCCAAGCACTAGGCATGAAGAGCCCTGACTCTTTACTGGACTTCCCCATGGAGCCAAATAAGAACCACTGTTTCTCACTTTGAACTGTACCTGTTTAAGCATCTGCAACCTTTTCCTTTTCCTACCTTGTAAAACCTTTCCCTTGGCCATGTGTCTGAGCGGTTATTGGGACCCACCAGAACTAGTGTCTATAAGGCCTAGCTACTGAGGCACTTACAGTTTGCCAGAATACCAGATATTCTAGGACGTCTGGGAGTGGCACCAGTCTGTCCCCGCTGGTATTCCCCCCCCATGTGACCTCACAAACCTGGTGCATGCGAGGTCACAAACATGGGCGGGGTGTCATTTCAAACAGCATGCCACTCCACCACTGCTGGCGTGATCTCAGGAGCATGGTGTGTGCAAGGTCATGCCAGTGGGGGAAGAATGCCGCACTTTTCATTATGGCACCCCCCCATCTGATACCAAGCAAAACTACATCTGCTTTTGTCTCAGTACTGAATAGGGAACTAACATTAGAAAAGTGGGACTGTCTGGTTTAAAACTGGATGAATATAGACTGCTTGCCTCTGAGAGGTGCTACACTGGGCACACTACTGCCACATCTTGGGGTAAAGAATAATCCCAGTGATTACAATATTAATCTATTGATTTTATGGATCACTATTGTACAGTTTAATACAAGGCACAATTATGTGTTCAAAAATAGTACTCCTTAAGGGAGGATGGATGCAACAGTAGAGATGGATGGGAAATGATTTCTTTTTCCTACAAAAAATTACAAGAAAACTAATGTTTGTTATTGATAGTAAATAAAGCCTTTGAAATTTTTCAGGTTTTCTTTAAAAAACAAAATCTGAATTTCTAAAAAACCAAAAATCGGGGTTTTTTTGGGGGGGAGACAGAAGAGCCATTTTACATTTAAATAAAATGTTTTGGTGTAAAATGCATAGCACCAGTCAAACAAGGGGTCCATTTCTATTATTTCATTTCTATTCTTCTCCCAGTCCCCCAAACACACTACAATTGTTAACAAGTCCCATTACAGCTTTTAAAGATAACTCAAGGGCAGCAAAAAAGGGAAAACCTCAAAGGAGGTAATTCACATGGGGGAGGTCATTCATCTTAGTAGTGCTTAATCGAGGAAACCAGGACAAGCTAAGATTATTCTACTTTACTAGGTCTTTTTTTGATCTGGCTCACTAAAGGAGGGTAATTTAATTTTAAAGGATCATAAGTTCGGTGCGATAAGCACACTCCTAGGTGTTTAATAGAATTAAAAACACAGGTGAAGGGAAACTTACTCAGACTTATTCAAAACTTCTTTAGAAAATCATCTGGGAAATGCCCCTGTTTTTCTGTAACGTATTTTTGAAATTAGAGAAATTACCCCCAAAATGGCACTTCAAAAATTATTAGGAACTGATGTGTTAGGATGTGCTTGCAAAGGACAGAGATAAAACAAGGATCAATGTGTGCCCCAGACTGATAACTAATTGTGTTGCATGGAATTGTGCAAAGGGTTCCAGAATAAGTGCAAAGAGTAACCCTGTTTTGTGCCTTTTTATTAAACAAACCCACTTAGGGTTTAAATCATCAAAATCTATTCTATGGATATGGAGGCACATGTGACTTCATCTAAGGTAAATCCTTTATTGAAGATAATCCAGGAGTGACATGGATAATCAGCACTGCTTCTCAGTCAACCCCTTAAGAGCTTTCCAATACAATTTTTATACCAGTGTAAATATAAATGTAAACATTTATTCCACAAAGGGTTACAATGGTGTAAAAACACAGATAAGAATTAAACCCAAAATCACAAGGCCAAATTCACTGGTCGCATAAGTGGTGGCATAAGTTACACGCAGCGTGTAATTTGGGTCAGAAGACTGGTGCTGGCAGAAAAATGAATTAAACCATACTACTATGGGTGTGTGACTCTAGTGGGTATGAATCGGCACAGAATTTGGCGGTATGCATGTAATATAAGAATAGAAGCCAACAGGAGAATGTAAAAGTGAAGACTACTCCCTGCAAGTTGTTTTGCCTTGTACCTATCCTTTTCCATTCCAAACAAAAATCAAGTGTTTCCCTTTACTGTCTCCTCTATTCACTATCCCACCTTAAAAATAATTTTAAAAATCATCACTGTTTTCTGGTGGTATTAATCATACCTTTATGTCCAAAATTACAGGAAATTAATTCCTTTGGGTGGTTTCTAAGTTGCACATATTTTGAGCTTGGGCTGTATTTATTAGCCTGAGTCAGATATCTTTCACTGATGTGTTTAGCATTTTCAAAATGTTTTGTTTCTTTTCAGATTGATCTGGTGGTGTCAAACTGAGCCTGGATACTTTTGAGAGACATGAATTGTTACTTTCCTAGAGGGGAAAAAAGTAACATAAGAATGGCCATACTGGGTCAGACCAAAGGTCCATCCAGCCCAGTATCCTGTCTACTGACAGTGGCCAATGCCAGGTGCCCCAGAGGGAGTGAACCTAACAGGTAATGATCAAGTGATCTCTCTCCTGCCAATCATCTCCATCCTCTGACGAACAGAGGCTAGGGACACCAATCCTTACCCATCCTGGCTAATAGCCATTAATGGACTTAACCTCCATGAATTTATCCAGGTCTCTTTTAAACCCTGTTATAGTCCTAGCCTTCACAACCTCCTCAGGCAAGGAGTTCCACAGGTTGACTGTGTGCTGAGTGAAGAAGAATTTCCTTTTATTTGTTTTAAACCTGCTGCCCATTAATTTCATTTGGTGGCCGCTAGTTCTTATATTATGGGAACAAGTAAATGACTTTTCCTTATTCACTTTCTCCACACCACTCATGATTTTATATACCTCTATCATATCCTCCCTTATTCTCCTCTTTTCCAAGATGAAAAGTCCTAGCCTTTTTAATCTCCCCTCATATGGGACCCGTTCCAAACCCCTAATTTTAGTTGCCCTTTTCTGAACCCTTTCTAATGCCAGTATATCTTTTTTGAGATGAGGGGACCACATCTGTATGCAGTATTCAAGATGTGGGTGTACCATGGATTTATATAAGGGCAATAAGGTATTATCCATCTTATTCTCTATCCCTTTTTTTAATGATTCCTAACATCCCGTTTTCTTTTCTGACTGCTGCTGCACACTGCATGGACGTTTTCAGAGAACTATCCACAATGACTCCAAGATCTTTCTCCTGATTAGTTGTAGCTAAATTAGCCCCCATCATATTGTATGTATAGTTGGGGTCATTTTTTCTAATGTCCATTATTTTACATTTATCCACATTAAATTTCATTTGCCATTTTGTTGTCCAATCATATAGTTTTGTGAGATCTTTTTGAAGTTCTTCAGTCTGCTTTGGTCTTAACTATCTTGAGCTGTTTAGAATCATCTGCAAACTTTGCCACCTCACTGTTTACCCCTTTCTCCAGATCATTTATGAATAAATTGAATAGGATTGGTCCTAGGACTGACCCTTGGGAACACCACTAGTTACCCCTCTCCATTCTGGAAATTTACCATTTATTCCTTACCTTTGTTCCCTGTCTTTTAACCAGTTCTCAGTCCATGAAAGGATCTTCCCTCTTATCCCATGGCAATTTAATTTAGGTAAGAGCTTTGGTGAGGGACCTTGTCAAAGGCTTTCTGGAAATCTAAGTACACTCTGTCCACTGGATCCCCCTTGTCAACCTCTTTGTTGACCCCCCCCCCCAAAGAACTCTAATAGGTCAGTAAGACATGATCTCCCTCTACAGAAACCATGTTGACTTTTGCGTAACAATTTATGTTCTTCTATGTGTCTGACAATTTTATTCTTTACTATTGTTTCAACTAGTTTGCCCGGTAGTGACATTAGACTTACTGGTCTGTAATTGCCAGGATCACCTCTAGCACCCTTCTTAAATATTGTTGTTATATTAGCTATCTTCCAGTCATTGGGTACAGTAGCTGATTTAAAGGACAGGTTACAAATCATAGTTCCACAATTTCACATTTGAGTTCTTTCAGGACTCTTGGGTGAATGCCATCTGGTCCCGGTGACTTGTTGCTGTTAAGTTTCTCAATTAATTCCAAAAGCTCCTCTAGTGACACTTCCATCTCTGACAATTCCTCAGATTTGTAACCTATAAAAGATGGCTCAGGTTTGGGAATCACCCTAACATCCTCAGCCGTGAAGACTGAAGCAAAGAATTCATTTAGTTTCTCTGCGATGACTTTATTGTCTTTAAGTGCTCCTTTTATATCTCGATCGTCCAGGGGCCCTACTGGTTGTTTAGCAAGCTTCCTGCTTCTGATGTATTTAAAAAAATCTTACCTTTTGAGTTTTTGGCTAGCTGTTCTTCAAACTCATTTTTGGCTTTTCTTATTTCATTTTTACATTTGATTTGGCATTGTTTATGCTGCTTTCTATTTACCTCACTAGGATTTGACTTCAACTTTTTAAAAGATGCCCTTTTATCTCTCACTGCTTCTTTTACAGCAGCTTTGGAGGATCTGTTTTTTTCTTTCGTTTTGTCTGAATAGTGTATTTAGAGCTAATAGGGGTTTGGTCCAAATGTTTTCTCTGTGTACATACAATTTCCTCCCTCACTGGAACTAGAAACCCATGGGATTACACTGAGATACACAGCTGGATAATATAGACCTTACTGCACTCTAGAGTGTAATTCAGTTATGGATGCTTTTCCAGTTCTGTCTAACTCATTCTGTCTAACTCATGGGATCTTCTTTCCCATGCTTTAGGCATAAAACCACTTCATTTTTTTTAATATTAGTTTCTCCAGGTGCCCCTGCCACACACAAATCTCCTGCCTTCCCATTCTCTTTGTGGGTGGACAGGATGTACAAAAAGTCTCTACAACCTTTTGTATTAAAAATCCGTATCTGGATCTTGAAAATATTAAACTCCTATCATAAATTTGGATATACCACATGTATAAAGAAGTAGATAAGAGCAGAAATTACATATTTGAAAACCTGAATTGCTGTAGGATACTGGAACAAAGAAAACTAAGATTAGGAAAGTACTTCATGGGGGCTAGAGAAGTTTTACAAGATCTTTTCTTTGCCAGTGCTGCAGTATATGTTTCTCAGACTGCTCTCCCTGGGGTCTCAGCTGTGTGCATTCAGTTCTCATCTATGTGACATAGCCTGAACCTCTATTAGACGCCCATAGTACCTGGCCCACTCTGTTCATGGCCCACTATCTGGGCTTGGAATGAGAAAAGGGGCTGTGATTCAAACAATCTGCCTAGCTATAATGAGGTCAGAACACATTTGGTGTTAAGGGACTGGTTCTCTCTTGGGTAATTTTCCTCTGGTTGATACAGCTTTGGCGAATACATTCTTAATTAAAATGCAATCAAAGTGATTTATACTTATAACACTGATTAATTATTTCCAAGGCAAAAAAATTACAACTGGAGATGAGTTGCACAACTCCCTGTTGTAGGGAAAGCCTTCCGCAGTGTGACATTATGCAGGATAATAAGGGTAGTTGATGCAAAGCTTAGAGGAGAAGAGGAGGCTGTATTCAGGCCCGAGAGATTCTATGTAGATTGGATAGTCACATAAAGAAAGGCAAACTCCCTCATCAATTTCACTGATTTTTCAAAAGATATTTGATGCCCCCCCACATTGTTGAATAATTCTCATCTCTGTACATACTCTTAATGATGGTAACAACTTCAGGGTGAAGAAGTGCTCTGTAAAGATTAAAACCCAGACACTAGAACGGTTCAATGTGGACACACTGGCATCAAACATGGCTGCATTTTATCTCTGCTGTTATTTGGCATTGCTATAGACTTGGCAATGAAGTATACAACAAAAACACTAATAAAACATGGGTACATGGCAATGCCTAGAAGACCTACATTTTAGTGTTGATATTGCATTATTGAGTGACACCGCCTAAAACTTAAAAACAAAGACAGATAAGCTGGCAAAAAACAGCAGGCCAAACAGGTCTCAGAATTAGTATTCTAAATCTAAAACATCCTTGAAACCCAGATGTCAAATGGTATCATCACATTAGAATGCAAAAATATCAAGAGTAGAACAGTTCACCTACCTGGGCAGTACCATAGTGGCCAGCAGAGACATCAAGAAGGAAATAACATCTAGGATAGGAAAAGCAGACACAGCATTTACTAAATGTAATGGAAATCAAAGACATAACACCAGCACAAGACTGAGAATTTTCAATTCAAATGTAACTTCAGTGCTAACATACAGCTGTGAGAGCTACCAAAACATCGGACAGAAAACTAGAATCCTTAGAAAAATGAGGGACTCAGGGCACTGGCTGAAGACTTCATTATCAAGGGAAAAGTTCCAAGAAATTACCAATCAGCAGCTCATTTTCACCAGAATCACAAGGAAGTGGTTGACATTTGGGTCATGTACTCAATGGTAATTTTTAACTCATGCTTTTGGATCATTGTTCAAACTTTAAATTATACATACATAGTGGTGTAAAATTCACCCTTGTGCAGAGGATTAGCATATTAAGTCCCACCTAAGTCTTCAAGATAGAAGTTAAGTGGCATTAACATTGTGCATGGAGCTTGTGCTGACCTTGTGCACAGGGGTGAATTTCAGCTGCTGTGAATTCATATGATTTCCAGATCTACAATAAATGGAGTGAGGGGAAGGAATCATTTATAATTTTTATTTTCCTCAAAGAGAAGAAATCAGACCTTTACCTACTTTACCTTGTAATTTGATGCAAACTAGTAACATTAGATTACTCCTCCCATCAAAAACCAACAACAAATATAAGTAATGAATATATTTTATGGCATTGCTTCTGTTCCATTTGTCTTGGGAGTGTTAGAATGTCAGTGTGAATCTTGCCGTCATGTCTTCATATGAAAAAGTAATTTATATCCTAGAAAACAACGTGAAAGAGTTTAATAAGCTCTGGAATCAGTTTTATTCTTTATAGGAAGAATTTGCAAACATTTACTAAAGTTTTAGATATATTGTTTTGTGTGCTGGGTATAAGTAAGAATAAAACAAGTATGTGCACAGGTTATTAAAATGGGGATGGGGCAGGAAAGGGGGATGTTATTTCTATTAGCTTTGTGTGTGTGTGTGTGTGTGTGTGTGTGTGTGTGTGTGTGTGTGTGTGTGTAACATACTGAGGTTAAGTTACAAATTAAACAGTAATGCTGGAATTCATGATTTGGGAATTAGTATATGATTATGTATTTCATTCATTTTGGGGAAGGAAATTTAACTTCTATCTTTTCTATGGTTTTGTTTGACTTTTCTTTGTGATCTAAAATCAATGAAAAAAATAAAGAAAATGCTCTTCTATGTTATGATTGTTGGGTTCTTTCAGACCTAATACGACATGGGAAGTGGTGGAGAGGGGTTTCAAACTCTCTTCCAGTCACATGCTGGAATAGCAGCTGTACTCCATCCCCACCTCCCAGGAATAACTAATGCCTTACAACCTGCTTGTGGGGGAGGAAGCATGTTGGATTTTGCTTCCCTGAACCTGGCACATGGCACTCGCATAATTCTTGATTACTGATGCTTTCGGTGGGTGGAATGAAAAAATGCAGCTGAAAGCTCACTTGTGACAAGAACAGGTGTGTTCATTAAACATTTTTCACATATATTGCCGGGCATTGTATGTGAAAACAAAACAGCATAGCTTCCTTGAACAGACCCCTGCAAAATGATTAGATTATAAGATTTTTCTTGTGCAGCAACATTCTCCTTGATATAGATTTGCACGATACTTACGAATATAATGCTATCCATTGACACACATTTATACCACACCTCCTGAGATATGGCCTGCCTCGCCAAAGGGACAGTTACCATGTCTGCCATTAGGCCAATCTCCATTTACAAAACTACCAATCCTTTTCATAAGGTAGGGATGACAGAGAGCCAGTAATGTTGTTTGCCTACCATTGAAATATCTTCTCTTAGTTCTGGTGCACGGTGTCAGCAGATGAGTGTGTGATCAGGGCAGGTAGAGATTGGCAGCTGGTATTATTATCCTGATTCTGTCTTTAAGTATAGAATGGGGAAAACAGATATTTTGTGCAGAACACTGAAAGTAAATATGCCACATATTAAACCATGTAACGTGGTATATACGTGCGTTGTGCCCAGCCCTGTGTGGTTCTGTCCCCCTCAAAGCTGGCAGGCATAGGCCTGTTGCAGAGAACATGAGCATCCCTCTAAAAGTATCCTCAAAGGTGTAGCTACCTGAAAGGCAGTGGTATGATGGAAAAGCCAAGAATTTGCCCTTCCTCCATTTGCACCAGTGAGGGGAACTAGTGAGCCACAGAGGGCAGCCCTTAAAGGCCAGACAGAACTCCAGATTGATCCAGGCTAGTGCCTGTGCCAGTATGACTGCTAGCCTCCTCAAAGAGATGAGCAAGGATAGGGCATGATCCTTTCTCCACTCCACACCAGCCAAGAGAGCAGGGTTCGTACAAAAATGGGTTGGGGAGCACGTGCTGCTCCTTTTTTAAAGGGATAGCTTTTGTCCAAGCTCTCCTGGCTCTCTTAAAGTCATTGTGCCTATGTCTGGTATGGTGGACCAATTTCTGAACTTAGTTATAATTGGTGTAAATCTGGAGTAACACCAGTGAAGTCAAGGGAATCACTCTGGATTCACTCTCTCTCTCTCTGGGGTTGTTTACCTTTGCACTCTTTTCATACTCCAGCCTCCCATTAGCTCCTGTGGAGGTTCTGGCACATATGGAGCATTGGCCCTTTAGCATTCTATTTTGCTTGGTTGGTGAATATCAAATAGTATCACAGTACAGTAAATGGAAAGGGTACTGGGCCAATAAAGTCATATGTTAAATGTAGCTTGAGGGTTTTCTTGTTATCACAGTGAATCATTATTTTAAAATGTGTTTCATTATCTCCATAATTTACTAGGGGATTTGCTGAGGAGTAAAGAGAAGAGGATCTGTAGTAATAATTTGTTGCCATTATTGCTATCATTAGCTGTTATGTGTGACTGCTGTCTTTAATTCCCCATCATCTTGTGTTTTGGAGACATCACATCCTTTCTTGAGCATCTCTTGAATGATAGAATTGAAGGACCAAGCAGATTGCTCCTCTCCCTCCACCACACAGAAGGTCATAGCAGGGTAAATCTACAGTTCACATGAGATTTCAGAAAATTTTGATTTATAAATTTACAGAATTTTTTTAAATAAAAACCTGCTTTTACAGATAAAGCAGAGACAGTTTTAGCAAGACCGATTCTCACATATAGAGCAACAGAAGCAAACTTATTATTTTTAAACACCTGAACATGGATTAGTGAGAAGTCCCCACATGGCATATTGTGAAATGATCACTTCAGCGTCGGTGTAGCAGTGATCTTCTGTTGACTCAAATACTAGAGCTTTAGCTGAGATAGCACTTCCATTAGAAGTTTAGAATTGTAACTTTAAAAAAAAAGACTTTGGTCTGAAAGGTCTTAGAGCACAGGGGGGAAATAATTTGGCTGCTTGAATTATTTGATTATGGAGAAAAAAATAAAAATACCAAAGTTCTTGTTCCCAAGTAACAAGGATGACTTAAAATAGGAAATGAGTGCAAAACTATTCAAACTGCTGGCAGGATGCTTCAAGTGACCATGTCTACATGTATTTGAATTAGCTCATTGTTCACTATCATAAAAGGGCAACAGAAATTGAGTGATCCCATTCACTTATAATAAATCCAGTCCATAACTGTAATACAGTGAAATTCATGGTTGGATTTTGTGATTCTTATCATATAATTAATGCTATGAGTTCCAGGAGCAATGATTATAATACAGCACATTTAAGAGTTTCTGAATTTATGGGGTTCATCACTTAACAGAAAACAGGCAGGAGAAATCAAGTGATGTGATTGGCCAGTAAGAATTCTGTGAGCAGTGATTATAACACACAATATATTGACATGGACCTTATGAGACGCACATATATATATATACACATTTTGACGGTATTCTGTCTTTGCAGATGACACTTCAGTGAGAATTGTGTTGTATTAATTCACACCTAATTGCTTGACAGCACTGTGCCTTCAGTTTCATGCCTACTGATATAATAGCTATGAATTATAACAACAAAATATAGGCCCTGTCATGTCATATTACTTAAGTCTGACATCCAAATCATAAATTAAAATATTTGGCCTGATACAACAGCCATGAATTATAAATATATATTTTTAAAGTTGGTTGGCTGTGAAAGATTGAATGGAGTAAATATGTTATAGACAATGAGCTCTTAACCCTAGAAGCAGTTCCTCTAGGCCATGGTGATGTTTGTTTTCCAGTTAATGTGAAAAGCTTCCATTGTGGCTGCCAATGTTGTAACTACATACATTCTGGATAAAGGGTAAATTTTTCTAATTTGCCTAAATGATTGAAGTGCCCAGGGGTGAGATTTTTAAAGGCATGTATGTACCTAAAGATTTTTAGTAAATATTAACCTTTTATTATTCTTTTTATATTAAACTCTCCTGATTTCTTAGCCAGACATCCCAGAATCTTTTCTATATTAGCCAAAGGTGCTGGCTAAACTCTTATGTTAAAGAGCATTTTGTTTTGGATCAATGAATGTCTTTGTCTTAGTAGGCCCATACTTTATTATCCACTCTGTTTTACTCTGAACTTTAGCTGGACCCCAGTGTGTTATCAATAAGCTAAATCTTAGCTGGACCTTAGCGTGTTATTGAATAATGGATTGTGTGTCCTTTTTACTCTAAACTCATGAACCTTCGGGAAATGTCCAGAAAGGAACCACTTGTAACATATATGGGGCAAGTATCTTCTATAATTAATAAGCTTATAATCATCAAAGGATACTTTTAGCCTATCAGAAATTATTCTAACATATGGTTTCTATCATAATGACTTGGTTATAGATATCTTTTGTAATTGACAAAATAGTGGATGTTTGAACAGATGTCTTTAGTTTATCAGTTATGTAAACCAGATACCATGAAAAGAAGTCCATAGTCAGAAGCTCTTTTTCGTTGTCTCGTTTCTGTAAACACACACAGTATGTCAAGAGATGTCTGTTATTATAGGGGTGTGGTAATGGATAAAATGGTGTAATTGATAAGGGATGTTCATAAATGCTCTCTAATCAATAAACTTAGTAATTGACAAAATAGCAAAGGAACATGTGGTATAGCAAGTGTGTTCTATAATCAATGTATCTGCAAAACCTTAATGTATGGATTAATGTGTAAGCATTAAGAGCTAATTGTGGTCACAGATGGTCCTAGTAATGATAAATTAGTTACAAATATTATGAGCTTGCCGATTCAAAATAAGTTCAAGCATGAAAAAAGATTTTTCTTTGTTTTGAACAGTATATAAGAAGTAAGTTTTAGGGAGTAGTCAGAAGTGAACTCAGGTAGTCTGCCCCACTTCTCTAGTCTCATATTTGGTACATATGTTTCCTTTTCTGTATTCTGTATAGTATTGCCTTAAGTAAGACAATCAAGGAATTCTTAACTAAAACATCAATTGAATTAGTAATTTAACAGTATGACTTATTAAATCCAAACACACAACAAGATGCAAATAGGTGACACTCGGATTTTTCAAAAGCACTTAAGGAAACTAACTCCCCATTAAAATCAATGGTAATTAGGTGCCTAAATACCTTTTAAGATCTGGGTCTAAGTCACTTATGAAAATGTGACTTAGGAGCCTAAGTCACTAACCCACTTTTAAAATGTTTACCAAACTCTCCATAAGTTGTCAATCTGACAACTTTCACTTCCAAATTTAATTTAATTCCAAATATTAATAAAGAAAAGTAAGCAAACAAAAAGGTACAAATCCATTTTAAAGATGAAAGACCTTTTTGAGGTCACCTTTTAGTAGATATCCAAGGCGAATACAAATCTCTGCTTGGTCCCCAGACCAGAAATGTGAAAGAGGAATGATCTGGCATTACAATAGCACAGTGAATAGGGCCCAATAGTTGCATCAATGTAGAGAACCCTGAATATGCAAAAGACCAGTTTTCTGTGGACCTTTCAACTGGTGATCATGGAAGCTGATAGTGAATTAGGGCAAGAGAAGTTAGAAAGGAGATGCACCATGAAAACAGACAATATCAGTGCAGGGGTGAAAATTATGGGTCCAGAGTCAGGATATTGTCAGTGCTGAAGCAGATCTGTCTGCCGCTTAGGCTAGCCTTTATCAGAGTCCACTGCAAACCCTGCCTTTTTCACAGCTGCATATCAATAGCAACAGTACTGAAGAACAAAGATGAAGAGATAAAGAGAAAGAAAGGAAATGAAGTATAAGAAGGAAGGGAAAAAGATTTTGTATTAAGCAAGGGACTTGTCACTAAGATGGCAAGAGCATCGTCCATTTCACATACCCCTGTAGTTTGTGTAATTTGTGTTTGGCACCTGCATCCACACCATGAACACCTGTGAGATATAGATAGTAAGATGCCAACATATTGACATCCTTTAAAAATGCTCTTTTCTTTTTAGCTATATACAGAGAAAAAAACCTTCATTGAATAACCTAGCAAACATTACAAAAGTACTTAGGGCAGCAGTTTGCACTGAGGACGTAACATCAAGATAGCACCATATTTTCAGCCATTTACATAGCATACATAGGCCCCAGTCTTGGAATGAGTTCCACACAGCTAGACACCTGCATCCATGCAGAACATATTGGAGCCATAGATAGAATGAATCACATTTGGAGTTTCTGGGCTGAGTTGGGGTTTTTTGAGCCACAATGTGCCAAAATATGATTTTTTTTCAAAAGTCCAGCCCCTTGATTTTTTTTTTTTAATTTTTAACATTTGCCAAATGTCTTGTCTGAATATCCTCATTTTTCTTTTCTAAAATATCCTCCAAAGGCAGGAAAAGTCCATCTGTTTGATTCATAGATATTAAGGTCAGAAGGGACCATTCTGATCATCTAGTCCGACCTCCTGCACAGCACAGGCCACAGAATCTCACCCACCCACTCCTACGAAAAACTTCACCTATGTCTGAGCTATTGAAGTCCTCAATGGTTTAAAGACTTCAAGGAGCAGAGAAGCCTCCCTCAATTGACCCTTGCCCCATGCTACAGAGGAAGGTGAAAAACCTCCAGGGCCTCTCCAATCTGGAAAGGAGGAAAATTCCTTCCTGACCCCAAATAGGGTGATCAGCTAAACCCTGAGCATATGAGCAAGATTTACCAGCCAGTTTGGTTTAGTTTGATCCAAGTTAATAAGTAGGAGTGGCACTCTGTGCCTCAAAACAGCACCCTGGAACCCCCATATTTACCACTGTCATGTAATTATGATATGTTTGTACAAAGTATGCCAAGACTTTAAAAGTCTTGATCTGTTGAACATTAATATCCTGTTGGATTGAATGTGCTATCATGGTACACGAATTTATGAAGTTTTGCTATGTGTGCATTACTGAAATATGTAGTGAGGTTGGGAACACCCACAACCAGCCTTTCAGGTACAACAATGGAGGAGCCAGACATGCTGATGGCCCATTAAAAGGAATCCACACTCCCAAGGAGAATCCCAAGAACTGTATACAATAGAGACTTCTAAGAGAGAGCCTGTAGAAAATGGAGACTGCTTGGCCCAAGTCATAGCAAAGGATCTTTACAGCAAGCTAGAAGAAACTATAAAAGAAAGGGAGTGGCATCATCACTTGGCCTCACTCCCCCCACAACTCAACATCTGGAAACACAACTGGACAACAAAGACTGAACAGGGGAAGGTGGTCCTGTGCGGGAGGAAAATTCCAGCTTCTGTGTTGAAGATCTGTAACTTGCTTGTACTATCTATTGCGGGAGACATTGTTTGATTCAAATCCTGTTTCGTTTATAGAACTTAGACTACAAATTTATTTATTTTTTCCTTAGGTAACCAACTTTGAGCTCTACGCTCACTACTTACAATAACTGAAAATCTATCTTTCTGTAGTTAATAAACCTGTTTTATATTTTATTTAAAGCAGTGTATTTTGTTTGAAGTGCTTGGGAAACCTCAGCTCAAGAACAAAACCTGGTGCATGTCCTCTTCTCATTGAGGGAGGAGTGGATTGGGTTATAAATGTATACTGGTCAGGCTTCTGACCACGGTAGGACAGTAAGGCTCAGGGACCACAGTTGGGGAGCTGTGGGGGAATTGGTTGGAGGCTCCCTATTGTTAGTTCATGAATGGCTGGGAGAAGCATTCATGTAACTCAGCTGGGTGTGTCCCTGCCTGTGGATGTCTGTATGAGTGCAGTACCTACCAGAGGTTTACAGCTTGTCACAGCATCATGGGGTGAGAGGGAGCCCAGGTTGGTGGAACAGAGGGCTCAGCAGTGCCCCAGTTCCAGGTTGCACAATCACAGTAGATCAATATTAGAATTATAGTCCTAGGACCTAAATATGCATGTATCTTGCAGGTGTTTTCATTCCCTGAATGCTGAATAATGATCCCCCTTCTTGCAAGACAGGTAGAATGTTAATGCTCCAGAAGTATACAGATAAAAGCTAGTAAAAACCTTAGCTAGGGACAGACTGCCATATTTCCATGATATTTCTCAGTTCTCATATAGTACGTAATTAAGAGGTTCTAAGTAAAGGTGGCTCACGTTTTTTACTGATGAATTTTTATAAAAAAAAATAGGTGGAAAGTTTCACAAGTTTCCACAAAATTGTTGTCCCATTTTTAACCGTCTCTGCTCAGTAGCTATCATATGTATCTGTCTAAATATAACTGTTTCTTATATAGATAAATATTTAGCATGCATCTTTGCTCTGTAGGTAGTTTTAAAAATATGCTATAACTGAATACCTTTTGTCTATACCCTACTTAAAAGAGTAGTTCTTAAAAGATGCTTTCTGCGCTTTTCAAATCAGTTGGTGTCTTAAGTGCATTAGCCAAGGAGACTGTTTGAAATGCAGACACAGTCAGGAGATCACACACAGACTGTTACCTGGGTATCCCTGTGCATTCAGGCTGTTTCATTGCGATAGAGAGAGAATTGAGGTGTCTGTGATAAATTGCCAAGCACTTCTTTCCTTCCCCTGCACAGGCTAGACAGGTGTTTTGGCACACATCATTTAAAACTTGCCTAAATGCTTCTGCAGAGTCTGTAGCTCCCCTCTTTCTATACTATTTAAAGAATTAACCAAGAGAAGTTTATTTTTGTCATTGAAATTTCTCAGGTGTCATAGAGTAGGCACAATGTGCACTGAATATCTGATGCCTACTTTCTAACAAGAATGCACCTGGAGTTTAAGAATAAATAAATAAATATTCCTGTGTGAGAATAAATGGATCTCATTTGGCTCAAGGAAATGTCATGTCCTACAAAAAAATTAAATTGTGGTTGGAGAATTTGTTCATTTCTTTCAAAGAAAGAATCTGGGAAAAAATGAGGTACCTTCTGGTGCCTGTTTCAGTGGCTTTGCACCATGCACTCTAAATTCTTCCTATGGGCTTATAAAGAGTATAGAGCCAGAATTTGTGGCAATTTAACTGGATCTTTCAGAAAACATACAATATAAAGGACTGATATGAAAAAAAAACTGGATATGGAAACTTTACATTGGTCTATTATGCAAGCTAGGTGGTTGAAAGGGACGCAAGAAGTCCAAAATTAGAACCTCAGATTTACAGTGGCCATGAATATACTACAGCAGTGAACATACAATTACAGTAACTACTTCACTACTTTTCTAAACTACACATCTACTTAGACTGTAAGCTCTTTGTGGCAGGGACAATATATTTGTTGTGTATGTGCATAGTGCCTAGCACAATCAACTCCTGCTTCATGACTGAAGCTCAGAGGTGCTACCTCCATAAAATAAATAAAACAATAATAAAATGTTGTCTGCCTTCTACAAAGGAAGCCACAGGCAAACTAGCTAATTCATATTTCTACTGTGTACACAATGCATAAGGAGCAGGTCTGAGCTCTTGCTGCTTCTGATGTAGCAAGAAAGTATCACACTTTATACAATCTATTATTTAAAAAATTAGTGCATTTATGTGTATATTGTGTAAATAAATGGAAGACCTCTATGGGGCAAATCCTGCTCCTCTCCCTCAGCCCTCCATGGACAAAGAAATGCTAATGCAGTGGCTCTGCACAAGCTCCCTGCTGACCACCAGCAAAAGGGATTGTATAAGTCAAGTGGCTGGATCGCATACAAGTTGCTTCTTCCTGGGGAGTTTTCAATCCTTCCCTCTTCCTGAGAGAAATGACATCCAAAAATAAGACACAACGATTTTCTGGGAAGTTTTGAGGGCTTCTTATTTTATCCAAAGCAGTTTGCCTATCCCTATATGTTATACAAAAAAGTGAGTACTTGCAAAGAAGTATCGCACAGTAGTAATCAGAGACTACAAGAGTTTCCCCTTAGACATAGAATAGGAGATGTCTGTCATAACTGTGTCGGAACAATTGGCCTGTTGTTGACTTTTTAATGGTTTCTATTCTGCATATTGTTCTAAACGTTTATTTGTCAGATATTTTTAATTTGTCTGGTATTTTGGGGGGGGAAATGTCAGTGTTCTTTAGGTTAAATGGAAAACAGATTTGTTTTTCTTCACTGTTTGCAAAGTAAGATTTAAATTGCAAAGTTGCAAAGAATGATAGAAATTATTTTGAAGAAAATATATAGGGATATATATAGACTTTCCTTGTTTGTGCTTTCATTTCTTCCATACTAGAGTAAAAAGGTGTCACATCTTTCTGCCTTCAAAGTAGACAGGTAAATGCTTGCAAGTGCAGTCTGTAAGTGGCTTAATCACACAATCACTACTGCTCAATGCATTAAGCTTCTGAAATCATTGTCTTTTTACCTATTTATATATTCAATTTCATGCTCATTTATAGCGTTCTTGAGTGAGCATTTTATCATGCACATTCCCTCTGGAAAGCATTGTCCAAAATCTGTCCTTAGTCATCAGAAGCATGCTAGCCTTAATCTTCTTGGCATAAATGTAGAAGGTAGTCATCTCCTGAGAATAGGCTGTTTTCTCGTCTCAATGTTTTTTCAGTGATAAAGCAAAACTGGGCTTCTTATCTGGCATTGAACCAACAGAGTGTTAACCACATGGGGAAAGATTTCAGGCATTCATGAAAGTTAAAAAACCAACATGAAATGCAGACAAATAACTGTGCCTAAAGTTAATTTCTGTTTTCACTGCCATATATACAACAGGGGTAACTTGATAGTTTGGCTTCATATCCTGATCATGAGAATGAATCAGGTGCTTCTGTCTGAAAACAAATTGTTATAGTATGATTAACCTATTCAGACAAATGCACTATTAACTCAGTGTGTATGCCAGGTGTCTGATTAAAAATGGAGAAATGATTGCTCTTTTTGGACAAGAACTTAATATTTTGTGCAGGTATTCTTCTTACTTACTGTTTTTCATTCCCCTCCCCATCCTTTTTCCTGTTTGTATCACAAAGAGTTCAAGAAAAAAATGAATTTTTATAAAAATGAATTAAACTTTCTGGGCCAGACCTTTAGCTTGTGTAAAATGTTGGAGCTCCTTTTAAGTCAAAGGTACTTCAACTTCAAAGTTGCAATGGGGGAGGTTTAGATTGGATATTAGGAAAAACTTTTTCACTAAGAGGGTGGTGAAACACTGGAATGCGTTACCTAGGGAGGTGGTAGAATCTCCTTCCTTAGAGGTTTTTAAGGTCAGGCTTGACAAAGCCCTGGCTAGGATGATTTAACTGGGACTTGGTCCTGCTTTGAGCAGGGGGTTGGACTAGATGACCTTCTGGGGTCCCTTCCAACCCTGATATTCTATGATTCTATGATTCTATGATTCAACTTCAATGGAGGTAGATTAGTATACACTAGCTAAGCATCTAGTCCCATAAGTGCAATAAGAATGCACTTTTAGAGCCATGAGTTGTTGATTTTGTACAAGCATTTTCATTACTGAAACATTGACCAAAAGAGCGTGGTTCGGGACAACAAAATTCTATCCCATCAGTCAATGAAACAGTTTGGTGGATACTAGAAAAGAGAAAGCAGCTCCCAAAGTCTAGCACAGGGATTGGCAACCTTCGGCACGTGGCCCACCAGCACATCCCTTGGCCTGCGCTGCTTCCTGCAGCTCCCATTGGCCCTGGAACGGCCACTGGGAGCCACAATTGGCCGAAACTGCAGACGCAGCAGGTAAACAAACCGGCCCGGCCCGCCAGGGGGAGTTACCCTGATGGGCTGCATGCCAAAAGTTGCCTATCATTGGTCTAGCTCTAATCTCTTTTGGACCTAGAATCTCATTGATTATCCTGAAAAGGGCTGTAATATACAGGTGCTTGTTTGGTTTGTTTGTATTTGTTTTACAAGTACCATTCCAATTGTACAAATTGCCTCCTGCCATGAGTTTCAAAATGGCAACCCAGAAAGATCACACCAAGAGCAAGGGACAGATCTTCAGCTGGTGTAAATTGCCATAGCTCCACCAATTGAAGATCTGCCTCCAAGTTACATATGAATTAAATAAAACATCCCTTTTTTTCTCCAGACATATCTGGTTGTATATGCAGAACAGAAGAGTGAAAGGATTCTGATAAAGTAAAATAATCATTACTCTTTGTTGCCACCCTGGAGAAAAATGATAGTTCAGAAGACAAACAACAGCTTAGCTCTGCTTTCAACCACCCACCAGGACCTTTCTCCTTTAATTAGTTTTCTTCTCACATAATCCAATTTTCAAAATAAAAATAAGAGACAGAATTATTTTTTAGAAAAAAGTGATTCAAAACAAGCACACAGTATAGAGTAGGATATAACTATAACTACATAAATATTTTCCCCTGAAAGCATTATTTAAAAACAAAACCCCACAGATTTGGATCACCCCATTTCCATGGAAAGATCTACAGGAGATGGTCAGAAGGAAGAAAACTCCATAACCTTTTCTACACAACAGAACTACACTGTTGTAACTGGACCAGTCTGACTGAATCAGTGTAAGCTGAACTGATGCATTACATCCCCATTCACTGTGGATTGTCCATGTTAACTATTGCAAACCCTGTGATTGTTCAAACTATCTCCAAATGACAAGTGCAATTAAGTGGAGCAGGTGCACATTGTATATAATGTCTAGTTCCACCTGTTCACTGTTTGCTTTGATCCATGGGATGCTGTGAATGAGTCAGTCCTGGCAATTAGCTACGAACATGTCCTGAGGGATAGGAGCTAAGGGCTTGTCTACATGAGAAAGTTGCACTGATTTACCTTCAACAGATACATTTAAACCAGTACAAAAAAACCCCCAAACCAAAACCAAAACCAAAAACTGTTTGGACTCTTTTATATGCAGTGTTGTAGACGTGCCAGTCCCAGGATATTAGAGAGACAAGGTGGGTGAGGAAATAATATGTTTTATTGGACCAGCTTCTGTTGATAAAAGAGACAGGCTTTCATGCTGACACAGAGATGAAGAAGATAAAAGATATTGCCTCACCCATCTTAACTCTAATATCCTGGGCCTGGCATGGCTACAACTACACTGCATACTCTTATTACAGTCGAACAGTGTCTTACTTTGGTTCAGCTTAATTTATTTAAACTAAACTAAAATAAGCCACTCTTAAGTTGGGTTGACATTATTGGTTTAAAACAACACTTTAAGTCTAACCAGCACAACTTTTTCATCTACACAAGCTCTAAGTCCTCTCATGCTTGCAAATGCCATAGCAGAGGCATGAACTTTGAAGGCCACCAAGACTTTGAAGGCCTCGAGCTTGAGGATGAGAAGGAAGGCAACAGCTGGGTTTAGAAATAAACAAAAACTTCACTGCCTTTTTCTAACTAAAAATTTGGGGAACATTATATTTATGTTGTGAATAGCCAGTAGTGATTTTTCAAAATTTGAATTTATTTATTTGACATAGCTCTAGAATCTACACAGGTCACTCAGCAACCATCTTATCAGAAGAGCTGGTCATAAAATGGAACAGTTTTAATGCAACTTTTCACAAAAAAAATCTTTTTCCCATCAAAATTTTGAATTCCAATGAACAGTGCTGTAAAAAAAATATCTAAATTCAGAACGTTTCAACCAGCTTCAATTATGTCATAATGGCATAATAAATTATACAAAAAATATACAAAAAGAAGTAAAATATCTAGAGTTACCATTTTTAAAGTAAGTTTTAGAAAGGATATAAGCCCTCCTGCTTCAAGGTTTAACCCAACCTCTAAACTGATGGGGTTTAGGAGGAAACTTTTCCTGTTAAAACTATTATTGCCGTGTTTCTTATTCCTTCCTTTGGAGTTTCTGATACTGGGGACTGTCAGAGACAGGACACTAGATTAGATGGACCACTGATCTAAGCCAGTACGGATTCCTTTATTTGCAATGTTACTGGAGCTCATCAGAAAACCTGGGATAAATATAAAATTAGCCCCTGGCCTCCCTGGTCAAATGCAACATGTTGCTGTGACTCTTCAGAGCAAAGTTCTTTAAAATAGTAAATAATCAGATATTAAGAGTGAGCCTTGGCAGATGGTTGTTCAACATATTAAGAACATACAAATATAAAAACGGCCATACTGGGTCAGACCGAAGGTCCATCTAGCCCAGTATCCTGTCTTCTGACAGTGGCCAATGCCAGGTGCCCCAGAGGGAATGAACAGAACTGGTAATCATCAAGTGATCCATCCCATTGCCCATTCCCAGGCTTCTGGCTTTGGCAAACAGTTTGCAACATTAGTTAACTGCAGTTTTTGTGCTTCTCTGGACATATGCTATTTTTTTTCTCTTTCTAAAACAACTTACTGGACTGCATGCATAGCATTCAAGTGTTTAATGGAATATTGGCTGGTACAGATGTGGAATTGCTATGCAATGATTTAAGAATAGTGACTTGTAATAATTTTGTGAGCACAGTATGTGATTTGGCCAGTCAGATAAACTTAGTGTATATTGGGTGATAAGCCTTTCCTGTATGATTGTATTGTTCAAGCTTAATAGGGAGTTGTGGGGAAAACAAGCAGGGGAACCCACACAAGGAATCCAGATAGGCAAACTCTGAAGAAACAATTTGGGACAATTACAAGACAAAGGGGAAACTATTAACTTTGCTCATCCTATAACATGTCTCCAACAAAGTGATACAGCTGCCCTGTCAATGCTGGGAATGAAGGTTCAGAAGAATACTGAAGAGTTCAAAATCCCTTCTCAGGAGAAGGTGTGTGTGTCAGTATTCAGAGGCTGATGGTGGGACAGACTGAGAAAGAGACCAAACCTGCATAGGAGTCTGAAAGAGTTGGGTCTTTCTGCAGGTCCAGGAAATGGTAAATCCTAGCAACAGGCAGGCAGTTTGTAGATTTTTTTTTAAGGTCAGTTTCCCTGAAATGTTTTTTCCTAAATAAATAATACTCTGTTTTAAGAAAGCTGTTTGGTTACTGGATACCACTGTCATTGCTCCCAGAGGGGATGGAACTGCAGGTACTGAACCAAATTTAGGCCTTTTGAAGTAACCACCGTTAATCCCAGAGGACTAGATCCCAGGGACCAGTCTGAAAATGGAAGAATTGTGTGATTCCACTACAAAAAGGGCAATAGCTCAAGGCGTAAAACCTGAGGGGGTGGGAGGTTCAGTTGAAGACAAAAGGGTCAGAGATGCAGTTAGCCTGGGAACTATGACATTGGCCATATGTGTGGAAGATAATACTGGTTCTATACATTTCAATTAGTATATATTTTACTTTCACAAATATGTTCTGTACCATATCTGAGAAAAATGCTTGAAATTGCATGTAAATGATACATTACTGTTTCATGTATTGGATTCTGAGATTGTATTTCTCGGATGTTGGTATTAAACATTATTTTAAGCAAAATTGAAATGAATTTGCATTTGCCTCTTGCGTTTGGACAAAATAAATAACGCTCTTAGTTCTGTACCTCTGAATACTATTAAAACATGGGGCTATAGCTATCAGCCCTGAAACTATTAGAAGTTTCTACATCCCTGTATCCCCACAGGGCTTCCTTGTTCTGAAGTCTTTATGTGGTAAAGGTACAATAACTGAAACAATTCAGACCACAGAGAATAATGTTTTTATTTAGTCTTTCAAAAGGTCAGTAAAGCCAAACAGCAGTAAATTACACTGCTAAAAATGCATTGTCTGTCAACACAACACACTTTCACAGCTGGTTTCCTCACCGTTTGTTAGGTTTGTATTTATTCAATCAGCATAATGTTCTGTTATGTTGTGAGGCAGCTTTGCTTTGTTACTTTGAGCACAGAATTGGGGGATTTAGAGAAGGAGAACTATCTTCTGTTTAGAAAGAGATCTTTCCATTCCCCTCAAATTATTCACATGTATTTTAAAAGAATTATCATTAATAATAGTTACTTGGCCCACATCCTGAATTGCTATGAGGCAGCTTTGTGATGCACTACTGCAAAGTGGCACTCAAACCAACATATCTAGCTTTGGAAGGATCATCCAATTACAGGGGAATTTCCATGACAAAGAGCTAGTATAGCGGTTCTTACAATAACCTATTCCATGCTGCCAGTGTAGGGGTCACGGCAAAAGAAAGAGGCATGAGTGGGATTTCCTTATACCTGAGTCATCTTCAGGCATTGTATTGGCTCCTGGGGCTGCCGGCAGCTGGCATAAGTGGGACAGGTTTAGCACACAGCCAGCACAAAGTCCATCAATGCTCCTAAATGTATTGCATTCCTTGGCCATACCCTAGGACATAGGCACCAACTCCATGGGTGCTTCAGGGCTGGAGCACCCACAGAAAAAAAATAATGGGTGTTTAGCATCCACCAGCAGCCAGCTCCCCATCCTCCCCCAGCACCTCCCATCTGTCGGCTGCCCCACCAATCAATTCTTCCCCCTCCCGCCCACCATAATCATCTTTTCTGCAGTGTGCAGGAGGCACTGGGGGGTGGGGGAGGAGCGCAGATGGGGCACGCTTGGAGGAGGGGGTGGAACTGGGCGGGAAGAGGAGGGACAGAAGTGAGTGGGGGCAGGAAGAAGTGGGGTAAGGACTTGGGGGAAGGGGGCGAGTGGAGGAGGGCGGAGCAGGGGGTTGAGCACCCCCGGCACCTGTGCCCAAGGATCTGGGATGCTTTTGGCTATGTGATGATATATTATACATGTAAATATGAAAAATAAACAGCTGTTTCATGTTGTGAAAGGTACTGTTTCTAGCAGTAACCACAGGTTCTAATATATACATACAGCTGTGCCTGAAGTATATTTTTGCTAATCAGATTAAGACTAGTGGTTGCCCAAATCTGTCCAGATGGCCAAATGCTGTCCAGGGATTTCTTCAGATGTGCAGCCTGTAGATTGAACAGTAGAGATAGTTAAAAAGGGTCTTTTTAATCATGATGATCTTTTCAAATATTTTATGTATTTTTTTTTCATTTTCATTGATTCCAAGGCCAGAAGGGACTATTGTGATCATCTAGTCTGACCTCCGGTATAACACAGGCCACAGAATTTCCCCAAAATAATTCCTACAGCACATTGTTTTGAAAGTTTTTGTTTTGTTTCTGTGAGAAAGTCCCACTCCGTCACTTTTATTCTTCCCTTCCCCTCCTTTTTCCAGTGGGGAAAAGGAAAATAATAGTAAGAAAAAGTATGTGTGTCTGGGGAAATTTCTGTCTCACTTCTTAATTATTTTCCACTGGACAAAAAGCCAGTGTTACTTCATTACCAGCTCTCACAGAAAATTAAAAACCAAGAGAAAGGGGTTTTTTGTTTGTTTGTTTGGTTGGTTGTTTGTTTTTAAATGAAAGTGTTACTTACTCTAACAGTGTTAAAATTTCACTTTCAAAAGTGAAAAACAAACACTTATAGAGAAAGTTACTTTCTCTCGCTTTTACATTTTCTTTTTAATGAAATGTTTCATTTTTTAATTATTTTGGTAGAATGAAATCAAATCTGAAAAAACTCAAAATAATTTTTGATAACCACTCTTTCTGGAAACAACAAATGCTTAGAAAAGATTTGGAATACAGGCCACTGGGATCAGGGCACACTGGGACCTGTTGCTAAAGTCCACATTTCCCTATTAAAGATTAGGGTAAATGTATTTCATTCTGCCCTAGTGCATACAGATTATATAAAGCCCTTAGGCATCTGCTAAGTTACCAATTAGGCCCTTGTTTGGTTAAAATTTGGGTGCCTTGATCTGTGCTTTTAGTTCCTTATGTAAAACATATTTTGTTTTTAACATAATCATGCAGAAAAAATGATTAGCTAGTCATGATTTATACCTAATCAAAGTTGTAAGAGGAAACTTGATAACATATCTTCTAGTATAGAGCCAAATGAACACTTCAGAATAACTACAAAAAAAAATAGCACAGGACTCAAACCACTGCATATGGAACAGAGATCAATTCTTTTTAACCTTACAATACAGGCTTTTCAGGGATTTCTTCCAGAAGTCAGTAGGGTTTTGAAAAACAAACTGGACACTCCAATTAACTGGAAAATATCTGTTTGGCAGGGCTTGGAGGATTTGATTATTTTTTTTTCCTCTGCTAAAGGTTTTAATCACAATGATCCCATATTGGCCTAGGTCATTAGACTCTAATTGTGCAAAAGGAAGTGGAATGCACCACCATTAATACTAGAAGGAAATGGGATTCAAAGACATTTATAATCTAATACAGAATTATAGCAATAATATGGTAGATCCTTCAGGCAATATACATGCTACTGAACTGAGGAGGTGACAAATAATGGCTTTATTATTTATCCAAGTAAAAAGTATATTATAAATATAAATAAAGAACACATTTTGCAGAATCTTATACATCATGCTTAATAGGCAACTCTTAGTCTATCTGCCATCATTACTGGATTGTTATAGAAATATTTTTTAGAAGTTCAACTTAATAAGAATATTAGAATTCTATTACTTTCAGATTGTGCAATATTGCTGTAATTAATTATACATATAAGCATTAGTAATAGAGCTGCAAGAATAGTTTGGGTATCTCTGAGTTTTATCCAAACCCACAAATAATTAGCCCAGGTCCTTTAAAGTTATGTAGACACTGGCCAGGCTATCCACATAGGCATCACATTGCAGGGCACCTATCCTCTACCTTTCCTCTTGTCACAAGGACATTTTGACTGACACCCACCAATGTTTGCTATTAGAGATTGCCATTAATACTTGCCCTGTGTACTGCAGGCAGATTAGGGTGACCAGATGTCCCGATTTTATAGGGACAGTCTTGATTTTTGGGTTTTGTTCCTACATAGGGTCCTTTTACCCCACACCCCATCCCGACTTTTCACATTTGCTGTCTGGTCACCCTAAGGCAGGTTGCACCTCCATTGCCTCTGAACTCTTATGAAAGGAGACTTAAGGAGCTTGGCTTGTTTAGCCTAACTAAAAGAAGGTTGAGGGGAGATATGATTGCTCTCTATAAATATATCAGCGGGATAAATACAGGAGAGGGAGAGGAATTATTTAAACTCAGCACCAATGTGGACACAAGAACAAATGGGTATAAACTGGCCACCAGGAAGTTTAGACTTGAAATCAGACGAAGGTTTTTAACCATAAGAGGAGTGAAGTTTTGGAATAGCCTTCCAAGGGAAGCAGTGGGGGCAAAAGATCTATCTGGTTTTAAGATTCTACTTGATAAGTTTATGGAGGAGATGGTATGATGGGATAATGGGATTTTGGTAGGTAATTGATCTTTAAATATTCAGGGTAAATAGGCCAAATCCCCTGAGATGGGATATTAGATGGATGGGATCTGAGTTACCCAGGAAAGAATTTTCTGTAGTATCTGGCTGGTGAATCTTGCCCATATGCTCAGGGTTTAGCTGATTGCCATATTTGGGGTCGGGAAGGAATTTTCCTCCAGGGCAGATTGGAGAGGCCCTGGAGGTTTTTTGCCTTCCTCTGTAGCATGGGGCATGGTTGACTTGAGGGAGGCTTCTCTGCTCCTTGAAGTCTTTGAACCATGATTTAAGGACTCCAATAGCTCAGACATGGGTGAGGTTTTTCATAGGAGTGGGTGGGTGAGATTCTGTGGCCTGCGCTGTGCAGGAGGTCGGACTAGATGATCAGAATGGTCCCTTCTGACCTTAGTATCTATGAATCTATGAAACTCTTCAACTAGCTATCTGTGCCCCACCTGAGGCCCAAAACCTTATGGATTCTGTTTGTATAATAACCATGATATGAACCTTGAAGGATATGTGCTGGCCCTGATCCAGCTTGCAGCAAAACACTGAAGACCACTCCTCCTCCCACCCATGTACTCCCATTGTGTATCTGGGAGTGATCAGCACTTTGCAGTCAATGTCTAGAACACACAGTGTATTTGATTATTATTAAACATTTTAATGGTAAAAATAATCAAAATAGGTAATGGGCCATATCCCACATGCATTTCACCAGTAGAACTCCCATTGACTGTAATGGGAGCTCCAGATGCAGTGTTCTTCCAGGCTGGGTCCAATATAGGAAAAAAGAATTCAAGTACTATACAATGAATAAGATGAGTCAGACACAGCTAAGTGTATTCTAGTAGTTGTCTTCCTTATAGGGAAAGCAAAATAATGTACAAGATTTTGGACTGCTTAATCATAGTTATTCACATAACTAGTCCCATTTATTTAATTTGGGATTACTTACATGAGTAAGGTCTATGGACTATGGTCCTATCGCTAATACTGCGTTTGGTTATATTTTCAGGTTAACTAGCATTAAAATTACACACACACACAAACTCTCTCTCTCTTAAATACAACCCATTACTAAAATGAATGCAATGACTGATTTTTTCATAGCAATACAGGAAAGTTAGCCACACATTTTCCATTACTTTTAAGATGAATGTCTAATTCCACTACACCAGAATTACTACAGAGGATGTAAAGAAATATATTATTGCACTACAGTGCATTAGATATTTCTATGGCAGTAAATATAGGACATTAGTAATCATTCCCTGACAGGTACCATTTTATAAGTAAGCCTCTGCACACTCTAAGAAAGAAGTTTGCTTCCATAATAATCATCAGCTTAAACCTCTTCAGTACTCAGGAATCCCTTGTATATTTAAAACTGAAAATGTTTGGTCAGCCCAATGAGAAGTTAAAGAAGGAATGGACAGCACTTTGTTATCTGAGTCCACAGAAAAACTTCTGAGATGAGATTTTATCTTCTTTAACTTCTGAGATGTGATTTGAGAATACTGAATAGGTTAACATAACCTAGATCCTTCACAGAATAATAAAGTTTAAATCTATTCCTATTATCTCATTAAGAGAGGTACTGTCTCAGTCTTCCATATTCTCAGCACTTCGATATTCTAGGGACTCTTCTGAGCAGCACAGTTGTCAAAAGTTTACTGGACTTGACTGACTTTCTGAAGAGTTATTCCAAATAAAACGTAACATGTTTCTTTGTTTACCCACTGGTTGAACTCAGGCAGTGTTTCTGAATTGTATATGGCTAATCACAGCACCTGACATATGAGATCACATTACCCTGAGAGAGTGTGTTTTTATAAATGGTGTTTGCAGAATTATTCCCATATTGTTCCTTCAAAAATATTTTAATAGAGACTGCCAGCAGCCCCTATTCCTTTCCAGTCTTATGAGGGAAGAGTTTATATCCCTGGTTGCCTTTCCCAGCATCCCTTTTCATGGCTTACAATTTCTAGCAATCTCCCAGAGCACAACTCCCAGATGACCCCTGTGCTGGGCCAAAACGAAGAACAGAATAATGGCAGACCTGGAGGCTGCCTTAACAAGCCAGGACATCCTGTTCCAACACGATAAAAAAAAAAAACAGGTCAGAATGTGGATTTTCAACACACCTATTTCTCATAAGAATTCAAAATGGAAACTTGTGTACAAGAGCAGTGTAATTAGCTGTATTTTAATTTTATCTAATTTGCCCAATGTCTTGTCTTGCCCATCTGATGCTGATATCAGCTCTTGCCAAGGCTGTAGTCATAAGCTGAGCACTGACAAATTCATAGCTGGAAACCAGACCAGTTCACCTGCATGTTAGTATTGTTCAAAATAGGTGTTAAACTTGTCAGGGTGTGTTTTGTGTTTAGACTATAAAATGTTACTGCATATATTAATCTTACTTGTAATGTATGTATTCCATGCTATAATTTAATATGTAAATTTTGCTTTATAACTGTAAAAATGCTTGCTCTGAACTTGTGAACCCAGGCAGGAGGAATGGTTCCTCCACCCATCAAGGAGGACTATCAAAATTAGATGGGCCTCTGTGGAACATCAAAGACTGGGATAATGGTCATCTCACACTCATGAAGGTGCTACATGTAAGAAAGCTCGTCCCACCAGCTTGAATTCTGGAAGAAGGAAATAGAGATAGCTCACATTAAAATTGTTCATCTCTTTGCTGTTTGGATTCTCACAGGGCTGGAGCTAGGAAACAAAAGCAGAGATTAGCCAGGTTCAACATGAGTTGACCCTAAAAGACATTCAGTGCTGACAGATTACTACAACTCTGTCACCTTTTGGAACCACAGATTTTAACTGTAAACAACATTTTCATTTCTTTTTCCCAATTAATAAAGCATTAGTTAGTTTACTATGGGATTGGCTATAAAGGTTGTCTTTGATGTGAGATCTGACATACAAATTGACCAACCTCAATATTTTGTGATTTTTGGTGTGTAGCGACCATTTATCACTAAATCCAGCTTGTCTGGGAGGCAAGATAGATTGGAATGCCCCAGGGGACTGTCTGTGACTCCATGGTAAGACTATTATAGTGTTTCAGGAGTTCACATTTGTTACTGGGTTGGTGAAATCTAATTATTGAACGTACAACCAGTTTGGGGTGTCTGCCCTGTTTTTTGACAGTCTGCCCTGCAGTTGGCACTCATGGTTGTGAACCATTCCAGATAGTGTGACAAGCCCACATGCCACCTGAATGGTATAGCACTCGAGAATGATCAGATTTATTGTTGTGTCACCAAAGAAAAATCTGATTAATTGCCATGTTAGTTGTTTTGTTTTTGTTAATTGTGTCTTTTCATTGAGCACAATTTCAGCAGGTACAAAGAATGTGAAAATGAATAGCAATATTTCATCACATCCCTTATTTAGCTCTTAGAAAGAGGCATCTAGATTAAGGGATTTTAGAATGGTGTCAGGAAGAAGTAGGTTATTGGTGTGTATTTTCATCTGTGCTGAATGACTGATAAAGTTCTAAAGAAATAACACAGTCAGACAACATCCATTGTGTTGGTTTGCAAGTATTCAGGCAACAAACCAAACAAAGTTCAAGACAAGTGGACTCTGTAAGTATACTAAGGACTGATAAAGGATCACAAGGTGCTGATGACTTAGAACAAGGACAGAAATTAGCATAAAGCTAATGCATCACTATAATATACGACATTAAAGCACTTCCCAAATAGGAAAAATGTGATTTCTGTCTATACTTATTGAGCTAACACCATTTCATGCCTTTTGGATATGCACAAAGACACAAGATGCTTATTGATTGGAGGGTTCTTTTACAGTGTGTGTCTATTTCAACAACTGGGCATTTGAGAAGGAGATATTGTACAAACAATTCCACCCAGAGGGCTTAGAATGACCTTTTGGATCTTGCCTAATGAATAATGGTATACAAGGCTGGCCTTACCTTGAGGTGAATTGAGGCGGCCACCTCAGGTGCCAGACTGGGGTTGGGGGAGGATGCCACTAGGACCCAGAGTGTAGAAAATTGTGTCTGCTGGTGGTGCATATGTATTCTCTCTGCTCTAGATGCACAGAGATGGTGCGCTGTGCTGGAGGAAGGAGGGCACAAGAGACATAATAGGCAGACAGGAGAAAAGGTGAGAGGGAATAACAGAAAGCAGCAGGAGTTGCAGGGAGAGAGAGGAGCCTCTTATGTACCTCTCTAGCACCCCCAGAAGCCTGGACTGATTAACACCAGCTTCTCAGGAAGCCTCCTGTTTCCTGCTACTTCCCTGAACCCACCTGAAGCAAACTGGCAGTCAACTGAAGTTGTAGGAGCCAGTTAGGTCCTTAAGACGCTGATATCTTCCCTCACTCAGGCCCTGCTACCAGCCTGCTTATTTGTCCCCTTCAACTGAGTGGGGAGAGCCACTGTAGCTGGCACAGAACAGCAGTCATGAGTGAAAGAAGAAAATGCCCATCTGGGGCAGCATTCAGAAAAAAACAAAGGAAGCTTTTCTACCTAAGCAGGAAGGAGCTCTCCTGAGATACATAGACACAAATGTTCATGGTGAGCCTTCCGGCCCCAGTGAGGATGTGAATGGTAAGAAGATTCCTGATTTTCCGGTTAGTCAGAGTACAGGTGACCTGGCAGCTACTGCAGCATTGGCATCTCCATCTCAAATGGATGTAACCCTGCAGATTCCTAAGAAAAAGTGTGGATCAGAGAAGAGAGTGTGGTGGAGGTGCAAGAAACAGCTGCTGCTGAGTTTAGTTCCTTAAGTCTCGATGATCCAGGACTGTGGACCCACTTGAGCAGTAGCCCGAGGGACTTCCTTGTACTATGTGGGCCACAGCAAGTGAAAAACTTCATGTTCCCCAAAGACAATGAAAATAGAAGTTTCCATCCAACACATTACTGGCGTGAAATCCCCAATGGTGACAAAGTGGAGTGGCCATGTCTTATCTACTCAAAAACCCAGAATACTGCATACTGTTTTTGTTACAAACTCTTCCAGCCATATTGGTTCTACAGGAACAAAGGACTGGAAAAATCTGGCTAGAAATCTGGCATGCCATGAGAAGGCAGCAAATCACCAGAGAGCATTCCATGGGTGGAAAGAGCTTGAGATGAGACTAAGGTTAAAGGCCACCATAGATGATCAGCATCAAGAGAAGATTGCATCAGAGTCTCCTTACTGGTAAAATGTTCTGAAAAGGCTCATTGCCATTGTAAGAATGCTTGCTACCCACAGCCTAGCACTGTGTGGCACTTCAGATCATCTGTATGTTCCAAACAATGGAAACTTCCTTAAAATTGTGGAGCTGATGGCTGAGTTTGATGCTGTACTCCAGGAGCATCTAAGAAGAGTCACCACCCAAGAAATGTACACACACCACTACCTTGGAAAAACCATTCAAAATGAAATCATACAGTAACTGGCAACAAAAGTCAAACAGAAGATTGTGGCAGATCTGAAGTCAGCAAGATATTACTTTGTTATTCTGGACTGCACACCTGACATCAGCTATACGGAACAAGTGACTTAATGATGCATTTCGTAACAACAACAGAACCTAATAAAAATCTCCCTGAAATGGTAACTGTCAGAGAGCATTTTCTAGAATGTATTGACATTGATGATACTACAGGAGCTGGTACGACAAATGTGTTTCTTAAAAAGCTGGAAGATACGGGAATTGCGATAGCTGACGTGAGAGGTCAGGGCTACGATAATGGTGCCAACATGAAAGGAAAGAACAAAGGAGTGCAGACACAGATCCGAGAGTGAAACCTTTGAACTTCTTTTGTTCCATGCAGTTCTCATTCATTGAACTTGGTGGTCAGTGATGCTGCATCAGCTTCTAGTGAGGCTGCTGAATTTTTAAATGTAATTCAAAGCATCTATGTATTTTTCTCTGCATCAACTCATCGATGGGCAAATTTTGAAACAACATCTGGGAACATCCTCTCTGACACTGAAACCACTAAGTGCCACACGATGGGAAAGTCGAGTGGAGGCGATAAAGCTTATCAAACACCAAATTGGGAAGATAGATGATGCCATAGTTGCCATTATGAAGGATAATGCTATGACAGGAACTGTTCATGGGAGAACAGTGGCAGAGGGAAATGGAATCACCAGAAACATACATAACTTCAAATTTGTGTGTGACTTAGTGTTGTGCCGTGACATACTGTTTGAAATAAATGTTGCAAGCAAGAGACTCCAAGGTGTTGACCTTGATATATCTGGAGTGATGGAACAACTGGACAAAGTAAAGTCATACCTACAGTCTTAACGGTCAGATGAGGGATTTCAAAATGTTCTGAAGAGTGCACAGAAGTCGGCAGAGGAACTTCACACTGAAGCTATTTTCCCACCCATTCAAGAATACAAGAGTCACCGAAAAAGAAGATATTTTGATTACAAGGCAAAGGAGAATCCTATAAGAGACCCAAAACAACAATTCAAAGTTGAATGCTTTAACCAGGTGCTAGATTGTGTAATACAGTCAGCTGAAGAACGTTTCATGCAGCTCAAGGAACACAGCAGTATATTTGGGATGTTGTATGATATTCCAAAACTCCTCACTATACCTGAAGAAGACCTACACCAGCAATGCAGGGCACTAGACATATTGACACATGATGACATGCATGATATTGATGTAAGTGGCTTAGGTGATGAACTGAAATCCCTTTCAAGATACATTTCAGCAGGATCAACTCCAAAATCTGTTCTGGAATATATGTGCACAAATAAGATGACCACCCTCTTTCCAAATGCTTTTGTTGCTCTGCACATACTTCTAACACTTCTTGTAACAGTTGCCAGTGGAGAACGCAGCTTCTCCAAGTTGAAGTTAATAAAGACACATCTACATTCCACAATGACACAGGAGATGCTGGTCGGCCTTGCAATCATCTTAATAGAGCATGAGCTGGCCCAGACTGTGGACCTTCAAGAAGCAGTTCAAATCTTTGCAACCAAGAAGGCATGGAAAGTACCACTTTGATTATTCAAACAGATAAAAATGTCAGTGTTTACTATGCAGACAAGAAAAGTTACATTTTCTGTTCAGGTGTTTGAAAGTTAAGTGATACTTAAATTTTTTGAATAAGGCATTTTAAGTTGTTTGTTCTCCTTTATTAGGGTAGGCAACAGAGGAGTACCATGAAAGGAGTAGAACAGGAAGAAGGCAGAATTGAGACCTTTCAAAGTTTTGGACCAAGCGAGAGGCCATGGGGGTGTCATTTGAGCTCCCCGCCTCAGGTGCCAAAATGTTGTGGGCTGGCCCTGATGGTATAATTCTGGAAGTGTCTTTTCTGAAAACTGAGTTGAAGAAGGTGATTGGTAGATAGTTAGAGAAAGTCAAAAGGAGAATGGGCATCATGAAAGATTTCCAGGATAGCAAAAAAAAAAAAAAAAAAACAAAAGCAGAGGTGGAAAACACTTGTACTTTCTGCCCTAAGACCAAGATTGAGAAATACAGTTAGCTGGCTTTGTTGATGTTGAATAAGTAAATAATTCCACAATATAAACCAAGCAACAGCAACAAAAAATCTCTGAGAAAAGATTAACTCTGTAGCCAGACTAGGTAACATTTGAAAAGAAAATAAAGGAGGTAAGCTCTCCAGGACAGGCTCTATGCAAACAGCACAATGGGACCTTACCCTGACTAGAGCCTTTGTTCATTACTATATTAAGATTTATTATTAACCAGAGCAATGGTGTTTTGCTAGAATATTTATCGTGTTTGAATATAGACTGCTTAACTTAAGAAAACCCTATGATTACATGGGTATTTGAAGTATTTAGCATAGGGATATGTAATGTAAATATAAATGTGGCAGCTTGCAAGAGGTCTGTTTGATGATATAAAGTTCCTCTGCTGCCTTGTATGGTAAGCAAAAATATTTTAAATATTACATTTTGAGAGTAAATGGGGAAACTTATTTATGTATAGAGCCTAATGCCTGTGGTGTGTTTTGTTTTTAAAAAAAAAAATCTTCATTTCTGTAAGAAAAAGCCATGCAATGCCTGTTGAATGATACAATTTTTTTGTCACTCACATTCTCATTCTGAAGCCATATTTCTATGGAGAAGAAATGTTCTACCTTGGACCATGGTTTATGATAACTTACAGTGTAAAGGACAGGTGTACAAAATAAACAAATCAAGTAACTTTACATTGGCCTGATCATTATCCAGGTTGGGTGTTTTGAAAAGGACACCAGAACCAAGAAAGCCAAAGATAGAACTTTAATACTGCCCTCAAATTTATAATGGCCATTGCTATATAAATCAACTGCAGTGATGGGCATACAAATGCAACCACTAATTAGTTGCTGTTTTAAGCAACACAGCTTGAATATTGGAAGGCATTTAAGACACTGGAAATTAGGTAATTTTTACAGAATTGGGCCTTGTATACACAGTTCTCAGGAAATAGATTTGATTTCTTGCTGCTTCCAATGTAATAAAAAATCTTTACATCTGGTTTAAAAATTCTTATTGGTGTGCTTTTATGCATATTGTTTGCATAAGTGAAAGGCTTTTGCGGAAAATGGGAAACTCCACTATTGAGCAAACTGTGCTCCCTTCCCTCAGAACTCCATGGGCTCACAACAGCTGATAGAAGTGTGCAGCACGGAACATCATGCCTCCTGAAAAACTGACATCACGGGATGGGGCTGACTGAACCTTACTATGCAGATGTGCCTGGAGTGCTTCTGGTAAATCCACAACTACCCGTATCTTATGACAAAGTGGAGGTGAGAGGTGCCTCTCTTGAAGAGGGTCTAGAGCTCTAACAACAACTATGCAATTATATCACTAAATGAAAAGGAGTGCTTGTGGCACCTTAGAGACTAACAAATTTATTTGAGCATAAGCTTTCATAAGCTACAGCTCACTTCATCAGATGAAGCTACACATTTTTTAATAGAAATGCTGGTAATCTGCAGAAAGTTGAGGTTTTTTGTTTCTTTTCATCTGATTTTTGCCTTGTTTATATTAGAGAATATTATATAACTTTTAATATGACAAAATATTGTAATATACAGTTTAAATATTTATATAAATGTATAATGTTTAATAAAATTATGTTGTCAGAAATCCTCTAACATCTCTTTCGCAAAAAATGATCTCCCTCTCTCCCCATTTTCTAGTAAGTGACCACAAAGTTTAACTGTGAGATAACAGAATATGATGGCAAGTGGTAATTAAAGTACATCTTCTCCTGCAGGATAAATCAGCAATTGTGAAGTAGCATATAATGCATTTGTAATTCTCAGAACAACAGAGTGAATGAGGTTAACAAGGGAAAAGCAAAACTTAGTCAAAGCATTTTCTTGGACCGAAGGTCAAGTGAAATAAAAGCCCCAGGGGTTTAGAGACTCTAGCAGCATTTAATGATGGCAGCATTAATGCAATCAAAGTTGTCTATATTGTAGGTATTCTTTGATATCTTGGTGCAGGAGTCCAGGTGGAATACACTGGCAGCTATCCTCTCAGACACTGGTGTTTACAAATTAAACAATTCAAGAGAATAGCCTTTTAAGCTGTTTCATCATTTTACTTAAACTGGTAAAATTAATTATAAAAAGCAGCCACAATAATTTTCTATTAAGAAATGCTTTTGTTAAAGAGAAAATCCTATGTCCTAACCAAGTAAGGTAATAAGAGCCTCTTCTAATCAGAAGAAAAGGGCTTTTCTTTCAGGCTTTTCACAACATGATGTCAGAGATAATTATATTTCAGCGCTTAGCCAGTTAAAAAATTTGCTCAATACAATAATATTCACTGAGTTATTTAAAAGGTATTACCTACCATGAGTAATTATAGTTGGCTTAGGAGCTATTTTAAATTTTGCAAATAAATAATTTTTCATTTACTGTCAACTAGAAATATTGGCATGATTCTGATCAAAACAGAGGCCCGGTTCTCACTTAAAACAGATGTAAATCAGGAATCACTTCACTTAGAGTTGAAGGAATTTAGCCAATTAGAGAATTGGAGAATCACGCCCAAAATATTGATGACATGCACTGATTTTTTAAGCTGTAATGGACGGATATGATACATCAGGGAAACAAATACTTCTGGTTATTGCAGGCATAGCATCATGTCTTCTGTAACATCTGAGAAGGTGAAATGCAGCAAAATTCTGTCTTTTAGTCTTTAAAAGTAAGGCACTAATGTCATGGGTACCATAAAGCATATACAGTACTCGCACTTTGATTAAAATTATAGCATGTTGTTGCATCTTTATTAAACATAATTATATGAATAATATTGGAAAACATAGAATCCTACAGCTGAGTTCCAATCATATGCTGCCTTTTGTTTTTATTAGAGAGACAATGTCCTGAAACTGACACGGCTACAACTTCACCACATATAACAGTGGAAGATATCTTCTTTGTATTGTTACTGCTACATTATATGCTGAACATAGAATGAAATTAAACAGAATTCAGAACACAACACTGGTGACAAAGTTGATGGCAATGGAACGTGCATGATGCAAGTGTGATTTCTGTTGGTTTAATTTTTCAAATAGTAGGAAAGTACTATAATGTGTGAGTATTGTTGCTGGCATCAGTCAATGACATGAAAGTGTAATTGAGTGCATTCAGGCATTCATTTGAGGAATTGCTTATCTTTATTGAATATCAGTTTCAGATAAGTGACAACTCCGCTTTAATTTTCAGGTAGAGAATAAACCCCTGAAATGTTAATGGTTACTAAATACAACCCATGTGAGAAGATAGGCCACAGTTTCTGATGAATAATAAAAACAAAAAAGGCTAATTTATTCCGGTAGTTCTTTAACAGCAAATCCATAAAACTACACTATAGAGAGTGCTTTTAAAAGCTAAACCAATAAAACTAGTTCACATAGCAACTACTACACATAACATACCTCCTCATATCACAGCAAATTCACTTTTGGAAGTGTGATGCTGTATGATTCAAATATGATCTCTTATATCATTGATATTGCCACTGTTAGACAATTTTGTACAAAGTATGTCATGTAAGGTGTTAATGGAAAAGTTATGATTTGCTAAATAATATTATTCTGTTTAAATCCATGTATCATCACTGTACCTGCAATTATTAATATTGGCTATTATCTATATCTCATATGTGTTTGTTGATGGCTGGGGTAACAGACACAAGGTAGTTTACATCCAGTCTAGCCAGCACATTTGTGAATGGACTATTCAAGTTTGATGGCCCATCAAATACACTTCACTCTACCAATGCGCCACAGAAAAAACTCATTCCACCAACATAGATGTTCCTGTGGATGCCTCAGCATGGGATATGAGCAATGGCTGCCTCTGGGAGTCCTCAAAGCATGTAAGAATATGTGATATGCTCATGTGACACTGGATTCCATCTTGGGCCAGTAACTTTCCACAAACTGAGCTGTGAGCTTTGTTTGAAACAGAAAATTTCCAGGCACATGGCAAAGGGTATAAAAGACCCCTAGGATGAGTTCATTTTGCCTCTTTCCTGCTCTGATTCTCTAGACAGTGGATTTACAATGAAAAGGAGCATATTGAACCATGGACTGAAGACTTCCAATCTTTTGGAAGTCACCAGAGATACTTTACAAGCCAGCAGTCTATAACATCACTGCTACACAGCTGATAAAAGGACCTTGCAATTATTGTATATATATATGGTCTATAAACCATTTTAACTCTATATTTGTTATATATTGACCTGACAAAGTGGCTGATCTCTTGAGATTGGAACGACCCTATATTTGATTAAATTGGTTTTCAGTAACCACTCATCACAGAATCCAGTGTCTAGGTGGTGAGACAAAGGCTGGAATGCCTAAATAGACTGCATTTTTGATTTCTTGTTAACCAGTGTGGTGAGTCAGAAGTTTATTTTTGGTACTGGTTTGGTATAATCCAATGCTAGAATAACCACCATTATGGGATGAGCCTGCCCTATTTTTCAGCAGTTTGTCCTGAATCTGGAATTTTAAATCGTAGCCTGGCTGACTGCGACATCTATATGCAAAATATCAGAGTGCAATGAGTGAATATAGCTTTGGCATTTATATGCTGAGCTCCAGGGAAAGACAGCATGAGAAAAGAAAGTTCCGGAAGGCTGATAGAATTATGGTTTCTCCAGCCTGCAGAGTCAGTTGTTTACAGCATATTGGCCTTTGAAAAATACAGAGAATGTCCTCTTTCCATAGCATTTTCATTAACAGTATAGACTAGCTATTATTATTATTACTACTAAGTGCTTATAACATGGTCAGCATACATATTGTACAATCGGTGAGCTGTGCAACTAAAAATCAGTCCATAACTTCCCCCAGATATGTCATGCACTTTGGTTGTAATATCTGCTCTGGTTTTCTTTAAAGATTTCATAACAACTCATCTGTCTTCCATGTTTATTTGGGGCTTTTCGGTTTTCTGGTTCTTTTTGTAGTTGAAAAGTGGAACTGAAAAGCATGTTGATCTTAAAATGAAACTTTTCCGGTCTTTCATCAGGCCTGAAATGGATTTTAAAAGCTATACTTTCCTGGCTCTGATGCCTTCATCTGGGGCTATTTTTTGTTTAGATGCACTGTCAGTGCTTGAACTCCAGACTTCACCACAGCAGTGTGTCACACTGCAGGCTTAGCAGGAGCTGACCTTGCAGGATGACACCTCAAATGGATCCAGGATAGTGTCTGTAACAATCATCTAGGATTCTGTTAGTGAGTTAATACTATTATTTCAAACATGAAAGTAAAAGCTTTCCCCCCCACTCAATAGCCAGTTTCTTAACATGTTGTTATTGACGTTCCACCAGGTCACAACAACTGGAATCAATTGTAGAAGAGCCTATCCTAAATCCCTTTGTAATTTAGAGACAACAGAAGAGTGCTTGAAATGTCTAATCAGCTTCTGGTTTTTGTTCTAACCACCCTTCCTTGATGCAAAGCAGCTGGACATGTGCAAAATATCCCACTCTGTGTATATTAGAATCATTTATACCTTTTATTCTGCTAGGGACCATATAGATGTTACTAATATCTTTGTCAACCTGCCATTTTTCAACCATGCCAAAAATGTTTCCAAAATGGTAGCTCCCGTGCCTTTGCTATGGAATGCCAGTGAAGTACAACTCTTCTACTTGAGAACGTAGGTGTCCAGCTAGCATCTCAGCCATAGGACCATTCTTCCTCTTGTGGTTTAAAGTAATGGAAAATAACTTCTGGCTATACTGTGGTTATTTTCACTTTTAAAGTCTTACCTCCAGACAAGTACCAACTGTCATAACCTCAACCTACCCAGTTGGCCTCTCTGTGTTCAAAAGCAACCAATCATGGGACTTGGCAGATTTAGTATTACACCTCAACATACCCTATTTGATAGTCTGATATCTTTCTTCAAAACATTGTCCACGTCATTTTAAATACCTTTCCTAATGATAGATGTGGATTTGCGTACAAAATCAAAACTGATTTGGGCATTCATACCATCCCTGATCAATTCACTCTTGCATTCATTTGCTTAAGCTATTGTTCAGTAGTTTAGCTCTCCCCTGGGGTTGACCTAATATACATATTGAACTTTTCCAAAATATTTCCATTATTTTAATTCATTGGGAGTCAGCCTTTTTTCATGGTTATGCAGATATGAGTGCTCTATATGCTCTCCTGCTCCACTTTATGGCTTACACACCTACAGATTGCAGAAAATTGCCCTGTTGTGTGCCAAACATTCTATCTTGATAGATACCAATGTTGTGCAATTAATATGGAGGACACAACCTTTATGATTTTTCCATATAAATTAAATCAAAATTGTCTCTAGATGGGGCATAAATCATTCATGAATGAAGTTGTAGGTGGATAACTATATGGTACCAGAAATAATATTTTACTTTAGGCAGCAACAGAGATGTATTATATTTCTTCTGGAAAAATAAGATAGATCTATATGTCCACAGGAGAAATGTTTGATCCAAGTCTTTGATGTCATTTTTATTTGGGAATATCATAATGGTCAAAGTAAACTCAGAGCAACAGAGCATTAAATAGTGTAACTCTAGACATCATATGGATTTTAGACAGTGTGTCATCGAATAAAAGTGTTTCCTAAAAGATGGCAGAAACCTCCAGTGGGAAGTCAGTGGGAGCTGACAGCACTTAGTATTGTTCAAGAAGCAGTCAACACCTTGCAGATCAGGCCCATACTCAGTAGTGGCTGAAGAAACAAAGCCACTTGAACAGCAAATCAACAAAAGATTTCAGAAATCTTTACAGACTATCTCCTTGAGAATAAAATTCAAATATAAAAATGGGAATTAGATGGTAAATATTTTGATATATACACACTTTAAAACTTGTATAGTTCTTTTAAATTCAGTGCAACAGACTTTTCACTATAAGTTCATATAGCCATAGAGACAGATTTAGGCACCTAAAGATGCAAATAGGCACCTAGTGGGATTGAAAAACGTGCCTGAGGAGTTACGTGCCTAACTCAATCAGGCTCTTTTTTCAATCCCACTAGGCTCAAATTTGCATCAATAGGTGCCTAAACAGCTGTGTAATATCGCCCATAATTCACAGAACTCTACTGTGACAATCAAATTGTATTGCTCCTCTAAAATAAGTAGGTTGGTGACAAATACTTTAAAAATATTATCAATATAAACCAACATTTTCGAAGTTAGATGCCTAAAGTTAGGCCCCTAAGCAAAAAGGAACCTGATCTTAAAGGTACTGAGAAAACACAGCTCCCATGAGGTCAATGATGCAACATATTTATTTGAAGTTGGGAGATTTCCATGGAACTAAAGGCCATGGCTGGCCACCTCTATTTACCTGTCTAAATATGGATTTAGGTGCTAAATTCGGGTTACTCAAATTTGGCTGGAATGTATAACTAAATAATTGTGATAAAATATAAAATAGTTTTTTAAAACTCCACTGTTCTGAAATTAATTTAATACTAGACAAAGTCATGTCTTTTTTCCTTTCACATTATTCATGATGAAAAAGATACAGCATTCTTGAAACAATAGTGCTGATTTTCCTCACATTTACCTTTTTATTTATGCTGGTGGTCTTCATGGACTTCAACAGCGTTCCTCCAGACTTAGGGCCCAAACAATTTCCCATTAAAAATCAATGGAAAGCTTTCTGTAGATGCTGGATTTGGGTCTCAAACCTGGCAGAATCAGATTGAATAATATATTGAGGTGTAATCTGACATTACCAGCCACCATAGTTCTGCCAAGGAGTAAAATTTTTGTATAAGGAAAATGAATCTGTTGTTGTCTTTATCTTGTCCTGCAATGATCATATCAGTCCATAACATTTGAGAATAATGTCCTTTGTTAGGGCTTGATCCAAGCTGTTACTTTGCAGATATGGATCCAAACATCACGGGATGGGATTCAGGCAAATCACAGTCAGACTTTCAACACTATTCCCATTTTTAAATATACCAATGAATGAATACTTATTTTTAAACTTGCGACACTCCATTATAAAAAGCATCGCAGGCCTTTATTCTTTATTTCATTTACTTATTCAATAAAGAAGTTTAGAACTCTGCTCTGTGCCATTCACCAAGTTGCTGTAGGACTGTACACTGTGCATGACTTAAGTGCTACACTTTTTGTTTCTAAAACCATCGACACTTTAGGAATAAATGTCCTTATTAGCATGAAGATTAGAGCATCCAAGGTGCTGTGAAATGTCAGCTGCTTGTCAGAAGTCATTTTGAGCGGGCTCTCTTGACCCATCCCAATGTAAAAGTCTGTTTCACTGGAACAAGACAGATAATGAGTGCACACAAAAGTAGCTCATTAAATGAGCTATACAAAAAAATGGTCTTACTAATTGAAAGAGCATAAGCTAAAATTATGGTACCTTAGTTAAATATCCAAAGTGTTTAAAAATGTCATGAAAAATAAATAACTTCATTTTAGGACTGACTTTTTTAGAAGTCTGGAATTGTGTATTAGAATAAATGAGAATATATAATGAAGCAGAGTCAAAAAGCCTATTAGGCTCACAGGAACTTGGTCAGAGAGTGAGAGAAGGAGAGATCACAACTAGGAGAGTCAGGCAGGAATTCAGATGTAGATGCAAATACAGTTCCTCATCAGAAGAAAGAATGTGATGGGGAAAGATCTTTCATGTCTACTTCTTTTAGAGGAGTTTTGAATAATAACAACATAGCAGTAGATCTTTATATTAAATGGAGTAACATCTCAGCCTGGAAGAAAACATACACTACTAATAAAAACAGCTTTAGTCCAACTAAACCGTTATCCTGAAAGAGTCAAATCAGTGGTGATAATACTGAATGTCACTACTGAGCTAAGTCACAGTGAATATGTAGGTCCTGATTTGGATCTCATTTATATTAGTGTAAATCAGGAGTAACTCCAGTGAAGTCAATGAATTATACCAGTGTAAAACTGGTGTACATGAGATCAGAATCAGGCCTTCAGTTTAGAGATGTCAGGGTTGATAGTCCCTTATGGTTTTGGGAGACATTGACTAGTTTCATTTAAAGATAGATAAGCATTTGTTAGGAAAACTATGGCTCATTTACTGTTCTTGAACGATTACTGTTACATACCATCTCCATCTGTTTCATCTATTTCTGATTTTATCCCAGGCATACATGTCATTATGTGTGTGGGTATTTATATTCATTCACTGATTTATAAAGGTTATATCTCAAATTGTACTGCCAACACACTTAGGAAGATAGTGATAGGTATGTACTAAACACAAATCTATATTAATAAAAATAAATACTCCCATACAAACTAGGCCCAAGTAGAGACAATTTATTACTTAATTTGCTAACCGAAACATATATTATTATTTTTTGCCAAAAGTGCCTGTTTCAGGGACATCAATTCAGAAAAATAAAAATTGGGATGTGGTGGGACAAAGTGGTGTCAGCATACAGAACATCAGATGTGATCATAACATTGGGGCAGATGTAAAAAGTGACCTATGAAACGTCTGGGGGGAGGTGGACTACTACATGCCTTGCCCCATAGCAAACGATATCCCAGATTTTAATCCTAAACTAACTAATGCACTGGGGGAAGGGAGAGGCTATTTTAATTTGGGCTAAGAGCTGGCTATCTGATTATGAACACAAAGAAGTTGCATTTGTAACTGATTTGCTTATGAATCAACATGGTTTTTGTAAAGGGAAATCGTGCCTCACCACTCTACTAGTATTCTTTGAAGGGATCAGCAAACATGTGGACAAGGGTGATCCTGTGGATATAGTGCACTTAGACTTTCAGAAAGCCCTTGACAAGGTCCCTCACCACAGGCTCTTATGCAAAGTAAGTTGTCATGGGATAAGAGGGAAGGTCTTCTCATGGATCAGTAACTGGTTAAAAGATAGGAAACAAAGGGTAGTAATAAATGGTCAGTTTTCAGAATGGAGAGAGGTAAACAGTGGTGTCCCCCAGGGGTCTGTACTGGTACCAGTACTTTTCAACTATCTTCATAAATGATCTGGAAAAAGGGGTAAACAGTGAGGTGGCAAAATTTTCAGATTATCTACTCAAGACACCACTCAAGATACTTAAGTCCAAAGCAGACTGCGAAGAGTTAAAAAGGGATCTCACAAAACTAGGTGACTGGTCAACAAAATGGCAGATGAAATTTAGTGTTGATAAATGCAAAGTAATGCACATTGGAAAACATAATCTAACTATACAAATAAAATGATGGCGTCTAAATTAGCATTTACCACTCAAGAAAGAGCTCTAGTAGTCATTGTGGATAGTTCTCTTGAAAACAGCCACTCAATGTGCAGCAGCAGTCAAAAAAAGCTAACAGAATGTTGGGAATCATTAAGAAAGGGACAGATAATAAGACAGAAGATATCATATTGCCTCTATATAAATCTATGGTATGCCCACATCTTAAGTACTGCATGCAGATTTGGTCACTCCAACTCAAAAAAGGTATATTGGAACTGGAAAAGGTACAAAAAAAAAGGCAACATAAATAATTAGGAGAAAGGAACAGCATTCATATGAAGAGAGATTAATATGACTGGGATTTTTCCATTTGAAAAAGAGACGACTAAAGAGAAGATATGACTGAGGCCTATAAAATCATGACTGGCGTGGAGAAAGTAAATAAGGAAGTGTTATTTACTCCTTCTCATAAGAAAAGAACTAAGAGGTCACCAACTGAAATTTATAGGCAGCAGGTTAAAAACAGACAAAAAAAAGGAAGTATTTCTTCATACAGTGCACAGTCAACCTGTGGAACTCTTTGCCAGAGGATGTTGTGAAGGCCAAGACTATAACAGGGTTCAAAAAATAACTAGATAAATTCACAAAGGATAGATCCATCAATGGCTATTAGCCAGGATGGGCAGGGATGGTGTTCCTATCCTCTGTTTGCCAGAAGCTGGAATGAGCGATAGGGGATAGATCACTTGGTGATTGCCTGTTCTGTTCATTCCCTCTGTGGCACCTGGCATTGGCCACTGTCAGAAGACAGGATACTGGGCTAGATGGACCTTTGGTCTGATTCAGTATGGCCATTCTTATGTTAATTACTCATATTTTTAAGCTATATTGAAATTGCAGGTATAAAAATGTGAGCACAGAAGACTATTGCTCTATCATTCATTCAAGAGCAAAATGGGTTGGATAAATCTGTCTATGTAGACTTATGAATTTCCATCTGATTTTATGAACTCTATTTCTGACTATGACCTTCAGTGTGGGTTAAAACTTATTTTATATTGCAGAAGACAAACCATGTCTGTGAATCTGAAACAGGGTCATAAAGGAGTCATCTGCCTTGAATAGTTCTATCCTAGTGGGGCAATGGGGGTTAACTGCCGAACCATTAGCTTTAGTGATCCTCTGATAGAATTCCTTTTCAGGGGCTGGAGAATGGAAAATCACAGTATATGAACAGAAGCAGGAAAAGGTTTTAGAAACCTGTTTAGGGAGAGAAGAGGTTCTGAAATCCTCCCCTTTAACTCTCTCTTCCAGAGCAGGACAGAAAGAGCTGCAATTTTTTCTCCAACTGACCACCTTGTAAGGTGTTCAAGCTACTTTTAAAAAGAGACATGAGCCTTGAGGAGGGGAACCATATCATCACCATGCTGAAGACATGCTGAAGAGTGGAGCAGGAAGGGCATTCCTTCCCCTGTGAAAGACACTGACCAAAAACCAAAAGACTTTCAGGAACTGTGCAGATACTCGGGAGGGATTCACATTCAGGTGTTGGTTATTTTTCCATAAATCTGTATCTCTCTTGAGCTCTCTGAGAGTAAAGTGTGTGTGTGTTTAAGAAATTCCTTTGTAAAGCCTCTGTTCCTTGCTTTATCTGCCATGTATCCCTGAAGAGTTCAGCTACACCTCAGAGTGCTTGTGAGGATGATGCTCTGGAGGAGGAGCATATATAAAGCTGGTGGGGGACTCAGGAAGGCTGAGACACTGGTTTCAGGGTCTAGATCATGGGTGGCCAACCTATGACTCCGGAGCCAGGTGTGGCTCTTCAGAGGTTAATATGTGACTCCTTGTATAGGCACCGACTCCGGGACTGGAGCTATAGGTGCCAACTTTCCAATGAGCTAGGTGGGGGGATGCTCATTGCTCAACCCCTGCTCCTGCTACTGCTCCTGCCCCCTCTACACCCCTTCCTGCCCTCTCCCCCGAGCCTGCCATGCCCTCACTCCCCCCCCAAGCCTTCTGCATGCCACAAAACAGCTAATTGGGAGGTGAGGGGAGGGAGGGGGAGGCACTGATCGGTAGGGCTGTCGGTGGGCAGGAGGTGCTGGGAGCAGGGAGGGACCAGCTGATGGGGGGCTGCTGACGTATTACTGTGGCTCTTTGGCAATGTACATTGGTAAATTCTGGCTCATTCTCAGGCTCAGGTTGGTCACCTCTGGTCTAGATGGCTGGACCACAGAGATCTACTGCCAAAAAGGGTTTCAGACCTAGAGTCTGCACCAGTGGAGCACGTTTTGAGTGACCCAGAGGTAGGAACAGTGTTCAGTCGCTATCTAGACCCAGAGAGCTAGCAACACATGGGATCCAGAAGCTTGGGTCCAATACAATACATTGGTGCCCATCCACAAGAGGAAGTGGGTGGCAAACTCAGCCCAGGGCTGTAATAGTTGTGCTCATGTCAAGGCAAATGCATCTGTTATTATGGAATTCAGAAACTACTCTGTACATATTAATACATCCAATACAATCCTCTCAGCTTCCCTGCTGCTGATTCTACAAGTGCCTCTCATAAGATGTTAAGCATTCCCAACTCCCATTCATATATTTATTTAGGTTTATTTAAAACACGCTTTCAATTGTTTAAATGTTCAGCAACTTGAAAGATCAGTTCCATTTAATAACTACAGTCCTCCGCAAATCCTATTGTCTTCCAATGGTTTTGATGCATCTTGTTAAGTGTTGGTCCCCTTGTTTCACATGTAACATGGCACAATTACAGCTTAATAACAAGAAAACTAATTATGAATTTAATTTACTTATACAATTCCAATATAACTGAGTCCATCAAAGGACAGGTATAAATTATTCTTACCCACCAGCACGGACAGAAAAAGGAGTAATGGATTAAGTTAGAGCAGAGAAAAATTACATTAAATATCAGGAAAGCTTTATAACTAAGAATGGTCAAGCAATAGAACAAGCCACCAAGGGAGGTTTGGTAGGTCAATTACTAGGGATATTAAAGCCACACTAGAGTCCAATTCATTAGAAATCAAGTATCCGGAGTGAAGTCAATGAGAATTTCACCATTCATATGAATACAGTCAGGATGTCACTCCTAGTTTGCAAAGCTGACTCAGACTGGGGCAGGTATGTGTGCATGTGTGCATGTAAAATGGTGGTGTAGACATTCACTCTCTGGCTAGAGCCTGGGCTCTGGGACCCCATTATGAAGGAATGATTCAAATGATTTAATTGGAAACAAGATCTGGCCCACAATTGATAAACCTTAACATCCTTTGTGTATATATACAATTTCTGTCGCCTGTGCACATGTACAAGTGCTTGAAAAGTGCACTTGCAGTTATCTGCAGGTGAAACGGATAGGAAATGAAACCACTTTCTGAAATTCAGCTTCCAGATCTATGAAGAAAGCTGGCTCATTAGAGATCTCTTATTTCTAACCAAGGGTTTAGCAACATGAAAATACTCAGGAAAGTTAAGCAAGTCAATGAAAGCTGTGAAGTTAATGCACTTTAACTTATGCACATTGAAGCCCTGTGTGGGTGCTCTCATTCAGAAATAAAGGATTAAGTTACAGTGAGCTACTTCTGAATGAGGGTGTTAACTTGTGCACATTAACTTCACACCTTTAGTTAAATGAGTTTAACTTTCCTGAGTGAGTCCATGTAGACAGGCCCCTAATGATTCCATCACTTAAATCATTTCAGAACCACTACTTTCACCAGTCCCCTGCACCAGAACTCTGCCCAGTTTATCACACAAGCCTCAGAAACGATCGACTTTGGAATGTTGCAGAGTAGTGTCTTTTGTAATGTGAAGATGTTGGGGAACCAAATTGCCATATTACAGCAGAATTTGTAACTGTAAATCTTCTAATGAGGGCAGAGTGTACTCATATTCATTAAAAATGGTGGGGTTGCATACAGCCAAGGGCAGCTGTAACTTCCAGTGCATACATTACTGTGTATATGACTTTGTGCAAGTAATTACCCTGCCAGTCAATAAAAATGAATAATTACCTTATAATTAAATGTCATTAAGTATATTTCTGAACAGCACAAATGAATAAATTGGTTTATTCCAGTAATATTTTTAGTTTGCATTCTAATTTTTAAGATGATAGTTATAAGATGCTAAAATGGCTGATACTGTAAGGTTCATCCCCATATGTGCCATGTAAAGAACTATTCCCAAAGATTCAGCTAGCAGAGGGTCTGTTTTTAGGACTGGCTCTTAAAGCCAGTTCCATTGCAGTCTTAAAAGTTAGATGGTAATTCTGTACAGAAGTTCCACTGAGGTAATTTCCTTTAAAGAAATAATTTATTTCTCAATTTTTAGAATAAAGCTGTATTGGGGAGATGGTGTTCTCTATGGCAAAGACTAGAAGGGAACCTATTCACCAGCAGGTTTCAGAGTAGCAGCCGTGTTAGTCTGTATCTGCAAAAAAAAAAAAAAAAAAAAAAAAAGTACTTGTGACACCTTAGAGACTAAAATTTATTTGAGCATAAGCTTTTGTGAGCTACAGCTCACTTCATCGGATGCATGCAGTGGAAAATACAGTGGGGAGATTTATATACACACACAGAGAACATGAGACAATGGGTGTTACCATACACACTGTAACAAGAGTGATCAGGTAAGGTGAGCTATTACCAGCTATTACTGGTTTTTGAATGTTATAATTCTTGACATCCGATAATGTCATGGCTAACCTGGTGGATGAACTTTGTGACTTTGTCCTCACCCATAACTATTTTGCATTTGGGGACAACGTATACCTTCAAATCAGCGGCACTGCTATGGGTACCTGCATGGCCCCACAGTATGCCAACATTTTTAAGGCTGACTTAGAACAACGCTTCCTCAGCTCTCGTCCCCTAATGCCCCTACTCTACTTGTGCTACATTGATGACATCTTCATCATCTGGACCTATGGAAAAGAAGCCCTTGAGGAATTCCACCTGATTTCAACAATTTCCATCCCACCATCAACCTCAGCCTGGACCAGTCCACACAAGAGATCCACTTCCTGGACACTACAGTGCTAATAAGCGATGGTCACAAACACTACCCTATATCAGAAACCTACTGACCACTATGCTTACCTACATGCCCCCAGCTTTCATCCAGACCACACCACATGATCCATTGTCTACAGCCAAGCTCTACGATACAGACCCCTCAGACAGAGACAAACACTTACAAGGTCTCTATCAAGCATTCTTAAAACTACAATACCCACTTGATGAAGTGAAGAAACAGATTGACAGAGCCAGAAGAGTACCCAGAAGTTACCTACTACAGGACAGGCCCAACAAAGAAAATAACAGACCACCACTAGCCATAACCTTCAACCCCCAACTAAAACCTCTCCAATGCATCATCAAGGATCTACAACCTATCCTGAAGGACGACCCATCACTCTCACAGATCTTGGGAGACAGGCCAGTCCTCGCTTACAGACAGCCCCCCAATCTGAAGCAAATACTCACCAGCAACCACACACCACATGACAAAATCACTAACCCAGGAACTTATCCTTGCCACAAAGCCCGTTGCCAACTCTGTCCATATATCTATTCAGGGGACAACATCATAGGGCCTAATCACATCATCCACACTATCAGAGGCTCGTTCACCTGCACATCTATCAATGTGATATATGCTATCATGTGCCAGCAATGCCCCTCTGGCATATACATTGGCCAAACTGGACAGTCTCTATGTAAAAGAAGACATTGACACAAATCAGACATCAAGAATTATAACATTCAAAAACCAGTCGGAGAACACTTCAATCTCTTTGGTCACTCGATTACAGACCTAAAAGTGTCAATTCTTCAACAAAAAAACTTCAGAAACAGACTGCAAGGAGAAACTGCTGAATTGGAATTAATTTGCAAACTGGATACAATTAACTTAGGCTTGAATAAAGACTGGGAGTGGATGTGTCATTGCACAAAGTAAAACTATTTCCCCATGTTTATTTACCCCCCACCTCCCCCCCGTTCCTCACACGTTCTTGTCAACTGCTGGAAATGGCCCACCTTGATTATCACTACAAAAGGTTTTTGCCGCCCCGCTTTTCTGCTGGTAATAGCTCACCTTATCTGATCACTCTTGTTACAGTGTGTATGGTAACACCCATTGTTTCATGTTCTCTGTATATATAAATCTCCCCGCTGTATTTTCCACTGCATGCATCCTATGAAGTGAGCTATAGCTCACAAAAGCTTATGCTCAAATAAATTTGTTAGTCTCTAAGATTCCACAAGTCCTCCTTTTCTTTCATTCACCAGAAGTAACTTTATTCTTGTCTCTCCTTACTCCCTTGGGACCCAAATATTCTTTGATCTAATTCTCTTGCAATTCACTCTAAGAGTTCTGGATTCCCTGCTGTGTGAACAGTGCTCTTCACTGAATCGCAGAGTTCTCAAAAATTGCTTGGAAAGTTCTTGGGTTGATCCAGCAGCAAAGTTAAGTCTCACTGTAATGGAGCACCTCTCTTTTCTCCACCTGCTATAGGATTGCATCCCCATTATTTTCAACATCCCTTTAAGTATTACAAACCAGCACTTCCCCACACATTTTACCTTTGTGATTCAAAGGCAGAAAGGCTATTGTTTCTTCCACATCTATATCAGGCCTTCTCTCTCGTTGAGTCTAGTCATCAGACACTAATATAAGTTTCCCATTCCTAGTATCCAAATGCTCACTCAATTGAATATCTCAAAAGCTACCAATACCATTAACATAATATAACTCAAATTCATAAGGGACAACCATAATAAACTAGTCTGATCCGCTACATAACACAAAAGTCATAGGCCTTCCCTGTACAGGTTGAACCTCTCTAGTCCGGCACCCTCAGGACTTGACCGGTGCTGAACCAGAGAATTTGCCAAACCACGGCAGGTCAATATTGTAGCGTACAGGTCTCTTTATTTTTTTCTTGACGAGGCAAATAAACAGAATAATGCTTGCAACACCCTGTAGCCAAGGCTTACCAGCTCTCTTCATAACAAGGAAAATAAAACATAAAAAAACATAAAATAAAATCATGGTGGAGCACGGATGTTGCCAGACCAGAGAGTGCTGGACTAGAGAAGTTCAGCCTGTATTAATTGCTGTTTGAACTAGAACAGATCTTTTAGAAAAACATACAATCTCAATTTTAAAAGGACTAGTGATAAAGAATCCACCACAACCCTTGGTAAATTGTTCCAGTGTTTAAGTACCTTCACTTGTTAAAAAATTTGGTCTTATTTCCAGTCTGAATTCATCTAGTTTAAACTTCTAGCTATTGGTTCTTGTTATACTTTTGTCTGCTGGATTGAAGAGTCCATTATCAAATTTTTGTTCCCCACGTAGATACTTTTGGACTGATCAAGTTACCTCTTAACCTTCTGTTTATAAGATAAACTGATAGCACTCTTCTTGAGTTTATCACCCTCTATCATTTATCAACATCCTTCTTGAATTGTGGACACCAGGACAAGACACAGTATTCCATTAGCAGTTGCACCCCTACCAAATACTCCTATTCAAAAATCTGCAGTTTGTACATCCATTAATATATCCAAGGATTGCATAAGCCCTTTTGGCTACAGTATGTTAATGGGAGCACACCTTCAGATGATTATCCACTGGGATCTACAAATCTTTTTTTAGTCACTACGTCCCACGATAGAATTGTCCATCCTGTAAGTATGGCCTATACTCTTTGGCCAAACAAAATTTTACATCTAGGACCATATATAATGCATTTATAAATATAGAAACACAAATGCAATTTATGATAAATACATGACCTTTGTACAGAATTTTCTACATAGAAAAAAATTCACCATGCTGAACAGTTGAGAGACAGCCTGAGAACAGACAATAGGTCAAAATTTGTATAGCAAGGCAGGACTCTTACAGAGTTTCAAAAGCACCTTTCTATGCAGATAGATGAAAGCAGGTCTGCTTTCAAGCTCTGCCTCTTTCATTGATGCCTCGACTTTTTTATGGGAAGGAGGCAGGGATCTTTTTGAGCCTAATTTTCATTCATACACATCTTCAGTTATTCTAATGAAGGAGTCAGGACTCCATCAGATTCCTTGACTTAGCACAAAACATAAATGTCAGAGAAAAAGGTAAAGCTCTGAGAAAGTGCACAGTATAAATCATTGTAGAAGACTGAAAATGTGCCTTTACTATAGGTTTTTTTATCTACAATTCACTTAATCATTAATGACTAGAACATATTCTGATCCAAAGTGTACATACGGATAGGAAGGGTGGTAGAGGGGGTAAGATTCCAACTCTCTTTGCGACTGTTAGCACTGCAGCTCTGGGTGCGTGTGCATGTGGAGAGAGTAGGACCGTGTAACTCAGTGTTTCTATCAATCCCACCAAAGGAACAAGCAGGCAGGACAACCAGGGGGGAGAATTTTGCACCATTTTCCACCATAAGGTCCATAGCAACTCACTTTTTATGGTCCATAGCAACTTTGCTCCAGTGCTACAGGAGCTAGTGCCTCAAAGATCAGACTTTGAAGCATGAACTCTTGCAGTGATACTCTGGGGAACTGGGGTGCTATATACGATCCCTTGCACAGCATGGTATCTAAGGGAACAAGCTAATCTTAATTTACCAATTTGAATGACAATTGAAAAGATGCCATTGATAACTACACCAAACAAACATGCACTAACGACAACATCATTTAATTTTCTCAGCCAGCCAATGCGAAATGCTGATTGCTATTTCCCATTACATTGCAGGCTAAGTTAGGGAACAATAAGTTTATGTAGTTTTGAAGCAATATGGAAACGTACAATGGTGGCTCTAGTATTAAGTTAAACACTGGTGTAGAGTATAAATCATCGCAGAAGACTGACTGATGAGATGAGGGCCTACAAAAGATGTTCTTTTCTTCTTCCTGACATTAGCTGTGCTTTTACATATTCGCTTACATGTGGAATCTCTTTTTTCCCCCTCTTTATTAATTCTATTAGGAGGGACAAGTAGTTTTGACAAGACCCTCTTTAAATCTGACAGCCTCCTCTACTCTAACCATGTGTATTGTCAAGTCACTCTAACAATAGTGTAGGTGTAATTTAAAAGGGAAACTTAAATATAAGTTTCAGAGTAGCAGCCATGTTAGTCTGTATTCGCAAAAAGAAAAGGAGTACTTGTGGCACCTTAGAGACTAACAAATCTATTTGAGCATAAGCTTTTGTGAGCTACAGCTCACTTCATCGGATGCATTTGGTGGAAAATACAGGGGGGAGATTTATATACACACACACAGAGAACACGAAACAATGGGTTTTATCATACACACTGTAAGGAGAGTGATCACTTAAGATGAGCCATCACCAGCAGCAGGGCGGGAGGGAGGAAAACCTTTCATGGTGACAAGCAAGGTAGGCTATTTCCAGCAGTTAACAAGAACATCTGAGGAACAGTGGGGGGTGGGAGGGGGGAGAAATAACAGGGGGAAATAGTTTTACTTTGTGTAGTGACTCATCCATTCCCAGTCTCTATTCAAGCCTAAGATAATTGTATCCAGTTTGCAACTTAATTCCAATTCTGCAGTCTCTCATTGGAGTCTGTTTTTGAAGTTTTTTTGTTTTTTGTTTTGTTTTTGACCAAAGAGACTGTAGTGTTCTCCAACTGGTTTTTGAATGTTATAATTCTTGACGTCTGATTTGTGTCCATTTATTCTTTTACGTAGAGACTGTCCAGTTTGACCAATGTAATGGCAGAGGGGCATTGCTGGCACATGATGGCATATATCACATTGATAGATGTGCAGGTGAACGAGCCTCTGATAGTGTGGCTGATGTGATTAGGCCCTATGATGGTGTCCCCTGAATAGATATGTGGGCAGAGTTGGCAACGGGCTTTGTTGCAAGGATAGGTTCCTGGGTTAGTGGTTCTGTTGTGTGGTGTGTGGTTGCTGGTGAGTATTTGCTTCAGATTGGGGGGCTGTCTGTAAGCAAGGACTAGCCTGTCTCCCAAGATCTGTGAGAGTGATGGGTCGTCCTTCAGGATGGGTTGTAGATCCTTGATGATGCGTTGGAGAGGTTTTAGTTGGGGGCTGAAGGTGATGGCTAGTGGAATTCTGTTATTTTTTTGTTGGGCCTGTCCTGTAGTAGGTGACTTCTGGGTACTCTTCTGGCTCTGTCAATCTGTTTCTTCACTTCGTCAGGTGGGTATTGTAGTTGTAGGAATGCATGATAGAGATCTTGTAGGTGTTTGTCTCTGTCTGAGGGGTTGAAGCAAATGTGGTTATATCGTAGACCTTGGCTGTAGACAATGGATCGTGTGGTATGATCTGGATGAAAGCTAGAGGCATGTAGGTAGGAATAGCGGTCAGTAGGTTTCCGATATAGGGTGGTGTTTATGTGACCATCGCTTATTAGCACCGTAGTGTCGAGAAAGTGGATCTCTTGTGTGGACTGGTCCAGGCTGAGGTTGATGGTGGGATGGAAATGGTTGAGATCATGGTGGAATTCCTCAAGGGCTTCTTTTCCATGGGTCCAGGTGATGAAGATGTCATCAATGTAGCGCAAGTAGAGTAGGGGCATTAGGGGACGAGAGCTGAGGAAGCGTTGTTCTAAGTCAGCCATAAAAATGTTGGCATACTGTGGGGCCATGCGGGTACCCATCGCAGTACCTCACCCATAACTATTTCACATTTGGGGACAATGTATACCTTCAAATCAGCGGAACTGCGATATAGCAGTTCTATAGCACTATAAACCTTCAAACACCTACAAACAATAAACTAACCAATCCTCCTAACACCCCTGTGAGGTAGGTGTTATCCAAGTTATAGAGATGGAGTTACTTTGACTAAGGCTATGTCTACACTGCACTTTCATTTTTAAAACTTTTGTTGTTCAGGGGTGTGAAAAACACACCCCTGTGAATGATAAAAAAGTTTTAACAACTAAAAGCACTGGTGTGGACAGCGCTTCATTGGCAGGAGATGCTCTCCTGGTGACAAAGCCATCATCCCTTATTGGGGGTGGTATTATTTTGTCATCAGGAGAGCTCTCTCCTGGCAACAAAGAGGGGCTATGATGCTTATCTTACAATGGCGTGGCTGTGCTGGTGTGCAGTTTCAACATAGCACAAAACAGTTTAATTTACCACATACTACTGCAGGAGTTGTTGTCACAGTTAGGATTAGGACTACGGTTGAATTTCCCATCCTTTGAAGTGTTTTGAGATTTCACAATATTCCCCTTTCTGCTTTGGGATAAATCCAACACCTTATGGAATATTTAGAGATGGGGGCAGGAGTGAGATAAATAGCTTAGTGGTAAGCGCACTCATAGGTGCTAGAACTAGGGATGCTGTTGATGTGGCAGCACCCGCTGGCTTGAAGTCGTTTCCAACAGATGCAGGGATTACGGTTTTGTTCAACTGCTTTCAGCACCCCCACTATACAATTTGTTCCAGCACCTATGAGTGCACTCACTTGGAATACCCAGTTTCAAGCCCCTGCTCTGAACCAGGGGAAACAAATATTTGGTTGAAAGTTTCCTGACCAGTTTTATTAGAACTCAGGCATTCCTGTATCCCAGCTCTGTGTTCAGACCACTAGATCAGATTTCTCACTCCTACTTTTTTATTAGTTAAGGCCATTGCTAGTGCTGTGCATTTCTGAATCTCTTCTTCAGCGATTATTTTACATTACCTGAAACAAAATATTTCACTGTAACCAATAAAACAATTTCTCATAGACTGATCTGTTATAAACACAATTTAGAAACCACAGCCAGCATAGTCAGGTGTATTAGGAGAGAAGGCCCAACGCTTTCATTAACTGCATGAGCACTTAGTTCAGTCTGGGTCATCTCAAAATTCTTGAAACATCTAGTTTACAGCAAGAATGCCCTGGATTAGCATAATCACTCGCATACTAAGAGTGCCCAATCTAATTTTCATAGTCACTCCTTTGTTAGTAAATTTATAGGTACAAATGTACATTGCTCAAATCTGCCAAAATATTAAATTGTTTAAGACCAGGACAGCTAAAAGATTTTAATCAAAAGCTCTCAAAAATGTTTATGATAACCCAATGGGCCAGTAAAGTCATCTCTCAGACCTTCAACAAAGACATACTGATTCTTATAACCTTTCCCATTCCATGGATTATTCCAAAGAAAGGGTCTAATCTCTGTCTTTTATGACCTGCGGGTTACTAGAATTTCTGCTTCCTGGATCCCCAGTAGCAATGGGATCCATTGGGAACATACTATATTTACTCTCTGCAGCTAGCACTGACATCCAGTACATTTGTTTCATGTTCTGCATTGGCTCCTTTGTAATCATCTCTTCACACTATATCACTTATTCTCCCCATAATTAGTAGCCTCATAATTGCAATAGCTCTAACTATGCACACAGCCAGGAACACTCCTTCCATAGGGTCACTCAGTCCAGTAAGCTTAAAAGGATTTTTGTGTCTCTCCCCCGACCATTTTCAGTATGGGCTTCCATGAACTAATCGATCTGGGGACAAAAGGAGTTCTGGGACCTGATATCTTAAGACAGCAGCTTTAACAGATTTGCTATCCCCAAAATCTTATTAGTCATACTCCATTCTTATTCAAGAGAAATTCCCATTGGAACAAATGATCCTCTTCTCAGCACACAGCTCAAATAAGTGTTCTGCATGGCAGGGAGGTTAGCAAGGAAGGAAACAGAAGCCTCCCTACAATTGTTATTGTTGCCACAGTCCTACAATAGCCTTGTTGTCTACTGGTCACTTGAATTATTGATCTATTTCACAGAAATATATATTTGGGGTCAGTTATTTTCTCATAAATGTGATATCGAGAAATCACATGTAGATAGTATATATTGTTTCTTCAGTTATGTTTAAAATACAGCCAGTATACAGATTTTAGCTTTAAATTTTGCAAAGAAATGTACATAAATGTACCATGCATGAATCTGGCTTAACACATGCTTGTTACAGGAAATACCATCTCAAACTGAATTTTTTTTTTAGCAGTTTTTTAATCTGATATCTATATCCATCATCAGTTTCTGCAGCAGACCATACACAACAATACATATGGCACCAGGTATGAGCTCACTTAGAATAGATATTCATAGAATATCAGGGTTGGAAGGGACCTGAGGAGGTCATCTAGTCCAATCCCCTGCTCAAAGCAGGACCAATCCCCAATTTTTGCCCTGGATCCCTAAATGGCCCCCTCAAGGATTGAACTCACAACCCTGTGTTTAGCAGGCCAATGCTCAAGCCACTGAGCTATCCCTCCCCCCCAAAAATAACAGAAATGTAAGATGTCAAGCCTCTAATTTAACAATTATTACTTTATGTTATAAGCCATTAATAACCCAAGAAAACAAACAAAAATGCCCCAGAAATGACAGGAAATGAGTAACTAATGATAACTACAGTACTATCATGACCATTAAGCAGAATCATATCAAATGAAAATTGCAATATTACTTATTTATAAAATTAACTCAACATTTTATCATAATAAGTATGCGGTAATTATCTTAACAAGGTGAATTTCAGTTATTACATATTTGTTATTTAAAAAGTGCCCTTGGATCAGTATTACAGTGGATACAATTAATATATCTTCTCCTAAACCTTTTAGTTAAAGATTTGTCATGATAAGCAGATACAAAACATGTTCTTTTAACTGATAGAGTCAGTTTTGGGGTAATAACAGGTCATTTTACAAGGACAATACTTCACCTTTGGAGAATGCATTAAATGATCATGCCTGAACTGCATAATTACTGGTGATTTTGCATTTGTTTTATTCCATTTCTCTTACTGCAATGGTACTTAGAGTAATGCAATTATTCACCTAATTATTTAACATGGTTGTAATAAAACAAGCATTTGGACTAACTATTGATGACATTTGAAAATGTACTTTGAACCCGCAAATATATAGGCAGAGTGTCATTGTATAAATACAGTGTTGTTTTTTTAAAATTAATTACCCATGTTATAATTGTAGTAAGGTGCCCGTGGGTTGTAATTAGTAGTGCAGAAAACTACCAGTTTTCAATTTAAAAGACTATTTGTATGCAAAACCTGGCACAGTAGCTATAGATTTCTTATAGACCTCAAAGCACAACCACCTTTCCAAAACAAACAAAATCCCAAGTTTTTCATGGTAAGAACCACAAAATTGTGAACCAGGGTAAAAGAAAATCAAGGTTTTAAATTACCTTTTTTTTCAAATGAGTAGTTTCCTTCTTCTGTCAAATTCCCACTTTCTCATGATGGACCTAATTGTGCAGCTGAGTCCAGGGCCTGCTCTACGTTCTGAAATAGACCCCATTGATGACAATGGAGCTCCACGTAGACTCAGAAATTCAGTCATGTGCAACAAGTTACAGAATCTGGGCCTATGTTGTTTCACTGGTTTTGTAAGTGGTGAGAAACTTTTCATTCAGCTCCACATTGGCAGACTAGTTGACATCAAATAAGATCCAAACTGAGCATGTACCCATCTGTGACCCTAAGAGCCCCTCAATGCCAACTGGGAAAGGGTTCACTGTCATGTAACAGAAACTCCCATTAGGCCCGAAGAACTCATTACACTTAACACATTGCTCTCCTAGTATTTATGAAAAATATTGTGTAAGATATCAAATAAAAACTTATATCATACTGGTCATTGTAAGTATTACAAAATGTATGTGCAGGTGTCATGCAAGAAGCTGTAGGTATGTACTAAAAATATGTTTGAACTATGTAACGAGGCAGGGATGATGAACAAGATTTTCCCAGAAAGAGGAATGTTAATTTACCTGTTTGCCTAGATCTCTGACGTAAAGTAAGGAGGATATAAGCCAACACAAAGGAAACCCCATGTGAATATTAATTCAAAAGGAAAACAGATTGAGGTGGAGGTTAGGAATGTGAAATCAGCATAGGAGAACAAGTTCACAGGGGGCTCTCCTATTTCTGGGGCCAGAACAATGGGGAAATATAAAGAGAAAGAAAAAGACATTTTGTTATCCATTTACGAAGGAGATCTCTGATAGTGCATGGGAAAATCATGAAAATCTGAATCCTGATTTGATTGAAAATCAGCAAGCTCCACAGAAGCTTGGGAGTAAGGTAGCTAAGCTAATTGCTGATGTACCATTGTGGCAAGTGCTTAGGCAGGTGCTTAAACCAGCCCTGGAAGTGTACTTAGGAGAAGGCATCCTCTAAAGAAGCTGGGAAACTGTTTGAGGGCTCCTAATGTCTGGTACAGTGAGAAGATGACCCTTTCCCCCAGCTTCTCAACACCTATATAATGGGAGTCCCAACAACAGGCTGGAACCAGCTGTGGGGGATATTGTCTGCATCTCCATCCATGAGAAAGGAAGGAACCATGCTTGTATGGTATGAGTTATGGTTGGATAGTTCCCAGATGAGTTATATTAATAAAGTTTTGGCTACATTAAACCACATTGCTTGAAACTTATCTAATACCTAGAGTCCAAATCAAAAATATTTGTGCAAAACACTGGAAGTGCAAAAGTGTCATACTCTGAGTCTAAGCAAAGTGTCTTTTTATTTATTTTGGAAGCAACCTTAGATGATGAAAAAGTAAAAATTTTGCAAAAGTGAATAAAGAAATACAAATAAAAATAATGATTGGTTTATGGCTAACATTAGTTTCCTCCTCTTTGGATGATTTAATTTACCAGTACCTGGTTGGAAGTGTGAGATAACTAATTCATTTTCAAATAAGAGAAATTTCTTAGGAAAACTTTGAGCTCCTGGATCTGTTCAAAAGAAATTATTTTGGAGCCAAAAGTTCTTTGAAAGAAAAAAATACATATTTGGAACAAAACAGAATAGACTTATCCTGTGCTCATCCATTTGGGGTTTTGTTATTTGTGTGTTTTTTAAATATTTCAAGAATTACTTAATTTAGAATCAAGCTATTTAATTTTGGATGTCTGACAAGAGATTATTCAAAAACTCCTGTGAAGGGCTAAGCACATAGTGGCATTTTATTCTGAAAACGAGACATTTGTAACCATATCTGTGACAGACAATTGCCAGCCAGGGAGAAGTATTTGTGACTTAGTGCAACAGCATCCAACAGAAGGAAAAGTAAAGCTCTCTCCTCTTCAGATGCTTTCCTAGGACTTTCTGAATTCAAGCAAAAAGTCCCCACTTTGTAATTTAAAAAGATGTTTTGAAAAATCATGATAAAGAAGAAATAAAATGGGAGAAAACATATTTAATCAAGTTAACAACTCACAAGAGAAAAATAAATAGATTTATTCCATTATTATGTTTTTCAGTCCATCTGAGATGGAGGCATAAACTATCAGCTATTTAACATGAGGATCCAGTATTCTATGGCCCAAATTCTGATAACTCACACACTGTTTTACTGATGGAGGGGGAGAAGCGGAAGAGGGAGACTTCCATTCTCCCAAAGTGCCTACCAAGGAGCCATCCACAACTGACAACTTTGAGCCCTATGTTAGGAGCTTAGCTCGCTAGACACGCCGTATAGAATATCCTGAAGCCAACAGGGTGAGACCATTTTGATTCAGGGCTTGGCATTGTCCCTATTCCCACTGAACTCCAGCTGGCATCTGAGGCAGGTTCCAAGAAGAGAAGAAGGGTTCATTTTGCACCTTTCCAAGGCCATTGGTGACAATGCTCAACCTGGGCAAAGGCTGGGGAGTCAGCTACACCCTCCAGCAGACATTGTGCCTCAGACACATATCTGAGTTGCAATTCTTCATATGAGTCCTCCTTGCTTCTAGAGGGCAGCAATTTATTGCTGGTCTATACAGCAATAAATGATCAGACCTAATACTCTGCCTCAGCTCCTCTGACCAGTGAAAAGGGGGAAAGCTAAGGTTCTCTATTCCCTGGACCATTCCCCTCCTACCTACTCCAGAGAGGATGTAATTGGGTGAATAGCCCTGTTTGCTTCTGTGTTCCCAGACCCAAGATGAAGGCAGCCCATGTAGAGGATTAAGAGGAGTTCTTACTCCCTCATGCTTGGGTATACAGGCCAAGCCACAACCTACCCCATAGAATTTAACAGAACCCTATAACATGGATCAAAAAATCTTGCAGATCTCCATTATATTCTATAGGATTATAGAGAAATCAAGAACATTCATAGATTCCAAGGCCAAAAGGGACCATTTTGATCATCTGGATTGACCTCCTGTATAAAAGAGGCCCATAGAACTCCCCCAAAATAATTCTTTTGAATAAAGAACAGATTTTCAAAAAAATCCAACCTTGCTTTAAAAATTGCCAGTGACAGAATCCATGATGACCCTTGGTAAATTGTTTCAGTGGTTAATTTCTCTCATTGATACAATTCTATTCCTTATTTCCAGTCTGAATTTGTCTAGCTTCAACTTCCAGCCATTGGATCTTGCTATACCTTTGTCTGCTGGATTGAAGAGCCCCTTATCAATTATTTGTTTTCTATGTAGGTAGTTACAGATTGTGATTAAGTCACTTTTTAACCTTCTCTTCGCTAAACTAAATAGTTTCCAGGGGCTCAATCTATCACTATAATACATGTTTTCCAATCCTTTAATCATTCTTGTGGCTCTTCTCTGAACCCTCTCCAATTTATCAACGTTGTTCTTGAATTGTAGATGCCAGAACTAGACATGGTATTCCAGCAGCAGTCACAGCCATGTCAAATAAAGAGGTAAAGTAACCTCTCTACTTCTACTCAAAATTCCCTTATTTATTTATCCAATGATCGCACTGGCCCTTTTGGCCACAGTGTTGCACTAGGAACTCCTGGCCAGCTCAAATCTTTTTCAGAGTCATTGCTTTCTAGGATAGAGTCCCCCATCTTGTATGTATGGGCTATGCTCTTTGGTTCCAGATGTATACATTTAGCCATATTAAAACACATATTGTTTGCTTGCACACAACTTGCTTACCAAGAGATTTGGATTGCTCTGTATTAGTGACATGTCCTCTTAATTATTCATTAGTCTACCAATCTTTGTGTTATCTGCAAACTTTTTTGGTGATGATTTTATGTTCTCTTCCAAGTCATTCATAAACGTGTTAAATAGCATAAGGCCAAGGACCCATCCCTGCAGGACACCATTAGAAATATATCTACTTGATGATGATTCCCTGCTAACAATTTTGAGACCTATCAGTGAACCATGTTAATTTTGTCTCATTCTAGTTTTTAAATCAAAATGTCATAGTGTACCACATCAAACGCCTTATACAATTCTAAGTATATTATGTTAACACTATAGCCTTTATCAATCGAATTTGTAATCTCGTAAAAAAATATCATGTTAGTTTCACAGGATTTATTTTCCATAAAGCCATGTTGATTAGAATTAATTTTATTATCCTCCTTTAATTCTTAATGGTTTTCCATTAAATGTATAGGACATTTCCACATGGTACAATGGTTTAAAATAAAAATATATTGATAATTTAACGAAAATCATGAAAGACCTACAGGAATGGAATCAAAAACATTTTGATTCAACATGACTAATCTCTGTTATTTTTAAACTGCCCTTGTTAGTTTCTAAAATAAAGCAATTTTGCAATATCTTCTGGAACTCTGAATGTGTCAAAGACCAAGTCATAGCTACCACATTACGACTCTGATTTTTTTCCTCCCTTCAATTATGCATCATTAAATGACTTTCAAATGAATATGATATAGGGTTCATCTAAAGTTTCTGTCAGGGTCTTGAAAATGCAGGTCTGATGAAGCTAAGGGGAAAAAAATAGGAAAAGAAGAACAAAAAAGGGGATTTCAGACAAATAATTACAGGCTGTGTGATGCCTGTTTAATATCAGCATGGAGCCTCAAGATCAGAAGATTACTACTGATTACTGATGGTGTGCTAAAATATAAATATCACATAAAAGTTTCAGACTATTACAATTATAGCCCCTAAAACTTCTTTATCTTTCAACTACTTGGCTGCTTAAAGTCACTGGTTTCAAATTAAGGTTCAGGAAGATGTAAAATATTTTCCTTTCAATTTTAGTATTTTGATACATTGTTTTGGGGCACAATTTTGATTGACTCTAGCCTTAAAAGAGATGTCCAATGTGCTTTTAAAAAAAAGTCTGCAGTAATAGTATTGTGACACATTTCTCTTGTTGTTACTCATCATAGCTCTACAGAGGAAAATGGTCGCTCCGTCTGGTCCTAGGTATGTTCATTCTTGACATCATGAGGATCTTTAGTATAGTCATTGTAAAAATTAACAAAATATATACAAGAAAACAAAGGAATATGCCTGAATTACTATTGTTCAGGAGGAATCATACTGCCTGCTACTCCTATCAAAATAAAAAGAAAGCATTTGGGAATTGTGGAATGAGGAGACCAAATACTTTGGCATAATGAGAAGAATTACTTGGAAGATGATTTCTTGCACGTTTTTCACCATGTCTTAAGAAAATAAGTGCATTTAATGCTCTGCCTCGCACACTGGGTACCTAGTCCATAACGGGGGCTCCTAGGTGCTATGATAACAAACAAACAAACCAAACAATAACAATGGAATGTCAACCCTAGAGACTGAAGTCCTCTATCTACAGGAGAGGTATAACATGACGTTAGGAGTACAAGTTTCCTCATAGTACCTCAGTGGGTTTTAATGGTGAGATGAAGATGCCACCTCTACAGCTATGTTCTGCATGCCCATTCTGGCCTTGACTTCTCTGAAACCACCACCAACTGGGAGAACACATGCAAGTGCCACATGGGGAGTTCCGATATGGGGAGTCCCAGTTAGTATCATGTCTAATTTCTGACACAAATGCACAAATATGAATCCTAACCCCATCTGAGGTTTGACCCTGAGAAATGCCAGAGACTCTGTGAAGTCCACTAGGAACTCCATTATTTTCCAGTGATTTTACATGGAAGGTACTCAGATACAATGGTATAAAATCCTAATACAGATAGATATGTGAATTCAGATGAAGTACCTGTAGGGCTGTTTTAGGATTTTATAGAAGAAATAAGAAAGAAATAATTAGCAAAAATATGATAGATTCATTGATGTTTTTATCCCCACTGCAATAATGCAAATTTAGTTATTAAGCTTAAAGTTTATTTTCCTTCAGGATTTTACACTTTGATCCAAAAATGCCTTTTCAGGTACCAGAGATTCTGCCTTGAAAACAAACAAATGCAAGAACCAAAACAAAACCTCTCTAGAGATCTTTTAATGAATAGGATTGGATTAAATAATAAGCACTGACAATAAGGGAATTAATTAAACCCAGAGATAGAAAATGGAGCAACTTTTCTGTGATTGATATAAAAAAACTATTTATAGAATGTATTGTGCACATTTCAGGCTAAAGAAATACACACACAAGGAAACTTGAAATGCTCAGTTGTCCCTCAATAGTTTAGTAACAAATACACGAATAATCTGGGGACAGATTGTGCCTAGTTCTTATGTAGATGCACAGTGAAGAAAGGGAAGCATCCAAGGAGTCTTCTTCCTTTGCTTAAGCCCACATAACAATCAGAAAAATTACAATACCTGCCTTCTAGGGAACCTAGGGACAGGTGCACTCCTACTGCCAAGTTGGGGATGTGCAATACCTGAAAAGGGACAAACAGCAGCATGAGGGCATATCTCTGAGCATACAGCATTTCATTACAAACACACAATACCATGTAAATTTTTAGCTGTAATTAATGAAAAAAAAGATGTATGTCCTCTTTGGTTGGAAAATACAATAGTTCATATATGGTAATATAAATTGCAAGATGTATTGCTATCATGATTCATATTCAGACTATTTTTGCACTTATGGGGGACATACAGAAAGTTATTAAATGCACTTATTCCATACCTTTGAATCTATTGCACCATTCTGTTGCTCTCAGATCTAGTTAATTAATACTCATTCGATAAACTCACAGTAAATTTGTATCTTTAACCTTTTTGATGTAACTACTAAAATATGGCAGAAGCTTTTTTTTAAGACAGTGGGGAACCCGGCAGCAAGAGAAAACAAAAACATTTCTCTTTTAAATCTAAATAACTTTTTCTGAAATTGAAAAACAAAATGAGCTTTTAAACTTCTTTTGTTTCTCCTCATTTTACATATTCTTTAATTTCTTCTTTTAGTTTTAATTGCGTATCAGAAATAGATTAAATTTACATTTAGATGCCCAGGGGACCCTCGCAGACAGAGAAAACAAAATGAGTACTTGATAACCCGCTTTCTGATTGAATGCCAGACAAATTGAGAAATACATTAGCCAGATGTCATGCTGAATACCCCCTCTAGAAACAGCCAAAAAAAATGTACGTGTAATGCTAAGTGATGAAAGAGTTGATCACACAATATATATCTCTATATCTAGCTATTGTGGCAAGGCATCTCCTTCGTCTCACCAGATTTAGTGCTTCTCCCTCTGGTGATGGCAGGCCTGAGGTAATCAGCCCCACTTACAGCAGGGTTTGCCTTCCCCGTTCTGTGTTCCCTTGGTCGTCATTTCAGGATAGGCTTGAAGGTTGGCCTAAGGGCTGATCCTCCACCAAACAAAATGGAAAACAGTCTCATAAACGAAGAAAACCCCGGGGCTATCTTTAGCTGCCTCCTCCCTGGTGCAGGGTATCGCCCTGTTGGTTGCCCTGGGGTGTCCGTCCTTCCCCAGCAGGCCTCAGGTTTCGCAACTTCCCCTATGGGAAGGAGCCTAGCCTTCCACGCTGGAGAAGCTTCTTCCTCTACTTCACTAGCTTAGCAGTAGCTTGTCTCTCTCTTTCCCCCCTTCTCTCACAAGGGTTGTGGGGGCATTAAAAGGCCTCAGGCAGGCCTTAATTGGAATCAGGTGTCCCTCATTGACCCGGAACCCAACATGAGCACCCTCTTGCAGCCTTCCAGCCTATATATAAAAAAGTAAAACTGAATATTTTGGTCAATAAAAGTACAGAGTTTGCTCACTATGATTTGTGAAATTATTTTGGGTTTGAATCTGCAACACTATATTTGTACTGAAGATGCCAGCTTTTTTTTATATGGGCTCTGCACAGGAACGAGAAATTCTTGCTTATAGTTCCTTTCAGGATAAACGTTATTATTTATTGCTTGTGAATATTTGGACAGTGTCCTGTGTTTGTAATAATGTTTGTGGATGTGAAGAGTTTCTTCATGAAAGTGTATTTACTGAAAAGTTTGACCAAAAAATGAATTATTTGTTATTTCTTATTTTTCTTTTTAAATCATTCAGTTCATTCAGTCAGAAACATAAACAAGGCCATGTAATAGAACTGACTGAAATGTTTGGAACAAAAAAAAGGAGAAGCCCTTTTAAGATTATCCCACATCTACCGGCTCCAGGGTTCTTACACTTCCTCTGAAGCATCTGATGCTAGCCATTGTCAAAGACAAGATACCTGATCAGACGGACCTCAGGTCTGATCCAGTATGCAAATTCCTTTGTGCCTATGTTATTAAGACATTTACTACTGCTAAGTGAAATCACATTATTTGGAGTTGCAAATTATTATGATTTCAAATATCAGCTGTTTACCTGAACCTCCTGACTCTGCAAAGCTGGACAAGAAATCCCTTGAGAATGGGCCTTGGTGTGAGATTTCTGAGACTCACTCATTTCAGTCAGGCTGGGAATAGCATATGAACAGCCTATTTTACAGCATTACCATTTCCAGGCCCAGGCAAAACCCAGAAGTGCTGCTGCACACAAAATTGATAATGATGAAGACAAGTTAGCCAAGAATGTTCAAAGGTGCAAAAAAAAATAAATAAAAAAATTATTGGTTCAGGTTCCGAGTGAGAGTTTTATTTTAGTGTAACGTTTTTACCCATGCTATAAATTACTTGTCTTGATCTGAGTTAAATTGGACAGGGAAAATGGTCAATTGTGAGACCATATCAAAGTGAAAACAAATTTTGTCTTCTCAGTGTACTCTTCCCTTTTAATTCCACTTTCTCATATTCATTGGGATCTTTTTTCCTTTATCCTGTAACAGAAATGCTAACCATTGAGGCAACTCTTAATCTAATTCCAGGTACTTTGGAGAAATTGAGTAATTTGAATATCTATATCCTGATCCAAAACCCATTAAAGTCAGAGGGAGTCTACTAATTGGGTTCCATGGACTTTAGATCAGACCTTTAATGCCTGCATTTTTACAGAGCCACTCAGGAAGTTATTTAATTTTCCTGTGAAATTTGACAAAAATGATTTTTTTAAAATGTTTGTTAAAGTTTTTCTTTAATTTTTAAGAGTTTTTGAAAAAATAAAATCAGAAAAAAGTTACATAAAAACCATTTACTATCAAAAGAGGATTTAATTGAAAAATTTCAACCAGCTTTACATTGAGGATATTTGCCAGGTTTAGGTTAGGACAGGTTAGAAACCTTAAACATTTTTCAGGCCATCTATGTAATTCCAATTTTTCAATTCCAAGCCGTCTCCAATTTGTAAATATTGAACACTAGCCTCTCTGTGGGAACTGATTCATCTCTACGTGGTTAAGAACTAGATATGACACGCATCCAATAAGATTCTAAACCTTATCTGCCTATTCAACTAATAAAAGCATGACATATTTAATTTTTTTTGGTAACTTTATGAATGTTAAATTAGCACACCTGCTGCAATGTTTAAGGCTCTTCATACCACATTATTCAATACCCATATCTTCTAAAATGAATTACTTATTGGAACTTCTTTATATTTACTATCATACAGCTATGCATGGCACTGAACTAGGGGTGGTGCATTAACCTCATTACCCTAGCAATAGCCCTAGGAAGAATTGTGACTCTGAAACACTCCTTTAAGGCACAATTCCCTCCCTGCTTCCCCCTTTCCCTGGAATGGGTAGTACTTTGCTGCTAGCCTATACCAGAAATACATTAAAACACAATACCCTAACATTTACTATGAGCTATGCTCATTTCCCACTGGCTTTCTTCAAGACAGAAGCAAGTGCATAAGATGTAAGAGGGTCCTGAACAGGTGTTCAGTCTAAGTCATAACCTAGACATGAGCGGGTAAAATGTTGATATGAGTGTCACCAGTGTAAATCTGAAATAATTCTACCAAAAGCAACAGAGTTACTTTGGATTTATATTAGTGTAAAAATGAGAGCTTTATTTGGCCCAGAGTATACAGTGGTAACCTTTATCATCTTTCTCTCCAGTGTGAAGCTCCATCAATTTTGCACTCCATGCCACTTGCTTCATAGTAACCAGTGCAGAGTTTCAGGGTAACTGCAACTATATTCCCACTCCATGGTCCCTCAAGGGCATCCACTTAAAGGTTTCCAGCTCCCAGCATCACCTGTCTTGGGCAGAGGCCTGCTGTCACACCCGTATCTCACTCCTACCTGACCAGAGTTTTAAGGCCACACAGATCTCTGGATTTACACCTTTGCTTTCTCTCCAGAGATTTTATGTCTATTGTATCACCTGCATTTACAAATTACCGACCAGCTTTCTAAGCAAGCATATGTATTCTTAACGTGAAAGCATTATAGAGAAATCATGTTAAAACAATACAAGAACCGACCATATGCTTTAAAAACAAAAGAACAAAAAACTTAGAGGTCATCCCTCAGCCTTATGGGGTGCTGGTAGGTCAAGTCCTTCCACCCCTTCCACAAGGGCCCCCCTTTGGACAGAAGATCATGTCCATTTGCTTTCTCAGAAAGAAGGTCCTAAATCAATTTAAATTCAGGCTATTTATCCAAAAATCCTTTCTTTGGCTCTTTGTAGAATCCAGTTTGAACCATTATAGGCAAGCTTCTCCAAGTAGTGGGATATGTCTGGAGATGTTCCAATCTGAGTGAATTTGCCTAATCATCTCCCACTGTTCTTAATACCGGTATGAGCTGTGGTTAACCTCCCCCATGGAATTACATACAATCCCTGGCCCATAATGATATATAAACTTAATACAATAAGATCTCCCAAAGGAATTGAAGGAAATTGCCATATCTATCACAACCAGAAAATATTTTTAGAAGAAATAAGAGTAACTGGAAGACTCATATTGAGAACACAATCATATTACCTAATTGTGACAGGGATTGCCATTTCACTGATGACACAGATGTTACACTAATTAGCCTCAAGAAATACATATCTGTGATTGCTATTTAAAGTCTTACTAGGATGTTTAACCGGTGATTTTTCAGCAATACTAATAACCATCTCAACTGCCATTTACCTTTATTTTAATTTGCACGTAAATCTTAGTAACAATGATTTGCACTTGTGCTATTAAAACTAAAACTTAATCCAAATGCATTTGTTGTAGGAATAGGAAAAGGTTAACTAGGACTCAGTATGATATTTCTGAATTTTTGGATGTAATAATGTGTCATTACTTAAAGCTGTTTAAAAATATACAAAAATCACTAATTCCAACTGATCAGAAGTAAGTAAATAAGCTCAAATAAATCTTTTGATCTTACTATTGTGACTTTTTAAATCTGATTCAAATATGACACCTCAGTGCTGCTGAAATTAGTCATCATCGACTATATTTTTGTACTTACAAACAGATGTGAAAGAATTATTATGAAAGTGGTGTATAGCAACCAATATTTATTCATGCATTTAGTTTATTTTAATTTTTAATCTAAGAAAAATAACACAGCAACAAAGGGCCCCCCATCCAAAGCTCTGTACACTTTTGATAGACATTTAAGAATTTAGTAGTAAAGAGGTTATAACACAGATCATTTAAAACAGAAGCACACCACCTTTGTCCATCACAATACACCTCCTCTAACCACCAGTCTGTAGACCAACATGACTTAAAACCTGAACTTCCCACCACACATATACACCACAAAAAAAAATCCCACCTTCTGTTCCACCATGGTCTCAGTGCTCCATCAAGCTTCTCAATCAGATTGGTTGATCAGAATGCCTGAAAGGTCAACAGATTGAGTCTGCTTTGGACCAGGGAAGGAAGGCAGAAAACTTTCTAAAGGAAAGAGGGCTTCATAGAGAGCAGCAAGGAGATGCAAGGATTCTGTCCGCCTCTACATTTGGATAAAATCCCTGCTCAAGTGAATGTACGTCATTTTTAAAAAAAATCTAATATTTAGCTTTCCCATATGTTTTATTTAAAAAAATATAATTTGATAAGTCATGATTGATTTCATGAAGTTTTAACTTTTTTAATTAGTACACAAGCATGCTAATATTCAAAGGGAAAACATATCATTCTGTCATTTCCAAATGGAGAGTATTGCAAATGGGGCAGGATTTTGGAAAACAGCACCTACTTACATTTGTCATCCTTGGACATTTTTCATACTTTTCTGGTTGTGATCTCACTTAACTCTCCTATTGACTTCAATGGGCTTCAGTTCAGGCTGTAGGTGTTAGGGATTAGACTAGGTATTGTCTCAACAATTAGTATCAATGGTACAATATAAAGAAAAAAAGATCCCAAAAGGATATGAAAAGGTGGAGAGATAAAGGGAGAGGAGTGAGAAGACAAAGTTTGTTTTCAACTTCATTGTGATGTGGTCTCTTTGTTGGCTTCTTTCCTTACCCAATTTAATGCAAATCAAGATAGGTACACCACTGTGTAACTGGAATAGATGAGAGGAGAATGAGACCTAATATTCCAGAAAATGATGATGTGTCTCTGGAAATTTTGCTATGACTGTAGTGCCATTCGCTGAAGTAGACAGTGTTTCCAAGAATTACACTGAAGTTATTGAGAAGCAAAATTCAGGATTTTGGTTTCAACGATAGCATTTGAACCTTTTTGTATTTATTTCAGTTTGTCTGGGTTAATTGAAATTTGAGGCTTGGGACTAAATCTATGGCTTGTTGCCACTTAATTCAAAAGTTGCCCCTTAATTCAAATCAATAGGTCTGGGTAATTTTACACCAGCTAAGGATCTGACCCCTGAAAGTCACATGTGAAAGTGAATGAGCCCATTGGTTTTCATGGTTTCCATTCCAAAAACATCTCTCTCAGCAACACAAAATTCAACCTAGAGGTGCCAGGGGGAAAATATGGGGTTTATATACATATTACTTTTAAAAAAATTTGACCACTCTATAAGGTCGTCAAAATATAGCAAAATATTTGCAAATGTTTTTAATGAACTTTCAAAAGCTTAGTCCTTCAGCTCAACTGATGGACAATATGCTTTTAACACAAGAGGTTCAGGGTTCAAATCCTGATCTGGGTTCAGGCAATATTGGTTATATTTTGCCTCTTAAGTCAGTTAACCAGATCATCATTGGTTTAAATCAGTATCCGTTCAGTGTAGCTACGCTGATGAATAAGCATTAAGAATTGACCCCATAATGCCGCATGACTGTCTGTTCAATCACAACAAAGCTACAATTTTGGATATTCGTGATCAATTTATAGTTAAAGAATGCAAAAAATATATTTTTGTTATGTACATTTAAATAATGAATAAATGAAGGAAATCATGGTCTACTGAGTGTATCAGAAAATGAGACAAATCAATCAAATACGTTATTATTGAAAATCACATATAATTTCAAAATATCATATTTCCAAGGTCATATTCTATGATATTACCACCAGCCAAAGTTTCTCTTTAACTACCACATATCATTAATGACAAACTGAAAATCACCAATCTGGCGAGCCTGTGGAATATTAGTTTATATGTAGTCTTTCAGGGTATGCAAGTTTCAGTGAACTACTTTTTTTGACAGTGCATATTTGACACATTGTAACTATTCGTTCTAAATAGTCACAACAGTACATGAAGCATTAATAGTGAATCAGTTCACTGCACCTGAGCATCAGCAACCTGCAATTTTTAAAAGCATCCCTGGAGCAACACAGAGACTTATTTCATCAAACATCAAATCTCTTTTATTTCCCATGAAGATGTTAATACATACTTCAAACTAAATTTTGAGCATGCTGCTACGGGCTAAATATCAATGTGGTCTCCCATATGAAGAAGCTCCCAAAGAAGCTGATTTGCAGGAGCAAATCTGAATATATCATCCATCTTTAATTACCAGATGGTAGGTGCAAATCAGGTAGTCAGATATAAAAGTATTTTATGGCATCTGCAATCCACTTTGGGGTTCCAAACTAGGAATGCTTTTGCATCAGAAAAGTGACAAAAGACTCAGCCCTTCATAAACATCTACATTTAAAAAGTATTACTTCCTGGGTTCACCTGAGGTTAATACTATCGCTGTTCCTCACCCATTCAGGTCTTACACAGGACTTAGTCCTACGTGCACCGTGTCCTGATCTTCTGCACAAGGGCGAATTTTTAACTTTTTTGATATTACACCAAGCAGCAGTGGATTTAAGGAGAGCTTATCAATAAATCGTCATAATTAAATTTGCATTAACATTCTATTAACTAACATTTTGCTGATTTTAAAATCCCCAAACTGAGATCATCACCTACTGAAGCTAAACTTCAGCATCAATAGACTTCTCCAGCGTAGGTGAGTTCTGCCTGTGCCTTTACATCCCAAGACATCCTATGTGCCCAAAGGAAGTCCTCAGTCATGTCATGCCACACTCCCATCTCCTTTGGAGAGGGTAGCAGCTAGATATCCAGAGATATTTCCTGTTCTCCAATTTGTGTTAAATCTTGGGCAGGTAAGCTGGATTGCTAGTTAGGTAGGACTTAATAGACAGCTTGTTGCTGGTAGCCACTGTCAGCTTCAGGGGAATAGCTAACCACAGTTATCCCTAATTAAGGCTATTCTCCAACTGATGTGTAAGAGGTAGAATTCCTTCAAATGATACAAGCTTGCCCTGAAGGGACATTACTCATCAGCACAGAGTGAGAGGATGCAGAAAATGATGTTCTCAAGAAATGAATAGTTGCCTGGTGTGAGAATATTATGCTTATATTTCATTCTTTTCTTTTTTAAAGTGAGACTTTGGGGTGTATTTTTGGCATCTGGGTAAATTGTATTTACTTTCTCTATGGATCAGGTTTTTTCTTCCCTTTTCCATCTTCCACTTCATGGGCTTTGTTTGTTGTATTCATTTGATTTCTACTTACTTTCCTCCTTCACAGTTCCCGGTCACTGCTATCACAGAAAAGGGACTCAACTTAAAAGGGTATACAGAAGGTAATTGTTTGTTTTCCCCATTGGCTGTATAACTTTGCTTTCCTTCATGTTTTGACAGTATGTTCATGTCAGTAAGTATCAGCCCTGAGAGCAAGCGATACAGCAAGCTGAATTTCATCCTTGTCCTTCAGCTCTTCCAAATCCACTGAGATGAAAAACTTCATTTTCTGAAAGTTTGGTCTGGTTACAAAAATGTCACAGTAGACTCATTTGCTAATTTGCCTTATGTTCAAAATCCTTTTTTCTGACACGTTTAACATGTCAATGGAATTGTGCATCTTAACAGATTACACACATTAGACATGTTTCTTTCTTCCCGCAGTCTGAGATACAGTTTATAGCCAACCTAGCATCTGGGGGAAACACATGACTGTTCTTCAACTTGTATATATATATTTTTAAAGAGCTTTAAAAAAAATAAAATGCAGGAAATGACCGTGACCCAGCTCCAGGGCCAACTTGCAAATGTTATGCCTCAAAGGATATGATACATCTAGTAAAGACTTCCAATATATTCTATTTTGTTTTGTTTGGTCAATGACAGCTGTTGCACTACCACCAGTGTTCCTTTATGAATCTTCCCCAAGTCTGAAGTCAACGTTCAGATGTTGGAAGGAATGGTTTTCACTCCCTGGTTTGGCTCTGCATAGTAGTAACATTAAACAAATCTGATTTTGTAAAAATTAATCCTTGTGATTTTTTTTAAAATCAACCAAGTTTTCACTAGCTCTTTTTCTATAAGATCCACTAAATCTTAAAGATGAAAAAAGTTCTTCCCTGAAGAGATGTGCCATTTCTGTGCCAGAAGAGCCACTCTTCCACAACAAGGGATTCAGCTGATTAATACCCCAGAGAAGGGCAGGCAATGTTTACATCATTATCCTTCCAGGAGACGCAGTTTAAAATTGTTGTTGAAGTTCCATAGCTAGTGGTAGAGGTGCTGGGCATTAAAGCATTCTCCAAGTTTTCCTGGGCCTATGTCCTTTCCTATCCAATGCCACTTACCTCTGGAGGAATCACATAGAAATTATGTGCTTGCTGGTGAAAAACAAACCCGTCAAAACTCTAGTTCCTGTTATAGTGCTTTGCTGAACTAGCACAATGAAGTTTCCAGTTTCAGCACTCAGCATCTTATTGACAATGATTTCTAGACAGTTAATGTGACATTTGTTTATAAAATATAAGTAACATATCATTAGTTATATACATGCTCTTTATAAGCAGTACCACAGAAAAGCCCTTAAACAATAAATAATGACCAGATCCCCAGCTTATGTAAATCAGTGCAGAGCCATTGACTTCAATGGAGCGAGGTCAATTTACACCAGCTGGCGATCTGGCCCTTACATTATAAAACATAGCAAGAGAAGAGAAATCTAACTCAACTGAAAGATTGTTCTCAAACCCAGGCCCACAATAGTTCTTATCTTATTCTGTGTGCAGTGCTGATTGTTTTTTTCCATACAAGTTCTGACAAAATTAAATTGATCAAGTCAGGTATATGACACCACAACAAGCTGCCTTCAATTGCATACACAATCCCACCTCTCTTGCAATCACAAAATTCACATAGAGCAGTTGACTGAATTATCTCAACTCTTGCTCAAGTCTAAGATGAAAATGTAATTTTTGCTCCTCTCCCAGTCAGTCTATTCTGACCCCCATCTGCCTGGCTCTGCATTCAATTTCCAATAGTGTGGTTGTTTTGGGGGGGAAAGAGGGAGGAGGCATAGCACGATGTAGATTGATTTGCATTGGTACTTTGGCCAGTCCCCCATTTACCATTTGCCTGTTGTCAGATTTTATGAAGGACACTGAGTGCACAGTTGCCAGCCTCTTTTATGAATTCATCTGTAACATTGTACCATGTGCCTTTCCCAGCTAGAACCTTGGTTACTGCAGTTTCAATCTCTGCCAGAAAAGGTGAAGGTGATATTATGGTTCTGCTGAGATTGCCTCACACTCGGTACTGTCTATAATCTCCCTTGATGATCCCTGAAATATACTTTCCTGTGGTTCTTGATGTCTTCCTGTGCCGTTAACCACTGTGCCATCTGCTGCCCTGATACCACTGTAGTGGGGAATGAGCCTTTCAGTCAAGATCTCTGACAGTGTGAAAAAGCCCTTTGCATTCAAAATGTCCTCTGTTTCCATCTGTCTCCTAAACCATAATTTTTCATACTCTTAGGCCCCCATCCTCTCAGTGGGCCTCACACTGAGAAAAGTGTGCCTTAATCTACATTGAAGCAGGGAATGTTGCAATGTCATGATCATACAATTAAAATGCGCAAGCCAGCCTGTACCACACAGGAGTGTGTGGAGGCTAGTGCAGCACACCTCCCTGTAAGGGTAGGGAGTTGTTGATGGTAACCGTTTATAAAAAAAAATATGCCACACACAATGGTAGCATAATGAAAAGAGAGCATGGCTACCAGTGTAAGGAAGCAGAGTTACCAGTTTGACCAAAGAGGGGAGATCATCAGGGCTACACTGAACAATCTGCAAACGCTGTTAAAAAGATGGACACCCGCAAACAGAATATCCAGAGACAACACCGCAGATAGCAGAAGTTTATAAAGATACCTGGGAAAGCCTTATATTATCCATTTCTTGCATGTTTTCCTACCACTCTGGAAAAAGAAACGCGTGGCACTTTTTTCTTTTTCACTGTGGCATATTGCCTTTGCTTTTGCAGCACTAGTCCTGCAAATAGCAATTGTGCAGTGGTGGGCAGGTGACTCTAGTGAGTGGTTTCCAAATGCTTGAAAGACGAACTCTGCCCCCTTCCAGAAAATTTAACTGATCATGTTCCCCATCATAACTCTACTATATGTTATTTAAAGACATAATGTATACATCTTCCATATCCTCCGGCAAGTCCTTTGTGGTCTGCTATATTCCCACTGTGGGAATGCTGGTGTAGACCTTCTAATATGATGTTTTAACTCCCTTATTATAATGAAACAGTTAAGGTAATATTTAAAGAATCATCATTTGAGTGAGTTAGCACGCACTGAAATGAATGAGGCAGTTCAATGTCAGAGTTAATTTTTAAGATTCTTTGCAATTCAAGGAAGTAGTCTGCATCAGTTTCACTTGGGTCATATTTTGAAAGCTTTCTTCACACCCATAACAGCTGGATAATGCTGAAGAATAGTCAGCTCTCTCCTGGCTAATATTTGATGACCTCTCCGAATGGGATGTGCCCCACATTCTGAAAAATGCTGCTCTAAGCATGGAGTAAATTCCATGTTTGTTGTATGCTACGCATCTTTTATCTCCTAGGATTGCCACTTTCACCTTTTCTTGTGCACTCTAGCTCCACATCTCACAAAATGACAGATCCTATAATGCCTTTATTGCTTGTTTCAACGCAGCTAATGTTTGACCAAGGTCTGTATTTTTAAAATTTCACCATTCCACTTCCTCACTAATCAACATCCTTTCTTTCATTCATAATACATGTTGATTACAATAGATATATACCATTTATTTAAATGCTTGCAACAAGATAACACAGAGAATCCTTAAGTGTTCAGAGAAATGATTAGAAGGTCACAAAGTAGCTTTAAACTTGTTTAAAAATAAACATTGGCAAGAGTATGCTGTATTATTTTACACACTATAGGCATTTCATTATGAGCATGACATACAGTCTTTAAATGCTCAGACAGCACACTGGAGTTTCCAAATGTTATTTAAGTCTTTTAAATAAATCCCCACTACTCTATGAAAACAATTATCACCCTATTTGCACTCCTTACCCCAAACACTAGATCTTGACAGTTCCCTGAGACATGTTGGACATGTCTGACACTTGCATCCAAAAAATCCATTGCTTATAAAGTGCAAGACATTTTAGCTTTTGACAAGTATGTGAGCATGCGTGTGTATGTATGTAATATCCATATGTGATAAATTGCAGAACCAAGTGATATATTCATTTATGCACCTTTCATTGAATTTAGTAGCACAAGGCTGCCTCTGAAGTTTCATATTACTGCCTTATATTCTTTAACAAAATCTACACCAGTCCGATTAATATCATATTAAGCATTATCACAAATAAGTAAATGAAACAACTGTCAAAATAAACGAACAAAGTATATTTTGTGATGCATTAGCCTTGGGGTTTCTTCTATTGTGCTTGTTCACGTCACATACTGCTAACTTGCATGTTAATCACACTACATGTTCAATTTGCTAAGTGTTCTAAGGACTGATATTCAAATATATAGTTAATTACAGCAGTTAGTTGTTTTCTTTTGGAACACAGATTATCACTTTTTGGAAAAATACTTTGTGATTAACTTTGATTCATTTGCTTTATAAAGACAGGAGATTCAGGCAAAGATAACTCCTAAAGACCTTATCAAAAGCTCACCGAAATCAATGGGAGTTTTTCTATTGAGTTCAATAGAGTTTGAATCAGGCTCTATAGGGAGTAGGTTTGAGCAAAAATATTATGAAATATAGTTACATAATATAAGGTGCTGTCACCTATACTGTAGTGTATGCTGAAGACCAGCAAAACAGCTGGAATCCCTAGGAGGAAATCTAGCTGGCACAGTCAGAATTGCTTTTGTTAGCTCCCAAGCCATGCACACTGGTACACAAGCTTGACTACCCTCAAAGAGGAAGCAGCTTATTCTCCCTCTATGCCCATCCCACCATGACTTAATCCTCCCCATACCACACTCTCAGGCTTTTATCACCTGTCAGGGAGCAGAGTCTATGCTCTCCATTCAGATTCTTGCATGGACAAGTCTAGGGGAAACCAAGGAGATGAGGGAAGTGCATTGCTCCTCCCCTTGCTCCTGTAGAGTGGACAAGCTGAAAGTCACTCCCATAATAGACAATAAAAAGAGATTGCATTAGAACAAGGAAGAAATAGCCTGGTCCTTCAAGGGAGAGGGCGGTTTGATCCAATAATGTCAGATAAGAACTAAACTATGCAGAGCAACTTTATTTTATTTATTTAGTTCCTAGCAATCTGATCTTAGTTCAGACAGGATATGATTTTTCCTCCCATATATTACATCTTCATTTACTAAATGGTGGGAAATACCTAAACTGGATAAAGATGAACATTGTGCAATTAAGTTGTGGACCTTAGGCAGGGTGGTTATGTTGTTTCTTGCTTTTTATTTTGAATGTTAAGTTGAATTGTCATGTTCCTATCTCTTTTTTTTTTAATTACTCACTCTAGGTGTAATGGGACAATAATGCAAAGCATGTCATTGATTGCATAGGTTCCAAGGCCAGAAGGGTCCATTGTGATCATTTAATCTGACTTTATGGAAAACAAACGCCATAGAATTTCCCCCAAATAATTCCTAGAGCATCTCTTTTAGAAAAAAGTGGTTATTAAATGACTTTTTCTCTTCTAAATAGAAATATTTAAAGATTGAGTGAGAGGGGAGGACGGGGAGCCTGTATGTGATGAGTATGTTGGTATTAGTAAAGTTTCTAGTGGAAAAGTATTCCTATGACAAAAAAAAGGCAGACATGGACAGTGATCTCTCTTTTCCCTTTTAGAATGATCGTTCATTGTTGATGTGATATGTGGAAGCTAGTGCTGCCACTCCCTGTGCCTGTTCTGTGTATAAGAAGAAAACTTCAGTTTGAAAGAAAAGCATAAACAGATAAAGGATGGGAGAGAGAAGGTTTCAGGCAATGATGGGATGTCCTTGTAAATTTGCCTTTAATTACAGACACCATTATCATCATTTGACTTCAGTGAATTTACTTCTTATTTACACCAGTGTGAGATCAGAATCAAGTCTAAAGGACAAAACTTTGCCATTTAACAGTCAAGGAAGGGCAGCAAACTGTTTTACATCAGAACGTTGATTTCAAAGATGCAGGGACTGTCTAGGCGTAACACATAACTGGGGAACATCTATGGAGGATAAGAGCAAAGAAAGTTGGCGACTTGTTAAAAAATCCCCACCAGGGCAGAAAAAAAGGTAGCTGCAACAATCACTGGGACCAGACCATGGCCAACTGAAAGAAGCCATCAAGGCATGAAGTCCATAAAGATAACAGCCAGATTCATTACAGGGTGTTCATCAGCAGATGCTGACAGAGAACTGCTAACAAGGAAACGTCTGACAGGAGTGGGGATGTCCCTCAACATCTCTTCAGCATTGGTCTGCAGCTGGCCACTGCCACCTCAAAAAGGAGTGTTGCTGATCGGGGAAGGCAGGTTAGGACTGCTAAGTGATGTTATGATTCCACAAATCTCTTTACCAAAGCTCTTATGGAGCCCCAGCTGGAGATTTAAGCTGCACCTGACTGCAGAATCCCTAGGTGTGAATCCCACTAGGGCTCAAAGAACATAGCTGGCATAAGTAGGTGCAATTAGCAATTCTCCCTATGACACAAGAGTGAAGTTCCTCAACTGTCTACTCTTCTGTGTATACAGAAATCAGATTTCCAGAGCAAACTGTACACCTGCAGTTGTCATTGTAGCCAAGTATGTGTTTAGATGTCTAACATTTAGGCACCCAAATTTGAAAATGTTTGCCCTTATTGTATGTATATAATTTTCATAACTGCCTGACTCCTTAAGGAGGCTTGGATATTAATTTTTACAAGGACATTATAATTTGTGGAAGCTATACAAATTTGTACTTTTTTATTCTACAATTCCTCTCAACATGCAATGAGATTTTAGATTTTATTGTAAAGTCAGAAAGTGATACATAACACCTCAAGTTAAGAAAATTGATGGCATAATAACTGCCATTATTGTGAATGGAGGTATAGAAGTGACATATACAAATAGGTTTTGCATCTGGACAATCTCTCTCTTGCATATGTAAGTAATGCTGTAGCTTCCACCCTGTGGAACAAAGTAAGAGCACAGTTGTGTATATGCACAAGTATAGTATAGGTTTTGAAAATAGCCCTAAAGATCTCCTGGCACTTTTGTGAGAATGAGTCACTGTATTTAACATTTCCAATTAAGAGTTATGGTCATGTTTTTGAGGATCTTAAATTATTGAAGAGAAAAGGCTGAGGAAAGTGTATTATGTTTAAGGCACTAGATTAGGACTCAGAATATCTGAGTCTTATTCCTGGCTTTGCTACACAAATGACTTAATCTGTCTATGTTCCAGCTCTCCAATCTCACCACAGGGGTGTGGTGGAGATACAGTCATTAAGGGTGAGAGGTGCTTAGCTACTATAGCTATGACTACCAAAGAAAAGCATATAAATAAATAAAACTTCTGTAATATTTCCATGCCAAAATTTTACACTCAACAATTGCAGGCATAAATTTTCATCTGCTAAATTAGAGGCCTTTTTAAAAAAGACACAGTTCATGGGCAAAATCTTGGATCCAGTGAAACCTACTGGAGTTTTTTCATGGAGTTCAAAGGGGCCAGGTTTTGTCCCTTCAGATCTGATCCAACTCCTACTGAAATGAATGGAAAGACTCTTATTAGATTTCAGCTGGAGCTGGATCAGGCACATGCTTTATTAGCCACAGTTTGGTCATTTTCACATTAGACTGTATAGAGAGTGGGACCCCAACTGCTAAATTCAGAATCATTTTCAAGCTTTTACTCTCCTTACCCAAACGTTCTAGATGGAGTTTTTGTGGAAGCCATCTTTAGCTATAATAAGACAACTCATTAAGAATGCAGGCATTTATAAACATAATGCTGAGGTTCTTCCTTTATACATTCCCTAAGATTATCACCTGAGGAAATGTTGCCTATTTTTAAACCTTGCTGCTTGCATGGTTTGGGAATTTGTTTGGAACAAAAATGCCTCCCAATAAATTACTTCTTTGCTATGAAGTTTTAGCTTAAAAGTAAAAAGACAGAGAGAGAGAGAGGAGAGAGAGAGAGAGCGCTCCTGCAGTTGCTATTAAGTTCTTAAACTCATACATAAACATTTTGTTAATTCCTGGAGGCACATCTAAAGGCAGGTTAGTTTGCAGCTGTGAAATTTGAATACTTTTTTAACATTCACTATTTACAAAGATCAGACCCTAAATTGACTTGTTATGCTGCACTATGGCAAACATACAGTTGTTTAATTCGTTACCAGGGCTAGTGCAGTTTCACTATAGCAACAACAGTTTAATACCCAGCCATGGCATTTCTAAATGGAAAATTAAATTATACATTTGCTTTAGCTCAAGCTAGGCATTGATATATTAGACAATACAAATTAAATATAATTGAATAGAAGATTTCTGTACTGATGTCAATTTTTTAAAGTATTACAATAAAACAGTTAGCTTCATGAGGGAAGGGGAAGAAATCACAACTGATAGGTAAAGGATCAACCAAAATCAATGGTATGAGCAACACGAATAATTACGGGCATGGAAAACTCTCATATCAAGAGAGATTGAAAAGTTTGGAACTGATTATTTCAGAAAGGACATTTACAAGAGGGATCATTATAAAAGTGGAGTGGTATGGAGAATGAGGATCAGGAACTTCCATTCTCCCTCTCTCATAATACAGGGATAAGGAGACAGTAACAAGGCACTGGGGTATATGCACACATCCCACTGTGCCTGTTGCAGCCTTGAGCCTTTCAAAACTGTGCAGGGCACATGATTGAGAGCAAACATGTGACCTACAGGAAGTGAAATGTAAGGCTTCCTGCCTTGTAAGAAGGGGGAGCAGAGAGGAGAGATTTAGGGTCAGGGAAATTTTAGTGTGGGTCTCTCCACAATAGCCAGGAAGGGTTTCTCACCTCTCCTCCTAGCAGGTGAAGGCTGTGAAAGCATTGGGCAGTTAGCACTGGAGTTTTATTTTGAAACATTCACTCAAGCTGAGTTGTGACTTATGTCACTAGACCCATTGATTTCAATGGGATTTTCATAAGTGCCATTCACTTGACTAATCTGTCTCATAAATACTCGACAAAATAGTGGCACTAATGTACAGTGCTGGGGGTTGTAAGAGCTGTCCCATTGCAGTGGGAGCTAAAGGAGGCATTGCCTCAACTGCACAAAGCTTCCTGGAGCACCCTTGACCCATAAAAAGAATGCACACTTCTCTTCCCTCTTAGGAAGGTGCAGTGTAGGTTTCCAGCTGCAGCTGACCACCTCTACTCAGTGCTGCAGTATATATATGCATGATATATATATCATCAGCTTGAGAATAAGGCAACAAAGCTGTTCTTTCACAATGGGGTCTCCAGCTCCAGGGGTCGCTAGCAGCTGTTATCTCTGATCAGACAGCTTCTGTGCAAGGCCCATGCCCTGAGCCAGGTACAATCTGGCTCTACATGTCATAATCCACAACTAACATAAAAACACCTGCTATTTTTAAACCTGACATTCTCCCTGAAGTATCACAGTCACCTGGCTAGGTCATCACTGGTATCCCCAGCTGCAAGGCTGCCTTGCATTCTGCTGTATGGCTTCAGCACTATTTGTGGTTGTGCAGCAACAGCAGGGAATCTTTGATTTTATCTCCTCCAAACCACTTCAGCTTCTATCTGCATCTTTAGCACAAGTACAATAAACTGCCAGCTATTTTATATTAGCAAGGAGTCTTTTACTGAATGCCAGGAGACTATTTATAGAATTTGGTTTTGTGAAGAGACTAAGAAAAATAATGCCTGGCTTAGAGGGAGTAAAATTAGCTAAATAATCAAAAGCTGATATTGTATATTTGAATCTTATATCCAATATAATTGAAATTGCAGCAACATGCCTGAAGGGTGATAAAATAATGTTAATTTAATTTTGCACGAAGGCAAATGTAAAAATATAAACCACAGAATGAGCTCTTTTACAAGTCATCATGCAATAACTGCAACTAGAGTGCTTGTAATAATGCTTCCCTGGCACAGAGCTGGTCAAACTCCTTCCTTTACTCAGAATGGAATGGGAGATAGGTTGGCAAACAAATGGTATAGTCCTTTTTTCAGGCATTCGTGCCACAATCTATCTCCACTCTACTGGAGATCAATTGCAAAACCCAACATTATTAGATTCAGTGGCATATTTATAAAAAAAATTGTGAATATCATGTCCATAGGAAGAACTTAAAAAGGGGTCATTTTATAAAGGATTTACAGGAACTCAGAAGCCTGAATGTATGGCGTTGTTAAGCTGCATCTTGGTTCTTCATGTTCCTGTATTTTGCTTTAATGCTCTGGGAATCTGATCAGGGAAAGTGAATGGAATGACAACAAAAAGAATACTAGGCCAGAAGGAACATCCTGTATAACACAGGACAAAGAATTTCAGTCAGTTATTTCATTTTTAGTTCAATAACTTAGAACCATAGAAACAGACCTCAAGAAATCTTCTAATCCAGTCCCCTGCACTCATGGAAGGACTAAGTATTATCAAGACCATCTCTGACAGGTGTTTGTCTAACCTGCTCTTAAAGATCTCCAATGATGGAGATTCCACAATCTCCCTAGGCAATTTATTCCTGTGCTTTACCATCCTGAGAGTTAGGAAGTTTTTCCTAATGTCCAACATAAACCTCCCTTGTTGCAATTTAAGCCGATTGCCTCTTGTCTTATCCTCAGAGGTTAAAGGGAAAAAAAATCTCCCTCCTCCTTTTATGTACTTGAAAACTGTTATGTTGCCTCTCACTGTTCTCTTCCCCAGACTAAACAAACCCAAGTTTTTCAATCGTCCCTCACAGGTCTAGACCCTTAATCATTTTTGTTGCTCTTTTCTGGACTTTCCACGTTTCCTGAAATGTTGTGCCCAGAATTGGACACAGTACTCCAAATGAGGCCTAATCAGCGCTTACAAACACTCCTACTAATACATCCCAGAATGATGTTTGCTTCCCCCCCCCAACAGCGTTACCCTTTTGATTCATATTTAGCTTGTCATCCGCTATGATCCCCAGATCCCTTTTGGCAGTACTCCTTCCTAGACAGTCATTTCTAATTTTGCATGTGTGCAACTGATTGTTCCTTCCTACATGGAGGACTTTGCATTTATCCTTGTGGTTGACCAAAGTATATCTCCTGTCATGCTTCATGGAGAGCACTGCTCAAATCAGCCACTTTTGTGGGACCATCTGAGTTTACCCTACAGGTTCAAGGAAAAATAAAGCTGCTGGGATCTCATCATGTAAAAGTGTAACACCCTCTGCACTTACAGCCTATACAAAGGTAAAAAGAGCTAAGACAGCTTTTTTTCCCCAGCAGTGAGGTGTGGAGAAAGAGGAGACTACAAATGTCACCATATGAGGAAGTTTTGATGATACAACATCATGGGATGGTAATGCAATGTCATGATGTAATCAACAGAACATACAGGGGGTTAAATAATTGCAGAAGTTTGCACTAAGTGTCCAAGATAGGATGGTGCCATCATACAATAAGATGTAGTTTGAATGACACCAAATGGTTCTCTTGTTTATTTCAAAGGAAATTAAATGGTTAAAATAGCGTGGTGGTCATTTCCAAAGTAGTACAACTGATCTGAAAGCAGAGAAGGAAAAAATGGAGAAAAATATTGCTACTAGACTGAAGACCTGCTATTACATTATACAACAAGCATCCAATCCAACTTATATTTGACAGATAAAAAGTAAATGAACAAGGGAGTTCCATGTACTTTATGAAGTAGTGACTAGCAGTGTTCTTAAGCTATCCCAAAATGTTTTCTTTGCAGGGAATAGTGTTTCTTCAACTCCTTCAAATCCTGCTGCTGAAGAACTGGTCACTCTGTAAAATCTCAGAGTATTTTGAATATATACCAAGACCCTGATCCTGCAGTGAACTTCCTGTGGATGCAACCTGAGCAGACCCACATTGACTTCAGTAGGGTTGCATGAAGACAAGGGTTCACCTGAAAAGTACTGAAAGATGCTTTAGCCTGCACAGAGAAAATTATTATGAGGTGCAAGTTTACTTCCCAAAAAGTCAAGCTAAAGCTTATCAGATTGGCAAAGGATTACTTCAGTTACAGCCATGTAAGTAATTTAGTGACACAGTGTTGAAATAAGATAAGACTGGGAGTAATTAGATACTTATTTAACAGACAAAAACAGAATACTACACAGAACATAGACTTTGCACCATCTGCTGCAGGCCCTTTAAAGGTCATCTGGATCACCTAAAATGCACTTGTGGCTAGTAAACTTAATTAAGACCTCAGGGTAGAGTTTGACAAAAACAAATAATATCCACATCAAAAAGGCAAATACATATTTGCTAAGCCTAGTACTTTCTAAGCATATTTTAACTAGAGAATTTTGCTTTGTTAACCCAGTACATAAAAACATTACATAGAATATGCAGATTTGTTATCTACATAGAATCACAGAATATCAGGGTTGGAAGGGACCTCAGGAGGTCATCTAGTCCAAGCCCCTGCTCAAAGCAGGACTAATCCCCAACTAAATCATCCCAGCTTTGTCAAGCCTGACCTTAAAAACCTCTAAGGAATGAGATTCCACCACATCCCTACATAACCCATTCCAGTGCTTTCCCACCCTCCAAGTGAAAAAGTTTTTCCTAATACCCAACCTAAACCTCCCACACTGCAACTTGAGACCATTACTCCTCGTTCTGTTATCTGGTACTACTGAGAACAGTCTAGATCCATCCTCTTTGGAACCCCCTTTCAGGTAGTTGAAAGCAGCTATCAAATCCCTCCTCATTCTCCTCTTCTGCAGACTAAACAATCCCAGTTCCCTCAGCCTCTCCTCATAAATCATGTGCTCCAGCCCCCTAATCATTTTTGTGGCCCTCCGCTGGACTCTTTCCAATTTTTCCACATCCTTCTTGTAGTGTGGGGCCCAAAACTGGACACAGTACTCCAGATGAGGCATCACCAGTGACAAATAGAGGGGAAAGATCACATCCCTCGATCTGCTGGCAATGTTCCTGCTTATACAGCCCAAAATGCTGTTAGCCTTCTTGGCAAGAAGGGCACACTGTCAACTCATATCCAGCTTCTTGTCCACTGTAACCCCTAGGTCCTTTTCTTCAGAACTGCTGCCTAGCCACTCAGTCCCTAGTATGTAGCAGTACATGGGATTCTTCTGTTCTAAGTGCAGGACTCTGTACTTGTCCTTGTTGAATCTCATCAGATTTCTTTTGGACCAATCCTCTAATTTGTCTAGGTCCGTCTGTATCCTATCCCTATCCTCCAGCATCTCTACCACTCCTCCCAGTTTAGAGTCATCTACATGTGGAGTTGTTTTAGAAGCCAATAGATTATCATATGCATTCCCCACAGAAAAAGTATTTTTAAAATAAATGCATAATAATTAGAAATATCTTTAATATTTGATTACTAAATTTAAATAAAATGTCAAAGAATCCAAGTAGACTTTTAATTTTACTGACAAATTTGCAATGGAAAATGTCTCAATTCTCTTCTGTGTTCTTTGTGTTATGTGTTATCAGCACATGGATATTATTTTTTCTCTCTAACCTGAAGTTCCTCAAGAATGTGCATATATTGTCCAACCAAAGCTGCAAAAAAGCCCCCATTCTATCTTGAGGTCTTTGCAATACAACTGATTGTTTCCAGTCCACTCTCTCTCCACTGCCTTGTACCCCATGCAGTCATTTACTCTATGTAGAGTGAAAATAAATTCCTGCCATCAATATAGATAGGTGGAGAATTCTGATCTGACAACATTTCACTCTCACTTCACACTGGTATAAATTATTATGTAAATTGCAAGACAGCAGAGAATCAGCCATCTTACCCTATCACTTTGGTTGTAAATATTTTGCAACAGAGACTGTCTAGTTTGTACAGACCCTAGCACAATGTGGTCCTGGGCCATGACTGGGGAATCTCGGTGCTACTGCAGGACTACTAATAATAAATAATGATATTTAACTATTAACAAAGGTTATTTATCTGTCTCTCCTCATGCTGGGAAACCGGGCTTGATCCTACACTCATTGAAGTAAATGATCATCTCCCATTAACATTAATGATGCAGAATTAGGGCCAAAAGAAAGTTATATGTACATTTTGATCATAATATTTAACTGAGTCACATGAATTATAAGAGAAGACTTGTAACCAACATCTGGTACTGCAGTAATAAATTAAACAAATTAAGAATAATCATTATTGGAACTCCATCTTCCACAGTGTTTTTACTAGTTCAATAAAATAAGCTAGGCAAAAGAATAATTTCCCTTAATTCCCTGAAAGACAGCATCAAAGATGGGCAACAACAGTGGAAACAAAGACAAAAATCAGTATCACTGAAAGGGATGGACATATTTCTGAAAACGAGCATATTAATAGGTCTTTGTCGTGCACATGTGCATTTTAAAAATTGGGTCCAAATTACTAAACTGCTTCTTTCTTTTGCCCCTATTTCATCTGTCCTCAGCTTTGGGATCTAGGGTATAAAATGGATACAAAACATTCTTATAATTTAAGTACAGCTCTCAGACATTAGACACGCAAAGCAATGAAATGTGGTATGCAGATTGATTCAGTTATGAGGCTACTTGCACAGGAAATATATGCAAAGGAAACTGACTTTCCCTCATTAAGTACTTGGCACTGAATGCTCCAAGCTGTTTCTGGAAAGAATTTTGGAGGGTTTGTTCCCTCCAGGATATTTCAATTGCTCTTAAAAGCAGATTTTCTTTTAAAAAAAAACAAAAACAAACCAACAATACCACCCATTGATTTCAGTGTGACAGCTCTAGCTCTTCACCAGTGTGAGATCAGAGTCTAGTGCTGTCTGAAAATGTAAACTATTTCCTTTAAGCTTCTCTATGGCAAGGTTGTGATCCATCACCCTAAGGATATTCAGGAAGGCCTCAGGAAGTTGTAATGTTAAACTAACTATGTTAAACTAGTTCCTGAAACCCACTGTCACTCTTCTAAATGCCTTCTCTGAAATGCTGTAACAGATCAGAAGGCTTTAGTAATTAGTGACCTAAACCAATGCCCTTTGACTTCAGTGAGTTCTGGATCTGATGCCATACAACTCATATAGTCTGCCAGTGTTATGAAACACGTGAAACCAACATCATCAGGGTAAAAGTTAAATTAACCTGTACACTTCTACTATAAGATAGACCCTGAATCTTGCAAGCTACTCAGTGCTGATACCGGAATCCACCTGCCTAGAGAAACATGCAGAACTGGGGACATGCCATGTCAGTGGAAATGGAGATGGGAAAGACTGCCTTGCGTATAAAAGTGTATTGACTACCAATATCTCAGAAAAAATTACAAAGGAATCTCTGGAACAACTTGTTTCCTTTTTGTTCTAAAAGAAATTAAATTGTAATTGATTTTCTTTCTGGAACATAAGATTTGTTAGAAGACCATCCTTTAATTTAATTTAATCTCTAAGCATCTCTTTGGAAGTTATAGGATTTTAAATGAAGTAGCAATTTTTCCAAAGATTTGATAGGGTAATTTTAAAATGTATTCCATTAGACATTTAAGAGATGAGGCTTGGTTGTTGTTTTTTTCCAGGTATTGTAAATAGAGAGATATCTTCCAGTCAATTTTTAATCTAGGATCCAGCCTAGAAAATGTAGGTCTCATTCTTTTGTTTTAGATCATATGTGGCTTTAAATCAAACTGGAAATTCTACTAGGGATGTAGCATGATATAGCTGGAAATATGTCATAATATTAGAAATAGTAGCTAGTAAATCAAGGCGGGAAGTGACTTCAGCTGTAAAAATACACAAATAACTTTATATTTGAAAGCACTAGTCTGTTCTTTAAAAAAAAAGTTTTCTTGGCAATGTAAAGTAGAGAGCTGTAAAACCAAACTACAGTAGCTTTAATGTGTTATAGTTTTTTTTAAACTAACAGCTCTTGCCCACTTGATGCATGCTATAGCATGCTGTACTAGCTCCTGAAAGCAACTGTCACTCTTCTGAATGTCTTCTGTATGACTAATCACAGTGTCATTAATCAATTTATTTTCCACAGGGCTCTGTTCAAAACACGCTCTCCTCTCACTTTCCTTATCGGATATGAACAGCTGCATGTTCCATTATCAGTAAAAACATCAGCCAGAGTAGCCAGATGTGTTAGCTTGAACACACATTAATAGAGCCATTTATGTCCCTAGACTTCATTGAACTTTATTTCATTGGCTCATTTTAACACAGCGATTTGCCATTGCTTCTAAGGACTGCCTTTCCTGAAGCCAATACAAGGAGTAATGGTCTCAAGTTGCAGTAGGGGAGGTTTAGATTGGATATTAGGAAAAAAAACTTTTTTACTAGGAGGATGGTGAAGCACTAGAATAGATTACCTAGGGAAGTGGTGGAATCTCCTTCCTTAGAGGTTTTTAAAGCCCGGCTTGACAAAGCCTTGGCTGGGATGATTTAGTTGGGGATTCAGTCCTGCTTTGAGCAGAGGGCTGGACTAGATAACCTCCTGAGGTCCCTTCCAATCCTGATATTCTATGATTCTATGAATAGACTGGTGTTTAATGACTTCAAACACAAAGCCCTGAAGAGTTTTGAAATGCTAGAGTAAAGTTTTGTTTTATTCTGTTTCCAGTTTTTCTTGCTATCCCCAATTCCATAACTTGGTAAATGTGAACAGGGGTACATCAGACTTCAGTAGATAAGGTGTGTGAGAGGGAAATCACACTTGTTTCTCTTATTAAAAAAAACTAGATAAAAAGAAATCCTCCTTATCATGTTTGATCCAAATTTCATGAATTACCTCAAAACTTATGTTCTCATTGTGCTTCAAATAGTACAGTTCAAGGAAGCTAATGATCCTCCTAGTAAACTGAATCTGCAAGCTCACACTTGAAGAATCCCAGTATCTCCACTTCTGATAACCCTAAGAACATGCAGTCCCACAGTTCCCATACCATCAGGCCCACATTCCGAGCCTTACAACTCAGCTTTGAGGGTTTATTGACAGCCAAGTGACATTTAAATCAGTGCTCTGGCTGATCAACATACTATCGATGTGATCTGCATAGAAGAAACTCATATTTTATCTAATGAAGCTGGTCAATACAAGATTGATGGCTTTGACCTAATATGCCATGCTGCACATCCAAAGCATGACTATGTCACATACAACTGGGCTACCATGGCAGGTGCAGTCCATTTGTTATCCCCTGAATACTGGGATGTCATCAATATTGAAGCATTTCAGATAGCAAACATCTGTAAGACTCCTAGCAATAGCTGGGGTCAATGGTTTCCATGCTTACTGCAAGTATCTGTATAAATTGGAGACTTTAACAGACATCATATAGACTAGGATTACAAAGTGGCTGATGATGGTGAAGAACTTGTGGACTGGGCCTCATGAAATGATCTTGCCCTCATTCATGATACAAAACAGCTCAGGACATTCAATTTTTCTACATGAAACTGCAACTACTCACCAGACATATGTTGAGTCAGCTCAGCATACAGCAATTCAAATTCAGCATCATGCCAAGTCTTGCACAACTTTCCACAGAGCCAGCACAGACCATCACTGATCCATATTGATCTTCAGCTACCAATCATCATGAGCACAAAGATGATGTGGTGCAACCTGCTCAAAGCCAGCTAGGAGAAATAGAGTGAGGCACTGGAACAGAGCGTTGTAACAATACCACTACACCACATCCCAATAGAGCAGGCTTACAGACATATCTGTAGAGCCAGCTACAAAGCAGCCACCAAAGCCATTCCATGTGGATATCACACTGTGTACATCTCCTGCCTTGAAGACGAGTGTCCGCTCTACTTAAGCAGTATGAGTTAATTGGTGACCTGGAAATGACCGACCACTTAATTGAAGCTTTGAGCTGTGCTCGCTGAGCCAGATGGGAGGAAAAGACAAAGAACCTAGACTTTACTCATTTCAGCTAGAAATGGTGGCGTTTACTTCATTGACTTGGAGTAGACCAGCAACCACCAACACCAACCTGATCTGAGAGTGCTAACCAAGAAGCCAATCACCTGCTTCGCATAGGAAAGATACCCCTGGAAAAGTGAAGTGAAATGAAGGAGTCGAGTCCAGACAGAGTGGCGGGAGGGAGTGGAGGATCTTCCACAGGCAGGAGAAGATCCAAGCGCATCCAGAGCTTGCCCTGCACCTTTCACAGTTCCAGAGCTGGATGGAGTGCTATATAACATCAAGTCTGACACCATTGCTGGCTATGATAAAATCTTTCCTGAGTTCCTGAAACATCTTGGTCCATATGCCCATTCTTGGCTGGCTCAATTCTTCACAAAGGTCAACAATGAAGGAAAACTGCCGAAAATCTGGTGTATGTCAAAAGTCATCAGCCTCCCAAAACCAGGTAAAGACCCAGACTAGGCATCAAGCTACCACCTGATATTGCTGCTGTCTGTGTGTCTCAAGATTCTAATTTTACAGTGAACAACACTAGAGGGAGAGAACATTAATTGAACATTAATCAAAAACAGTTTTCAAAGAAACCTGAAAACAGGCACTAGTCTCCTGTACCTCAGTGCAGCATATGATATAGTGTGGCACATGGTCTACTTGTTAAAATTCCAAGAGTCCTCCAATCATGGACTACTGATGCCATCAAACTGCTACTCCAAGACAAAAACAACAAGGAGTACGGTGCATCTCTTTGTTGTTTTTGTGGATACAGACTAACACGGCTACCCCCTGATACTTTACTCCGAGACAGACAGTTCAGGGTGTATGTGAGTGAGAAAACAAGTGGTTGGAAAAAAACAGATGAACAGGTTACCCCAGAGGTTTATTCTAGCCCCAACCTTGTTCAAGCTATACATTAATGACCTGCCACCAATCCAGTCATGAAAGTTCATCTATGCAGATGACATGTGCTATGGGCTATAGGCTCTAACTTTGTCTGAGCTGGCGAAGACCGAGTGACACCTCTGCAAAGTTGGCCAACTGCTGCAAGACATGGCACCTTCAGCCTAGCACCAGCAAGACTGTCTCTAGCATATTCCATTTCCACTTCTAGACAGGGGAAGGTCTCTGTGCAGCCAACCAACACCATTGAGGTCTTTCAGACAACCCAAGCTGCAGCTGTGGTGCAGATCAAACAATGACACACATTGTTGAGGTGTGCCCACTAACCAAGTTTAGTGGTGGGCTGCGAGAACTCCACTTGGACACTAAGAATGCTATTGCTTGGCTCGGTGAACATGCAAATGGTAAATAAATAAACGGTGATCACAGAGCTTTTGTACATTAACTTTTCTTACTGTCCCATAAATTATCACATACCTTGATCCTCTGTTATGTGATGCCATTCTCTGAAGTACTGCCTCAAGAAGGAGACAAACATTCCACACACACAATGCTACAATATCTGAGAATCAATGGGCTTTATTCTCCACAGTAACAAATCTCAGCAAAGTGGGTACAAAACACCATTCTGAAACTCAGGCTAGGTCTACACTACCACTTATGTCAGTATAATTTAGGTCACTCAGGGGTGTGAATAAGCCACCCTCCAGAGCAACATAAATCACATTGACCTAAGCACCAGTATGGACAACACTATGCTGGCAGGAGAGCTTCTCCCACCAACATAATGCAATGAACAGTAGCAGCAAATTAAATCAATGGGAGAGCTCTTTGCCCCCTTGGTTTAGAGCAGCTACACTAGAGAGTTTGCAGCTGTGCTGCCCTAAACTTTCTAGTGTAGCCATACCCTCATTCTTTTACTCCCAGTGAATGACTACAGAAAGTGAAAGCCCATGGAGTATCTGTCTTAGTATTTCTACTGCTATATCATTTCTACAACTATCATCTCCTAAGACATCCTTATAAGGCTAGATTTCCAATATATTTCCACTTAAAAAACACTTAATGGTAAAATAAAATAAAATATTTGTTTCCAATTTATTGGCTAGTGATCACCATTGGTTTGGAAGGTATCTGTAGTATTTCTACTGATCAGGGACAGCACCTACAGCAGAAATCAGTCTAGTTCTTCCTTACTAATCACAACAGAGAAATGTTTCTTGAACCAGTAAACAATTTATCATTTTCTGCATGCATGGGAATACAGATTTTATAGCTTTCTACTAGCAGGCAATTTTAGTCAAGGAAAATTTAAAATGGGCAAACATGTAAGTCACAGTCTCCACAGCAAGCATAGCTTGCATTATAACTGGAGTTCATACGTTTCACAGAAATTACCCACTGGTACTTGTTTCTAATTCAGCCTTTCTATCCATAAACAAAAAACCCCACCAAGGTGTGAAAAGTTCTCATCCATATTACATGCTTATTTATGCAATAAGCTATTTTCTTCATGAAATAAGTGTGAACTTTTGAATTTCTACCAAAGACTAGATCAGAAGCAAAGTGATATGTACATTGTGAGATATAAGGACCTAGACACGAAGCAGTAATATATCTGCCAAGGGGCATTTATCTAACATGACAGTCACATATTCCCTCCTGTTGTCACTCATTAGAGGAAATACTGCTATGGGTATCCACATGGCTCCATATATGCCAACATTTTTATGGCTGACTTAGAATAACACTTTCTTAGCTCTTGTGACTTAGCTCCCCTCCTCTACTTGTGCTACATTGATGACATCTTCATCATATGGACCCACAGGAAGGAGGCCCTTGAAAAATTCCACCTGCATTTTAACAATTTCCACCCCACCATCAACCTCAGCCTGAACCATTCCACACAAGAGATCCACTTCCTGGACACTACACTTACCTACAGGCCTCCAGCTTCCATCCAGGACACATCACACTATCCATTGTCTACAGCCAAACCCAAAGATACAACCGAATTTGCTCCAATCCCTCAGACAAGATCTTTATCAAGCATTCTTAAACTACAATACCACCTGGAAGTGAGGAAACAGACTGACAGAGTGAGACAGGTACCCAGAAGTCACTTACTACAGGACAGGCCCAACAAGGAAAATAACAGACCACCACTGGCCATCACATACAGCCCCCAGCTAAAACCCCTCTCAGGTTGTAAATCAATGATCTATAGCCTATCCTGAAAAATGATCCCTCACTCTCCCAGACCTTGGAGGCAGGCCAGTCCTCGCTTATCAACAGCCCCCCAACCTGAAGCAAATACGCACCAGCAACTACATACCACTCCACAGAAACACTAACTTGGGAACCAATCCCTGTAACAACTGCATGCCTACTCTGTCCCCTAACTATCCTAATAGTCATGGATGGACCTATCCTCCATGAATCTTTATAGACTTGTCAATTATATTAGAACATTTGCATTTAGAAATCACTTTATCCAAAATTCTGCTCCCCTACACTTTATTGTAGCTATCAGGTTATAGTTAGTGTTATAATTAATCCAAGATTTTGATGATCCCTGTCACTTGGTCATTGTGATATCACTTCAGGAGTCACCATCTTCTTGGAATAGTCTTATGGGTAAAGTGGATATTTGAGAGTTTGCTACAGTAGGTGGATGAAGTACTCTTTGCTCATCTCTAGTACCTGAAAGTGTTCTTGTGAGACCTCTGTTCACTCATCTCAGGAGCCTACATATAATATTCAGCACCACAAACAAATGTTATGTAACTTCTGCTGCCATCATAAATCCTCATTTTATAGTTTATTATGCAAGACATCAGCCCAGTTAATGCCAATTCTGTTTTACAATACAAGACTACAAAAAATGCCTGTAATCTAACTAATATGATCTACCTAATGATAGCATCTCATGAGAAATTTTTATGTTACGACAATAAAGTGTCTGTTTATTTTAATCTTTTACAGCTCTCTGGAGCCTTATTGACGTGCTATTGCCTATACGTACCCAGTGAAGGTTTCATATCCGTTAGCCTCATATGATTATATAATAGATTTTTTTTAAAAGCACTTTGTAGATTGGATAGGTTACATGTTTCCCTGATGTCGTGCCACAATTTTGAAAACCATAGGCAAAAGAAGACAGACATCCTTTACACTGAGATATCAAGTGGATGGAGTTCCAAGACACACCTTCCATTATCTGCAGATAAGATATTTTTCAATCTTGGTTATCACAGGTACTGGAAGTGGTTACTTATACCTCACTCTGAAATGATAAAAGTGAGTAGCAAGGATTAGGTGTCAAAATACTTGAAGTGTATTCCTTTCAACAAGATCAAAATCAAGACTGAACTTTGAATACAATGTGCTAGCACATTTCAATGGTGCTTTTGAAGAGAGGGAAAAAATATAAATTTATGAACACATAACACCATTGCTGTGAATGAAATGGGAAAGTCAATTTCTTATTCTCTCTTCCTCACAACTTTCTATACACACACAACACTTGCTATTTTAACCCTCTTGCCTTTATAGATTCTTACCTTTATTCTTTGGAAGGTCTCTGAAAAAAGGTTTAACACTTAGTGGAATTGAAAGATTCATATGCTGTTTTGTAGAGGGGGCTTGTTAGGAATCTCAGGCCTTACAAATTTTTCACAAATCTACTGCTAACAAATTCCTTTAGAGATTTGTGACCAGAAGAACATGCAATTGTATTACTTATTTGTGGTAGTACCTAGAGGCCTCAATGAGTATCAGGGCCCCATTTTTCTAGGCACTGTAAAAACATATATGAAGACACTATCCTTGCTTCCAAATGCTTGCACTCTGATTTCACAGAATATCCAGCAAGTGAGACATTAAAAAAAGAGGGAAGATGCATAACATAAAAATTAAGATAATGTGCTTACATAGATTGGCAATTGAATGCTTTCATGACAAGAAATCATCTTCTTAAAATAAAATAATAAAATTAGCTGTCCTAAATTGGTTAGCTTATTTTTTGAATGTGTCATAGCAAAAGTGAGTCTAGAGGACAGATGTAAAGAAGAGAGAGGAGTGATTTTATGATTAACTTAAGAAAGGCCATTCCAAGCTTGAAAAAAAAAAAAAACATGGAGACCTTTTTGAGACAAGCACACAAATGGGCATTCAAGGCAGACATCCTTATGAAGCAGAAGGGGTAACATTATAGGAGACAAAAGGAAGAGTTTTGAGGGACCTGGAAGGCAATTAAGTACATATTGATCAAGAGTCCTTACTGTATGTCTATAGTAATGACATTAAGCAGCTGGCAAGGAGTATATTTCAATGTCTTGTTACATATATCCCACATGAAAACAGATTGATACTTTCCAGGACAGTGCTGACCCACTTTTCAACTCTTTTCTTTCTCAAAAGGAAGATAGAGGCTTTATTCAGCAATGATTCTTCATCCGTACCATCCTTCAAAATGATTGTGTACGTGGGTATTTTGAGCACTGGTCAGCAAGGGCTTTTCTTTAGTAGGCTCCAGTTCTTTCTAATTCCGAACTTTCAAAACTAGCCCCATAACTTTCCCAATAGTCTAAAATAGGTCAGTTCCTACTATCTCAAAACTTTAGGTTTACACAAGGCATTATGCCAAACAAAGCAACCAATGTAACATAACCGTCATAATTAATAGTGGGGCAATACACACACACAAAAAAGTTAATAACATGCACAGGAAAAAATATGGATAGTCAACTAACTGAAATAAATAAGAATATAGAATGGCACCAAAAGCCTCCTCCGTCAGGCAGTAGCTTCATACAAGTAGTCGTATTGTAACTAGCCAACTCACAGGAACCATGACTCAATTACACTTTAAAAATAAACTATGTAAGAATTGTAAATAAGCTGGCAAGTTAGAGATACCTGAAGAAGATTCAGATGTATGTGAGCTGGTCAGGAAAATAAGCAAAGAGGAAAAAGGCGCCAAAAACCAAAACCAAATGAACAAACAAAAAGATTCAAAGAGACATTATTGTACCAGAGAGAAGTGAAGAACAGGAAAAACAGAATTAAGCATATTTGCTATGGATTTAGAAAAAACTCACAAAACAAAAGCCCCACAAATTGTTTGAGCTTGGTATCACTCGAAATATGAAAAGTTGACTGTCCACTACCACTACATGGGCCTGATTCTCCATTATTTTGCGCTTTGTGGTCTGTTACATCTGTACAATGCAAATGCAAAAGGGATACACAAAATGTTACCATTCTCATCTGGCAGTGATTTTCACTAACTTTGTAGCAGTCCAAATGATTACTCAAGGTACAATGCAGTAGAAATTCAGGTCACATGTGTACAGATTCAATAGAAAAAAGTGAATTATAGTAGTTGTCTTGTGTACTGGCTTAAAAAGAGTATCCTAACTTCTGTTTTCAGATTAACTGCCTGATTGTTTAGCAAGGACTTGATCCCACCCCACTGAACTTGTTGGGAGTTTGCCATTCACTTTGTGGTGTTCAGTGATCACAGCCCCTTATCCCACAAACATCAGTGGGCACAGGAGTGGTCACCTAGTCATCCACACTTGTAAAAAGTAAATAAAACACTGCTATTCTGACTTGGCAGTGTTTTACACATTTTTCACCTTTGCACAAGTTTGAGTGATGATAGGTGTACAAAGCAGTAGAAAATAAAGGTTCTAATGTTCTCTTTTTATTTAGTATGGTTCAAAATTTTGAGAAAAAAAAGTACTGAAATAAGCCAAAACAAATTCAAGCAGGGAAATTACACTGCTAAAAGGTGGATGGGACTTTGTCACATCACATTTTGCAAGTATAAAACTTATTTAAGCTTATCTACACCTGACGAAGTAAATAAATATTATCGTATAATTTTACAAATGTGGCACTGAGAGGTTAAGTGACTTGCTCAGGTTCACACAACAAATCAGTGGCAGAACCACAAGTCCTGACTCCCACTCTCGTTCTGTTTTTCTCAGACCACTCTATCATATTTTTAGGAGGTTTTTTTTTTTTTAAACAAAGAGTGAAAACCTGGACCCAATTAAATCGATGGGTGTTTTGCAGGGATTTTACCCCAAATATGCACAATTATCTGTAAACATCTTGATATATTGTGTAAGCAATGAAGTAATTAACTGAACTATTAAGGTAAATGACAACCTGGCTACAGGATATGAGAACATATCAAGAAGGAGACACAGGCAGTGATGACAAAAATATATCCACCACAGTATTAAAGCAGAAAGGCATGTGGAAAGAGCTTGTAATAGCGCCTCTGCGTCTGAAAAATAATGCAGGAGGTAATAAGACAAAACAGGCATATTATGTTGTTGACATTAGAAGCCAATTTACTTGTTGCATCATTTTTATAGAAGTGAATATTGTTGCTGACATAGTTTCAAGTGTCTATTTTCTGCCTGCTGTGTCACATTACTGCATTTCACATCCTTTTCGCTAGAAAGATAACACAAATCATCCCTGTATGGAAACACATGCTGCTCCTCCCTTCAAGATATTATGCATGAAATAGGGCTATAAATTAACACTGCCTGCTGTTGCTCAGAAGTTAGATACATATTCTATGTTAACAGAAATTAACTGTGCTAATGATGACCTTTGCTAAATTTCAACAAATAAAGACAAAACCAGGTTTAATTTAGGAAAGAATAAAGCCTACAAATAAATGAAAGAAAACTGAAATCATAAGAGCCCTGCCCAGGTAGTCTAGGAAAGCTCATGTTGAGATGTTACACTTAACCAGTGTCAGAAACAATATGGCATATGCCTGTACAAAATACTAGCATCTCTCTGAAGGTAACTTTTCTTCTCCAGAATCTCAGCTTTCATTTAAAAAAAAAAGTCTTTTGCTGTTATGGTTATGAAGAAATCTAAAAAAACGTGAACTGAGTATAACCAATGCAGAAACAAGTCTTCAGAGAACCTGGAACCATGAAGCTGAAAGGTGTGACCTGCCCCACTCCTCTCAGTGAGGAGTTAACTCAGACATGCAGTCATAACTAGAATATCAACATTGTTAACTATTTCCTTTCTTGTGTAAAAAGGAGGGAGAGGGTCAAAATGCACACAATTTTCTGTGATTGACATCTCCTTTTGGTGCCAGGAGTAGGTGTTATTTGGGACATACCCTACTTGTTTTTGTTTTTTCTTTCTTCTAATCAAGAAGAAGCCAAGCCCAAAGAATCTTGTGGAGGCCAGGGCATATTCACTGCAATGAGCAGCCTTTTTTTTTTTTTTGGATGACTCACTTGGGTGGAATTTATCTTAAAGGGTCCAGCTTGAAAGAGTACCACTTCCTTACCTTCCCCAAGGGAGTTAGGTACACAAATTCCTGCAGAAGTCCATGGAAGTTGGGGCCTAATTCTCTTTGGTCCCATTGACAATTCCACATTGAAAGTACATTTAAAATGGTCTTTGCTGAGGAATATGCGCATAGAAAGTAGTGAATCACAATCACTGTTGGGTTCATAATAGTTCCATCTGCTCCAGTAACCAACTAGCCTAATCATAACAAGAACTAGGGTTGCTCAGTTTGGACACCAACTAGAGAGAATATGTCATTAATGAGAATTCATAATACAATAAATCCTGAAAAAAGAACAAAAACAAAAAATTGGTCATGGCCATGTTCTGTAAATCAAATTAGAAATGGGCCTTAGTAGACTTTTGTTTGTTTGTTCATCTTGTTTAACGTAATTAAAGATGGCCCCTTAATTAAAACCCACAATTTCCTAATCTGCAGTTGGTTCCTGGATTTTATTTCTGAACCATCTCACTTACTTATTATAATATCTGTTTCCCAGGAAAATGGGTGATCAACATGGTACATCTTCTGACTCAAACAATTAATTGCTTACTGTCTTTTAGACAAGAAACTTTAAACTCTAGATAATTACAAAAACTAACCTGGGTCATACCTCATCAGTCAGTTTTAAAAAGTGCAGAGTTTCCTCTAAAGAAGTGACTATGTAAAATGGAACCTTCTTATCAATAGATGTTTCCTGTTTCTAGTCAGTTATATCTACCTACTGAATAAGTACTTTATTTTGAGTTTATTATAATTTATAGTTATATTTTATTATCATTTTAATATATTGCACAACCAATCAGCTCCAGGAGAGTAAACTGGATTATTTTCTGTTTCTCACATCAGTACATTTATAAAAGATTTGAAAACAGGCCATCTATGGACCTCATGTTTCCAGGTTTGAATGTCGGTTATACCCTGAAGCTCCAGTATAGGTCAAACGACTATACAGTTAATTGGGGGATTAATTTGCAGAAAAGGGATTGTACAGGTATAACAGGAGGCAGTATTAGGATTGCTGTTACTTTTTTATCATTAATTTTAAAACAATTAGTCTGCCTTTGAGAATCCAAGCTGAGTTTCAAGTCTGACTGATTCAAAAACAAAAATATATTTTTTCCTTAGAAAATGAAAAAAATCATCTGGAAATCAGTAGGGCATAGTAGATATGAAGTTTCTTGATGCTGCTTTTACAAAGTCACTTTCTGGAGCAGAACCACACCTTCATATATATGATATCCATTTGAGATTGTTCTAATGTTCAGTTCTACCATAGTCTTCAAAAGAGTTAAAAGATACTGGGGCGTACAAAACAAGAAATTTCCTTTAAGAAGTAATTTATGCAGCCCTTAATATTTTCATTTTTCCAAAGCATGTTTCATAGATTATTGTATAGACAAATTGGCCTAAAATGTCTAACTCTTTAAGAATACAATAATTCTAAGATAGCGATAATTTGGGAAATCATACCATTGTTATGGACATTTAGTTTAAAATGAGGATGGAAAGAGATAAGTACTTCAAGACTGAGGAACTAATTTCAGAAGTAAAATTAATTCTAATACATAATGTTCATTTAATATGTTGTCTCTCTCACACACATAGGTTCATTTAGCAATTTCAAATATGTTTCTTGTACTAAGAACATTCCTTAATGCTTGAAAAATCTAACCTTGAAAAGGTAGTAATTTGCTCTGAGATAATGGTTCACTTTTAAGGCTCCAAAGTTGGCTCCTTTTAAAGACTGAGACAGGAAAGTTATACTGAAGAAGTATTTCTGACTGTTTGGTAGTCTAATATCCCACCATTGTGTAAGAGAGTTTATCCACATAATTCCCTTTAGCATTAATATTTTGCTAGTCAAATTTTCAATGGGCTTTTGATTGCGATTGTCTTCTTTTTCTGTCCAGGTTGCCTGTGATACTAGCGATATCACCATTCTTGCCAACTTCTGAATGGTTGAAGGAACTACTATGAACAGCGAGAGTGGGTTAGATTCAGAGGTGAACCTAAGTAAGCCTAAATAAAGGAATTAGTTGCTGCAACTTACATCATCCCCCAAAAATAGAAGTTATACCAGGTTAGACTCTTAGTCCCCTTTGAATCCTTTAATACGGTTACTAAAATAGTACATACAGTAATAGAGAACCCAGGGTCATGGGTCAAACAATTAAAAGGCAAAAGCTATAATATCTGATTGAAATAGGAATGGAGATCGCTTTTTTGTTGCATCTGATTATTTCTCCCCGTTTCAGTCTGTATGATGTTTATTTAGACTAAGCTCTTTGGGTAGAGGATCTTTCACCTGACATGTCTGCACAGAATCAAGCACACATTTGGATAAATGGAATATTCACTCAGATTCATTATTATGAATTAATATTTCTTCATGGCAAATGACTGACCATGTGCTAAGTGGTCATGTGCTAATTTCCAGACAAAAAAAAAAAGAAAGAAAGAACAGTTCCTGCCTTGAGGAGCTCACAATAGAAGGAAAAGACAAACAGCTAGACAGAAGCTAAGGGTGATGGAAAACAAACACCAGTTTGCTTTCTTTTTACTTGTTACTTGCTTGCCTATGTGCATCACCCCTTCCAACCTCTACACATTACCTCTGAATATGCCCTCTGAACCTGAGTCTAGGGGAATCTAACGGTTGTAACTAATATTCTGAGGAGCTTGAAGAAAGGACAGTATGTATAATGTTAAGATATACCATGTGCCTACTTTAAATGTTATTTTCTTTCAGTTCCTCAGCATATAAACTATATTAGTTTTGGTTACCTTATGCTTACTTTCACACTGGTGAACATGAAAGGGTTTAATTTACACATGCTTGCATATTGATTCTGAATTTGGCCATGTCCATATTAGCCACTCCAAAACAAGACAGAACCATGAGCTATTCTGTAACAAAGAAAAGATCATAAGATTAAAATTCTGTGAGACTTGAAGCTTTAAAATATGAAGGAAAATCTTTTAAATAAATGGTATTCAAACCCTTAAAATCTGTGTAGTATACTAATGGTTTAGATGTGACCTATCAGGTAGATTATTGTTTCTTGAGCTAATGTCAGAAGGCCATCTAAAAAATGTACCATACAATAGATAAGCACATACAAAAGAACACTTACATAGTTCTTTTCATTCAATAATCTCAAAGTACTTTACAAACAAACAAATTTCAAACCAACTCTCTGGTTTAAACAGAGGCATATAAGCATCAGAAATAGAACCCAGTAGTCTACTCCAGACTTTGAATCCCTATTCTAATCTCTGTATTTCAAAGTGTGACCAGAAACACTAGAGAGCTGAAATAGAAGTAAATGTATTTTCTACATAAATCTTGTGCAGAGATGTATGTGCCTTAAAGTATGCAATATACTATTTGCCTTCTGTGTTTGTGTTGTTTTTTCCCCTCCCTCTTTTTACTTGAAGCTGTGATTTTGGGCAGGACAATAGTTACATACCATATGGCAAAATGTAGTCTTTACCCAGGGGAAGTTGCAAAATCTGAAACTCTATTCCCCTTCCTTGAGGAACAAGCCTTTGATTAAGAAACAATTGCCAGCTCTTTCTGCTGCTGTTTTGGGGATATTAGCCCACTTGTTATTATGAACACAAATGTTCTGGAAAAAGAAATGCTTCAAAATTAATTCAAAGAATGAAATGCAGGAATGCATCAAATATTGTTTGGGTCAGATTGCTGCAATGGGGATAAGATGTACAGTAACTCCCAAATTTTAACAACAGAAATAAAATGTAAAAAGAATGCAGAAAAGATATTGTTGTCCCATATTTTAGAGACTCGGGGACATTCCATCTGGAAGAAGAAAATGATTGGTATTCTCTTTGATGCAATCTTGGTTTGTTTGTCCATCCCCACCCCCCAAGGAATATAAAAAGTTCTGCTTCTCTAAATGAGGAGGAACTAAAAACAGAAAATATTTTTTTAGTTTATAGCCACAGGAATCTCTAGCAATAGACCCAGTTTTTTCCCAGGTTTACACTGTGCTCAGACAACTGCTTGGCTGTCTTGTTTTTGTCTCTGCCTCTCTGTTTTTGTCTTTTCTCTCTTTCACACACAGACACACACCTGGTCACAATACCCAGTGGAACCTCCCACCTACCTGTTGCTAGTTTCTAGGCAGATTCTATTAGAATTTGTTTTAGGTGTGCCCCCTTATATATATCTCATAACTATACTAAGAGAAGGACACATTCACACATCAGTTTGAATGAAGTTTTATAAAAAGGTTTTGCCCAGCTTAAAACAATCCTAGCATTGCTATTAGAGGTTACCCAAATCAAAATGATTAAACCCTGGAGCAGCAAGATGGAAAATAAAAGAGTGGCATTTTGTAGTCCTCCTTCCTATGTGCTAGCCCTCACCTCTGCAAGGTTACAGTATCCCAGAAGTGTCAAAAAGGGATAGCTATTACTGTGATTCTAAAGGTACAGGCTCGTTATTTCATTCAGATGTTTTCTGAAAATATCAGGTGGTCAGCACTAGGTCTCTTGCTAATACATGTGAAGAAGTTGTAACAAGGAATAAGGCATTTGAACTGACAGAATGAGAAGTGACATCTCATCACATGGATGGGAATATCTATTTCAAATTCTATTGAACACATAGCTGACATGTTTTACACAATCAGAGACCCAGACAGCAGTAAATATCTGACCAAAAAAGGGCAGATGCCTTCTAATGACTACATTCACATAGGTAGGAGCAGAAGCTTGAAAGATACACATAATTATTCCAATGAAAACTTTCTGTGTACACCAGCCCTACCACCAAAAATTAGCTTGGCTCTTCCACCTTATAAACAGGATTTTTTCTCTTTTGAAAAAAAAGATTTCAAAGAAAAAAAACCATTTCCTTCAAAGAAAAAGAAAGCATGAGATGGGGCCAACCAATAAATACAATGTACCATATGTACAATATTACTGAAAATACACATCTAGTACAGATGGAATGTCTTAGAAGATGCATTCTTTCATGAAGGGCCAGATTATAGATTTGTTAAAAGCTGTCTGTGTGAGGCAACATAGAGAAGAAACCATCTCTCTGAATAGGACAGTTGTGTGATATATGCCATCATTATGTGTGATAAATGTGATAGATGCCACAATGTGCCAGCAATGCCCCTCTGCCATGTACATTGGCCAAACCGGACAGTCTCTAGGTAAAAGAATAAATGGGACACAAAATCCGACATCAGGAATGGTAACATACAAAAGCCAGTAGGAGAACATTTCAATCTCCCTGGACATTCTATAACAGATTTAAAAGTAGCCATCCTTCAACAACAACAACAACAACAAACAACCTTCAAAAACAGACTTCAGAGAGAAACTGCAGAGCTACAATTCATTTGCAAATTTAACACCATTAATTGGGCTTGATTAGGACTGGGAGTGGCTGGCTCACTACAAAAGCAATTTTCCCTTTCTTGGTATTGACACCTCCTCATCAATTAATGGGAGTGGACTACATCCACCCTGACTGAATTGGCCCCATCAACTGGTTCTCAACTTGTAAGGTAAATCCCTTCTCTTCATGTGTCAGTATATTTATGCCCACATCTATAATTTTCACTCCGTGCATCTGAAGAAGTGGGGCTTTTACCCACAAAAGATTATGCCCAAATAAATCTGTTAGTCTTTAAAGTGCCACCGGACTCCTCGTTGTTTTTGTGGATACAGACTCACTTGGCTACCCCACTGATACTTCACAGTTATGTTGCTGATTCTCCCTTGTTTCATAGAATTTTGCTACTGGCCTATATCTGTAGCACGTCTGGTCCAATTGCACTGCCTGGTGCATTATAGAGGCATAGCCAAGGTCCTGCCCACCTCTTCAAGGTGGAAGGAATAGTCCTGGGGTCACAGAATCTCTATATGCTTGCATATCCAGCTGCAAGGTTCTCACTTCCACTCATACCTCTGCACCCCATGCAGCCCCATTCAGAATCTAGTCAAGAAATGTTGAGTAAATTGATTTATTTGGGCCCAGCATTTCTTCTATTATAGTTAACCTAAATGATAGTTAAGCACACAAACAAGCAGCTATACTTATCAGGTTTTGTTGTCTTTTTGGTAGTGCTGCAAGGAGGGGTCTACAATAAATAGGGGGGGAAACCCAATATTATTGCCTACAAAAAATTCTAGCATCCAGCTATAACTTGTAAGAGAAGGAGAAAAGGCTCCGTAAACTCTTTTTAGAACTACTTGGGGAGGGGAGGAAGAAGATACCAGAGGAGTAAACCATGTTGGCTGTTCCTGCAAAGGTATATAAACACTGCAGAAGCATTTCATTCCTGCTGCATAGATGGGGGTTGTCGGGCAGCAGTGACGGGTGCATAACAGGCATTCATACTCCAGGGCTTTCTTCTCTACAGTGTAAACAGAAGATAATTGGAGTTGGCATATTACAAGCATCTTGGAATAGATGGGTAGTGGTTTTATGCTCAGCATAAATCCACTGTGTGTAAACTCACACAATGGAAAGTTGGCCACAGCCGCTATTCTTCGCTATACACTACAGTAGCTGCCACATGCATTGTGACAGTGCCCTAGGCACTACATACATTTTTTTGGGAAGAATTGTTCGAAGGCTAACAAATTCAGATCTTTATCAGCTATTGCAGTTGTAGACACCATTAGATGATCTGTTACAGCTAGGCTAAGTAAATGCTTACCCCATGTAATTGTGCACACATACTACCTCTTAAGAAAAATAAATCAGTTCAGCTTTTTTTTTTAAATGACATTAAAATAATTGAATATTTAGCAGTTTGCCTTTCTTTAAGTGAGATTAATTCCCTGACACTGGCCACAGATATTCCCTGATAACTCTTCATTGGCGTACAACTCTCAGCAGCAATGAACTGGATAAAAACAACCCAGCAGCTTCTTATAACTAATCAAAAAGAGATTCTTCTGGTTTACATAGATATTATCTGCAATCTCCACCTACTCTTATTTTTTAATTGTTAGGGGGGAGGGTTAGTCTGTGAAGTCTTGCCAGTTTAAGTTTTGCTAACTGGAGTAAAACACACTCAGAATCACTAAAACCATTGACATGATTAACTAGATTTATCCTCTAGCGTGGATGACAAGTCTAATCTCTCTCAAACACCTATCCACCCTAGTTAATACAGCACTAGTGTTTTTAATGCTTTTCTCTTAAGTTACAGGTCTTGAAGGTCTACAACAACAACATGGCTGGAAAAAACCCACTCTCCTGCTGTGATAGGTTGGGAGGGTGCTCTTACCCCTCAAAAGGGCCTGGTGCTCTAACCTTCAACATCTCCACCACCACTATCCTTGGAGGTACTCAGGCCACACAATTAGTGTTTTAACTACACTCTCCCCAGGTTTATAAACCTCTTCACCCTTTTGCCATCAGTCCAGATTTTCCCACATCCTTTCAGCTCTCCTGCACAGCTTCCCAGTCACGCTTATATCAATGCCCCTCCTAATCTTATTCCAGGACTTTTAGCCAGCTCACTTTGACCAGAGAGCTCTACCATTCCCACATAGCTTATTTGCAATCTGTTAGGCAAATACCACCCCCACCTCTAAACTCTTTCCAAGCTAATCACCAGGCCTGTTTTTAAACATTTCCAGGCTCATATGACCAATCACATGACAACCCCACTCACTGTTTCTGCATTGATTGCAGGCACCTGGGGTCCTTTTAGGAGCAAAAGGTTAATACTTTCCCCTGCCAGTCCAGGGCCAGCATCTGTGCACCTTGTTAAACAAGTTCACACATTTTTGTGTATGATATGCATAGTATAAACTGTCAAAGTATTGTGCTTTGAGCATTAATGGTGCACTAATAAGGGGTGCCAGTCCTGCAGAAGGGAGAGAAAAACAGCCAGAAAGCCTATAGGGATGCTATGAAAAGGTACTCAGAAGCAGCAAATATAGTACTGTTTGAAATATTCACCCACAATAGCACCAGCCTCCAGCCGCTAGTAAATGTGCAGGAGTGTGATATACCAAAGTTGAACTCCTAACTAGAGCTGCCCAAAATTTTTAAGATAGTTTGTCAAAAAATGCAGTCAGTTGACCCCAAACAATTTTTGAATTTGATTCACTGGTTTTGGCTAGGGAAAGGTTTTTCAGGGCCAGAACACTGCATGTGTCCCACTTTATAACCTGCAGCCTATAGATGGGGTACTTTCCTGGGGCATGGGAGATCCAGGTTTTAATCACCACGCTGGAGCTGGGACTTAAACTCAGTCACACTCCCACTCTCAAATAAACATCCTAACCACCAGGCAATTGTGCTGTAGGTTACTTCTAGTCTGTCTTTTTGAAGCTTAGTCTAACCACTTAACTATTCATTGGGCCAAAGAGGGAGCAAGAGTATGAGAATGACTCTATATCCTGGTGAATAAGGCAATCACCCAGGAGGTAGCCGATGTAGAGTCAAATCTCTCCTCTGAATCAGACGGAGAGAAGCTTTAAATCCACATCTACCATTTTCTAGCTCAGGGTGTCACGTGGGAGGTGAAAAAAGAGTCACATGCCCCTTCCATGACGCCTGGGGAGCGCACATTCAGCAGGGAACTCACAGCGGCGAAAGGAGAAAAATGTGGGGCTGGTGGGTGACCCCAAGTCAGCAGCTTCTCTGGCACAGCTATACCGGCCTCAGCCCTTCGATGCAGCTGTTCTGTGGGGTCTGTACCGCCCCACTGGAGGACAGGGCTGGGGGCAGTACAGCCACACCGAAGGAGCTGCCGTCATGGGGCCACTGGGTGGCCTCACATTCTGCTCCTTTTGCCGCTGCAGTTCTGGAGAGTCCTGCGGCTCAGAAACCTGTATCTGGTGCAGTGGGAGTACGGAGCTTCTCCCAGTTAACATGGGATGGGGAGGGGATAAGGAGAGCATGTTGGCATTGGTCTGGAGGTGGGGCAGGGAGGAGTCAGGTCATGTCGGGAGTCACCTGCCCCCCCCCCCCGCTGATGCCTCCCTTTGTGTGTCTCCCATGAGTCGCCTATCAAACCAGGGTCTCCTATACCTCAGGCAACACCCTAACCACTAGGCTAAAGGGCAAGATAGAAACACACACATGGTTTGGTGGCCGAACATGGACTTTTCCAATATGCTGACAAACTCCAAACATTTTTGGAACCAAACCACTTATTTTCCCTGATTTTTCAGTTTGCTGGTGGAACCTAAAAAAAAATCTATTATTCACCCAGTTCAAATCCTACCATCTCAGCTATCTCCCCCACCACACAATCCCTTTATGTGAGGGAAAATACCTATGTCCACTCTTCACATCCTTGGCCATTCTGGATGCCCTGTACATGAGTATAGAGACCTGGGCTGTTTATATGCTCTTCTTCCTCAGGACTGAACAGAGGCAGTCAGAATCTGGTCCAAAAGGGTGTGTGATTTGGTTGACTTTGTAGATTGGTAACAGTAGTTTATATAGAACCGTTCACCTCTAGGTCACTGAGCTGAATGGGGATGGATCAGCAATAACTAAAAATGCCATAGTGACAACTGAATCACCTTAGTGACCTATCTGATAGATGCCCACACATAAAATTCACTCAGACTCCTGCTGTTTAGAATCATTGTTTGTCACAGCAGACAGATCAAGGACCTACAATATCATGCTCCTAAGTCACTTAAGCATTCTTGAAAATCTCAGTGTTAATGACCAGGGAAAGAGATCGAACCTCTTTCCCTTAGAAGTATTTCCTCCAGGTTGAAATACACTAGCAGACAAATGTCAGGAGCTTTGCAGTTGAGAATCATGCAACTACAGTTTCTAGGACTGCCGCTCACACTTACAAAATAAAGGACTATTACACTTCCATCAGATACAATTATTTTTATATTAAAATTCTGTTCTATGGTACAAAGAACACAAAGCCTAAAATAATGACTAAAATTTGATAGACAGACCCCACAAGAACTCTGCTTCATTCAGTGATACAAGCAGGGGAAAAGGAAGACAAAAAAATTACATCCTTTAAATATTGAGATTGGGAACAGATATCTTTCAACACATTTTTAAATCACTGCTATTAAAAAATGAGTTTTGCCAGCCAGTTACATCAAACTTATTTGGAGTAGTGTAAAGACTATTGCTTTCAAAATTCTTCTGTAACATCTCACAGTCTATAACATGAATGTTAAATGAGAATCAGGCCTATGAAATGAAGGCATCTTTATACCACACTAGAAGTGTAATGGGGTCTTGAAGTAGACATAATATAATTTACATCAGAGCAACAGAAAGAGGCTGTAGAGTCAATGAGAGTCAGGTTCTCCTCTCTTTGTTATACACTGTTCAGAGCTTTTGAACATGATGAAGCTGAGCATGAAATTAGAAACTGTGTGCCTCTGTGGACCATATCTTCACCTGTTGTAAATTGCTGTAGCTCCTCCTATGACAGCTGAAGGTCATTTTGTTTATATGCAACAAACTCAACTCTCTCAAACATAAGAACATAAGAATGGCCATACTGGGTCAGACCAAAGGTCCATCCAGCCCAGTGTCCTGTCTACCGACAGTGGCCAATGCCAGGTGCCCCAGAAGGAGTGAACCTAACAGATAATGATCAAGTGATCTCTCTCCTGCCATCCATCTCCACCCTCTGATAAACAGAGGCTAGGTACACCATTCCTTACCCATCCTGGCTAATAGCCATTAATGGACTTAACCTCCATGAATTTATCCAGTTCTCTTTTAAACCCTGTTATCATCCTAGCCTTCACAACTTCCTCAGGCAAGGAGTTCCACAGGTTGACTGTGCGCTGAGTGAAGAAGAATTTCCTTTTATTTGTTTTAAACCTGCTGCCCATTAATTTCATTTGGTGGCCCCTAGTTCTTATATTATGGGAACAAGTAAATGACTTTTCCTTATTCACTTTCTCCACACCACTTATGATTTTATATACCTCTGTCATATCCCCCCTTAGTCTCCTCTTTTCCAAGTTGGAAAATTCCAAGCCTCTTTAATCTCTCCTGATATGGAACCCGTTCCAAACCCCTAATCATTTTAGTTGCCCTTTTCTGAACCTTTTCTAATACCAGTATATATTTTTTTGAGATGAGGGGATCACATCTGTATGCAGTATTCAAGATGTGGGTGTACCATGGATTTATATAGGGGCAATAAGATATTCTCCATCTTATTCTCTATCCCTTTTTTAATGATTCCTAACATCATTTAGTAACTTAAAATATATTACATAAGAAATAGCCATTATAATGCATGAAAAAACAGTTTCACAGCCTGTAGTACTAAAAGTAAGAAAAGGATTTTTAATGGGGAAAAAATAAAAGCAGCAAGAATGACTGGCTAATATTTTTCTTCACTCCACTACCTGGCTTGATAGTAGTCTGCAATAAAAAAAGTAATTACTGAAATTAGCACCTTTTCAACACCTTTTTAAATTGTGTAATAAAAAAAATAATGAAAGCAAATGGATGGAGAATGGGTTTTCTTGATATTTAAATCTCGGATTTCATTGTCACACCATAGATCACAAGATTCAGTGAAGATCTCCTTGATGGCTAGTCTGAATATCCATTTGCAGAACAGTCACAAGCAGTATGTAAATCTCATCTACATTAAATCTCCCTTTAGCTGGCAAATCTGAGACACACTTATGAAAATGTTAAAGATGCCTTTGAGATGGCTGGATGAAATACTGGATTCCATGAAATCCATAGGAGTTTTGCCATTGACTTCAATGAGGCCAAGATTCCACCTCCTAAATTTAAACAAAGGGTTGTTTGGAATATACTCTCCTTATCATTATTTTTGTGAGGAGACAGGGTATATTTTCACTTTAAGGGAGAAGGATATGTTTATGGGTTTTTTCCTACTCCACTTATAAGCTCTTTCTTATATCGTTTCTGAAAAAGGAATATGTGATAATTCACAGGTTCTGGGGTGTGCAGGCATGCATTATATACAGTACATCATATAAAAGAGCAATGGCCATTTGTTTTGTTTTTTTCCAACTTCCAGTTGAAATACAAACCCAGGCTGTATGATTCAAAGTTATTCCACTTGGTCTTATTGATGGATTTACAAATAATGACTCTAGATATGAATATATTAATTTCCCAGAGTGGTTTTTTTTAAGATCCTTTTACTGCTGGAAGTGTGAAGAAAAAAATGGTGAGGGCTGAAACATTGACATTTAGCTCTCTCACGCTTTCTTTCTGCATTTTAAATGTGTATTTATTTATCTAAGTTTGTTAAATACCTATCTAAAGCTCTTGGATTCTACATCAACATTTGGGGCCAGGTCCTCAGCTGATGCAAGTCAATGTGGCTTTCTGGTCTTCATTGGAAATACACTGATCTTCACCACTGAAGATCTTGGCCTTTGAAAGGGTTAATAAACCTGCCACTAATAGCGCCATGGTGACATTACACAAAGCAAATGCATTATTAATAATCCCATATGAGGAGGCTGGAATACCATTGCAATCCCCAAAATACTACAGGCTTCATTCGGTCACCCTCACTCACGGAGTGTAATACACAACTCTGGGTGTTGTGTCACTGATAAATACTTTCAGAGTAAAGTGCTACTCTATGTCACCAGGAGTAAAGATGATAGAATTGGGCCCTAAATCACTAAAGACCTGGTCCTCATTACATTACATTAATATTAAAGCTACATCTACACTGCATGCATCCTAGGATAGTTGTCCATTTACTGCTAGCACATGTGCCTCAGACCTGCAAACAATGTCCATATATGCTATGCTGGGCATGGGTACAGGCTGTGTACATATTGTGTACTCATTTTCAGTACACAACACTAGTGCTATTATTTCAGGGGCAGCATCCCAGAGTTCAGTGTGCCACAGGAGAAACTCTAGGCACCATCTTGCTGCATGTTGCTGGTATAGTATGCTGCCTTCTCACATTTGGAGACAGCATCTCCTGCTCATCTCTCCCTTCTGCCAAACTGCATGGAAGACATGAAGCAAGTCCATGATGACATGGTTCTGCTCCTGCTCATGGGTCAAATGTTCAAGTGGTGTAGTAC